>NC_047046.1:75713795-76323545 GCF_011762595.2 Tursiops truncatus | reverse complement strand
CTTAATTATAAAAGTATTTCAGTAGAAAATTGGTTTTTGAGCTTACTGTCATCAACATGCAGAAAGCCAGAAAGAGAGTATTTGATTACTAATGTGAAGTATCATTTAGCCACTTGCAGCTGCACAGGTGGGAAATGGAGGCACACCTCCCCAGCAGAGTGCTGGGAATGTCGCCCAGCTTTGTGAGCTCCCACAGGTACCGGGTGCTCTCCTGCCTCCTTTCTTCTTTCCTCTGCTAGTCCAAATCCCGTGATTTCCATTAAGACCTAGCTCATGACCCATCTAATCTCTTCCAGGAAGAATTCCTAGACTACCCCATCCAACCTTTGGATTTCTTTAGCACCGAGTTGTGACTATCTTAAGATGTTTCTCCAAGTGTCAAGCACACTCTGTTAATTTTGTTTAGATCGTTTAGATTGTAAGCTCTTCAAAGAGTTATGTTTTTTCCTTTGCATTAACATAGTTCTAGACACTGTTTATTAGGTACTTAATAAAGACTTGAAAAAATTAAGGGAGTTATATCCATATTTTATCTACTTCCTAGATTGTCTGTGAGACTTTTAATAAAATAGGTAATTTGAAGTTGCTTTGTTCCTGCTGGTCTAGTGAAGTTGTACGTTTTCGTCCCTGGGAACTGCAATTAGAGGTGTGCCAGAGCTGGCTCATACTGGCTCACAAGAACCATTTTTACACATTGCTGCCCACCTCTGCAGCCACCTCATTGGTAGCTTGAAACCTGCCGTGGTGGAAGTGATTTACACCACAGAAACCAGCAAGTTTCCATTTACATGCTGCAATGCAAAGCAAGGACTGTAGCTTAGAATTGAAAAATTAATATTTACCACATTTACAGGAATAAAGGGAAAAAGTTATCTTCATAGAGTCATAAAAAGCATTTAATAAAATCCAGCACCCGTTTGTGATTTTTTTTAACTCAAAGTAGGAATTGAAGAGAGCTTCTGAATTTAATAAAGCATCCACTAAAGAAACAAAAAAATTCTAACGAACATCATACTTAATTGTGAATTATTGAAAACTTTAACTCCCCAGAGATCAGGAAGAAGACAAAGGTGCCTGCTGTCACCACTCCTGTTCAGTTTTGTGCAGGAGATTCTAGCCAGTGTTAAAAAGGAAGAAGCAAAATTGTTATTCTCAGGTGACATGATTGTGTATGTAGAAAATCCAAATTAATAAACTTAGAAAAAGAATCTGAATTTAAGAAGATTACAGGATACAGGCTAATACATAAAAATAATTGTATTTTTGTATTCTAGCAACAATTAGAAATTGAAATTAAAACAGTACTTACTGATTAAAAAAAAAAATCCTGATTGCAGTAACATCAGAAAGCATCAGATACCTTCAAATAAATCTGAAAGATGTGTAAGACCTCAGCATAGAAAATTATGAAACATTACCACAAGAAACTAAAGAAGACCTGAATAAATGGAGTGGTGGGACCCATTCATGAGTTGGAAGACTCTTAAGAAAAATATCATTTCTGGGACTTCCCTGGTAGTCCAGTGGTTAAGACTCCGTGTTTCCACTGCCAGGGGTCTGGGTTCAGTCCCTGGTTGGGGAACTAAGGTCCCACAGGCCATAAATAAATAAGTAATTTTTAAAATATATATATATCATTTCTAACCAAATTGATTCTAGATTTAATGCAATCCCAAACCCACATCTGGGTGATACAGATACATGTATGTATATGTGTATGTCTCTGGAAACAAAAATAGGTGCTTAATAAACAGATTATTGATGATTGAAAAGAAATCTTTTATAGTGTGAATTCGTTTTTTATAACAGTATATTTCTTCCAGCTGTATCTTTCTGTACATTCATCATAACCATTCATCCAGATATCTGTACATATACATAGAAAGATATCTGGAATTACTTTCACCTTACGTTCATTATGTTATTTATGGGTAGTGAGATTTGGCTTGATTTTTTTCCTTTCTTCACCTCTTTCAGGTCCTTTAAGTTTATTTTCAGATTCCACTGAGACCTTCCCTGGTCATCCTACTTAAAGTGGCAATTCGTCGTGACTCTCCTTGTACCCCAATCCCTGCTTTATTTTTCTCTGTAGCACTTATCATCTTCCAACATACTATATAATTTACTACTTTTCTTATTTGTAATTTTTCCTCCTAACATGTATATTCCATGAAAGCTGGGATTTTCTTGTCTATTTTATTGTCTCCTGTACCTTCAGTGTCTGGAACAGTATTGGTGCCTGACGGGTGCTCAATAAATATTTATTGAGTGAATGAGTCTTTGTATTTTTTCTAAGTCTGAATACTTTACAATGAGCATGTATAGTTTTTGCCTCTCTCCCTGTTACCCTGCAATTTTTATTTCTTTTAAAAGAGAAGAAAATTAGGAATGAAGACAAATACATCAAGAAATTAACAGTGGCTAAATCTGCGTGATAGAAATATGGATACTTATTTTTTTCTTTGTTTTTATCTTTAAACACTTTAATTTCCAAAAATGAAAGTAAACGTTTTTAAGTAAGAATTGCAGTCAGCTTGACGGCTGATCACAGGAATTTGTCTCCTCTGGAACTCTATGAAATAACAGAAGAGGCTTTAAGAAGAGAAAGAGAGAAGAAAAAAAGACAGCGTTTGCAGCCAATTTGGCCGACTGTGCTCTTTTCCCCATGGGCGCCCAGTGTGCAGTAGCTGCAAACAGCCTCCTCGGTAGTGTGTGCAGCCTGCTGCCTGTACAGGTTACCCTAAGGTACCTTGAAGACAGCCCTTTCCAGTGGACATTCATGACTGGTATGCTGTCCCCAACCTAGGCTCCAGACAGGTATGCACGGGGACTTTGGAAAGCCCGAGGGCACAGGGGCCAGGGTCCACATTGGCCAAGTCATAATGTGCGTCGGCACCAAGCTGCAGAACGAGGAGCATGTGATTGAGGCCCTCCAAGGGGCCAAGTTCAAGTTCCCTGGCCACCAGAAGAACCACATCTCCAAGAAGCGGGGATGTACTAAGGTTCATGTGGGTGAATTTGAAAACATGGTGGCCGAAAAGCAGCTCATGACCCCGGAAGACTGTGGGGTCGAACACAGCCCTAGTCGTGGCCCTGGACACATGGCGGGGCCTGCGCTCCTGAGCGCCTTGGCGCCGTGCCCTCCTTACTCCTGTCCACCGGTAAATCCTATTTCCCTGTCAAAAAGAAGAACAAAAGATATTCATCAAACGTTCTTTGGAGGAATGTTCATCTAAATCAGCTACCTGGTTTTGGGACTGGCCCTGGCTTCCTGCTATAGGAACCAAAGTGGGGAGATGCTACTTTTCTTCATTAAGTGGCAGATGTCATGTGGGCCCTTGACTAGCCTTGGTTTATCAGGTGCTGCCACCCAGGTCCTTCAATCTTGAGCACCACAAAGATGGCAGGACGTTAAAAACAGGATTGCAGCAGCATCAATAGCATCTGACTGGATGGTGAAATGGCTAATTATGTTATTGTCTATGGTCTCATGGAATGAAGTGTCCAGTGAGGACATCGGGGAACTACTTTGCAGCTGCTGTACAACAAAATGAAGGCGTGAGAACTTCAAGGACTGCTAATTGGAAACCCAGGGATTCTCCATGACTGCTAAAAGAAACATTTGTTGTATTCACAGTACTAAAGTAATCAAAAGCAAAACTCAGTATTTGATCCTGCAGGTTGCCAGATTATATCAGTGGAATTCACAGGTTCACCAAGATTATTTTACGTGAACGTAAGGAAATTTAGTAGAGTAGGATCCATACTATTGAAATATGTATATTTGTGAGAGCTTGGAGGATTCTGAGTATCTCGAGAACTATGTGTGGGAATGGATTATGTCGGTGATTAGCCAAGAAAAGCGTCTGATTTCAGATATGATTGAATCTATCAGTATGGGTTCAGTCAACACAGATTCTGAATTTAGAATTTTCGTCTGAGCAGCCAAGAGTGATTTTAATTGTTTGCTTTACTGGTTGAAGGAACTGAACTTGACAGTCGACCACTCTGAACTCCAGTTAAGGTGATGTGAAAGAAAGAACCTAATATCTAGGAGGAGAAATGCTGGAGTGGATTTATCACATGAGAATCACTCACAAAGCCACAAGTTCCTGGAGAAGACCCAGAACCCAGCCCCTTGACCAAGGCACTGATAGATGAAAGGAAGGCATTTCAGAGTGTTTTTCTGGGTCCTTGATTTCATTGGAGCTGGAAACGATCTTTTGGTTGCAGAAGCCAAGTAGTGGCAATTAGCCAGCACAAGCCAGGTGGACTTGGTCACCACATTAGGCTGCAGGGCTGGCGTGATAACCGGGGTGCTGTTTCCTGCAGAGATCTTGACCAGTGATTCAAGGGTGGCAGGGTCCTTAGGGTCTTTACTAAGGGCTGCTGTGTTGGTATAACCAAAAAGCTGGTAAGCAGAGGTCTTCCCATCGTGATGGAGCACCCCACTCAATTTCCAGACCACAATCCGGTCATAGACTCTACACCACTGAAAGAAGTGGAGACTCTGTATTGTTGAGGAAGGATCCTACAGGAACATCTCAGGTGCACTGGGAGCTTCCCTTCAGCTTTCCCAAAGGGTCTGACGCTGCTTAAGGCTACCGTGAAATAAAGAAAGGGAATACTCACAGGATTATTGGACACTGGCTCTGAACTAATATTCTTTGTTTTTTGTGGTTTTTTTTTTTTTTTGATGTGCCCCACAGCATGTGGGATCTTAGTTCCCCGACCAGCGATCGAACCCACGCCCCCTGCATTGGAAGCACGGAGTCTTTACCACTGGACCGCCAGGGAAGTTCCTGAGCTAATATTCTTTACCAGAGAATCAGAAAGTCATTGTGGTCCACTATTCAAGAGAGCATCTATGGGAGGCAAGTGATAAGTGGGGTGGAGTTTTGACTGGAGTCTGCACCACAGCAGGCCCAGTGGAACTCTGCACAAGTATCCTCAGCAGTGGTCATAGTCACCACAGCAGTTCCCTGGCCCCAGGAGTGAAGGTTAATGGGAAAAGAAGGGCCCCTGGAACTCCCCCCTCCTGAAAAAGCAGTAAAGCAGTATTTACAAACCTAGGAGAAATCACACCAATTCGTGCCACTATTCAGAACATGGAAGATGCTGTGTGGTGTTATCTACCAGGGACCCATTTAACTCCTCAGGATGGACAGTGCAGAAAAGTGAGTTTTAGAGAGTATCAGGGCCTACATATTTATGTTCTTCTGTTTGCCTAATATTTCATTAAGATACATCTGAGATCGTTGAGTATTGAAAGAGGTGTGTTAAAAAGGATATAGACAGGAATTCCCTGGTGATCCACTGGTTAGGACTCCGCACTTTCACTGCTGAGGGCCCGAGTTCAATCCGTGGTGGGGAGCTAAGATCCCACAAGCTGCGCGGGGCAGCCAAGAAAATAATAATAAAATAAAATATTTTTTAAAAATAAAAAGTTAAATCCTTTTTTTTAACATCTTTATTGGAGTATAATTGCTTTACAATGGTGTATTACTTTCTGCTTTATAAGAAAGTGAATCAGCTATACATATATCCCCATATCGTAAATCCTTTTTAAAAAAAGGATGCAGACATTATATAAGCTTAATCTTAAAAAATGGGTAGTAATGCAAGGTTTCAAAAATTGATGAAGAAATAGTGGTTTTAAAATATTAAAATTTTCAAATGTAACCAATAAAAGAATTCTAAATGGTGATATTTACTATCAAAAATTGGGAGGGAGAAGAGAAGGGTTAATGTAAGTGAGCTAAGGGCTCATCTATCAAATAGGAAACAGAATCATGTCTAAGGTCAATAAATCAAGATAACCAAGACAAAAACAGTTGCAGGATAAAAAAATTATAAACTATTATCTAAACTATGCAAGATATATGCATGAAGAAAAAACTGAAAGAAGTACAGCAGAAATCTAGTTTCACTGAGAACTTTGTGTGTATTTGAGTCTGAGCCTCCAGTGTTCCTGCCCTCAAGAAACTTACAGTCCAGGGAATTCCTTGGCAGTCCAGTGGTTAGGACTCCCCGCTTCCACTTCAGGGGGCCTGGGTTCGATCCCCGGTCGGGGAACTAAGATCCCACATGCCACATGGCGCAGCCAGAAAAGAAAAAAAATGAAACTTCCAGTCCAGTTAGGATAGACAGATGAATACACTGCAACACTTGGAGTTCAGTGACAGAGCGATACATAGGGTGCCATGTGACTGTGGAGGAGAGACAGCTAAAGAAGACCAGAGGAAAAGAATTGGAGAGAACGTGATTTATCATCCTTGGAGGTAAATATTACATCAACTTTTTATTCTGAAACTAATAACTAATGGGAAAGAGTAAGCATTTACCCTCATTTTTAGAAGGCACAGTACAGTTAGTTTATACCTAGTCAATGAGGGAAAGCTGGCGTTCTCCCCTCTCCCCCTGCTCACTCACTCAATAAAACAAGCCAGCTAATGAATGTAGAGAGAATAACAGATTTTAAACTAGCCTCTGGCAACCCCAGTGACATAGTCGATCCAGGCAAGGATCATCGATGATGCTAAAACTATTGAATGAAAGAATATTTACATGAGATCTGTTTCCTATAAGACAAATCATTCAAAATCACAGTGCCTTAAAACACCGTCTTATTTCTCATGACTGCAGTTTAGCAGAGCTCCCTGGAGAGGGCTTGCCTCTGCTGCACGTGGTGTTTGGCGGGGGCGGCTTGACCAGGGCGCAGGGATCCAGATGGCTCCACTCACGTCTGATGCCTCCAGCTGGGCTGGCTGGGCCTCTCCCCTTCATGCGGTCCCTCATCATTCAGAGTCCACCCTGAGTTCCTTTACTTGGTGGCTTAATCCCGAGAGGGCAGAAGGAGCTTCAAGGCCTCTTAAAGCCTAGGTCCAGAAATAAAGAAATACCTCTTCTATCACATTATATTGGTCAAACCAAGTTACAAGGCCAATCCAGCTTCAAGGGATGAGAAATAGATTCTACCTCTTGTCGGGGGTAGAGGAATTGCAAATAGGAATGGGAGGGGTTGGTGGTGGCGATCTACCAACATTTCCAAGTGTCCCTCCCAGAGTACTTGCTCATTGCAGAGGGGAACATGATCTTTACCAGGAGACATACGGTTGTCACCACCTTACCCAAGAAATCAAATTGAGCGTGGGCAACCTGACTGCACTGCCTGGTGGGATGCAATACCAAATACACTTAGGAAGTGTTCCTACCAAAAATATGTAACCTGAATCCAGTCAAACCATAGACCTAACTGCTGGTTACAGAAAATTCAAGGGAGAGGGAAATAAATAACATCATGAGGAACCAATCAGTCCAAAGAGAATGTGGAACATCTAGACAACTGGCCTCGTCTCTCCAAAAAGTCAATGTCGTTAAACAAAAAATAAATACGATTAAAAGGTTGAAGGACTTTTCCTGGATTAAAAGAAACTGAAGACACATAACCCAATAACTTAATGCAATATGAGAACCTTCATTTGGATCCTGATTTGAGGAAAAAACAGCTGTAAAAAAACAGTTTGGATATAATTGAAGAAATATGAATACAAATTAGATATCAGATAATACGGAATTGCTATTGTCTTGGGTGTGATAATGGTATTGTGGTTATTGTGGGTGTTTCTGGGGCCCTTATTTCCAGGTGATACGTCCTGAATTATGGACATACAGGGATGAGAGACAAGAGTCCCATGATGTCTGCAACTTACTTTGAAATTGCACATACATTCACAGCCCCACAAAAAGCAAATGTGACTAAGTAGATAACTAGGACTGAAGGATTAAAGGTCATTTCTGGAGGAGATGAAATTTAAGAGCCAACTTTAAAAACATGCAGTGGTAGAATCCGTCACTGACTGATCTTGATATTTCCCAAGCACTTAACACAGACCCACGAATTATCTATGAACAAGGTCATGGAACTGTGCTTATTGTATACAAGTGATCACCATTCTGGCTGAAATGACAAAGCATTTGAATGTAGGTATTCTTGATATGGGAATAGTTGTATCTTGGAAAGTTGCCAAAACTCTTAAGCCTTATATCCTATTTTCCCAAAGACTTCTATAAAATTGTCAGTGGATTCTTAAAAGAATTATTTACGGCCTAAGACATCATACGTTGCAATTAAGTACACATAAGCCTTTTAATGTTGCAACGTATGATGTCTTAGGCCGTAAATAATTCCTTTAAGAATCCACTGACAATTTTATAGAAGCCTTTAAACATCCCATATTAAAAAGTGATTACAAAGTATCAAAGGAACCCTAGGTTATGAAATAAAAACTTTAAAACTGAAAATGGAAGAAATTGGTAGCAGCCACATGAAAGTGGGAAGGGCGATGATAAAAATGGTTAACAACGGGTATACTGTGGGCACAGCCCTGGCCAATCAGTACGGCTGTCTGCTCTCAACAGCCGTTAATCTCCAAGACGATATGTCTAGAATCTAAATAAAAGTACACACACACACACACACACACACACACACACACACACACACACACACACACACACACACACACCTTTCCTCTAAGAGGCAGAACATTAGTTCTCACAGATTCCTTCTGCTATAGGTTTGGCTACAAAGTAGAGAAAACACGTTGACAATTTTTCCTGTTACTTTAGGGGATGTTGAAATTATGGGAACTCGCTAATGGCGAGTCTAAATTTCCGTTCACAAACTCCAGTAGACTAAAATATCATATTTCTACATTATCATTAAATCAAACCTAAATCTGCTGTGCTGTCAGGAAAATCACTGTTAGTCTTTATTAGACCTCTTCCTCCAAGGCTTGTACTAAAGTCCAAAAGGCTTACACATTACTCAGAACAGGAGATAAATCCCCAGTCCAACAGTGTTGCTGACATTTTTATTATTCAAGTCCATAGACGTCCCTCTGCTATCCCCTTCCGCACCAGTGACGCTGAAGAGAATCTTCGCTGAAGCTGAAAATCTTAGTGCCACGCCCTGTTTGAAGTTTGGCCACTAGGGGGAGCCTTTCACTCCAACCCTCAGATGTGAGGTGAAAAATCTGTCCCCGTTCCTGCCGGTAGCCTGCAAAATCTCCTCTTTCTCCCGTTGCTCTCAAAGGTATTTCGCTTAATCTCTTTAGTGACATGAGAGATTAGGATTTGTTGGTAGGGCGAGCCAGAAGAAAGGAAAATATTGTACAGGAGATTATGTTTTTGCCTGTTTACAAAATACAAAGAAAGCCCGCTATCTTCGAACAACAAGGGAAGAGAAAATAGAAAAAAATTATCTTAATAACCCTGCCACATATTGTGAGGTCATCCCAAGAAGGCGTCTTGAGGAAAGTCTAGAGCTAAGAACAACTCTCTCTGAGTTGGAGAATTACTAATTAAACATTTTTTCTTTATTATTTTCTAAGTTTTATGAAGTATTTTTTTTATTGTGGTAAAATATACATAACATAAAATTTACCATTTTTTAGTATTTTTAGGTGTACAATTCAGTGGCATTAAGTACATTCACAGTGTTGCAGAACCATCAACACTGTTTCCAGAACTTTCCACCCAGACTCTCTGCCCATTGAATAATAACTCCCCATTCTCTCCTCCCTCCAGCCCCTAATAATCACTATTCTATTTTCTTTCTCTGTGAATTTGCCTATTCTAAGTATCTCGTATAAACGGAATCTACAACATTTGCCCTTTCGTATCTAGCTTATTAATGCAGCATGTATTAAAACAAAACCTTCAAATAGCTTTGGTAAACATTATCCCTTATGAGCTGCATTGTTGGTAACTCAACCTATAATACATTAGATAAGTTAACAAGAAAGAAGAAAGCTCATTTCTCACGATAAAAATGCTACCTAGTGTGATTATAGGCATGTAATGTGAGTCACTGCTATTTCACTCAATTTTGTTATCAAAGCAAACTAATAGAAAGCTGCCAGTGTAATAGTGTTTCAGTTACGTTACTTCTGTCACCAGTTATAACTCCACAACTCAGTGGTTCAAAACAACGGCAACCATTTCTTTTGCTCATGAATCTGCCATACGGATAGGGCTCCATGCATTGTCACTGGGGGACGGAGGATGCACTTTGAAAATGGCTTATTCACATGGCTGTCAAGTTGGCGTCAGCTACTGGCTGGGAGTCAACTGGACTGTGGGCCGGAGGCCTCAGTTCTTGTTTACATGGACCTATCCACAGACTGCTTGAGTTTACTCAAGGACAATGGATCAAATGCAAGGGCTACTGTCCCAAGAAAACCAGGGAGAAGCTACACGGCCTTTTCAAAGCTATAATTATAAGGCCCGCAGTGTCACCTCTGCCACAGTCCATTGGTCAAGGCGGTCGCAAAGGCCCACCCAGGTTCCAGGGAAGGGGACATAGACCCCTCCACTCAGTGGAATGAGCATCAAGGCCACATTATAAAAGAACATACGGATTGGAGATATCATGGTAGCCATCTTTGGAAAATATAGTTTGTTGCAAAAATAATTCTCTATATTAACCCCTTTTATGCATACTTTCTTTTTTAAAATAACTTTAATAGATTTATTTATTTTTATTTATTTATTTTTGGCCGCGTTGGGTCTTCGTTGCTGGTCGCAGACTTTCTCTAGTTGTAGTGAGCAGGGGCTACTCTTCCATGCGGTGCATGTACTTCTCATTGTTGCGGAGCATGGACTCTAGGCACACGGGCTTCAGTAGTTTGGCTCACGGGCTCTAGAGCCCAGGCTCAGCAGTCGTGACGCACGGGCTTTGTTGATCCACGGCATGTGGGGTCTTCCTTGACCTGGGCTCAAACCCGTGTCCCCTGCATTGGCAGGCAGATTCTCAACCCAGGGAAGTCCCTATGCATACTTTCTATGAACAGCCTATACAGTTGTGTCATTCTTTTTCTCTATGTTTGTTCAGATAATCTTTATTTAATGTATTTTTAAGTCTGTTGACTTTAATAGTAAATCGTTAAAGGTTATATTTTGCATGTCTTTGTTTTGGTTTGTTTTCATTTCATTTTTCTAACTGGTTTGCAATGGAAAGGAAATAAAAAAGGAACCTGGACATTCAACACAATTTGAGAAGCACTGCTCTCAACTAAGAGTGAAAAGGGCAGTACTGCCTGATGGTTGCCAATCGGTCCTGCATAACGGGAATTCTCGGGACTCGGAAACAGCACTTGCTGTGGAAGGCAGCAGAGAACGTAATCCTCATCTGTAAAGAGTGGTAGTGTTATTTTCCCTCTGCCTCTTTAAATAACCTCTCATTAGGATAGTTTGTAGTATAGTTGTTTGCCTCTATAGTTAGACCTTACTTAGCCCCATATCTGCTTCCTTTGATAGGATCTGTTAATCCTTCACCATAAGCAACGATAAAATTTATATACTTCTTCCTACCCAACTCACCTGATCTAAGTCAATAATATATTTCTTAATGTTTACATTTATAGTGGTAAATATTTATACTTCTATTACTTGATTTGTCTATTTTAACCAGTATATTTGGAAGTCAGGTATAAATGAGGCAATTAGTAAAGTCACCCTACCTTCCACGTGTTTCCTCCTTCCCCTCCCAAAACATGTTTCTTTTATTATTTCTACATTTTTAAGGTGTATAACATTTATATACCATCTTTACCCTAGACCCTACATTTGTTTTAGTCTTCGTTCTACAGTTAAACGTATTCATTTGCCAAATTCTCAAAAGACAGTCCTTTTACTATACTTTTCTCAGTCATCTTTTGACCAGTTGAAGTTCCTGCTATAAGCTGAATGTTTGTGTCTCCCAGACTCATGTGTTAAATCCTAAAGCCCAACATGATGGTATTTGAAGGTGGGGTCTTTGAGAGGTGATTTTGGCCTCATGAACGGGATAAGGGTCCTCACTGAAGACACCCTAGAGAGCTCCCTTCCCCCTTCCTCCAGGTGAGGACACGTGAAAAGACACATCTGTGAACCAGGAAGTGAGCTCTTATCAAGCACTCAATCTGCCAGTGCCTTGATCTTGGACTTGCCAACTTCTAGAAATGTGAGAAATAGATTTCTGTTGTTTATAAGCCACCCAGTCTATGGTATTCTGTTATAGCTGCCCAAACAGACTAAGATAATAGCCTTAATACTTTTCTCAAGAAGCACTCATGGGAAAAATATTTCCTTAATGATTCCATGTTCAACGGGTGAAATACAGATTAGCTGGATAGAAAACATTCCTTCCTTGAGGATCTTATAGATGTATCAGTGTTCTCTCATGTTCAGTGTCACTGTGGAGAAATCTGAAACTAGCCTGATTTCCTTTTTAAACAAATGACCTGATTTTTTTTTTTCCTGATTGACCAAAGTCTTCATTCTTTTAAATCCAATGTTTCTTTTCTATAGTTCTACATTTAAGTTCATGATCCCTTCTGTATTAGGGCTCTCCAGAGAAACAGAACAGATAGAAGATATGTATATACATGTACATGTATATAAAATATAAGAAGTTGGCTCCCGTGCTTATGGAGGCTGGCAAATCCCAAGATCTGCAGGGTGAGTTGGCAAGTTGGAGACCTAAGAAGAGCCAGTGTTTCAGCTCAAGTCCAAAGGCAAGAAAAATAGGCAATGTTCCAGTTCAAAGGTCATCAGACAGGAATAATGATCTCTTCCTTGGGGGAGAGTCAGCCTTTTGGTTCTATCTAGGCCTTCAACGGATTGGATGAGACCCACCCCCATTGGGGAGGGCCATCTGCTTTACTCAGTTTACTGATTTAAATGTTTGTCTCATTAAATACACTCTCCCAGAAGTTCCCAGGATAACTTTTGACCAAATATCTGGGCACCTGGTGGTCCAATCAAGCCAACACATAAAACTAACCATCACACCACCTGAGTTAATTTTTGCAGAAGGTGTAAAGTGGAGATCGAGCTTCCTTTCTTTGTCGATGGATGTCCAATTTTCCCAGCACCATTCCTTTTTTTTTTAACATCTTTATTGGAGTATAATTGCTTTACATTGTTGTGTTAGTTGCTGCTGTATAACAAAGTGAATCGGCTATACATATACATATATCCCCATATCCCCTCCCTCTTGCGTCTCCCTCCCACCCTCCCTATCGCACCCCTCTAGGTGGTCACAAAACACCGAGCTGATCTCCCTGCCAGCACTATTTCTTGAAAAGGCTACCTTTCCTCCATCAAACTGCTTTTGCACCTTTGTCACAAACCAGTTGGGTGTATTAGTGTGGCTTCCATTGACCTCTGTATATCCCCCTCTGTCAATACCACACTGTCTTTATTACTGTAGCTAAATAATAAGTCTTGAAGTCAGGTAGACTGATTCCTCCCACTTTTTTTTTTATGCTTTAGCTATTCTAATTTCTTTGCCTTTTTATATAAACTTTAGAATAATCTTGTCTATAGCTACAAAAACAAATCTTGCTGGGATTTTGATAGGAAGTACATTGAGACAGTATATCAGTTTGGGGAGAACTGTCTTTTTCCAAATTTTTTTATGGTGATAAAATACACCTAACATGAAATTTACCACCAATCATTTTTAAGTGAACGGTTTGGTGGTATGAAGTATATTCATATTGTTGTGCAACCATCACCATCTTCATTTCCAGAATTCTTTTAATCTTGCACAACTGAAACTCTGTACCCATGAAACCGTGACTCTCCATGACCTCCTCCCCCAGCCCCTGGAAACCAGCATTCTGCTGTCTCTCTTTTCTTTTTCTTTTTAAAAAAATTTTAATCTCCCCTTTCCCCCACATCCAGACTTTGCTCTCTATTACTTTGAGTTTGGATTTTTTTTTCTTTTAAATTCCATGTATACGTGAGACCACGTAATATTGGTCTTTCTGTGTCGCAAAGTTTCTGTGAAATGTTTTCATATATCACTTGGTGTAATGTCCTCCAGGTTCACTCATGTTATCACAACTGGCAGGATGTCCTTATTTTTTAAGACTGACTAATATTCCATTTTATACATTTACCGCATTTTCTTTAACCATTCATTCATCAGTGGACATTTAGGTGGTTCTAAAACCTGTTGGTGAAGTCCCAACACAGACTACAGTTCTACAGTTCGGGTGAGAGGTGCTGGGGCTACAGAGGTTGACAGAATTAAGGTGAAAGGTTGGATGAAAATTGGAATGTTGGGGCAGACTCTGTGTGAAGTGGTTGTGTCTCCTTTACGTGAATGTACTCTGGGGATGGATTTTGTGTCTGATTGGGGAAAGCTTCCCCTACCTCGCACTGTAAATCAGAAGGCAGGTGATTCTGCCCTTCAATATTGATTGACCAGGCTAAATGGGAACCAATAACATTGCTTGCGCCCACACAGGCTGTTAACTGTAAACAGTATGGGAAGGAATTCCCTGGCGGTCCAGTGTTTAGGACTCCGTGCTTCTACGACCGGTGGCCCAGGTTCGATCCCTGGTCTGGGAACTAAGATTCTACAAGCCTCGTGGGGCAACCCCCCTCAAAAAAAAAAAAAAAAACAACCAGTATGGGATACCTGGTTGACAAAACATGTTATAAGACCAGTGTCTAGTTGGTTTATTTGAATTTTGGAGGTGCATATATTTCCTCATCTGGAAATATTGCTAGATCTTCTCCATAAAACCATTTGAAAGAAATCCTGGAATCTTTCCTCAGACTGGGGCTTATGGCAAAAGGCTGTGAGCGTCACCTGTCAATGGCTGCTGAGCTTTTAGACCAGAGAATTGCCATTTAAGGGGCAATTACTAGCTTGCTATTGGACATTAATGGAAACTGCCCCAATGACTGAAGTACATAAAATCATCTTGAAACCTGAAATACACATGTTGTCTTGGGTGATGTTAAAGAAGCACTCTAATGGAGAAGACAGTGCGCAGAAGGGTTCCATTAGAAAACCGAACCGGTTTCGCAGGCACACGGCCCAGGGAAATGCAGAGAGGTGCACATGTGTTCACAAGCAGGTAGACTCTTTTGCCCTAGGACCGACTTTGGAACCACTTGAGGAATTGCTGAACCTGTAGTTACCTGGGCAGTGCCATCTGAGTAGCTCTCTATTGACCAAAAAGGAGCTGTTTTGTTTATGGATGGCAGTTTCGAGGTGAGCAGACAGCATCGCGTTGGAAAGGCTACAACTCTGATTGGAAAAGATGAAAACATCAGCTTGGTGGGCTGAGTTACCTGCTGTGAGTCCCTAGATTTGGGTTTTCAAACCAACTCATAGGCAGCGGCTAACGTCCTGTCCATGTGGCTGGGTAGAAGGGCAACAGAAAACTGGCCCATTAAGGAGATGCCTATAGGGGGCACGGCCCTGGGGAAATCACTATGGGAGTTTAAGGGGTATGTTAAAGTACAGCATGTCACTGTTCATTAGAAGAACCTCCTTCTAGGATCAGAAGGTGATTGGAACCAGCAAGTGGATATCCTGGTGTGCCCACTTGAGGTGGCCACCTGAGTACCTGAAAAGAGTGGGTATGGGGGGGCTGCAGCTCAAAGATGGGCTGAATCTAGACATTGTCCTCGTGTACCCTCTGGGGCACAAAATGCCAAGAACTTTTTTTTTAATCTGCCAACAAGAATGGCAGGGGCTGCAGATGGCTATGGGGCAGGTTCCCCAGGGGGGAAGGCTCAACACAGAGCTGGTGTTTGGACTGATGCTGGTAGCCCTGGAAGGCTACAGACGGGTCTTGACAGGGATAGACATACTCTGGACTGGGCTTTGCATGCCCAGAGGTAGACGCAAATGCTCAAAATACTATGAAAGGACTGGACCAGAAGATATTGCATGAATTTGGACTTCCAAGTTACATTTCTTCAGATCAAAGAACACACTTTATACTAAACCCATAGTGTCCAATAAAATAAAATAAATTAAAAAAAAAATTTAATGGAAAAAAAAGTAAAAATAAGCCCATAGTGTCCAACGATGGGCAAGGAGCTATCACATCAGATGGATGTACCAGGTTGCGCACCATCCTCAGAGTAAAGGTCTAATAGAGAATTGGAACAGGCAATTGAAACGTTTGCAGTCTCAAATGGGGGCGGAGGGGCAGATTTACATGCCTTCATGAGTGTGTGCTGACACTTACCATAAGGAAAACCAAGAACGCGTCCCCAGTAGGTAGATTTCTCCACTTTTCTGGGGGTTCCAGAGGCGAAGGGGTGGGGGAGAATGCTGCTATGCCTCTGCAGTTCTTTCCGTGGAAACAAGATGGTGGTACGACTACACTTTTCTCTTTTTTCTCCACATTGCCTCAACTTTCTTATTTTTGTGCCTGATGCAGTGGTCCCAAGCACCAAGGCTCCAGCTGTGGATGCTGGAATCAGGGATGATCCCCAAGCAAGAAACTGTAACTATACTTTTAAACCTTTACACCAGAATTCCTAAGAGACTGATGAGTGATTATGCCTTCACTCTACCTGACACAGTTGGGATTGATCATGAATGCAGCTGTATTGCCTAGTGGTTGGCAAAGCCCACTCACTGTGTGCCTGTGTCACCCTGCCCTATATGATGGGTAGGAGTGGACTGAGAGGAGGATTTTGCTGGACTAGTGTTCGTGCCAGCAGTCCGGAACAGCAGAGTGCTAGGCTGAACGTAATATCCTTTCCAATGGGGAAAAGTTTGAGTAAAAGTAAATCACAAATAGAAGGAGAATTGGTAGGCAAGGGGAGAGGAATGAATAAACAGATGATGTGACAAGGAAAATCCAATGCTACATAAATGCCTTGAGCAAGAGACGATACAGTCTCTGAAGAGAGCTCAGTTAGAAGATGTCTGGATGCGTGAAGATCACTCCTGTTTTGGGAAAACGCATAGAGTCGGATGGAAACTTGCAAACCTGAGTAGCATTGCTTTGGGAGGCATTTTGATTGAACGATATGCTAAGCTTGACCAGTTGTTGATGACTGAGTGAAACTCTAGCAAATGTGCTGCTATCTTTTGACTCTTATTTTTCAGGTTCTGTTTACTACTCACACCTCGATATGATGTAACACTGGCATCGTCTTAGCAGCAAGATCGCAGTACTGATACTGATGGTCAAATCTGTTGGGAAATTGAATTAAGAACCTCCTACTCCACACTGCCTCCTTCAAATGTTAGGCATATATTTGTTTTGTTGTAGAAGAGCTTTGGATGGATGGCCTTGCCCCAGGAGAAGGTCTGGCCTTTCCCATTGGCTTCTTGGAGGTATTCTATCTCAGACCTGATAGAAGTGTCCTTGTTTAGATGAGGGCTGGCCAAACTGGATTTTAGGGTGGTCATGCCAGAAAGACCAGTCATGTGATTTAGGTGGAAGTCTCCTGTCATGCATTATCAGCTGACCTGGACTCTGCCTTTAGCCACATGGGCAATCAATCAATCATGCCTAATAATGAAGCCCCAGTATAAACTCTGAATGCCAGAGGAGCTGCCCTGGTTGACAACACTCCATGGATACTGCCACACTCCAGTGCTGGGAGGGTCACATCTGGAGCTCTCCAGACTTTGCCCTGTGCACTTCGTCCCTTGGCTGACATTCGTAAACCATAACCATGAGTAAAACAGACCTCAGTGAGCTCTCTGAGTCCTTCTAGCAAATTATCAAACCTGAGGGTGGCTTGGGAGACCCTCCTCCAAACTTGCAATTGATGTCAGAAGTCTTGGGGACTGTACCCTCAAATCTTGCAATCAGGCTAATTCTGGGCAATAAGTTAAGAAAGAAGGAAAACTCAGATTAATTCCTTTGTTCCCGAGGGCCTTAGGATTTCTAAAAATAACTTCAAAAAGGAAAAGCAAGCAAACAAAAATACGTGCCTTATGCAAACCAAAACCATAATGAAATGTCACTTTACACCCAGTAGGGAGGCTATAATTAAAAAGACAAATGATAGCAACTGTTGGTAGGGATGTGGAGAAACTGGAACCCTTATATACGGCTGGTGGGGACCGTAAAATTGTGCAGCTGCTTTGTTAAAGTCTGGCAGTTCTGGTTAAACAGTTACTAGAAGATCCAGCAATTCCACTCCTAGGTATATACTCAAGAGAAATGAAAAACTTATACATGAATGTTTATGCTCACAGCAGCATTATTCATAGTAGCTAAAAAGTGGAAACAGGGCTTCCCTGGTGGCGCAGTGGTTGAGAGTCCGCCTGCCGATGCAGGGGACACGGGTTCATGACCCGGTCCGGGAAGATCCCACATGCCGCGGAGCGGCTAGTCCCGTGAGCCATGGCCGCTGAGCCTGCGCGTCCGGAGCCTGTGCTCCGCGACTGGAGAGGCCACAACAGTGAGAGGCCCGCGCACCGCAAAAAAAAAAAAAAAAAAAAAAAAAAAAAGTGGAAACAACCTAGAGGTCCACCAATTGATGAGTGAATAAATGAAATGTGGTGTGTCCACAGAATGGAATATAATTTGGTCATAAAAAGCATGAAGTACTGATACATTGTACCTTATGATGAACCTTGAAAACATTATGCTAAGTGCAAGAAACCAGACACAAAAGGCTACACATTCTATAATTCCATTTATATGAAATATTCAGGATACGCAAATCTACAGAGACAGATTAGTGAGTGATTAGCTAGGGCCGGGCCAGGATGGGGAGGAACTGGGGAGTGACTGTGAACGGGTAAGGATTTGTGTGCGCCTTTGGGGATGTAACTAAATGTTCCAAAATTGACAGTGGTGACAGTTGCACAACCCTGACTATACCAAAACCCATTACCTATGCACTTTAAACGGGCGAATTGTCTGGTGTGCAAATTAGATCTCAAAAAGCTTTTTATCTTTTTTAAACCCTGCCTTGGTAAAGGAGATGAACTCTGAGCTCAACGAAACTGAATGATCTGGGCGATTTTTAAAACTCCATGTTAAGGCTTTCCCGGTCCTCTGCAAAGCGAAAGTGGGCTGTTACCATTTTCTAAGTACGCCAAGAAAATACGAAATGGAGCCCGGGAATTCAGAGCTCGATCCCCTGCCTTCCATACACTAACGAGGTGACGAGATCCCGGAACCGGGGCTTAGAAGGCTCCGACCCGCCTCCTCCGGCCTCGGGCGGACGGCACCCGGAGCCACGGCGCGGAGCGGCCCGGCCCCGGGAGCGCGGCTCGGGAAGGCCCGGCACCCGCTCTCCGCGGTCCTAAGCAGCACCCTCGCCACCAGCCGCGAGCGTCACCCAGGGGCGCGCCGGGGGGCGCCACCCGGGCCCCGTCCGCTGCGCGCTCGAGGCAGCCCATCTCGCCGGCGGAGGGTGCGGGACCCCATCCCGACGCTGGGAGCTCGGGGACCCCAAAGGACCGTCCGCTCAATCGGGCGGCAGCCGCGACGCTCTAGCCACTGGAAGCCCCACCCCCGCGGTCGCGCCCTTCGCAGGCTCCGCCTCTTCCCCTCCGGCCGCCGCCCCGCCCCGCGCCGCGAACCCAAACACCGGGCTCGCACTGCGCGCGGCCGCGCGTGATCGCCGGCGCGGCCGAGCCCTGTGCGCCTGTGCCTGCGCCGCCCGCCGCAGGCCCCGGCCTCGGCCGAGCGATGCTGCTGCTGGCGGCCGCCTTCCTCGTGGCGTTCGTGCTGCTGCTCTACATGGTGTCTCCGCTCATCAGCCCCAAGCCCCTCGCCCTGCCCGGGGCGCATGTGGTGGTGAGTGGCCTCCTGTTGCTGCGCCGCCGCCTCCCGGCCCGCTCGGTCGCCCCGAACCCCGGCGCGCCGGTCCGCGACTCAGGCCGGGCCGCCGACGTCCCCTTCTCCAAATGGAGGGTCACTTGCCGCCCTCCGCCCCTGCACTGTCTGTTCGGAGGGCCTCGGGGACCCGCCCTCCGCTGCCTCTGGCTCCTCCTGGGGCCGGAGAGCGGGGCGGCGCGGGCAGCGCCAGCGAGCTGGGTTCCCGCACTGCAGGGGCTCGGGAGGCTCTCGTTAATCCCCGGGGCATCCCTGGGATCTGGATATTTTTGTCCTCGGGTTTCCCGATGAGTCAACTGAAGAACAGAGAGGCTGAGAAACTTTGCCAAGGACACCGCGGTCGGTGGCGACGCCGGGCAAGGCGCGCGGTCCCGGCGGGGTCGCAAGGAGGCGGGCAGCGGGGAACCGGGTCCCAGCCTCCAGGACCCGCCGAGGCAGCTGGGAACTGGAAGATGG
Organism: Tursiops truncatus; assembly: GCF_011762595.2. Classification (NCBI taxonomy): domain Eukaryota; kingdom Metazoa; phylum Chordata; class Mammalia; order Artiodactyla; family Delphinidae; genus Tursiops; species Tursiops truncatus. The sequence goes on along the minus strand of NC_047046.1, from coordinate 76,303,473 downwards.
CCTGTGCGAGTGACAGTTGCCAAAGGAATACAGGAAGTGACTCACCTGGCGGGGGGACGGGATTGCTCTAAACCCGGTGGGCTGGCAGTCCTGGCTAGCGGTGTTGAGTCGCTTCTGTACAGTCTACACTGCCTGTCTCTTGTGAGCTCAGCCTGGGGTCGACTGTCTGCTGTCCCAGTGCAATCCTCTGCCGTCGTCTTGGAGTCAGAGGGATGAGCGGAACGACCTGGCTAGTTAGTGCTTTAGGAATGAAGGGGATGTGGATGGATTTGGTTTGTTTCTTACCAGAAGCTCATGTCTTCAAGGATCCCTTTTCTGCAGGTGGGGCACCTTTCTTAAACAGAGGGAATGCCTTCTTACCTGCGCCCAGCACGTCACATTTTGCTGTGGCTTTCTGGTCCGTTTTCTTACTTGATTTTCTCACAACCCCGGGGACATTGCGGCGGGAGGTTATGAATAAGCAAAATTTGTTACTAAGCTGGCAGTGCAAATCCTCCTGGTGCCAGAGGTGACATATGGGTGTCTCCGCTAAAATCCGAGCCTCTTCACTGAACTGGGATGGGATGGAATGGTCATTGCTTTTAGTGTGCTTTAAATCGGCACAGAGTTTGTGAATGGGAACATATGTTTTCTTTAATTTCTCTCACAAAACTATTAGTGCTTTTCCAAATCCTGCTATTTCTGATGTGGAAGATAGAGGAGGAGGTGAGTGTAAATTCATTACAGAGGGAGAGAAGAGCAAAATTTTACAGTCATGCTAAAGTCTGAAAGCGTCACATCTGCAAGAAGACTTCTGCCTCAAAAGCGTGGCTTTAAAAGTTGGAATTTTCAGAAGTGGTGTTTGCAGAGCATAACTTGTAAAAATGTAAAGTCAAAGCAGTAATGAAAAATTTCATTCAGTGTTTACAAGGGACTTTCAGTTGATGTTGACTCTGGTCCTACCAGCCCCATCATGCTTCTGCAGGCTGTAGATAAGATAATAAACACATCTCCTGGGGTAGATCCCGAAGAATTTCTTATTTTCACCATCCCGTTTTAATATGCCACTATAAATAATGTGAGGATGACATGAATAATACACATGATGTCACCATCTGTCTTCTTTTTTAATGTCATAAAAAGAGTGAAAGTGTAATTTTTTTTCTTGAGATTTGTTACGACTAGACCCAGTCGTGTTAGAAAAGGGGCCGATGTTTAGAATGTCTTGCTGATGGGGAAGCATGAGCAGGCTTAGGTCATAACTTGTTTTGTTTTTAGAGCAATTCTGATAAACTAGTGTTATCTCTCTAATTACAGTGGTAAACCTATTCAGCAAGTCTTACACAGTATATACTTATTTAAATCAGCTGTTTTTTTGTTTTTTTTTTAAAAAAAGCTGTTTAACTGACTTGGTGAGAACTAGAAAATCAAGTCCTCCCTTTTGGAGAGATGGGTGGGAGCAGCTGTCCTTTCAGCAAAGCACCCCTTCTCTTGCCCTCAGTAAGAGGTATATGGTGCAAATAAAGAGATAGTAACATTTAAAACAATATTTGCAATGAACAGTAAGAGGGAGTAACAAAGAAAGGAATTAAACTGTTATCTTTAGGGTCTCACATCTCAATTTATCAATGGCCGGGCAACTCAATACATATTTACCATTTTTCTCAGCCATTAGGAAAATCTCTTATGTTTTCTTATACCAATCAAGAGTAACATAGTCTAGATGGACTTAAGTATATTCTTAGATACCTTTTATGAATTAGCTGGCTTGGCCTAGAAGGTCAGTTTCCCATGAACCCTGACCCAAAAGTTGAAGTCTTATTCTTGTTTTTATGGACAAATCTTATAAGGTTACCCCTGTCCTTGGCTGTGCAGTAATTTTACATAGCTTGCTTACCTATTACGGTCTAGAAAAAACGCCAGCAATAATTGGAATATCTACATGGCCCTTTAGAGCATATAAATTTTCTCAATAACCTCATCACTTCAGCTTCTATCAATTCACTGAATAACAAATAGTGAAATTTTACTTACAAGGTTTTTGTGGCATTATATTTTTTTCAGGGAAATGGCATCGTACACCATTTTGCAAATTAATGTAGACAAGTATTTAGCAACTGCTTATGCAAAGTGCTGCGCTAGGAATGAGGGAGATAACTTGGACTTGGTGTTTGTTGTCGGGGAACTTAGAGTCTGGTAAGGGAGCTAAGGTAGGTACAGAAGTAACTGCGTGAAGTAGAAAGTGACAGGCAAAGGACAGGACAGAGGGACAGAGTCCGGAAAAAATTCTTGGAGGAGGAGACATTGGAACTGGCCTCTGCGAGTTAGGTAGGATTTGGAAATACAGCTGTGTGGGAGATGTTGAGTGGAGGGACCTCTAGGCAGCAGGAACGACATCATGAAACAGCTAAGGACATTTTTAGGGACCTTGCTAATTGCTATGGAATTGGAATATCTGGTGAAAATTCATAAGCCAAAACTACCCATGAAATATTTCAATAGCAAGGAGGTCCTCAGAGGCAACTGTTAGCTGGGGCAGCAGGTATATTTTTACAGTAACCGGTAGATAATTGGTCAATTTTCCCAAAGAAATCCCTTCATTAGTGAGAAGTTGAGGCTCAAGAGAAAGTAGGGGCGTCCCATGGACATAGGTACATTGTGTAGGAGGATGTCATGATGATTTTAAAATCATGAGCTCGATTGGTCAGAGATATTCTTTACAGCATGATTTATATCTAACAGTAAAATATTTGAAATAATCTAAATGTCTAACAATAGGGAAATAGTTAAATATTTTTTGATACGGCTGTTTAATGCAATATTGTAAAGCCTTTTAGTTTTTTAACCTCAGACATTACAAAATAATGTTTTTTAGAGTAGGATGCAGAAGCGTGTAAGGACAGATGCCTCTCTGACACTTGCGTTCCCCCCTCACCTGACAACTCCAGGCCCCCCACTCCCCTGGCCCATGTTATAAGATGTGTATAGGGAAAATGACTAGAAAGGTAATGTTACATTCGTATTATTAAATAAAATATATATTGAGTCCTTCTTGTATGCCAGGCACTGTACTAAGCGCTAGGGATACAGTGGGGAGCCAAGATAGAGTTGGTATTTTTATGGAGTTTATGGGGTGGTAATGGAAGAGATGGTTGTGAATCAAATAATCACACAAGTAAATGCATGGCTGTTTGGTTATGGAGAGATGTAAAGCAAAGAAAAAAGAGGATGCAATGCTGCAAAGTGGGTTGCGGTGGGGTAGAGGGCAGTCCATGAAGGCTTTCCTGAGGTAGTGAGGTACAGCTGAGAGTTAATGGGTGAATCGATGCCAGTTAGATGAAAAGAGGGGAGGAGAGCATTCCTGGAAGGGAAAATAGAATGTGCAAAGGCCCTGTGGTTGGAGAGAGCATAGAACCAAAAGACAGCCAGTATGGCTGAGCTATAGATGGTGAGGGTTAGACTAGTGCAAGAAGAAAAGCTTTACTTTTCAGTATTTCCATGTGATCATGTATTACTTTATAATAAGCAGTCATTTAAAATATCATAAGTATATGCAAGTGATTATTCTTTTCATCTCCTGTAGAGCTGGTCATGCATAGGAGATGTGTAGTAAAGAAATGGTTCATTTGGGTTTGGACTCAAAGGCAGACTAGTGTTTTTTGTTTTTACTTTTTAATTTATTTTATTGAAGTATAGTTGACTTACGATGTTAATTTCTGCTGTACAGCAAAATTTTTCATATTTTTTTCCATTACGGTTTATCACAGAATATTGAATATAGCTCCCTGTGCCATACAGTAGGGCCTTCTTGTTTATTCATTCTGTATATACTAGTTTGACCTGCTAATCCCAAACTCCCAATCCATTCCTCCCCCACCCCCCTCCCCCTTGGCAACCACAGGTCTGTTCTCTGTGTTTGTGAGTCTGTTTCTGTTTCATAGATAAGTTCATTTGTGTCATATTTTACATTCCACATATAGCGATATCATAGGATGTTTGTCTTTCTCTGTCTGGCTTACTTCACTCTGTATGATAATCTCTGCGTCCCTCCATGTTGCTGCAAATGGCATTCTTTCTTTCTTTTTCATGGCTGAGTAGTATTCCATTGTATATACATACCACATCTTCATCCATTCATGGATGTTTAGGTTGTTTCCATGTCTTGGCTATTGTAAATAGTGCTGCTGTGAACATAGGGGTGCATGTGTCTTTTCGAATTATCAGACTAATGTACTGTTTATTAGCTAGATGTACAGGGCATTTCCCCCTCTCATCCCCCCCCCCCCCCCCGCCACAGTGAACTCAGAAAAATATCATAGGTGTGCAATTGATAGCTCAGTACTGGAAACAACGCAGGCCCGGCTGACAGTGTAATCTTTCCACGTCTGCACTTAAACTCCATTCATTAGGTCTGGGATGAAGATGCTACAATAGCTGAAGATTTAGTTCCTGTAGGTTGGGTTTTAGAGCCCATCATAGTTATTTTAAATAAACTTCCCACAGAAGGGAAATTTCAAGTGCTAAGATTTCTTAATTTCTGCTTTTAGGTTACAGGAGGCTCCAGTGGCATCGGAAAGTGCATTGCTATCGAGTGCTATAAACAAGGAGCTTTTATAACTCTGGTTGCACGAAATGAGGTAAGTCTTCTAGGTTCATTACTATTCACCTACTAATTCATCGTTACATTAGTCACAGAGGCTATGCGACCGTCACAGTGTTCACACCTGTGGGGAAATCGCTCACGTCTGTGGTTGGAGGTGTGATTCCTGAACCACTGGTTATTTCTTGTATTTGGGACAAAGACTTCTTGGCTGAAGTCAGGTTAGTTCCACAGATGTTTTTTCAGTGCCAGCAACTCTTAGGCAACATCATGGACACTGCAGATCTAGGAGCGGCCAAAACCTAGTTAAGCACACACCTGGCCACAGGAAGCGCGGGGCCCGCCACCTCCCCGGAGGTGCCGACAGCAGCCATCGTGGGGCTCGTTCCTAAGTCCTGAAGGATGACATGTAGGTGTTTCTCTATAATTTGCTTATGACATGAGCTCCATCTCTAGTGAAACCCAGACCCTGCAGGGGAATCTCACTCTTCCCCAGCAGTTTAGCAAAACATGTGTCTTTCTGTACCGAGTCAACACAAGGTCTGTTTTTCTTTCTTTCTTTTTGTTTTTCAAGTGTCTGTTATTCTTGCCAGAGCCCAGAGCAGTGACACTGTATTCCCACGAGCAGTCATGGCATCCCCTTGCTCTATGCGCGGGGGAAGGACCACGGCTGACCTGCCCAATGCTGTCGTTCTGTGCTTGGCCTAATTGCTTGGGTCACAGTGGGTGCACCAGACATCTTTGTTGGATGAAGAAATGAAGGGAGGGATGACGGAGAGAGGGGGTGCTCCAGGGCGGCATCGTTGATTGGGGGATTTGGCTTCACCTGTGAATAAGGAGGGCGGTAGTGTGGTGGCTGCCAGGTAGGGGTGCACAGCTGAGCGAGGCCCAGTGAGGAAGGCAGGTCACGGGGGGCCCGGGGGAGATGCGTAAATAATGACCCAGAATTAGGCTCGGGCATCCATCATTTCTTTTAAAAATGAAGAAAGGCAGAATTAGCTACCTTTTATTTATCCCCTAAGCCCTCCAACAACGCATCTGCTTTGGCGTTGAAGCCACCTTCCATGACTGAAAGCACGACTGTGAGAAAATGGCATTTTGTGAGATTTAAACAATGCTGGTATCTGACAAAAGGCAGATGAAAAACGAGGCAGGGAGGCCAGCGTTTCAGGTGCTCAGAAGCTCTTTCTGTGGTCCTGGCATTGCTGGAGGTGAATGAGCCTTCTGGCACTGATAAAGTCTTTATTTTCTAGTGTAATTTTCTATTCTGATTTTGGCAAAGTCAGGTGGTGCACATCTTCATTAATAGAATAATATAATTTTATTATAGGCACATTCTTGTTTAGAAAACCCACGTGTCTTTCGGAAGGATTCCCCCCTTTTGTTCTTCTCTGCTATCGTGATGTATTTAAATTTCAGCTTTTATAGCAAATTAAGGCACTGTAAACCGATCTCTGTCTTCTTGAAAATGACTAAAACAAGCAGAATTGAGACCTTGGAAGAATTACACAATTACGTGGGTTAGCTTTGCTTGTCCTCAGAGTATCTTTGAAAGTATCCAGGCATAGGTTTACCTAGTCCGTCTAAAAACTAATTTTGACTATATTTGCTTTTCCGTAGAGGAGGAAAACATTGGACGATCTCGTAGGAAAGCATCCTTGACATGGAATCACATGTACCCTTAAGTTTGGGAAGCACTGCATATCAGCGTGGTTGTTCTTGTTTCATATCTAAGTAACGTCAAATTAAAACATGTATTAGAATTGATAGAGTGACCCTTAGCAATTCATACTGATAATAGGGATTTTGAGGTTCATTAATTTTTATTATTATCTTTCTCTGCAGTGAATTTTAAAACTTGCTTTCACTTAGCCATAGCTTAGCATACTTTACAGCTATGTGTCCACCATAGCTCTGCAATATGGGTGCTGTCCTGCGTGTTTTTTGGCATTCAATAAATCCTTGTACAACTAATTGCTTTTTCTCTCCTTTTAAACAAACAAGTGGACAAATAGACAATCAGTAGAACTAATTGTTCTCTGTTACTTTCAGGACAAACTGTTGCAGGCAAAGAAAGAAATCGAAAAACACTCTATTAATGATAAACAGGTAAAAATCACTGCCCTCATGACGCATTTTCTATACTAATCAACACAGGTGTGCAGAGGAAGAGAAGAGGTACTTCAACTGTGAATAGTTCATTGAAAGCACGTAAGCTTTTCCTAATTAACATACATATTAGGCTGTCTTTAAAAAGATGAAATTATTTGAATTGTCTAGGATTTCATGTTGTTACCAAAAACAATGTATAAACTCTAACACACATACACACACAAATGATCAAATAACAGAATGCTTTCCTAGAAACTGATTTCATTTCAATTCTTTATTCAAATTAACTTAAGGGGAAGGAGGTATTAAATTTTTTTTTTGGTTGTGGAATTTTTTGGTGAATAAAATGGTATGTATATATATACAATATGTATTTTAGTATAAAACATAATAATAAATTGATAACCACACACTCATCACCAGCTTAAGAAATGGCATTTACCAGGGCCCCTGAAGGCTCCTCTGTTCCCCCCATCCGCCTCATCTTCCCGTCTCATTCCTAGAGGCAACCCCCAACTTGATTTTTGTGTTACTTCTTCCATTGCTCTTTAAAAATCATTTGTCCATACATGCATGCGACACTGAGAAGAGTATTGTTTACTTCGGCTTCTTTTTGAACTTTATGGCATCATTCTTATTTTGATAGCTTTATTGTGATATAATTCACATACCATAAAGTTCACTGATTTAAGGTGTACAATTCGGTGGTTTTTAGCTTATCCACAAAGTTGCACAGTTATCACCAGAATCAATTGTAGAATACTTTCATCATCCCATAAAGGGAGCGCATATTCATTAACAGTCACTCCTTGTTCTCTCCCAACCCCCTCCTAGCCCTAGGCAATCACTAACCTACTTTCTCTCTCTAGGTTTATATAACATCATTCTTTGTGTACTCTCATGCAACTTTATTTCTTCACCTGATACTATTGTTCAAATTCCTCTCTGTTGCTGCATAAAGTAGTAGTTCATTCTTTTTTTTTTCCTGCTGTCTAGCGTTTTCTTGTATGTATAGACAACCTTCCATTCATCAGTTCTACTGTTGGGTGGATACTTAGGTTGTTTCCAGTTTTTTTGTTAGTTTGCTTTGTTTCTTGCTATTACTAAAGTGTATCCCTTTGTGCACTTGTGCAAGAATGGAATATACCTAGAAATGGAATTGCTGAGTTGAGCGTATGCATCACCAAAGTGTTTACACTCTCACCAGTAGTGGTCGTTGACTCTTTGCCAACACTTGGTATTGGCAGACTTTCTAATTTTTGCCTTTCTGATGAGTTTTAAGTGGTGTTTCACTGTAGTTTTAATTGCCTCTTTTCTTTCCACGAGAATATATTAGAGAACTTTGCATGTCAATATAAATGAGTCGGCCTCATCTTTTGAAACTGCTGTGGCATAATATTGAGCACCCCAGAGTTTATCTGTTGCCTCTTGTTGGCTATTTGTATTTTGTTTTCTTTTGCATTCTATGCTGCACATAAAAATCCTCATCCACCTCTCTTTGTGCACCTATGTGAGTTTTTCTCTAGTACCGTGGCCTCTGCCTGTATCTCCTCTGAAGCCCACAAACATTAGAAAGCTGCCAGCTCAGCAAATCTCCCCAGTTTTCTGTTTTTTTTAAATATCCCTGTAACTTCTGATAGAGAATGAAGCATCATCCAGAGCCACAGATCTGAAATGTCCTGGCTGAAGGCCAGTCACGCCTGCTGCTAGTGCCATCTCTGCTCTGGGCTTCTTCCTATTATCCCCACTCCTTCATCTATCAGGAGGCTTCAGGTCATGTGGAAAGATCATCGGGCTGGGCTGGGCAAGTGGGAGCCTGCTCCTGCCGCTGGGCCCAGAGCCGGCTTGTTACTCCTCTTAGCAAAAGCAGTGCCCTGGGGGCATTCTTTTTCCTGGGAGTTTGTAAACATTTTTTTTGAAATGTTACTGACCTGTGGGATAGGTTTTATTCACAGTAAGTGATCTAATACCGTATGAAAAGGCATGTTTAAAATTAATTCTATGATTCCTACTCTCTTTTTTAAAACATGTCTTCTGTATGATGATGGGATAAAAATTCAAGAACAAGCCCACTAGTCTGGAATATTCCAGGTTACCTTTGCGAAGGGGCTTGTTTCCTTTTCATAGGAATTTAGACCATTAGGATGGGGTTCCTTCTTGCATTAAATACAACTTCCTGCCTGATGTTATCAGTCCTAAGGCAACGGGGCTCTTTTTATCCAGCCCTTTGGCCTCACTTCTCACATTGTGGCTTCTTAGAGCTGGAAGGGATCTGGCTCGTCACTAGCCTGTGACGCTGTTACTGTACAGATGAGACCACTGCAAACGTCTAGGGTTCTGCTCAGCTGATGAATGAAGGGACAGGATTGGAACCCCGGCTTCCCCCGTGCCGTGCCTGTTCTTCCCACCACAACGCACGGCCTGGGACTTGCAACTGCACGTGGGTGCATATCGTGGGTGTGTGCACCCTTCCGTACACACACGCTCTGTCTTCCACTTAGCTTGACGGCCAGTCTCAACAGGGAGGAAACCATGGAAAGGCTGAGAAACTGCAAACACCCTTCTGCTTCTCTCAGTGACCTCCCTGGGAACATAGAACATTTCCTATGTCAGAGGCCTAAGCTCTGATTTGAAAACATTGTCTGAAAAGGAAAGTTAAAACGGTAGCTTGGGCTTCCCTGGTGGCGCAGTGGTTGAGAGTCCGCCTGCCGATGCAGGGGACACGGGTTCGTGCCCCGGTCCGGGAAGATCCCACGTACCGTGGAGCAGCTGGGCCCGTGAGCCATGGCCGCTGGGCCTGCACGTCCGGAGCCTGTGCTCCGCAACGGGAGAGGCCACAACAGTGAGAGGCCCGTGCACCGCAAAAAAAAACAAAAACAAAACAAAAAAAAACAGCTCACTGTCCCCATTAGTGTTCTTAATTTCTATTTCATAAATTTCTATCAAAGTAAGCACCGAGGGACTCCCCTGGTGGTCCAGTGGCTGAGACTCCACACTCCCAATGCAGGGGGCCCGGGTTCAATCCCTGGTGAGGGAACTAGATGCCACATGCATGCCGCGACTAAAAAAGATCCCACATGCCGCAACTAAGACCCAGCGCAGCCAAATAAATAAATAAATAGATAGATAAATAAATACATACATTCCCCAAATAAAGTAAGCACCGAGATACATGCTTTTCCCCCCTTTTCCCCTCCCTCCCTCCCTTCCTTTTCAAAGACTAAATGGCTGAGCTCTTCCCACCATCCCTCTGTGCTGTGCATCCCTAAACATGGCCAGGTTTGTACTAGGTGGGCTTGGACTCAGCTTGGTGACCCCTCATCTAGAAAATCTGTAAATGGCAGTTCAGTCCAGAGTCAGAGACCTCAAGCAAACCTCAGAGTGAACCAAATGTGACTTGGTTTCCCCCCATCTCCCACAGGCCCAGATCTGCCCTTGGCCTAGTAAGATGATTCCACCAGCTTAGCCTCCCAGCCCAGCTGGACTAAGGAGGCTTCTGGAAGTAGATCCTGTTGACTTATCTCTTTATTCCACCTACTGGTATTGAATCCCAAGAGGGCAGTGATAGCTCTGATACTGCTCCAAGCGGAGTATTTTTTTAAACGTAGTTATTAAGTTTGCTATTATTTTTTGACCCCTTTATTGAGGTAGGATTTGTGTACAATGAACCACACCAATTTAAAGAGTTCAGTTGGATGGCTTTTGACGGATGTATCACTAAATGCTTGTGAAACCACCCCTGAAATCCAGACACAGAGCATTTCCATCACCCCTGCAGTTTGCCCTGCCCCTCTGCACCCCGTTTCTCCCTCTACTCCTGGGTGCACGGGGCTTGTGATGCACTTCCTGTCACTACAGGCTAGTTGCGTTTTAAGAGGAGAGTTTTTACATTTCTTTTCTCTTTCTAGCTTTAGTGAGGCATACATAGACAAAAATTGTATATATTTAAGGTCTGCAACATGACGATTTAATATATGTTTACACTGTGTAAGAGTGACCGCAAACAAGTGGATTAACACGGCCAACACCTCACGTAGTTACCACTTTTGTGTGTGTGGTGAAAACACTTCAGATCTACTCTCTTAGCAGATTACAAGTCTACAGTACAGTATTAATAACAATAGTCACTATGCTGGGCATTTGATCCCCAGAACTTATTCATCTTCCACCTGAAAGTCTGTACCCTCCAACCAGCATTTCTTAGAACATTCTTTTGAGTTTGCGCAAAAGAGTTTTCTTCAAGAAAGTGCACCCCTGACCCCATTTGTCTCTCCGAATTGCATTGTCAGCAGATTTCAAACCCTGCAATCTGTACCTCCAAAACTGGACTCCTTCTCTATTGGAAAAAAATTGCCTTTAATTTAAAAAAAAAAAAGTTCTTTTAAAGGTAGTTTCAGACCCCTGCATAGCTTTGATTATTTTTTTCTCTGTCTAACAGGTGGTGCTTTGTATATCAGTTGATGTATCTCAAGACTACAGCCAAGTAGAAAATGTCATAAAACAAGTAAGAGGTTGGGTTAATTGGAATTAATCCGCTCGCCTTTCGATTGGTTTGCCATTTTGGTGTGTGGCTTGGAGTTGACATATCTTCCTTGTAGATTTAATAGTTTTATAGATTTTATTTATTGGCATTGATTGGCTACTGAGGGATTCTTTTCTTCTCTTTCTTAATGCCCACTCTGATACATTTTTCCAGGCACAGGAGAAACTGGGCCCAGTGGACATGCTTGTAAACTGTGCAGGAATGTCACTTGCAGGAAAATTTGAAGATCTTGAAGTTAGTACTTTTGAAGTAAGTAAAAATTTGTTTTTTCCTCATTGGGGTAGCCCATGCACTAAAAGGGAGAACTCATTCCTGGCTAAAGGCTTTATGAATGAAATAGGTGAAATGCGTTCAGATTTAACAGAAGCTTTAGAAAACTAGAGGATGGACAAGATTTTAGTCACAGTGACCATCCAGCCTTCGAAGTTTAGACAAGTCTCTGGACCTTGGTTTCCTCAGCTGGAAAATGGGAATGAAACCTCCAACCTGACACAGATTACTGCGTTGATTCACTGAGGTCATATCATCAAGAGAGCTCTTTGTACGCCAAGAGAGGCTGGATTTTCTTGTCAAGTATCAGTGTTTTTAACAATGAAAACCCAAAAAAGGTGAAGAGCAGACTCTGGAGTTTTGAAACCAAGAGACAAAGATAATGCGTCATATTCATATTTATGTTTTTAAAAAGGTCAGCCAAAGAAACGCACATCAGATCTGAAGGCTTTCTTAGGTGCAAAACATGTTTTTCTTTTGTTGACATTGCATCAACCATCTCTTTCTTACTGGTCTCTAGAGCCTTCCTGCTAGCCATGGGTTTTGAATGATTTGCTCTGTGAAGTTAAAATGCATCCCCCTCTTATGGAAGAGGAGACTCCAAGAGCAGCAGTTTGGACATCTTGCTTCTGGCGGACTGTGGGAAAGCACCGTAAACTCTGTGATTAGGCGAGCTAGGCGAGTCCAGATGGAGAGGGAAGCAGAGGGATGCCGTAGCAGGGACTCTAGTGTCTTAAGGCTCCTTTATCAACTCGGCATAAAAGATAGTTGTCTTGACCTGTATGCCATTATCTCTAAGTATTGATAGGGAGGTTTTGAAGATTTTCTCAACAGCTGTGTAAAAAATCAGTTGTGGGAAATAGTTGTAGTCTAGGTATGAAATGATGAGGGGAGAGACTTCAGAGGCAGCCAGCGAAAGAGGAGTATGTGTGCGTGCGTGCATGCGTGTGTGCGTGCGTGCATGCGTGTGTGCGTGAAAGATGATATAAAGGGAGAATCAGCAGACTCACCTTGACCGGCTGTGGACGGCAAAGAGGATGGAGGTGTAAGTAGCTGTGTGGCTGTAATAAATAAATGCATGGTTGTAAAGCTAAGACCTCAGGATGTGGGGTGTGTCCAGGGGCAGAAGGGGAGGGATTGTTTCCAGTTGTGGGTCTGATGGAAGTCCAAAGGTAATGGAGTGAATGATTTGTGGGGATTTATAACTGAGAAGAATAGAAGAAACTGAGAGTATAAGACCAGGTGACTGTGTGGGACTTCCCTGGCAGTCCAGTAGTTTAGACTCCGTGCTTCCACTGCAGGGGGTGCGGGTTCGATCCCTGGTCAGGGAACTGAGATCCTGCATGCCACTCGGTATGGCCAAAAAAAAAAAAACAGGTGACTGTGTGTGGGTATCAATGACAAGGAGAAAACGTGAAGCAGGTGAGATGAAGGAAGAAGTACAATTCATGTATAGAATATGAAGCATGCTGAAATATTTAAAAAAGCACAAATCTAATCTTTTTTAAAAAACTCACTTTATTCTCAACCTTCAGTCTCCAGCACACTATCTCCTTCCTTCTGTCTGTCTGTCTCTCATTCTCTCTCACTTTCGTTTAGAAAAACAATCGATTTCTTTCCCACCCACACCAGTACCCACGCACACAGACTATTTGTTGCTCTGTCCCCAGCAGCATGGGACAGTAGGAGAAAAGCTGGCCTTTGGCATCAGACTAAACCAGTTTTAAATCTTAGCACAGCTGGTTTCAAGTCTAACCATTTACTAACTGTGATCTCAGGCAAACCGTTCTTCCTTCTGGCCTCAGGTTTTCCTCCATCCTCAGCCTGCATCTCTGTGAATGGGACCTATGGCGCCCAGGGCCATGAGGATGAAGTAGCGTAATTGGGTGCATAACGCTCAGCTCAGGGTAGCTGTGTGTGAATATTAATGTCCTTTGTCTTCTATTCATTCAACCCACCAATATTCGAGAAAGCCTCTAGTGAATCGAGTGTCATTCTAGGGGATGCTGTGGCGAGCGAGAGTATAAAGGCTTGGCCCAGCTAAGGTGGGACAGACCAGGCAGGATCCAGCTTCTCAGCAGTGTGATTACAGATGCGCTCAGTATTGATTCTCGGGGGAGAGGAAATGGGAAAGGAAAAGAGGAGGCTCTTTTACACAGTGTGGAAGGTGACCCGAAGGGCAGGTGCAGAGACAGCAAGAAGGAGATGCAGTCCGGAGAGCCAGTGGCTGCAGGGGCCCCAAGGTGGAAAGAGCCGGGCAAACTCCAGGAGCTTGACCAGGAGGCCAGGAGGCCAGAGCTTCCTGAGCCCTGGGCACGTGGGATGGGGCCACTGTGGATTTCAGCTGAAAACCTCTGAAGGGGTTGAAGCCAGGCTGGGGAGTAGTGAGATCTGCATCGCAGCCTTTAGAGGCTCCTTCTGCCTGCTGCGTCAGGAGACTGAGGACTGTCAGGGTGATTAAGACAAGGGTCGGCGGTGTTGGGAAGTGGATGCAGCTGCCGGCGTGGGTCACCGTGGAGTGGGGGCGGTGAGAACAGAGGTCAGCACGGTGCAGGGGCTTAAGCAGCTGACAGGGGATGTTGGAATTGGCCTCACCTCCGAAAGGACTGGGCTCTAAAGAGGAAGCCTGGTTAACCCCAAACCTGTTGCTCTATTCCAGTGACAGGGCCTCGCTCCAGGGATGGTTTGCTGTGGGCCCCGCCACCTCTGGCCATCGCCCCTCTACCCCTGGCTGCCCTGAGAGGAGGCAGGAGGCCACCGTGCTGCAGAGGGCGTCCCCTTCGCAGGCCATCACGTGCCCCTCTGCTCTCTCCCACCTCGGTCTGGTCACTTGCCTCGTTCTGGTCAAGTCCAGGTGTGGGCTTATCACCGACACCCCCTGTTAGAACACACACTACCACGTTTGATGCATTTTCTGAAGATAAGAGTTCCTTTTTCTTTAAGATGAATTCTATCTCAATTATGTTCTTTGGTTTGTTTGGAGTATTTTTCATTTTAATTTTGCTGACGTTCCCATGCATGTAAATCGCAGGTACACAGTAGTTTGTGCTGTCGTGACTCATTGCCGGGAGACTTAAATTAAGCATGTCCTGTGTGGCTCCACGGGGAGAGGGCTCGTGGAAATGTGCTCCTGGTTTCCCCTGGACTTTGGCCGGTGCCTTTTGCCCTCGCTGGTCTCGCTTTGTGTCCTTTCACTGTGATAAGCCTCAGTCGTGAGCACAGCCGTGTGCAGAGTCCCCTGAGACCTTGCAGCGAATCGCCCACGCTGGAGGTGGTCTTGGGGAATACCAACACTTCTCTTAATTTTCCTTTTCAGTGGTTTTCTCTGTGGGTTCTTGGAGGTGTATCTTGTTTTATCTACCTGTAGCTATCAATGAGAGTAGTTTTTGATTGGGATTACACTGCTGCTGTAGATCCATTTGGGGAGAACAGACATCTTAATAACGTTGAGTCTTCTAACCCTTATAACATAATATATATCTCCATTTATTTAGCTTAAGTTTTCTTTAATCTCTCTCAGCAGTGTTTTGTCATTTTCAGCGTATGGGTCTTGCACGTTGTTTTTCAGTATTTCATGTTTTTTGATGATCGTGTAAATGGTTTTTTTCATTTCAATTTCTGAGTGTTCATTGCTAATATAGAAAAATACAATTGATTTTTGTGTACTGATCGTGCAGTGTTGCTGAACTCCACTATTAATTCTAGCACTCATTGGACTTTCTACATCCAAGGTCGTGTCATCTGCAAGTGTTACTTCTTCATTCCCATCTGCATACCCTTATTCCATGGGCTGGAACTTGCAGTACAGTGTTGAATAGAAGTTGGTGAAAGCAGACATTCTTGTCGTGTTCCTGACCTTAGGGAGAAAGCACTCAGTCTTTTAAGTATGATGTTAGCTGTAGTTTGTTTTTGTTCTCTTTTTTAATTCTTTTTTTTTGGCTGCACTTCACAGCTTACAGGATCTCAGTTCCCTGACCAGGGGTTGAACCCAGGGCCACAGCAGTGAAAGCCCAGAATCCTAACCACTAGGCCACCAGGGAACTCCCTGTTTTTTGTTTTTGGTAGATGCCCTTTATCAAGTTTAGTAGTTTATCCTAGTTTGCAGAGAGTTTTTATAAGGAATGAATGTTGAATTTTGTCAGATGCTTTTTCTGCATCTATTGGGATGATCATAGAGTTCTTTTTTAGTTTGTTAATATGGTGAATTACATTGACTAGTTTCCAAATGTTTCCAACCTTGCATTCCTGGGATAAACGCTGCTTGGTTGTGATTATTATTATCCTTTCTTTGTTCTTGAGGGATATTAGCTGTACTGTTTAGTAATGTTATTTTGTGATTTTTGTATAAGGGTCAGGGTGGCCTCATAGCATGAGTAGGGGAATATTCCCTCCTTTTCAATTCTCTGGAAGAATTAGTGTAGAATTGATTTATTCTTTTTTAAAGGTTTGGTAGAATTCACCAGTGAAGCCTGAGGTTTCCTTTGTGGGAAGGTTTCTAACTTTAGTTTCTTTAACAGGTGAAGGGCTACATCTATATCTTTTTATCTGTTTCTTTTGGAGTGACCTTTGGTAGCTTGTCTCTTTTAAGGAATTTGTCCATTTCATCTACCTCGTTGAATTGACGAAAGTTATTCATCATATTCCCTTATTATTATTTTAACATCCGTAGAGTTTGTAGTGATGTCACCTCTCTCATTTTTGTTATTGATAATTTGTGTTCCTTCTCTTTCCTACCAGTATGACTACAGAGTTATCAATTTTGTTGATCTTCTCAACAACCAGCTTTTGGCTTTATTGATTTTTCTATTGTTTTTTTTTTTCTATTTCATTTATTTCCTTTTATTTTTATTACTTCTTTTTCCGCTTACTTCTGTTTTAAGTTGCTCTTCTTTTTATAATTTCTTCAGGCGGAAGCTGAGGTCATCCATTTAAGGCTTTTTCCCTTTTCTAACACAGATACTTAGTGCTGTGGATTTCCACCTAAGTTCTGCGTTAGTGGCATCCTACAAACTTTGATAAGTTGTGTTTTCATTTTCATTCAGTTAAAAATATTGTATAATTTCCCTTTCCATTTTCACTTTGACCCTTGGATTATTTAGAAGTGTTACTTAGTTTTTAAATATTTGGGGGATTTTCCAGAAATCTTTCTCTTTTTGATTTCCAGTTGAATTCCATTGTGGTCAGCAAACATACTTTGCATGAGTTGAATCCTTTTGAATTTATCGAGACTTGCTTTATAGCCCAGAATATAGTTTACCTTATAGCCATTCCCTGTGCACTTGAAAAGAATATATAGCGTCAGCCCCGCATATCCGAGGATACAGACAGCTGACTGTACCGTGCCATTTATATGAGGGACTTGAGCATTTGCAGGTTTTGGTATCGGGGCGGTGGGGGGGGGGTCCTGAAACCAATCGTCCATGGATACCGAGGGTTGGTGGTATTGTGCTGTTTTGGGTGGAGTGTTCGATCAGTGTCGATAACATTGTTCAGGTCTCCTGTCTCCTTACTGATTTGTGTCTGCTTGTTTGTCAATTATTGAAAGTGGGGTACTGAAATCTCTGATTATGACGGTGGGTGGGTTTGTCTATGTGACTCTTTTAAGCAGACTCCGTCCGCATTCCTGTCCTCCAGCCCCACGCCTGCCCTCCTGCCCCCAGCGGTGCTTGGTGTGCTGCATGGGCCTTTGGGGGCTTCTGTGGTTTAACCTTGCTTCTTAGTTTATCTTCTCCTCACCTCGCGTTCAGCTTTCTGCCAGGTTAGTTCTCACTCGTCATTCTTTTCAACGTCCGAAATGTCATTGCTGCGATTTTCTTTGCTCACGTGGATTCTTGCCTTGAAAAAGATCTCTATTGAGATTTTAGTGGGGTCTCTGAAGGGAGCTAAGGTTTACACATGGCTTCAGTATGCCTTCTTTTTTTGTCAAACCAATATAATGATATTAAAAAACATTTGGGGGGGAAAAATGGGAATCCCAGAATCCTAACATAGTCACTCACAATTTTCTACATTTCTTTGGTTTTGTACCTGTGCATATGTACTTTTATTTAATATTCAAAATAGTTGCAGTCACGATGTAAATACCGTCTGCCCTCTGCTTTTCTTTTTTTTTTTTTTTTTTTGCGGTACGCGGGCCTCTCACTGTTGTGGCCTCTCCCGTTGCGGAGCACAGGATCCGGACGCGCGGGCTCAGTGGCCATGGCTCACGGGCCCAGCCGCTCCGCGGCATGTGGGATCTTCCCGGACTGGGGCACGAACCCGTGTCCCCTGCATCGGCAGGCAGACTCTCAACCCCTGCGCCACCAGGGAAGCCCTGCCCTCTGCTTTTTTTAAACTATTTCCCGCTGGCCTGCTGGTGTTTCTGGTCATTGTTTCTAAAAGTTACTTAATGCTGTTGAGTTAACATTTCATGATGGACTTAAAGTTTGCCAGTGAAGTGTTTGGTTTCACATGGTGATAGATCGAGTATTTTTACAAGACTTTTAATATAGAAACATTGTAATGCAGTATCCTGAGACTTTCAGGTTGAAAATGTAAGGTTTTTAAGAGTTCCCAGGATGAGGGGAAAGTAGATCTTGGTGCCTCTGTGAGTTCTTACCCATCATAATATAAGAGCCGACATTTATTGAGTAATTGCTGCAGGTCAGGGGCTGTGCCAGGCGCTTGCCTTGTGTTTCCTTTCAATCCTTGCTGCAGGCCTGTGAGATCACACCCATATTAACCCTGTTTTCACTGAGGAAATAAGTAGAGTGTCTGACTTTTCTGTTCATCATCAAATAGGCAGTAAATGGTAGAGCCCAGGCTTTACACCACAGTCGCTGCTGTCAACCCCGGTCCCCGTCTCTTTGTGGTCTTCCTGTCACTTACAACTAATAGGGCTGGAAATACTTGAAGCTCTTTCCTCAAAACTGTTTCTCAGAAAGTGTTACCTGTAACATGCAGTGTACTTTTTATAAGGAGAAGATTAATTTTGACCAGTCTTCAGCAAAGATGTAAGTGCTGTCGTCGTGAGAATGTAAGGCTAGATTGAAATAGGCTCCCAGTGGTAGGTCCTGTGTGTCACGGTCACTTACAGGATCATTAGGCCTTCATTCGTTCAGCAGATCGGCTGAGCTCCCAGTCACTTGGGCTCCACTGACGAGCTCAGACTTGGTGAGAAGGCAGGATGCCCGTGGGATGCAGCCTTGGGGCGTTGACCTTGCTTAGTTCTCGTGGCCTCTTTGTTCCCTGCAGAGATTAATGAGCGTCAACTACCTGGGCAGCGTGTACCCCAGCCGAGCGGTGATCACCACCATGAAGGAACGCCGCGTGGGCAGGATTGTCTTCGTGTCCTCCCAGGCGGGGCAGTTGGGCTTATTTGGTTTCACAGCCTACTCTTCGTCCAAGTTTGCCATCAGGGGATTGGCGGAAGCTTTGCAGATGGAGGTAAGAGCTGTCTTCAGTCAGCCCAGCAATATATGTTCCCCTTTAGTCTGTAACTTCCTTACACGTGTCATTGTATTAAATTAGAGATTTGTAGATTTGGCATTAGTGAAGGAGAATTGACGCAACCCCTGAACTTTGCAGTTAACATGCTTTTCATTGTGTAAAAATTTAATACACAGTTAGCACTACTAACATCTTCGTAGCATTACAGGCATACCTCAGAGATTTTGTGGGTTCGGTTCCGGATGCAATAAAGTGAATATCGCAATAAAGCGAGTCACATGAATTGTTTGGTTTCCCAGTGCATATAAAAGCCACGTTTACACAGTACTGTGGTCCATTAAGAGTGCATAGCATTATGTCTAAAGAAACAATGTACATTCATTCCTTAATTAAAAAATACTTTATTGCTAAAAAACGTTAACCATCATCTGAGCCTTCAGTGGGTCTTGGTAATAACATCGAAGATCACTGATCTCAGATCACCATAACAAATGTAATAATAATGAAAAAGTTTGCAATATCGGGAGAATTACCAAAATGTGTCTTAGAAACACGAAATGAGCAAATGCTGTTGGAAAAATGTTGCCAATAGACTTGCTCAGTGCAGGGTTGTCACAAACCTTCAACTTGTAAAAAATGCAATATCTGTAAAGCGCAGTAAAGCAGAGCATAATAAAGTGAGGTGTGCCTTTACTGGCCTAATACTGTGTGAGTGTTTGTAAGATATTTTATTCTTTAACTTTTTGTTGTTGTTGTTCTTTAACATTTTTAAAGATACCCCTTTAACAAAAAAGGTCTGTCCTTTATGACTGACTAATAAAACTAACGTGTTTGAAGAAAGAGCTACTATGTAGCTCTCAGTTTTTAGACAGATTCATTTAGCTTGATCTCAGTTTCCTTGTTTGTAAAAATGAGAAACTAAAAATTGCATTTGGCTTTCCTAATACTTATATTTTAATATCCTAAAGAAATATTGAATGTGAGTGCGTTTTATCTTCACAGTGAATAGAACATCTTGTGGAAGGAGGATGTGGTTAGGATTAGCATAAAATAAGCACTTGTCAGATGTGTATAACCTTCCTCCTCAGCTGCGTGAAGTAGACTTCTGCATTGTTGTCACATGGGGATGCTTAGAGAGCATCGCACGTATCTTTCCAAAATCACGTACTTTAAGGTAAAATTCTTTCTATTTCTATATGCAGTTGACCTTGAACATCACACGTTTGAACTGCGCAGGCCCACTTATTTGTGGATTTCTTTCAATAAAGACTATAGTACCTCATGATCTGAGGTTGGTTGAATCCGTGGATGCAGCTCTGTGGGTACGGAGGGCCTCCTGGAAAGTTATACGTGGAATTCGATTGTGCAGGGAGTCGGCGCCCCTGACCTCCACGTTGTTCAAGGGTCAGCTGTATACTGAAATATAACACTTAACACTTAGATTCTTAACATCATGATGCTAAGAAGCCCACAGGAAGCTTCACTGTGGCCAATCCTCTTATAGTAAGAGTGTGATTTGAGAATCCCATTTAATGATTAAGATCAAGGGTGGATAAATTTTTTTCCTGTAAAGGGCCAGAGAATAAATATTTTAGCCTTTGAGGGCTAGATGGTGCCTACTGCAGCTACTCACATCTCTTGGGATAGCAGGAAAGCAGCCTTGTGCAAGATTTAAATGAACGGGTGTGGCTATGTGACAGTAAACACACAGGCAAAGGGCCATAGCTTGCTGACCCCTGATTCAGAGAGCCCCCAGAAGAGCCCGTGATGGTACATGGCAGAGTGCCACGCTGCCCAGATATCGGATGAGCAATGCAGTGCAGACGTGTTCTCGGGTCAGTGACAGAATCCCGACCTGCCACTTAGGGACTGGTAGACTGTGCTGTTCTCATCCCAAAGGAACCAGCCACAAATTTCATTGTCATCAATGTCCTTGATACTCTTAATCAATGACAGGTCATTGTCATATATGCTTAGCCAATGGGGCACGTATGCCTGTGAAATTTCCGACAAGAACACCGGTATTTCTTTTGTAGTTTTTACTTTGAAAAGTCCCTTTATGAATAACCGTCTTATTTTTATAACAGTTTTGTGAAATATACGAGGCAGATGTTGTTATGCCACATTCTAGATAATAAAACTGAGTCTTCAGTAAAGCCATTGGGTTGCTCAGAGCCACCTCATTACTCTGTGACAGAAATAGTAACAAAGTCCATGCCTTCTCGTTCTGCCTTTTGGCTCCCTGTCTGCCTCTGTAACGTGTCTATAATTCAGGTCAGGGGTTGCCTCACCCCTTCACATCGGTCTCAGAAACCCAGTAGGAGAAGGAATAGTTTGGAATTGAAAGGTCTGTGCACGAGGGCTTTTTGTCCCCGAGTCTTGTCTTGCAGAACGCCTTCAGGATTCACTCATTTAGGGCAAAGTGTATGATCCAGGCAGCCTGGTTTCCTTTCGGGTAGAAAGAAGATGTTGATAAAGCAGAGGGAAAAGACAGGAGCTGCTAGTCCAGACGAGTCCCTGAAGCCTCCTGATGACACGCGTGATTCACGGGCTGCAAGTGGCCGGTCTGGACTTGCTGGTCAGCTTGACTTCGCTCCGTACTTGGACTCCATTAAAAATGCCCTCACATAGGGCTTCCATGGTGGCGCAGTGGTTAAGAATCCGCCTACCAAGGCAGGGGGCACAGGTTCGAGCCCTGGTCCGGGAAGATCCCACATGCCGCGGAGCAGCCAAGCCCGTGTGCCACAGCTACTCAGCCCACGTGCTAGAGCCGGTGCTCCGCAACAAGAGAAGCCACCGCAGTGAGAAGCCCGTGCACCGCAACTAAAGAAAGCCTGTACGCAGCAACGAAAACCCAACGCAGCCAAAAATAAATAAATAAATTAATTAATTAAAAAAAACAACCAAAAACTAAACACGTACATGGAAAGTAGGTTTGAGGGGAAGTAAATTCAGTAATCAAAATCTAGTTTGTTCATAGCAGAACTTGCATCAAAACAATTGTTTCCTTACAAACATATCCTGTTTTTGAAACCTGGATCATTTGGTCTGTTTGGCCAAGGTGATTTTTGTGTTTTTGTGAATGAAACCTTCTAGACTTAGTCAGACTCTAAGTGCTGTTTATCATTCTCTTTTGGTTTAATGAATTCCTAAGTCTTCCTCTCCACCCCAGCCCTTGACCCTCAGACTAAAGTTGGACCTAGAAATGTTTTACATACAATGACTAAATTTGAAAGAATGCTTTGTTGGCTTTTTTTTTTTTGGTCGTCCTTTTTTGACTCAGTCTTTTAGGTACAAATACATCATTTAAAGATTTTAGAAGTTGATCTTTTTGGAAAGCAGACTTCTGAGGTGGGGTGTAGCCAAAGATGTGGTAGCAGACACCAAGTAAAAGAAAACTAGGTGTCCCCCTTTCTATTTCCCTTGGCCTCATGCCCCGCCCCCCAACCCTGTCTTTTCCCGCCACGGCCCACAAGTAAGCCGAGCTTTAGTTCTGGAGCTTCATGTCAACAGCTGTAATCCTTTCTCCAGCCCCCATGCCTTGGCTTTGATGGAGTGAGGAGCAGCACACCTTTGGTGAGATAATTTTGGTAATAAGTCAGTTCTTGAACACGTAGGGCGTCTTTCTGATTGAGAATGAGGCCAGGTAGAAGGGAGGGAATGGTAACAGGATGGGACTAGGGCAGAGCAGTGGGGGAGACACAATGGTCAGTGAGCAGAACAAGGAAACGCAGACAGGGGCTACGTAAATGGGAATCAGTGAAGTCCTGGCTTATACATTCTTAGCAGAAGTGGGCTTGAGGAGTCAGCACTCGTCTTAGCAAGAACCAGTGAAGCCAAATGAACCTCATTTCCTTTTCTGCCGGGGTTATGGGATCAGTCAATTAAAGGAAGGTTGTAGATATAGTTTATACAGATTTTAACAAATTATTGAACCAAGGGTTTCAGGGGACTGTAAGCTCCACGAGGGCACAGTAATAATGCAGTGAGTATTTGTTGGATTAATACATACAGCGGTTAGGTTACTAGCCACTGGAGGTATCCAGCCATAGGTTGAGAGGGTCATTTGGCTCCATGATTGTAGGGAGGACACCAGTACCCAGAAAGGGATTGGACTGGTTTCTCCCAACCCTGACAATCTGTGCCCACCCCGGGAAAAAGCTGTTCTGGAAAGCTGTTTTAACCATTTGGAAGCTCAGCTATAACCTTGCCTTTGAGAAACACTGCTTTGACATCCTGTCTTATGTTAGCTTAGTACCACTGTCCTGGGTCATTGCCGGGGAGGGAGCAGTGCAGAAGCGACCGCGTCTGAGCAGTCAGCTTCAGGCTTTGGGTGGGCTGTCTAATTACTGCTTATTGGCTTTTCTTTTTTTGGTGGTGTTTCTCTCTGGTCTGTGCACAGCAAAGGGCAGGGCCGTGGGAGACAGTTTTTAAAGTCAGTATCTCAAAAACAAGTGGAAGAGGAATTGCTTGCTCATCAGCTTCACTGCCGGGCCGAATCCCAAGCTATTGACGAGCACGGCCGGGCCTTAAGCCGCAGGCCCCGGCGATGCTGAGTGAATGCACTCTCACGCCCTAGGTGCGCGGAACCGAACCAGCAGGGACACCGTCCTCTGCTCTTGCACTTCCTGGGCTGGCTGGCCAGGCTCTCCTGCCCGCGTGCTTCTCCTGCCCCTGTGGCTCCTCTGCAGCCCTGAGGACCGTGCTTCACAGAAGGAAGTAGGGAGAAAAAAAGCCAAATGTAACACAGGACCCTGGGATGCTCTCAGAGGCTGTTACACGAGGAAGCAATATAATATTGTCACTTGCAGCTTCCTTAAGACACACAGTGGTCTTCCTCACGACCAGCTGCCTGTCCGCTGCCAACTTCCTTAGGCGTTTCCGTGCGGCTAAACAGTGAGCCAGAAGCAAACAGAAGTCATGGCAGAGATTCTGATGGTTTAATCCATCCTGCTTAGCGTCCCTAAGCCTCAGGGCCAGATACGAGCGTGGAGCACGGGGTCAGTGGGAGAGGTGTGTCCTGTCCGACCAGCAGGAGAATCTTCTAGAATTGTCGGAGGTGTGTTTATGAGTGAGGAGACCCAGCAGTGAGGTAAACAAGCCTAGGATTCTGTTCCAGAGAGAGCCAGGGAGCTGGGAAGAGAAGCTGGGAAGGAGTTTGCACGTATAGATGTGGGATGAGACGGTTCACAGGTGAGGTTGTCCTGGTCTGACCTGGGGGGGTCCACGCGGGGGAGCGTCCTGTCTGCTGGCCCTGTGGCGGAGGAAGTGACCCCTGAGCCCCTCATTGGCCGGGGAGTTCCTGAACCAGCACACTTCCCAGGGGATGGATATAATTCTAGACCTGGGTCTGGGGTGGCACAAGAAGGGCATTGGGGAAGGGATTTGAATGATCTCAATATATTTTGCAAATGAAATCCACATAACGAGGGTTTGAGAAGCAGCCGTGAAGGAAAACAAACCCCTCTTGTGGAAAACAAACTTGTTTTCCTTCCTGATGGCCGAGGAGTAGACCTGTCCCGTGGCCTTGGCCACCGAGCCCAAGTGGTGTGCGGTGGCAGGGAGGACGAGCGGATTTCCCCTTAGCATCATCTGCTCTCCTCACGGGCAGCTCCCAGGCCCCTGGTCAGCGGGAGTGGAAAAAACTTAGAAGGAGGCGAATCTCCCTAGCTCAGGGCCAGCTGTTTTCTGGAATCGAGGTTGGGTGAGCTTTTTGCCTTTACTTCTAAATGATCTTCAGGGCCAGGAGTTTCCTGATTCACCTGGTGGTAGTTCTCCTCTTACAGAATCACCCTGTTGGTCTCACCACCTTTTGAGAAAATCAGGGCTGTGTTTAGAATGTCTGCCTGGCAGCCAGTGCAGGTTGATAAGGGAGGATGCGAAATTGTATCTTGTTTACTGAAGGGGTCGATGTTGTCTCTGAAATGCAGGTGAAGCCGTATAATGTTTATGTCACAGTTGCCTACCCACCAGACACAGACACCCCCGGGTTTGCAGAAGAAAACAAAACCAAGGTAAGTATGCCTCTCTGTGCCCTGTTTCGAGTTTTGAACGTAGGAAACCCGTTTTCCCATTTACTGTTTTTCCACCCTTCGGCCTGGGGGCACTTTCATCAGTCAGAAAATTGAGTTCCTTTCAATTTATGTGCTTGCAAGAGGCCTCCGAACTTTCTGGAACTTTCATTTAGAGTCTTGGAGGATGTAGCCCTATTTCCAAAGGCCATTTTTGCTAAGAATCTTCAAGCTTTAATTAATAAGGTGTTTGCTTTCTGATTGAGAGTACAGCTTGTATTTTAACTAACAAGATAATACTCTTTAAAAATAATATTTTCTCCCCTGGCCTTAAATACATTTAAACACCTGAAATGGTTGCCGATCCGTTGTCTCCACACGGGGGTCTAATGGGCGCCTAAGACTTAACATTTGCAAAACGAAACTTGCGATTCCCTCTCCTTCCCCCCTTATTATTTTCCATCTCATTACCCGGCGCCCACCATTCCCCCAGCTGCTCAGGCTGGAAACCGCAAGGCCAGCCTTGATTCCTCCTCTCACACCACACATCCAGCTGACATGCACATCCTCTGGGCTCTGTTCTCAGAATTTATCCCAAATCAGACTTCTTTTTTTTTTTTTTTTTTTTTTTAACTGCACGTGTCACTACCATCCCAGCAGTGAGAACCGCTGATGTTTTTGCCTGAACTTCTCTCATGGTCTTCAGCCTGGCCTGCCTGCTCCTTTTCTTACCCCGCTGGGGTCTGTTCTTCATAAAGTAGCTAGTGATCCTTTTAAAGCCCAAGTCAGGTCTTGTCACTCCCCTGGTCAAACCCCTCTTGTGTAAAAAAAAAAGCCAAAAAACAAAACTGAAAAAAAAAAAAAACCCAAAAGATCAAAACCTCCTGTACAGCACAGTCCTGTAGAATGTTCTAGAATGGTGGAAATGGTCCTGCGCGCTCCTGTATGGAAGTCACATTGTGGCTGTTGAACACTTGCAGTGCAGCTAGTGGGACCAAGACACTGGATTTCTAATTTTATTTCATTTTAAGTAATTTAAAGTTAGAATTAAATAGCACATGTTGGTGTTGGCTGTATATCAAAGAGTGCAGCTCCCCTAGCTCCCAGCGTGCCTGGAATAGAATCCAGAGGCCTCGAGCCTTTTGGGTCCCACACTGTCTGGACCTCGGCCACCTGTCCGCAGCATTTTCTCTTCTCCTTGGCCTTAGCCACACCGGAGCCCTGTCTGTTCCTTGAGCTTGCCTGGCCTGTTCGCACCTGCAGGCTTTGCTCTTGCCATCCTCTCTCTGGATATTCAAATGGATCTTCCTCCTGTGTTTCTTTCCATCTCTG
Source organism: Tursiops truncatus (assembly GCF_011762595.2). Taxonomy (NCBI): domain Eukaryota; kingdom Metazoa; phylum Chordata; class Mammalia; order Artiodactyla; family Delphinidae; genus Tursiops; species Tursiops truncatus. The sequence goes on along the minus strand of NC_047046.1, from coordinate 76,277,198 downwards.
TACAGCCTTCATCTTGGAGAGGACTTCCCTGACCCTCTGTTATCTCAAGTATCCCTCCCGCGAGATGTGAATCCTCTTCCCTGGCCTTATTTTTCTCTATAGTGTTCATCACCTCTGGACATTAACATTAATACAGTGACTGTCAGTCATCCTGAGCTGAATGCCAGCTCTGCACTTTGTTCAGATGAACCTGCCTTGACACGTGGTAGGCACTCTCTGAGCAAACAAAGTGGGGGAGAAAGGAATCAATCAGAACTTATCCCCTTGAACTTGGTATTGATGTGTTTTCCTCTCTTTTATAGTGATGCTTAGTAAGTGTGAATCTGCACAGCATAAAAATTGGCACTTATGCTCCATGGGCTGTATATTTGCAACAAGATGTTTATGATTTAGAAGCTTTTTCTCCTATTCATTTCTCTTTGGCGCTGCCTCTTAAAAATTACTACTATTTCAAAGAAGTAAATTTAAGCCAAATGAATAAGGGGAATCTGCTAAGCAGATTTGCAACATTTGATAAATGGTCTTTTAGGCAGAAGCCAAAGCTGACAAAGGACGGTGATTTCCCTGTGAAGATTTGATTTTGTTGTTAAATTGGGGTTTTTGTTTTTCCTCCACTAAAATGTCAGGCTGACTTCTTTGGGTAAATAAAATTCTACCTTGATCTGCGGGTCCCGTAGGGGGCGCCATAGTGCCTTTAAATCTCCTGAGTATCTGGCCACACATGGTTATGTTAGCCTGGGGGTCTGGAAGAATCAATGGTGGCACCTTCAAAAGGGCTTTTCTGTGACAAAGTGAGAGAGTGGCATGGACATATATACACTACCAAACGTAAAAGAGACAGCTAGTGGGAAGCAGCCGCATAGCACAGGGAGATCAGCTCGGTGCTTTCTGACCACCTAGAGGGGTGGGATAGGGAGGGTGGGAGGGAGGGAGACGCAAGAGAGAAGAGATATGGGCATATATGTATATGTATAGCTGACTCACTTTGTTATAAAGCAGAAACTAACACACCATTGTAAAGCAATTATACTCCAATAAAGATGTTAAAAAAAAAAGGGCTTTTCTGTTAATTTAGGTTCATCAAGAAACACTTGACTTTTATGAGCACTATGCTATTCTATTTTAAGAAAATATGTTCTGTTTTTTATTTTATTTTATGTTTTCAAGCCTACATGGTAAATAAAATTTATTGTTTCATGCCATTTAAGGCTTAAGTTTTGAAACTTCTAACTGGAACTCCCTTCTAAAGAATTTTTGAGCACATGTGTTGCATGTCGCTCCAAAGAAGATTTTTTAAAAATGAAAATAAAGACAGGGCAAGGTATTTTTTTTTCATTTTTTAAACTTAAGCTCTGATGGTCCTCATTGGAACTGAGACACATCCCACAGAGAGTAGCTGGGGTCTCCTTGTCTTGCTTCAGCTACTGGGCTGAATTTTGTACAGTAACCAGTAATCAGTAAACTGATTTGAAATCTAGATAGAGATAATTCTAAAAACAGGAATCAGTTCAAAGGCAGAAAACTGGAATTATGTATAAATTTGGGGAGGAGGGCTGTAAAATTATTTTTTAACTCGGTGAGCAGTAATGGTATGTCTATTTTTTTCACCTTTAGCCCTTGGAGACTCGTCTTATTTCAGAGACCACATCTGTTTGCAAACCAGAGCAAGTGGCCAAACAAATTGTTAAAGATGCCATAGTAAGTAAAAACCTTGTTTCCTTTTATTAATAGTTAACAGTACTGTATTTCCAAAAAGATATTTTTCTCAGGGCTTATTTCAAAATATAAATTATTGGGGTTTTGTGGTGAGTTAAATTCATCATATCTAATATTAGATTGTACTTTTTCTTCCCTTGTTGATTCCATGTTGATTAGTAGGTTCTGGAAACTAGTAGTATATCTTAATCTTAGGAACAGATTGATCAGTCTGAGAACTTCGGTTCTTTGAAAGGAAAATGAGACTTAACCTGTGATGTGTAAACGGTATGTACTATATACTGTGTGCGGCATGTTGTCCTCTTCTTTCCTGCAGTATTTTCAGTTTTAGATAATTTTAGGTGTCTTACTGCCAGATGTGTTGATGAAGGATTTTTCTTTCACCTTCCTGCTTCCCAGTATCCTTTTCCCAAATGTTTACTAATAAGAAAGTACCACAAGCCCACTGGGCCATCATCCTGTCAACTCAGCTAATGCACTTCCAGGCTACCGAGTTTATTCTGAGTCAGAAATGGTATTTTTAGAAACCAGGTGCTATTCTGTAGGACAGCGTATGTGCCGCAAGCTTTTTGGCAACATTCCCGTTAACCCACATGCAGAAAAGTATACATGTACAGGGGATGTCTGTAAACCTTAGGACCCGTTGAATTTAGGAAATTTGGGGACGATTGGAACGAGAAGCGTCAGGAGGCTGGGCCTTGGCCTGGAAGGAACGTCCGTGCCGTTGCATGTTCAGGCTGAGCCGAGCAGAGTACAGGAAGCATCGAAGGCTATTAAAATATCTGCAGAAGTGGGGAGAACTTTGCCCTGATTGTGTTCAAAGGCATAGAAAGAGGGCACCAGCGGATTGGGCGGACTTTGTTTTTCCTGCTTATCTCAAGTCAAAGCAAACACACTCCATGTTTTTAATGATCCGAAGCAGCTCTTCGTACTTTGGCAGGATTCATTTAATCTGGCGGTTCTCACGCTTTTTCATCTCTTGACTCTAAAGTTGTCGACAGCCCCGGAGAACTTTTGTTTCCATGGGTTATATATTTGCCGTATCACAGATTGAAACTGCGCCATTTTAAAAATATGTATTCATTTAAAATAACAATGGTAAATCCATTATATTTTAATGAGCATTTTTTATAACAAAAATTATTTTTCAAAACAAAATGTAGTGAGAAGGGTGGTGTTGTTTTACATTTCACTGGTTCTTTAATGTCTGTGTTAATAGAGGACAGCTGGATCCTCATAGCTTCTGCATTCGGTCTGCTGTAACATGTTATTTTGAATGAAGGATATAAAGTAGATCTGGCCTTATGGAGACATATAGTTGGAAGAGGAAGGAATATGTTATAGGCTTCTCAGAGAATTGTGCACGTTCTTATTTATTTTTTGGGAGGGACATAAAACCTAAACTGGATGAATAGTAGTTTCTTAAAGGTTAGTTGCAATGTGAAATTGAAACTCTATCAATGAACTTCTTGTTCTCTGTTACATGTTACATTGGCCTGCCTTGCACTTCGAATGTTTTGTACCCATTCATGGTTTTGTAACATTATGCATTAGTCATTTGGAAAATATGGATTCCTTGAGTTATCAAAAAAATGACATTCATTACTATCACTGCTGATCTTATTATAAAAGTCTTTCTGTATTGGGAAGCTGACAGTCTCAAAATGGCAGATGTACATTTTCCCAATTCTTAATTTTTCCTTGAAATCTCAGACCTGAACATTGATCACAAAAGCTGCCAGTTTTCCTGGAAGCGACAGTCCTTTCATTCATTTTCTGCCAAGTATCTTCTGGATACCCGTGTTTGAATAACCACAGATTGTCAGTCCATGGTTCTTGCATGTAAAAGTAGTGTTCTGCAGAGAAAGCAGGACCTTTCCTGACTGCGGGTGGAGGAGGGCTCTTCTTCCAGGCATCTGTCCCCTTCTATGTGGATGTCACAGAATATTAGGACATGTCCTCAAGGGTTGAGATTTAACAAAACGATTAATTTTACTGCTTTATCAAGGGCATTTTTAAGCAAAACTGACATTTAAAAATTTTTTGGAGATTTAAACAATTTCTGTTTTCTTTGTGTATTTATTTATCACTGCAAGTGTGTGTGGCAGTGGAGAGGCACCACCAGTGTGGTCTGTGCTAATGAGACAGCAGTTTTGCCTGTCAGTGCAAGTGTCACTGGGTGAAAAAGGCATTTAGCGTCTTAGTATCATCATGACAATCGTGTTGTCCTCGTGGAAGGGTCTCAGGACGCTCAGGGTCCATGGACCCCCATTTTGAGAAGTGGCTGTTCAGCCATCCCAGCCCATCTGCTGAGCCCACGTTCGGCTCTGAGCTGCGACATGTGCTTTGTTACCCTCTCCTCCTACCTGAAGTGAACAGACACACGTCATTGTTTCCAATGTGACTGAGTTGATTCCTTCCCATGTCGCTACTATTGCCTCTGTCTTTTCTTTTCCTTCTGTTTTAGCAAGGAAATTTCAACAGTTCCATCGGCTCAGATGGGTACATGCTCTCGTCCCTGACCTGTGGAATGGCTCCGGTAACTTCCATCACTGAAGGGCTCCAGCAGGTGAGCTGAGCTGTGCCTAGGCCTCCGGACCGATGGACACACAGACAGACAACAGGCGCCTCTCAGTGAACCTCAATGAGAAAAGGCTAAAGGAAGACATAGCAACTTTACATGAGGATGTGAAGAATTTTTATTGAAGTATCAACTTTTTTCTTCCTTTACCTGGGAGAAGTAAAAAGGAAGTAGGTTAAAGCTGTAACTTGAGGAATTTAGTCTGGGAAGAAGACTTTCATGCTGGGTACTGTGGATATAGAGAGAAAACACTGTCTCTGCTATTGGGGTGTTAATCTGGGTTCTCCTCTGAGAATCACTCATCTTCTGTGTTTGAAAAATGGAAATCTCTGTCACTAGGGGGATGGGGTGGACTTGCCTGAAAGTCCTGGAATATTAGACTGGAACAATTTGCTGTGGGTCAGGCCACAGAAGCTTAGGGAGATAAGTCAGGGATTCAACGCAATCCCTGCCCTCACGGAAATTATAGTTCATCCAGAACACACACAAAAGTTAACTGCTCCTTGATGAGCCGGGTGCCGTGTTTGCTACTGGAGCATCAGAGGTAAGGCAACCTCTCTGACCTCAGGGGGCTTGCAGTCTAGAGGGAGAGACTGATAAGAATGGTGAGGCTAGTACAGTGCAGCGTAATGAGAGTTATAACAGAGGACTTGCTCTAGAAAGACCAAGCCGAGGGTGACGGAGGGTAGGAGGAGGGCAGGGAGGGGTGGGAAGGCCACTGAGCAGGGGCTGCCCCCACTAGCGGGCAGTTTATGACAAAGCGCTACGCAAATGTGCAGTCGATGTGCAGTCGACCACGTCCAGACGGAAAGTCCCCGGGACTTAGGTGTTGATTTTCCTCCCTCTTCTCTTCTCACTGTGATTCTCTCCTAAGAGTAGATGCTAGGGACTTCCCTGGCTGTCTAGTGGTTAAGACTCTGCTCTTCCGCTGCAGGGGGTGAGGGTTCGATCCCCGGTCGGGGAACTAAGATCCCGCGTGCCGTGTGGCCAGGAAAAGAAAAAAAGGACGAGCCACTACATTTCTTTTAGATGTTTTCCCTGGGCTGTGACTTTACGTCTGAAGTTCAACACGTCCACAGGAAGACTTTATAGTATTTTCCCCAGCATCCTGCCCCCTGCCTTCAGTCAGCAGTTCTGTATTCCCTGCCCCCGTGATCAGTGTTCACGTTCACTTCCAAGACCAACCAGAAACGGGCATGTCATCGCCCACCCAGCTTCTCCTGCCCCTCACATCGGGGCAGCTCTGTCCGCCCGCCCTCTCGTCCTGGGTCGGCCCACTTTCCTGGCCCTGTCACTGCTCGTGCAGCTCAGACCAGGACACTCCGTGCCTGAGGCTCTGTGAGCCAGAGGTTGTGAACCGGGGAGCCACGCGCCTGTGAAACGTTCTGTTTGGTCCATCTGGTATGAGCCTGCGTGTGGAAATAGAATAGTTTCAAAATTAGATTTATGTTCAAAGTCGAGATTTTGGACTTTTCTTGGAGACCCAGCAGCCCAGGGTCTGCATTCTCACCTGGCATCACCGGCTGGCACGGATGTACAGGACACAGACTCCCAGCCCCTGTGGCGCGGCCCTCTGACCTCCGGCCCTGTCACCCCCTCTTCCTTCTCCTCTTGCCCCTCCTCTTCTTTCTGCCACTTTGTCATTGTCCCTCCATCCCGACTTTCCTTTGACCAACTTCCAACCTTCCTTCAAGGCCTCACCTTGAACGTTGCTTTTTCCAGAAATCTCCATGACTGGGTGAAATGCCTTGGACTCACCCCTATTTTAGCCTCTGATTATGCTGTAGTATAATTGCTTTTTTTGTGTGTTTTTTTTTTTTTCATTCCCTTAAGTTAAAAAAACAAAATTTGACTTCATTTATTTATTTATTTTGCGGTACGCGGGCCTCTCACTGCTGTGGCCTCTCCCGTTGCGGAGCACAGGCTCCGGACGCACAGGCTCAGCGGCCGTGGCTCACGGGCCCAGACGCTCCGCGGCATGTGGGATCTTCCCGGACCGGGGCACGAACCCGTGTCCCCTGCATCGGCAGGCGGACTCCCAACCACTGTGCCACCAGGGAAGCCCTGACTTTATTTTTTAGAGCAGTTTTAGGGTTATAGAAAATGTGAGCGGGAATTAGTGAGTTGCTGCAGACCCTCTCTTCCCCTCCCCCCTCCCTATTATTAACATCTTGCCTTACTGTGGCCACACTGTTACAATTGATGAGCCAGTATTGATACATTATTACCAACTGAAGTCCATAGTTTGCACTAGGGTTTATTCATGGCGTTATCCATCCATCCTGTGGGCTTTGACAAATGTAGAATGACATGTATCCACCATTGCAGTGTCATACAGGCTATTCACTGCCCTGACGTTCCCCTGTGTCCACCTGTTCATCCCCCACCCCCCTTCTGAACCCCTGGCAACCCTTGATCTTTTTACTGTCTCCAGAGTTTTCCTTTTCCAGCTTCCCTTTGGTTTTTACATTTTTCAAAATTATCCTTGCGCACACTTCAGAGAATCAAATTGTTTTTAAGACTCATTATGAGAAACAGCAAACCCTCACCCCATATCCCGCGTTTCACCTTTCTCAGGAGCAGTCAGGCTGTCCTCTTAGCTGGACCTTCTGACCTTCACCTCCTTATCTCTAGGCAGATACTTACGTGGCCGCTTCCACTTGATTTCTCAGTTCGGGATCAGGTACTAGCTCTGCTCTGAAGGATGAGGATGGAGCTCTCCTTTTTCCACCCTGTCCCACCTGCTCACACCCGCCTCTCCTCCATCCCCACCCTCCCTTTTTAGTGATATTGTGATTTTGGTTAGATCTGTATTGAGATAACCATCCTTAGGGCTATTTAAATGCTCTTCACAGCTGAGCTATGTAATGCGCATAACTAATTTTCCTTTCTTATACAACCTTTTGTTTTCCCTGAAACTATTGTTGGCCTTTTTTATGTATTATTTCTGTGTATTATTCCTAATGACTGTCTTCATCTCCTCTCAGAAATATCAGATACTCTGTCAGTTTCACCACTGGAAGGAATGCCTCCTGGTGCCTTCTGACCTGCCTGTCAGGAGTGGCTGCCCCCAGTCAGGTGCTTAGCTGACCGCGGCCTCCCCTTCACGGTCATCCTGGGGGACCCGTCTGCCTCTCTTGGGTATTGGGTCCCCTGCCTTCTGCGTCACAGGACATTGCCTTTCTTTGTTGACACCGCTCTCTTTGGCTGTTTACCTCTTCTGGTAGCTTCCTAAAAAAAGGGTGCTGGGGAGGCAAATTTTTTGAGGCTTTGTGTATCTGAAACTATTTCTTTTTAAAATTTCCACGTACAGGTGTTGTAGTGAGAGTTCTTTACTGGAAAGAGTGAAAATTAATGGATATGGTTAATTGCTGTCTTAACCCTGAAATAGTAATTGCCCTCTTTCAGTTGGTTGTCTGCCCTGGTACGGAGTGCGCGGTGGAGGCCGGCCCTGGGCTTTCTCACCACAGTGCTCTCAGCACCTAGTGTAGGGTCTGCCTTTTATGATCAGAACATAAACCTTAAACCAAAAAGCCTTGATTGTAGCTTGGTTACTTGAGGTGCTGCACTGGATCTACCCTAGCTCAGAGAACCCCAAGACTACTAAGAATCCCTATTTTGTTCTTTGTATAATTTGCATATATTAACTGGACAAATGTTTTGTCGTTACCTGTCTGGCAGGCCCTGTGCTGCCCAGTGGCTCAGAGCAGACAACTTCTGTTCTCCGTGTTCTGCTGGCACTTACAAAGTTTTCCTTACACGTACTCATCCTTGGAGCGGATTGGAAGATGCGTCTTAGAAACTATTTATCAGAGACATAGCCTAAAATCCCTTGACATGGATGATTGTGTCGTCCTGTTGCGTGAGCTCAAAGGTCTCTTTGTCTTGCAGGTAGTCACCATGGGCCTCTTCCGTACGATTGCTTTGTTTTACCTTGGAAGCTTCGACAGTATAGTTCGTCGCTGCATGATGCAGAGAGCGAAATCTGAAATTGCAGACAAAACTGCCTAATTCTTATCCCTTGGAAAAAGACTTTCTAAATAATTTGACCAGCTTGCTGCTAAACGGGACGCAGTTTTTGGCCTGCAGACATTCATGTCTTGCTTTCGAATCTGTGAGGTTGGACCAGTGCTCTTCAGAAACCTGGCTGCAAGCAGGGGGATAGACGTTCAACTCCAGAGAATATTATTAATACTATGCAAATTTGGAGCAGGAGACCACTTGATTCTCCGAGGCGGAGAAGTGATGGTAAGGGAATTCATAGCGTGTGAGCAGGGTAAATGACAGGATTCCAGAGTGATCACTGAAAATTTTTTTCTATTTATTCTTTTTTTTCCCTGGTAGAGATCAAGTCCAGAAATGTACTTTCCAAGCACTTTTTTTAACCTTTCATGAGAGGCAGTTTATGGGTTCCTGGGGCCTTTTTTTTTTTTTTCTTTTTTTTCTTTTTAACTTGGTGTATTTTATTCCAGATGCATTTTATACATTGCCGCTGTGTCTGAGTGCATAGTAACGTCCCTCACTTACTCTGTTGCTGGTGGACTCTCGTGGCTTCTCTCTCTTTGATCCCATAAAACTACAAGGGGGATGGGAGAGGGCAATGCAGTGGAACAAAGGAGATAAATATTTTCCAGTCGGAAAAAATAATGCTTTCTTGTCTTCTTTAGACTCAAATGCTTAGGGCACTGTTCATTTTTCATTCACTGGGAAAGGCAGGCTCCTAAAATGTTTTCTGAAGAGAAGTCAAATCTTAGAAGCTTAAAAGTTTACAATTTCTTCAATAGCCATGATGACCTGAAGCTCACCCATGCCATTGTAGTGTCTTATTCTTCCCATGTCTTCCTTTCCAATTTTGCTTATACTGCTATAATATTTTTGTAAAAAAAAAAGAGAAGACCAGTTTTTTTGACTTGACTTTTTAAATTAATTAATGAATTTATTAAAGCAAATGAAAAACTTAGAAAGCGTGACCTTTGTCTCCTCGTAGCATATATGTAGCTTTTAAGAAAGGGTGATGATAGCATGTTTCAGTTTTATTCATTAAGAAAAAACATGTAGGACGACAAGACCGATGTTGAAGATACTCGTTTTTGAAATAAAATGATCACCCTGTTCTTCCTATGACTCTCCCACTGACCCTGAGAACATCCTCTCTGTACCACATGTTAAGAAAGCCCAGCCATCACTCTCACCGTAGAGACCTGGGAATCCCGTTGGTCCCCTGAGTTTTGTTTCGAGATGCCAGGCTCCGATGTCCATTGGTTGGATTTCCACAGCAAGTGCCTCTGTTGAGTTTTAGCCACCGCCACCTGCTTTGCTCTGTCATTGTATGTGTTCCTCTGACTTGAGGGCAGTCACCTCCATTGTAACGCTGTGTCCCCTCCCCTCTGCATACACAGTAAGTTTATACATTACCACCTTCCAGTTCCTTTTGGGGAGGAAAGACCACTGCTTTTGAAGAAGAAACTTTTTTTTATTGTTTAAAAAAAACAACACAAAAGGTTGTTTCGGTAACAGTACAAAACAATACAATTCTACAAAAGATTAAAGACCTAAAAATTATTGCAAATCTTTTTTGCTTTTGAGTTTTTGAACTCTTGACTTTAAAATGACTTAATTTTTACAAAGTAGGATGTCTAATGGCTTTAATCCATGGTGTCTTTTTAAAAGACATGAGAATGGCACATTTTCAAACACTGACAAAGACAGAAGAAATTATTATTTAATATATAAGGTGCTTGGGATGACTTCATTGCAGTTTATGGGAGTGGTTTGAACCCATAATGGTTTCATGAATCTTTCAGCCTTAGAGAGCCATCATCTGCAACGTTGAGTCATATCGGGCAGCCTCTGAAAGGGAGTAAAGGCTGTGTTCTCCTAATTCATGGATACAAATTAATAGCTGGGTGCTTCTCAATTTTATTCTTTTCTCATAAATGTTTCTCGAATGTTGGCATCTTCTACTGAAGGTCTATATTAAAATCTAGTCCCAGGTGATGCCTCATTTAATAAAATTAACTATTTTGCAATAGTTATTTCAATATACATTTCTCAAGGTATCCTCAGAGAGAACACTGTGACTCCAGGTCACCTACTGCATTAACAAATTTGCAATGCCCTGTTCCACGGTGGGTAGATATCCCCAACCCAAATGAAGCTCAGGCATGAGAGCAGATCTGTGGAGGTTATAGTATCAGGGAATGGGGCTGCTTTGTCAGAGACGGCAAAGGTCTACATTCTTATAACCAAAAAGCTTTGAAAACTGAGGTGTTCCTTTTTTTCTCCCTAAATTTGGTGCCATAATTCATTTGGTAGCAAAACCTGACTTGAACTGACTTGAGATTATTATAGTTTTTATTTATGCCACTCCATGGGCTGTTCATTAATTTTGTCCGAAGAAATACCAATGAGTTTGACTTACAGGGATTGCCCCAGACTCTGTGGAGATGTTTTGTAATATCCAGTATATGCCCCATACTACCTTTTTAAATGCAAAAAAAAAAAAAAATGATGAATTCTGAAACACATCTGACCTGAAGGGCTTTGGATGAGGGATTGTGGACACTTAAGCAGCATCACATAACGATCTGGCTTCATCCAAACCATGAAAATATTACAAGGCAAATTCTATTTTTTATCCTTTTTGGCTCAATTCTTGTACAACCTTTTTTTATACCGACTTGCTTTTTGCTCAGGGGAAGAAGAGAAAGCCTGAGTCAGATTGTTAGGGAAACTACTGGCTTTTTTTTAAGGATTGCATTGATTCCACACTTTCTATTGTACCCAGAAGTGGGTATGTCTTACTTGTGGCAGAAGAAGTTCAATCATAATTCTGTTGAAATGTGGGTTCTCTCTGTGTGAGACATAGGTTATTATGTGAGTTTCAGTTCCAAGTGTCTGCCTCTGCTAGGTTGGGGTGTACTGTTTTATTATAATGTATTTGTGAGTATATTTATTTTAAAATGCTTAACGTTACTCAGCCTTAGAAATTCCAAAATATGTTCAAGGACCCTCTATCATTGAAAAAGGTGTAGAAACAATTCTCATTTATTTTTACAAAAACAAAGTCAAGAGAGTTGTTCTTTATGTTTTAAAATTTAACTTTCACACCTGAAAGGAGAAGAAACTAAAAATGCTGTTAGTGATGGTCCCTTTATACGAACACATATATGTTTAATTATGTCTCTATTTGGATCTGTTAAGCCATATGTTGTTGATTCTTAGAAGTAAACATTTGAGAGACCATTTCTAATATTTAGATGACAAGAGCATTTTGATCACAGTTGCTTAGATGCAAAGAATTGTATGTCTTTGTCTTTCTAGAAGTCAATACCATAATAATTTTTTTTCTTACTGAATTGTATCATCAACAGATTTAATTTTATTACATCATATTCCACTTTAAACGTGTCTTAACTCACTTGAGGACACTTAAAAGATTCACACTTTTTGACATAAAATGTTTTGAATCTTTCTCATTTCCTTATCTTCTTAGTGACTCAGCTTTGAAAAAATACCTACTAACCATAACCTTCCATATTCTGGACTAAATCTTGTTTAGTTCAGACCAGTGATGGCAGATTTGGTATTTTGAAGAGGAGGTAATAGCTATTATATTTTACACTTGCTTGATATGACAACTCTAAAGACATTTTTAAACTGTTAAGAGTGCCTATGGCTATTTTGATATATATTAGAACCTGTGTTTGCTACTTTAGAAGCTTTTGTGGCAGAATTGTAACCTGATTTTCATATCTTGTATTTCTGAATCACAACAAGAAATAAATGGGGAACACGCTTTACAGATTCAAAAACTTCTTTTTTAGCAATGTCCATTTTTTTAAAGAGATGTTTAAACAAAACACAAACCTCTTTCATAATGTTATCCTAACCTTGCATCTTAAACACTTGACAAGGCTTGATTTATATCACTTTTTTAGGAAGTAATATGTTCACGGTAAGTATTTCATATTCTGGGCCCTCGTTTCAAATGTGTTCAGTGTTTGTTTGACTCCAGTGTGGGATATATGAGTCAAAGAGTAAGAAATGTGGAATTTAATAAAATTTCTTAAGTAATTATGTTTCATACACAAATAAATTGATTTCCCATACTTTAAACCTTCATATTCCGACAATGAAATATCTCCTAGACTCTTGAAGGGCATAGAAGAGAGATACGGGAAAGGACACGCCTTAGTATTTATTTCTCCGTCCTTAAGTAGAAAAATTTTGGTCACATTGAGAAGAGATGCTTTGGATGTCTTGATTGGCAAACTTAACCTGTCTTTAAATTTGAGCAACTTATATATGTAAATGGTACAGATATCACTTCTATAATTTTTTATGTTTGGACGTTTAAAAAGAGAAACATTTCCTGACCTCTGTTCCACTCCTGATTTTATACACCCCATTTTTCCTCCTTCAACATGTATTTATTGAGTGCTTGTGACGAGCTCGGTATCCAGGCGCCAGGGATATGACTTTGCATAAACAATCTGTCCCTCCCTCGTGGCAATTACATTTCTTATTTCCCTCCCCCCTTCGTCCCTCTGAAGGCTCTTACAAGCCTTATGAGAGGAAGGGGAACCACTCCCCATTCCTTTCTTCAGGCCTCTGAATTTTATGCCACAATTATTTGAATGCCAGGCACTATTCTAGGCTGGGAATGCACAAAGGCAAATATGGTCCCTGCCCTCAAATAGTTTATAATCTAGGGAGAAAGACACACGTCAGAAATTACATGGTGATCCAACAATAGCTATGATTAAGGTATCATAACATTTGAAAACGTAACCTGTGCTAGTCACTGTTGTGAGTGCTTTGCATTTTACTCATTTAAATCATCCACTAACCCTACCAGTGGTACCTTTATATCCCCATGTTATAAATGAGGGCACAGGCACAGAGCGGGTGTAAGTAACTAGGTTAGGGTCGCGGCTGCAAAGCGATGAAGCCAGGATCCACACCAGTTTTCTGTCTTCGAAGCTCCTAGCCTGCGTACGAAACCTCTTCTAATGGCATAAGTGGAATCCTAGGACTGCCCAGGATAGTCGGGGATGATCTCACAGGGGAGAAAGTTGTTGAGGTAAACCTTGAGGGATGAGTATGAATTTGCCACAGGAAAGTCGGGTTCCTTTCAGGGAGATGAGCAGATGTGCAAAGGCAAAAGACATGCGAGATCTTGGCGTATTCCAGAAAGCACATAGAGGTGATGTGGCTACAAGAAGGGAAAGTGGAAGGATTGGGTGGGTGTCCAGGGGGTAGGCTTGGGTCACATCATCCCATGCGCAGGAGTTGAGATTTCAGCCTCTGAAGAGCTTTGAGCAGAAATATGAAATGGCAAGATTTAGAAAGATCATGGTTCCCTTTGAAATTCAGGCGTTGCTGAGCCCTTGCGCCTTGGAATAAACATTTCTCATTACTTTGGAAAAAAACATATTAAGATAGAAGATAAACATATTGTTAAGGGTTGAATTGTGTGTCCTCAAAAGATGTTGATGTCCTAATCCCCAGTACCTGTGGATGTGACCTTATTTGGGAATGGGGTCTTCATAGATATAACCAAGTTAAGATGAGGTTATTAGGGTCCTAATCCAATGTGACTGGTGACCTCATAAAAATAGGAGAAAACAGAGACACACAGGGAGAATGCCACAGGAGGACGGCAGTACAGATCGGAGAGAAGCAGCTGCAAGCCAAAGATTGCCAGCCCCCAACGAAAGCTAGAAAGAGGTAAGGAAAGATTTCTCCCCAGAGCCTTCAGAGGAGCATGGCCCTACTGACACCTTGATTTTGGACTTTGAGCTTCCAGAAGTGTGGGAGAATAAATTTCTGCTTTAAGCCACCCAGTTTGTGGTACTTTGTTACTGCAGCTCTAGATAACAAACATATTAACCTTGATTTTTCTAAATGTGTTCATCAACAGTTAATGTCTGGGAGATACTGTGCTCTGTGCTAAAGCGTGTAAGAGAATAAACATTAGTTATGGAACATAATGTATATTCTTTGCCTGTTTCCCCTCAATACTATGGTGTTTCGTGTCAATCCAACAAGAGCAGTAAACATTTGAAACGTATAAGACAAGTTCCTAATCTCAGTTGATTCACTTTAAATGCCAAGTCATTAATTTGAAAGGAAAAAATTGCCACGAGTGAGTTTATTGTGCTTTCCTTTGTAAACCACACGTAAACGTTATTTGCTGGCTGTTAAACTTGCGCAACAGAATGACTTCCCTGCACTTCGTTGCTTGGTTTCAAAAGTTGTTGCTTGGGGCTTCCCTGGTGGTGCAGTGGTTGAGAGTCCACCTGCCGATACAGGGGACACGGGTTCGTTTCCCGGTCCGGGAAGATCCCCACATGCCGTGGAGCGGCTGGGCCCGTGAGCCATGGCGGCTGAGCCCGTGCGTCCAGAGCCTGTGCTCTGCAATGGGAGAGGCCACAACAGTGAGAGGCCCGTGTATCGCAAAAAAAAAAAAAAAAAAAAAAAGTTGTTGCTTAATGATTCCAAACATTTTTTTGAGGCTTAGGACCCACCAAAAATTAGCCAGATGGGTTTTTCAGTTAAACCAAGGCTTGTTGGTTTAGATTTGGTAAAAGAGTTTCCTGATGAGGACAAGGATGGTTTGAGAGCACACAGTGGATTACTTGGATGCGATCACATTTACAGAAGAGGGGCTCTGGAGCAGAAATGAGTCAGGAACAGTACTACTGTTAGTATTACTAGTAACTAATGCTAATAGGGAATTAGTATTATAATAATAACATTATTTTATAATGTTTGCCAACAACATGTGTAAACTGTCTTAAAGCATATGGCCCTATTTAACGTAAGAGTTTGTAGTGTATAAGATACTTATGTCAATTATATCTCAATAAAGTTGGAAACAATAATGTAGAAGATACTTGAAATTGGAAATTAGTGTTTTGGATTGCTTATCTAGGCCTGTGGGATGTTATTTTTTAAGCAGTTTCTTTTTCTTTTCTGCAGGCTATCTGCTTGTTTTTACTCTCCCTACTCAGTTCATTTTGTTGATGGATTTATTTTCATGTCAGTTTGCCTAAATGGTTTGGGGTCATGTTTTATATTTTTAACTCTTTCATCTTACCTATTAGTTGTCAGTTCCCTCTCAGTAAACACTGTATTTCTATCCTTGTTTTAAATAAAAATTTTAATAGTTGGGAAGATTTGATATATACCTATATTAAATATTAGTATTTATGTTCAGGTTAGAATAATGTCCTTTTTGAATTTCATAAACTTTGGGAAGATTTATATTGGTGATGGATGAAGAGAACCTTCTGAATGATACTGTTAAACATCAACCAGTAGGTGGCAAAAACTGGCAATAAAAAGCTTTTTGTTTGGCAGATTGGAGAATAAAGAAGGGAAACACAGGCCTTTCAGACCCTTGGTACAATCTCCATTCCCTGCATCTTGTTCTTTTCTCTTCCCGGTGCCACCCTACTGCTAGAAGCCAGCCAGGCAAAACCACGAAAAGGACCATCCATTGGCTCTAAGTGGAAGACGTCTTGGGAAGTGAAAAGCCCACAGTGCCTACATTTTGAAGGTTATCGGAAGGTCTCTAGATTCACACCTAGGACTCCTGACTCAGACCAGTGCTCCCTCCGCTAGCTCACCGATACTCACAGACAAATAGTTAAGTCACACACCTCCAAGGAATACTTGTCCTTACATTTTGGGTGGACTCTAATAAGCATGCAATCTGAATGGAGGAACGGTTTCACTCTTTTGATCGAAAGAGTATCCAGAACATTCCTAGGGAATATATAGCCTTAGTCAAGGAATAATGCAGACCTGTCTGGAGAATGTTTGGTTATGGTCAAGATGCCACTTAAGTGTGGAGGAATCTGTAAAGTGAGGCTCTGTGGAGTAAAGGAGAAAAAAAGGCAGCTTTCCTTTTTCTGGGAATGGGATATCTGTTTCCTTCTGGTCTCCCTCTTTGCAGAAGTAGTCTTTTTTCCAGCTCTGGCCTCTCATTTCCTCACTGACATGCTAGGTCTCAAGCACTAAGGCTTTCAATTCCTCTTAAGTAATTTTGGGGGGTTAGGACAAGGTTCTGAGGAGATCCCTAAACCATGATGTGTGGCATTAACACGGGCTTCTGCTATTCTGTGAAAACATATATCCAGGTCAGTCTATACCCAGTGTCTCTCTCCAGGCCAGCACACCTCCCTGCCACTGCCATGGATAAAAGGGGACTTTGTTACAGCAGTTGGAAGGCGAGAAGGACCACCTTCCTTCATTCCCTCTTGCCTGGATAAGACATTTGTACCAGGCACCCATTCCTATATGCAAGAGGTTGGCATGTTGGCCGATTGTATTTGATAAAATGAAGAAATGAAAATAATTTGCCGTGCTTATTTTGCCACAGAATGAATGCTTTGATTTTAGACTAGGAAAGAGACAAAATATAGTGTGAGAACATATTTGTACACATGGCAGTACTCACTTGTCATGTTTCTATGACCTCAACAGGCCAGTGTCCCTATATGTTTGTACTTGAGTCCTATTAGGTGAGCCGCCGTGCTAATTTTTTCCTGGCACTTTATTTGTCAGACTCTTAGAGATAAAAATAAACACGTGCAACTTGTTTGCCCTATGTGCTTTTCTCCTGGGAGCTATTCATCCTGGTGAATTTTTTATAAAAAATGTGTACATATGTATGTGTAATATATAGGTTTGTGTATGTATAGATAACTCGAGAAGGTGCGAACATCTAAGATTGGCTGCTAGGCGACCGCGGAGGCCTTTAGAAACCCACCCACCCTGGCTGGGGGTCTGCGGGCCTGAAAGTTGCCCCGTAGCCCCCAGTGGCGTCCAGCCCTCACCCAGTGCCGAAATTGTTAGGAGCAGAGGAAAAGCATTTACTTAACCACTCGAAAGCCCTTGGTATCCCTCACTAAGCCCTCGGCCGCGCCACTGAGAGCTCTGTGTGGCCTCGGTCACGGATGGTGTCTCCGGAGTGTATGTTGTGCGTGGACACCTAGGAAGCAGCTTGCACGTAAACACGATGCTTGGGGCTTCCCTCGCGGATGAACGTGCAGCGTCGCCTCTCTTGATGGGAGGGCAGCGCTGAGGCCCCTGGTAACACGATGTGTGGACACACACACACACACACACACACACGCACGCACACACCGCGCGCGCGCACGGCTAGAAACGGTCGAAGTCCTTGGTAACACGATGTGTGGACGCGGACACACACACACACACACACACACACACACACACACACACACACCCCGCGCGCGCACGGCTAGGAAGGGTCGAAGCGATTCCCGGCGCTCTTCCAGCTCTTTTTTTGTCGGCGTCCCCCCCAGCTCCTGGCCCCGGCAGCCGCCCGACCGGCCGCGTGCGGCTCCCCGGGCGCCCCCGGCCCCTCGCGGGCCCCGGAGACTCCGAGCGCGCGCCGGGCCCGCCGCAGGCCCGACGAGGCCCCTGGCACACCCACCGCGCCGCGGCCGCGCGGGAGGCCTGCGCCGCCCGCGCCACCCACCGGCCGGGCCCAGCGGGCGGGCGCAGCGGGCGGGGGCCGTCCCGGGCGCTCCCTCCCCGGCCGCGGGCCTGCGCGCCATGAGTCCCCGGCGGGGCGCGCCACTCCCGGGCCGGCCGCGGCTCCTTTAACCCGGCAAGGGGAGCGGGGCGGAGGGCGCGGAGGGGGCGGAGGGGGCGGCGGGGCGGCACCGAGGAGGGCTCTTTCTTTCTTCTTTTTTTGAATGAACCGTGTGACGTACGAACAGGAAACCAGTCGGTTCGAGAGGAGAATGAAGAGGCCAGGCCCCCCCGCGCCGCGCCCGCCCCCTTCCTCCTCGCGCCCGCCCCCGCCCCCGCCCGCCGCGCTCCCGCCCGTCGCTCTCGGTTTCCCCGCCGAGCCGCCGCCGCCGCCGCAGCCGCCAGCGAAGGTGCCGGGCGCCGGGCCTCCCCGCCGGCGCGGCCGTCATCGCCCGGAGCGGGTGCGCGGCGGGAGCGCGGGGGAGGCGGGCGCCGCCAGCGCCGCCGCGCAGGACAGGAGGAGGAGAAAGGGTGCGCAGCCCGGAGGCGGGGTGCGCCGGTGGGGTGCAGCGGAAGAGGGGGTCCAGGGGGGAGAACTTCGTAGCAGTCATCCTTTTTAGGAAAAGAGGGAAAAAATAAAGCCCTCCCCCACCACGTCCTTCTCCCCAGCCCTCGCCGCACCACACACAGCGCGGGCTTCTCGCGCTCGGCACCGGCGGGCCGGGCGCGTCCAGCCTTCATTTATCAAGCAGCTTTTCGGAAAATGCATTCGCTGTTCGGAGTTTAATCAGAGGAGGATTCCTGCCCCCGTCCCCGGCTCGTCCACCGGCCCCCGGTCCCTGTCTCTCTCCTGTGGAGGCGTGAAGCGGTCCCGCGGACAGAGATCCATGTCTGTGCCCGCGCGTGTGTGTGCGCGTGTAAATTGCCGAGAGGGGGAAAATCACAGGACTTCTGCAAATACTGGACTGAAAATTGTAATTCATCTGCCGCCGCCGCTGCCTTTCTTTGCTCGTGCTCTTGAGATCTCCGGTTGGGATTCCTACGGATTGACATTTCTGTGAAGAAGTCTGGGAATCAAACTGGAAATTCTCCTAATTTTTACACCCTCCGCCCCCAACTCCTGATTCATTTGGAAGTTTCACAGCAGCTATCACTGGAGAGTTCTGAAGATTGATGGAATCTTTGCCTTATGCATTTGTTTTCACAGAAAAGGAAACTTGACAGAGGATCATGCTGTCCTGAAAAAATACAAGTAAGTTCTTTGCACAGGAAATGGGTTTCATGTAACTTTCAGTGGAAACAGTTGAGATTTTAACTTTAAGTGCATTTGAGTAAGTTTAATTTCCAGGCAGTTTATTATATTATTTTCAGCTGTGTAACTTGTAGTGTGTGTGCCCTGCTTTCACCCACTGTATAAAGGGAAATGCACCTGATTTTGACTGATTAGTTTTTTTAACCTTTCAGCATCACGGAGGAAGTAGACTGATATTAACAATAATTAATAATGTGCCTCATGAAATAAAGATCCGAAAGGAATTTAAATAAAAATTTCCTGCATCTCATGCCAAGAGGGAAACACCAGAATCAAGTGTTCCGCATGACTGAAGACACCCCCTCATCCAAGAATGCAAAGCACATCCAATAAAATAGCTGGATTATAACTATTCTTCTCTCGTGCGGGGCCGTGGGGCGGGAAGCGGGGGCGAGAGGTGCTGTTGGTACCCGGCTGCTTTTCCGTGGGGGAAGGATGGCGCACGCTGGGAGAACAGGGTATGATAACCGGGAGATAGTGATGAAGTACATCCACTATAAGCTGTCGCAGAGGGGCTACGAGTGGGATGCCGGAGTCGCGGGCGCCACGTCCCCGGGGGCCGCCCCCGCGCCGGGCATCTTCTCCTCCCAGCCTGGGAGCACCCCAGCGCCATCCAGGACCTCCCCGCCGCCGCCCCAGACCGCTCCCGCCGCCCCCGCCGGGGGGCCTGCGCTCAGCCCCGTGCCACCTGTGGTCCACCTGACCCTGCGCCAGGCCGGTGATGATTTTTCTCGTCGCTACCGCCGCGACTTCGCCGAGATGTCCAGCCAGCTGCACCTGACGCCCTTCACCGCGAGGGGACGCTTTGCCACGGTGGTGGAGGAGCTCTTCAGGGATGGAGTGAACTGGGGGAGGATCGTGGCCTTCTTTGAGTTCGGTGGGGTCATGTGTGTGGAGAGCGTCAACCGGGAGATGTCCCCCCTGGTGGACAACATCGCCCTGTGGATGACTGAGTACCTGAACCGACACCTGCACACCTGGATCCAGGATAACGGAGGCTGGGTAGGTGCATGTCTGATTGAATGTGAGTCTGGGCTGGACCTCTCGGGTCTGTGATGCGGAGGTTGGAGTCTGGGTGGGCTACTGGGCCAAGGGAGACCGATGAGCCAATGAAATAATATCAGGGTTGTGGCCTCCCTCCCTCTTTCCCTGTACAGAGGTCTCCCTGCCAACCCAACTGTGATCATTGCTTCCCGGCAAAATTGTTTCCCTTGCTTGCCAGACATTGAGGTTCAAAGATCCAGCCTTTGCTGTTCAGTAGGATCTTGGGGTAAATGGCATCCCTTCAGGGTTTCTCAAACTGGGGGTCCAAGGATCCCCCTCATCACGGTACCTGGCCTGAGTAGCCTGTTGAAATGGGACATTTCAGGGACAACTCATAAACTAGATGCCAGGCTGGGCCCTGGCAATCCGCATCAGAAATAAGCTCCCCTGGGGGTTTCTTCTTTGTACTAAAATTTGAGAACCATCCAGTTGGAAGAGCAGACTCCCCCAGGGGACCAAGGGCATGCCTTTTCTGACTCACTTGGTAAGATCTACCCAAAGAGGAAAACCAGTGTAGCCCCTTTCCCTGGAACACCTGGATGTTTGTAAAGAGGTAAGCTGTGACAGAATTTGCGTTGGCTGCGTACCTTGTGTTCTATTTCTATAACTTGTGTGTGATTTTGAGGTTTACTGGAATTTTAGTATCTTCTACTTTTCACCACCTAGAATCCACGTGATTTGGTGGTCCCCTCTGCTGGCAAAACTTGCATCTAGAGTATCTATATAAAGTGTAGAAGAATTGATTCGTAGCTGTGGATTCTCATGCTCTGGCTTTAGTTGAAGTGATTGATGCCTGTATTTTTGAAGAACATCTGTGAACTGTTTTTTTTCTGGTACTGTTGTGCTAGATAGAGCCTCTATCATGTCGCCATAAAGTTCTTTTTGTGTGTGTGGTTCTTTGGGGGAGGGGTACAGATCCTAAGACTGAAGAAGTGTAATTGACATCTACACTTTATATCTGAAGTGATTAATTTGTGAAAAAGTGCAAGAGGAATTAATTCTTGTCTTTTAATCTGAAGAGCTGTCTTTGAAAAAGGATACAATTCGTGCTTCCTTTCACAGTCTCTAGGGAGAATTACTAATGTTACTATTTTATAGGACCTAACAGGAGCAAAAAGCTTAGAAGTCACTACAGGTGTATTCGATTTCAAGAAGCACATTACATACTTTACTACAGTTTACAAAGTGTGCTAATGGTAAGGGGCCAAAAAGAGAAAAGCCCAAGAAAAGTAGATGACTGACATGAACATCTGATCCTACTTGACCAAAGTTGACAAAATATTGATGCCACTGTTCAGTGTTTAAAAGTAAAACATCCCCATTTAATCTCTAAAATTTAAATGCTTTTTGTGAATTGTTTGTTTTTCAAGATCTCATATTATCAGATCTTTAGTAATTCTTGAAGAATTCAGTGAAGTGTGTAAAGAATAGTTTTGTTAAATGTTTGGTTAAGTAGGTGGTTTTATTTTTAACCACCATAACCAAAGAGGTAGGGACTTCCAGACGCCAAAAGGATCATTTTAAGACCAAAGTAGAACTAATATAACAGTTTGACTATTACATATTTTTGTGAAAATAATTTAAAAAATTTTCTTTCTAGTTGAAAGAAATCCATGGTGGTAACTGTCATGTGTCAAGTAATTTAATAAAAAGATGGGAAATGGAGACATATGTTTATGATAGAAATTAAGATATAATCTTGATCTTTATTGTCGAGTTGTGGTATATTAACATCTCATACAGTTGAATTTTCTTTTTAAGTGAAGGCTCACCTTTTCCTCCCTTCCAAATAGAGTTTTCTTAGTAGAGCCTATCTTTGTGGTCAACAGGTATCTGAGGTTGATAAATGCAGAGGCTACATTTTATGATGCCAAACCACAATGACGTACCGTAGAACATGATAAACTTTTTTTGGACAAAACCTCTTATAGTAAAAATAAATCATATAGAAGCACAAATAGCTGATGGTAAAATGTGTAGCTTTCAGGACAACCTATAGATGGATGACTAGGAAAGCAGAGGACTTTGGCAAAAAAAAAAAAAGTATATATCAGGAAATGCAATCATAAGTGTCCACTTTGGAATCATAAAAGTGGTAGTACTCGAGAGCCTGACGTACTTCTCCTTTCAAAGGTGCATCATGAACCTACATTTTTATTTTGAGCGTTTGGCATACAGACAGATTTTCCTCCAAATTTGCACCAATCAGTGTTGCATCTCTAATAATATGTTGCGTCTTGCAGTGTAAAGGACTCAGTAAGGATGATAAAATTTCAGAAGAGAGCTAGCACATTCTTTTAACGTTGGACAATGTTGTACTTGTACTGTTTACAGGGCTTGGTGGATCAGCTCATCTACTGAATCTATTCTTACGGGGGGCTTTAGATTCTAAGTCACATTTTTTTTCTTTGCTGCTGCTACTTCTGAGGCCGAGGAAACACAGTTTGCATTCCATGTTCCATAACTTGGAGAAAGCAGGGCCTTGGATGATAGGTGTCTGAAAGATGGTCCTAGAAGTCTACAAATTATATAAAGACTAAAGAAGAGTTGGCGGTGGAGTGGAGTATGGCTTTATTCCTAAGTCTGAATAAGGCTTCCAGAGGGAGGCAGTTCTAGATGTCTGAGACCCTGCCACTCCAAGTGTGGCTCAGGGACCAGCAGCCTGGGCGTCACCTGGGAGCTTCTTAGAGATGCAGAGTCTCAGGTCCCGCCCCAGAGCTTCTGAGTCAGAATCTGTGGTTCGCACGTCTACAGGTGTTTGTGTGCACGTGAGAGTTAGAGATGCTGGCTGCCCTCACCGACCATCGATTCTCGTGGACGCCTTTTAGGAAAAACGGCAATCTGGGATGGATGCTACAGTGTACCTTTCCAGTGGCCCCGTGGGTCCATAATATTACCTAGGATGCTGAATATTTCCCATGTGTCCGCTAGAGTGATCTGACCCTTGGAAGAAATAGACTGGAATGCAAGAGAGACAGGAGAGAAATTGTTATAAGCTCCATCCTCTCAAGAATGTTTTGCGTGGTAGCTATACAATTTGTGTTGGCATTACAGACCCCATGAAAGTAAGATAGCTTTTCTACTCCAGTTAAAGACAGGAAATTTAGCTCTTTTAATAGCTCTGTTTGGTATTGTTTGATCCCCTTGTAACACAGTTCAAATTCTGTAAATGAGTTTAGGGGCCCTGAGACTGCTTCATGACCAAGGGGCTCTTGCAAGCAGAGGGTTGAGATTTGGGGAAGTTGATGGTGAATGAACATTGATCGCGCCCTCTGAACTGAGAAATGTGACAACATTTCGCTTCATGTCTTAGGAGAGAGTGAGATGTTTGACAGCTGCAAGAATGACATGCCATAACGTGGATATTGGGTTCATTCTGTTGATGACATGGTGGTGCGACTTCTTTTGTGTGTTTGTCATTTGGTCTTTGTGGTTTAGGAAGACAGGAACTTACTTCTCCACATCCAGTAGAGGTTGGCTTCCTTTTTATTAGTTGGTCAGCAAGCAGTTTCTCTTTTCTGTACATAGTCCACATCCACCCAAACGTTTGATTAACTGGAAAGCAATACTCTTCTCAGGCCAGTGTACAAAATACATGAAAAAAACATCAGTTTTCTAGTGGCTGAGTTTCAGCTGCTTATAGCTAATTTTGGCAACAAAATGATAGGATTAAAAATAGCCTGAAGATGATCCAGTCTTAAATAATATATTTAATGATGAACTTTCCTTGGGAAAGTGCATCTCCCTGCCTGCTAAGAATCACATGACCCCTTTCAGTAATTTATTTTGTAGAGAAAGATACATTATTGCTCCTAGAGTTTGCAGTTATGTGCTGTTGAGCGATTGCTTTTGGGGACTTTCGTAAAATTTTATAGTTCACTCAGTTCTCTTTTCTGTTTTAGGGCCTTTGTTGCTGTTTAATGTTGGTGGAAAACATGGCTTTCTTCTGTGCATCCTGTTACTTTTAGCTGTGCTTTCTAGTGAGAACTGATTGATCTCTTTAGCAATCCTTGATTGAACCGGTACATTTCAGAATTGCTAAATGTTATTAGGCTACACAGCACACCAGGTAACAGAAAGCCACAGATTTTTTTTTTTTTAAGCCAAACTCTTAAATAGTTTTTCTTTATCTCGACTCCCAGTCCTAGTCAGCTTTTTGGAGGATGATAAACCGACTCATAAAGCAGGTGTGCGGTGCTGTGTGTATTAATGGTGGTCTCTCCCACTCAGCACGTCCCCGCACCCATTTCTGAGGTCATCCATCGTGTCTTCGCCAAGACTTTAGCAAAGCAGTATTTCAGCAGAAGTGCATTTGTGCTGCAAAAACAACACTGTATTTGTAGTGTACAAGTAAAAAGGTTTTTTTTTTTTCCCACAGAGATATATCGTATTTGAGGTTCAATTCAAACAAAATCAGTGCTTGACGTTGAAACGTGGTTAACGATGAGAGTCAGCCAAGGACGGAGACAGTTATTCAACAAACATGACTGCAAGTCTTCTATGTGCCCGGCCCTGGGTTAGTTTGGGGGTCCAGGGAGGAAGGCTTTTCCCCTGCTCTGGATGCCCTCACAGACCAGGGCTGGAGATGTCGTTGTGAACTCAGTTGCCACACAGCCTGATAAAATGATTCTAAACTCTCAGATTTAGAGGGAAAAAGAAGAAACAAAACAAAACAAAACAAAACCCTAAGGATGTGTTATTTTGCATACACTTCAATCTTTGTCTGAAAAAGTTATTTCTAACCATATGGTTGTTCATGTGTGCATTAGGCCTGATTTAACTAGGAAGAGAAATATAGATGATTTAAAAAATACTGTGTTACACGGACGTACGCTTAAGAGAACTGAAAGGCAGGGGGAGTTCCCTTGGTAAACATTTACCCATTAGGTGCTCTTTCTACATATTATGAAGACTTAATAAACACTAGCCTGCAGTTTTTAAAGTATTTCGTTAATATTTCTTTTTTGGTAAAAGACACCCGAGACTCTGATGAGGTTGATTAGAATAGATTAATTTGACGAACTATCTTTCTTAAATCATTCTGGCATGCAGACAAGTCCAAGTCGATTTGAACCAGAACAGGGGAGAGATTAAAACAAAACCTTTTGGTTTGGTTTGGTTTTAGGTTCTCGCACTGTTCTGTTTATTAAGAGGCTTCTCTTCCAAAACGCTACTTAGAGAAATTCCTAGTCCACTGAGACATTTGTGTTCCTGAAGAGCAGGTGTTTACCATCTAACATCTTTTATGCGTGGTCCTCTTTCTCTAAATGGAGGTTGTTAAACTTTTGAAGTTACGACAAAGCCATTTTCATTTCTAAAAGTATTTTCGTAGATGGCTGCGTGTTCTGATCTGTGCTCGATTTTGTAGTGCCAACACGATTTCTCTGCTCTTTATTTGCCAGACAAAAGATAAACCCAGCTGTCCTTCAGTGAGAATGATGACGGAATGATTGTTTCTCCAAAGCCGTGTGGGCTTTCTCGCCCGGGACCCTCCCCACTCCCGCCAACCTCCATCACTGACCCCTACCTGCCCATCACCCCACCACAGGGAGACCTTCAAGGGGTAGCTCCTTGTCACCTTGCAACATGTTAAGGGTGGGATTCACCTGAAGGAAAGAGCATTATGTCTAGATAACCAGCAAGAGGGGGCAGAAAAGGGGTCTGCCCAAGCTGGAATATTATAACCCTTACTCCAATCTTGCTAGAGGCAACCGGGCAAGGAAAAATTCTGTCATCAGATATGATGCTTTCCCTCCAGAGATCATAAATTCCAACGCTGTGCAGGGAAAACATAGAATCTGCTGGAAGAGTTTGTACTAGCTCTGATCTCTGCAATGTGAGAGTAGAGTGAGGGTTATACTCTAGCCTTAGATAAAGTTTGACTAACTAAACAACTAAAATAGCTTATACTAAAGATTACTTCCCCAAACGCCCTCTTAAACACGTTAGAAAGAGAATCTCCCTGACATGCTGGCATGGCCATTGGTAGCAGTTACAAAAGCACTAAGGGCTACTTGGCTGATTTTCTTAGGCGATGGACCAGATTCTACGAGCAATTTCACTGGCATCAGTATTTCCATTCTGCTCCTTGTTTTGCCTTCAGAATTTCAGGGATGGAGCCATATCCCATTTTTAGTTAATAATTGGCTAATCAGCTCTCTGGAGCTTCAGCGTAATGAGTCAGAAGCTTATGACTGCCCCCACTCTCCTTCCTACTCTGTCTCCTGAAACTAGCCCAAGGACCCACTGTGTCAAGTGAAGCTTAAATTTTCCAAGGGAGATTTTACCATTGAGACCAATACATCTTTCTTGTGACAGTTCCAATGACTGTATTTCTCTATTTTTTAACTGTCTTTTCTTAAGCTGGGAAAGAATATGGAGAGTTTATGACTTCTAATGCTTGGAGCACCAAACAAGGCATGAATGTTGCAGGTTGGCTTTTCTTGACTTTTTCTAACTCTTCTACACAAATACTAAGATTTCTTCTGCTTTACAGTACGATGAATGTCATACCTATGTATTACCTTTGAAATTCAATTGCAGCCGAATATTCTACTGAGATGCATTAGAATTTTCAAAGGGAATATGGGACAAAAACTTAGTCTTCTTAGTTCAGTGCCTTCTTACAATTAGCATAGGAATAAAATTAATTACAAATTATATCATCATCTTTACATATTGATATTTTATCTCTTTGGAAAAAAAGAAAGTCTATAAAGGATGCCAGTTGGCACCTGTAAGTCTAAAATTTCAGGACTATCTCCTGTTTTCCTTTTTTTTTAACATCTTTATTGGAGTATAATTGCTTTACAATGGTGTGTTAGTTTCTGCTGTATAACAAAGTGAATCAGCTATACGTATACATATATCCCCATGCCCCCTCCCTCTTGTGTCTCCCTCCCACCCTCCCTATCCCACCCCTCTAGGTGGTCACAAAGCACCGAGCTGACCTCCTTGTGCTATGCAGCTGCATTCTACTAGCTAGCTATTTTACATTTGGTAGTGTATATATGTCCATGCCACTCTCTCACTTTGTCCTAGCTTACCCTTCCCACTCCCTGTGTCCTCAAGTCCATTCTCTACGTCTGCGTCTTTATTCCTGTCCTGCCCCTAGGCTCCTCAGAACCTTTTTTTTTTTTTTAGATTCCATATATATGCGTTAGCATATGGTATTTGTTTTTCTCTTTCTGACTTACTTCACTCTGTATGACAGACTCTAGGTACATCCACCTCACTACAGATAACTCAATTTCATTTCATTTTACGGCTGAGTAATATTCCATTGTATATAGGTGCCACATCTTCTTTATCCATTCATCTGTCGATGGACACTTAGGTTGCTTCCATGTCCCGGCTATTGTAAACAGAACTGCAATGAACATTGTGGTACATGACTCTTTTTGAATTATGGTTTTCTCAGGGTATATGCCCAGTAGTGGCATTGCGGGGTCCTATGGTAGTTCTATTTTTAGTTTTTTTTTTTTTTTTTTTTGCGGTACGCAGGCCTCTCACTGCGTGGCCTCTCCCGTTGCAGAGCACAGGCTCCGGACGCGCAGGCTCAGGGGCCATGGCTCACGGGCCCAGCCGCTCTGCGGCATGTAGGATCTTCCCAGACCGGGGAACGAGCCACACATCCCCTGCATCGGCAGGCAGACTCTCAACCACTGCGCCACCAGGGAAGCCCTATTTTTAGTTTTTTAAGGAACCTCCATACTGTTCTCCATAGGGGCTGTATCAAGTTACATTCCCACCAACAGTGCAAGAGGGTTCCCTTTTCTCCGCACCCTCTCCAGCATTTATTGTTTGTAGATATTTTGATGATGGCCATTCTGACTGGTGTGAGGTGATACCTTATTGTAGATTTGATTTGCATTTCTCTAATGATTAGTGATGTTGAGCATCTCTTCATGTGTTTGTTGGCAATCTGGATATCTTTGGAGAAATGTCTATTTAGGTCTTCTGCCCATTTTGGGATTGGGTTGTTTGTTTTTTTGATATTCAGGTGCATGAGCTGCTTGTAAATGTTGGAGATTAATCCTTTGTCAGTTGCTTCATTTGCAAATATTTTCTCCCATTCTGAGGGTTGTCTTTTCATCTTATTTATGGTTTCCTTTCCTGTGCAAAAGGTTTTAAGTTTCATTAGGTCCTATTTGTTTATTTTTGTTTTTATTTCCATTTCTTTAGGAGGTGGGTCAAAAAGGATCTTGCTGAGATTTATGTCATAGAGTATTCTGCCTGTGTTTTGCTCTAAGAGTTTTGTAGTGTCTGGCCTTACATTTAGGTCTTTAATCCATTTTGAGTTTATTTTTGGGTGTGGTGTTAGGGAGTGTTCTAATTTCATTCTTTTACATGTAGCTGTCCAGTTTTCCCAGCACCACTTGTTGAAGAGGCTGTCTTTTCACTATTGTATATTCTTGCATCCCTTATCAAAGATAAGGTGACCATATGTGCGTGGGTTTATCTCTGGGCTTTCTATCCTGTTCCATTGATCTATATTTCTGTTTTTGTGCCAGTACCACACTGTTTTGATTACTGTAGCTTTTTAGTATAGTCTGAAGTCAAGGAGCCTGATTCCTCCAGCTCTGTTTTCCTTTCTCAAGCTTGCTTTGGCTATTCGGGGTCTTTTGTGTTTCCATACAAATTGTGACATTTTTTGTTCTAGTTCTGTGAAAAATGCCAGTGGTAGTTTGATAGGGATTGCATTGAATCTGTAGATTGCTTTGGGTATTATAGTCATTTTCACAATATTGATTCTTCCAATCCAAGAACATGGTATATCTCTCCGTCTGTTTGTATCATCTTTAATTTCTTTCATCAGTGTCTTATAATTTTTTGCATTCAAGCCTTTTGTCTCCTTAGGTAGGTTTATTCCTGGATATTTTATTCTTTTTGTTGCAGTGGTAAATGGGAGTGTTCCCTTAATTTCTCTTTCAGATTTTTCATCATTAGTGTATAGGAATGCAAGAGATTTCTGTGCATTAATTTTGTCTCCTGCTACTTTACCACATTCATTGATTAGCTCTAGTGCTTTTCTGGTAGCATCGTTAGGATTCTCTATGTATAGTATCATGTCATCTGCAAACAGTGACAGCTTTACTTCTTTTCCAATTTGGATTCCTTTTATTTATTTTTCTTCTCTGATTGCTGTGGCTAAAACTTCCAAAACTATGTTGAATAATAACGGTGAGAGTGGACAGCCTTGTCTTGTTCCTGATCTTAGAGGGAATGGTATCAGTTTTTCACCATTGAGAACGATGTTGGCTGTGGATTTGTCATATATGGCCTTTACTATATTCAGGTAAGTTCCCTCTGTGCCTACTTTCTGGAGGGTTTCTATCATAAATGGATGTTGAATTTTGTCAAAAGCTTTCTCTGCATCTCTTGAGATGATCATATGGTTTTTCTCCTTTAATTTGTTAATATGGTGTATCATGTTGATTGATTTTCATATATTGAAGAATCCTTGTATTCCTGGGATAAACCCCACTTGATCATGGTGTATGATCCTTTTAATATGCTGTTGGATTCTGTTTGCTAGTATTTTGTTGAGGATTTTTGCATCTATGTTCATCAGTGATATTGGCCTGTAGCTTTCTTTCTTTGTGACATCTTTGTCTGGTTTTGGTATCAGAGTGATGATGGCCTCATAGAATGAGTTTGAGAGTGTTCCTCTCTGTTCTATATTTTGAAAGAGTTTGAGAAGGATAGGTGTTAGCTCTTCTCTAAATGTTTGATAGAATTCTCCTGTGAAGCCATCTGGTCCTGGGCTTTTGTTTGTTGGAAGATTTTTAAACACAGTCTCAATTTCAGTGCTTGTTTATTCTGTTTATTCCTTGTTCAGCCTCAGAAGGATGTGCTTTTCTAAGAATTTGTCCATTTCTTCCACGTTGTCCATTTTATTGGCATAGAGCTGCTTGTAGTAATCTTTCATGATCCTTTGTATTTCTGCAGTGTCAGTTGTTACTTCTCCTTTTTCATTTCTAATTCTGTTGATTTGAGTGTTCTCCCTTTTTTTCTTGATGAGTCTGGCTAATAGTTTTTAAATTTTGTTTTTCTTCTCAAAGAACCATCTTTTAATTTTATTGATCTTTGCTATTGTTTCCTTCATTTCTTTTTCATTTATTTCTGATCTGATCTTTATGATTTCTTTCCTTCTGCTAACTTTGGGGCTTTTTTGTTCTTCTTTCTCTAATTGCTTTAGGTATAAGGTTAGGTTGTTTATTTGAGATGTTTCTTGTTTCTTGAGGTAGGATTGTATTACTATAAACTTCCCTCTGAGAACTGTTTTTGCTGCATCCCATAGGTTTTGGGTCGTCGTGTTTTCATTGTCATTTGTTTCTGGGTATTTTTTTATTTTCTCTGATTTCTTCAGTGATCTCTTGGTTATTTAGTAGTGTATTGTTTAGCCTCCATGTGTTTGTTATTTTTACAGATTTTTTCCTGTAGTTGATACCTAGTCTCATAGCGTTGTGGTCCGAAAAGATACTTGATACGATTTCAATTTTCCCAAATTTACCAAGGCTTGATTTGTGACCCAAGATATGATCTATCCTGGAGAATGTTCCATGAGCAATTGAGAAGAAAGTGTATTCTGTTGTTTTTGGATGGAATGTCCTATAAATATCAATTATGTCCATCTTGTTTAATGTGTCATTTAAAGCTTGTGTTTCCTTGTTTATTTTCATTTTGGATGATCTGTCCATTGGTGAAAATGGGGTGTTAAAGGCCCCTACTATGATTGTGTTACTGTCGCTTTCCCCTTTTATGGCTGTTAGCATTTGCCTTATGTATTGAGGTGTTCCTATGTTGGGTGCATAAATATTTACAATTGTTATATCTTCTTCTTGGATTGATACCTTGATCATTATGTAGTGTCCTTCTTAGTCTCTTGTAATAGTCTTTATTTTTAACTCTATTTTGTCTGATACAAGAATTGCTACTCCAGCTTTCTTTTGATTTCCATTTGCATGCAATATCTTTTTCCATCCTTTCACTTTCAGTCTGTATGTGTCCCTAGGTCTGAAGTGGGTCTCTTGTAGACAGCACATATATGGGTCTTGTTTTTGTATCCATTCAGCCAGTCTGTGTCTTTTGGTTGGGACATTTAATCCATTTACATTTAAGGTAGTTATCGATATGTATATTCCTATTACCATTTTCTTAATTGTTTTGGGTTTGTTATTGTAGGTCTTTTCCTTCTCTTGTGTTTCCTGCCTAGAGAAGTTCCTTTAGCATTTGTTGTAAAGCTGGTTTGGTGGTGCTGAATTCCCTTAGCTTTTGCTTGTCTGTAAAGGTTTTAATTTCTCCGTTGAATCTGAATGAGATCCTTGCTAGGTAGAGTAATCTTGGTTGTAGGTTTTTCCCTTTCATCACTTTAAATATGTCCTGCCACTCCCTTCTGGCTTGCAGAGTTTCTGCTGAAAGATCAGCTGTTAACCTTATGGGGGTTCCCGTGTATTTTATTTGTTGTTTTTCCCTTGCTGCTTTTAATATTTTTTCTTTGTAGGTGATTCTTGATAGTTTGATTAATATGTGTTTTGGCATGTTTCTCCTTGGGTTTATACTGTATTGGACTCTCTGCGCTTCCTGGACTTGATATACTATTTCCTTTCCCATGTTAGGGAAATTTTCAACTATAATCTCTTCAAATATTTTCTCAGTCCCTTTCTTCTTCTCTTCCTCTTCTGGGACCCCTATAATTCGAATGTTGGTGCATTTAATGTTGTCCCAGAGGTCTCTGAGACTGTCCTCAATTCTTTTCATTCTCTTTTCTTTATTCTGCTCTGTGGTCGTTATTTCCACTATTTTATTTTCCAGGTCACTTATCCGTTCTTCTGCCTCAGTTATTCTGTTATTGATTCCTTCTAGAGAATTTTTCATTTCACTTACTGTGTTGTTCATCACTGTTTGTTTGCTCATTAGTTCTTCTTGGTCCTTGTTAAATGTTTCTTGTATTTTCTCCATTCTATTTCCAAGATTTTGGATCATCTTTACTATCATTACTCTGAATTCTTTTTCAGGTAGACTGCCTATTTCCTCTTCATTTGTTAGGTCTGGTGGGTTTTTACCTTGCTCCTTCATCTGCTGTGTGTTTCTCTGTCTTCTCGTTTTGCTTAATTTACTGTGCTTGGGGTCTCCTTTTTTCAGGCTGCAGGTTCGTAGTTCCTACTGTTTTTGGTGCCTGCCCCCAGTGGGTAAGGTTTGTTCAGTGGGTTGTGTCGGCTTCCTGGTGGAGGGGACTGGTGCCTGTGTTCTGGTGGATGAGGCTGGATCTTGTCTTTCTGGTGGGCAGGACCGCGTCCAGTGGTGTGTTTTGGGGTGTGTGTGATCTTATTATGATTTTAGGCAGCCTCTCTGCTAATGGGTGGGGTTGTATTCCTGTCTTGCTAGTTGTTTGGCATAGGGTGTCTATTACTGTAGTTTGCTGGTCGTTGAGTGGAGCTGGGTCTCAGCATTGAGATGGAGATCTCTGGGAGAGCTTTTGCCATTTGATCTTATGTGGAGCTGGGAGGTCTCCTGTAGACCAGTGTCCTGAACTCGGCTCTCCCACCTCAGAGGTACAGGCCTGACACCCCGCCGGAGCACCAAGACCCTGTCAGCCACACGGCCAGGTATGTGGGGAGTTTCTTGCCTTTGGGAAGTCTGACGTCTTCTGCCAGCATTTAGTAGGTGTTCTGTAGGAGTTGTTCCACGTGTAGATGTATTTCTGACGTATTTGTTGGGAGGAAGGTGATTGCCACGTCTTATTCCTCCGCCATCTTGAAAGTCTCTCCTAGCTATTTTCTTTATGAATTCCTGCTGGGATATGTGTCTATCTACCTCTCTCTCTCTCTCTCTCTCTCTCCCTCTCTCCCTCTCTCTTTTTCTCTCTCTCTTTTTCAAGCTGAAAACTTTTAGAGGTGGTTTGGAGCTATTTTCTAACAAAATTTTAAGTATAATGATGCACAGCCACTTACTAAATATTTAAGTGACAGTATAGGAAGAAAACGATGTGATAAGAATCTGCCTGCCAGTGCAGGGGCCCAGGTTCAAGCCCTGGTTCGGGAAGATCCCACATGCCACGGAGCAGCTAAGCCCCTGTGCCACAACTACTGAGCCTGTGCTCTAGAGCCCATGAGTCACAACTACTGAGCCCGCGTGCCACAAGTACTGAAGCCTGTGTGCTTAGAGCCTGTGCTCCACAACGAGAAGCCACTGCAATGAGAAACCCGCACACCGCAACCAAGAGTAGCCCCCGCTCACCTCAACTAGAGAGAGCATGCATGCAGCAACGAAGACCCAATACAGCCATAAATAAACAAACAAACAAATAAATAATCCCTTCAAAAAAAAAAAAGGAGAAAACAATAAGAAGTCTTAATCAAGGAAAATGAGCAGTTGTTTGCAAATCTTAACCCCAAGGTGTTCCTAGCAACCAGGGCAGTGATGGGAACGGAAAGTATTATAAATATCTTGTTATTTTGTAGAGCATGCACACTACCTTTTTCCATTGAGAAAATGTTTATTGAGGGCCTACTATGTGCAAAGCTCTATGCCAGATGTTTCACTTGAGTGAAAAATGTGGACTTTAACCTTTGCCTCTAAGGAACTTGCCTACCAATAGTGAGACTAAGACAAGTACTGTGTAAAGTGCTGTAATCCTTTACACACTTTAGTGGACAGAGCGATCCAGGCCAGCTAGAAGGGGATCTGGAAACGCTTTATGCAGGAGATAATAGTTGGGAGATATGGGGAGAGGGCATTCCAGGTAGCTGGGCTGGAGAGCAGGCAGGAATGCATGAGGCGTTGCTGGGGTCTGAGAGATCTCTGGTGAGATAAGACTGGCCCTAAGTTGAGATGTTGGTGTTTAATTTGGTAGATGTTAAAAGGATATTGAAAGGGTTCTGGGACAAGGTGGGATGTGTGGGCTTGTGGAAGATTGACAATGACTGAGGCTGGACAGTGGGAGGCCAGGCAGGAAGTTGGAACCATGGCAGTGGGGGAATGGGGACAGGTGTGGGGGGCTGGTGGAGAAGTGGACCCAAAGGACTGAGAACAGATTGAACGTGAGAAATGAGGGAGGGAAAGAAGCAGAGGACACAAGTTCAAAACCCAGCTGGCTCAAAAAATGATACTGTCCTTCAGAGAGAAAGGAAAGATAAGAACAATGACTGTTCTGTGGGATACACGTGATGAACTGATTTGGACATTTTCAGCTTGAGCTCCCAATAGGATATCCAAGTGGAAATGCCCAACAGCAGTTGGTCTAAGGATCTAGAAGAGAGAAGTTGGGACAGGAATACCCTATGCCTTTTCCCCAGACCCTGTAGATTTCCCATTTTCCTCTTTATTTCCAAAAGTGGTCCTAGCTGCCCCTGCTGATTCTACCTTCTTTTATTACTGCTGTTTCTACACCGCCTTTTCCCCAAAGTCCTCTGAGGACTACTGTGGATTGAATGAAGGTGAATTAACTTGAAGTTTTACCGTTCAGATCTTGGTTCCCCACAACCAGTTTGCCTGCTTAAAAGATAATTCACCTTGAGTCAGATTAGTGTCGTTTCAACCTCCTAATAGTGTCCTCCCTTTGTAGGGGTCTTAAACAGTCAAGGTTTTCTCTTTCACTGGCACTTCCTTACTTAATACAATAGTCCTGGGACTTCCCTGGCGGTCCAGTGGTAAAGACTCCGAGGTTCCACTGCAGGGGGCGTGGGTTCGATCCCTGGTCGGGGAACTGAGATCTCACATGCCGAGTGCCACAGCCAAAATATAAATAAATAAATAAAAATAGTCCTCCTATTTCATTTAACCTGCACCCAGCATAGTAGATAATAGGTGCACAGAATGATTGTTGATTGAATAAAGGATTATGATCACTTTGGAAATCAAACTCACCCTAACCAACTAATGTCCCACCCCACTTATTAGATAGAGTATGTGTCCCACTCTATAACATCCCATTATAGGGACATATGTGTTCCAAATGTCCCATCCCACTGATCCGTTAATATTTAGTAGCAATGAACAAAGAAAAATAGCTGAAGTATTTTGATTTCATCCTTCACCATTGAATTGAAAAAGTTTGTCATTCATACCTGAAAAGGAATCTTCTAGATGTTGTTTTATAATAAACATTCAACTTTCATGAAAGTCCTTAATGCTAATGTTAGAGACTAGCCCATTGATTGTCACATTGTTTCTGTTTATACAAAAAATACGTGCACACAGTCTGCATATATGTGTGCAGGTGCTCTCAATTCTCGTGTTTCTCGTCTCAGGCCCAGTTCAGACAGTCAAAGTCTTGACATCTAAAATTATTCATTATTTTTTTATCTTATCATTAAAAATAGCAGGGCTTGTTCATGGTTCTCACGGTGGAGACAAAGTGGTTTTTCCTCTCTTATTATTGTTGTAGCTAAAGTATAAAAGAACTATAGCATAAAAGTCACAAGGATAAATGGTCCCCTAGTTATTCTCCCCTAAAAACAAGCAGCCATTACAAGGTGGGAGTCGGTGCAGCTCAGTGTTCCCGGAAGAAAGAGAACCTAGGATTTCATTTCTGCAGACACTGACCAACAAGAAGACCACCAAGGGTGGCACGGAGCAAACCACTGTCCTGGCAGCTTTGGGCTAAGTTCTCTGTTCTGGTTGAAGCAAGCATCACAGCCTTTTTGTGGTTAAGAACTGGTGGAATTTGCATTTTGAGAATCCTCGTTCCTTGGCATGAAGCAAACTCAAAAGCATCGTTGCTCATCATTTGTCATCTGTTGGAGAAAGACTGTATGATTTGTTTACTTGTAATGAAGCTTGACCATACTTCTCCAGGGGCTTTTTCAAAAGAGGGATGTGTCAGCTTACAGATCTGTCCCCATGAATGAAACCACAAGCAAATTCTCTTTTCTCCCCCATCTTCCATTCTTCCCTGTCGTTTCTTCCGTGGCCATCTGTGCATTATGTTACCACTGCCAGACCCTCTTCAAGTGGCTTATCTATGAGTGAATTCAGAAACTTCAGATTATAAAGGACACCCAGATAATTGGCCCGTTCTCCAAAGTATCTGTCCCCTATGCTGCTGCCAGATTCCTTCTTAATGAATCCATCCAGTGACAGTGGGATTCTTGAGCTCCTCCGGATCCGTGAGAAAATGAGCTTCCCTGCTTTGTAACAGCTTGCGGCTCAGGGGAAAAAAAATGACAGCCATTGCACAAGTTTCCTTTGAATGTAGTTTTCTTTCCCATAAATGATACTTTGAGAATACACTTAAGGGGTTATTAGTTTTCTATTTCATGCTTGGCCTGTGTGTGAGAATAACACAAGCTGTCACTGCAAATCAGTAGCTAAACACGCTTTGTCCGGTTCATGTGAGCATTTAATATTTGGCTCAATTAAAAATTAACTGATGAAAGTACATGTCAAATGGAATTTGAAAATACCTTTTGTAGGGAATATTGAAAGGGCATGGCCAATGAGTAAATTAGTGGTTTTCAAATGTGGAACTTTGGGGAAATATAATACGAGTTGAGACACTTGACTCTTCCTTCAAAGCTCTCTACCTGTTTGGCTCGGAATGAAGTTGAAAAAGATGTCCTCGTTCATATTAGGAAGGGCCCACTTGCATCTCTGTGTTTTCCGGAAAATCGTTGCTGTGTGTGTGTGTGTGTGTGTGTGTGTGTGTGTGTGTTGGATCACACAGTTAAAGCAGACAGAACAGGAGATGGGTTATTCCTTTATCGCGCACATTTTCTCCCCATTGGCTGCATGCTGTAGGCCAGCCTGGGGAGGTGAGAGCTGCAGAGAGCTGGCTTGCAGTCTTGGCGGGGTGGAGTTCATGAAACAGCAACTGCAGAAGAGTGGGGTTGGGGTAGGGGTTGGGGAGGGGGGAAGCTGGGGGGTGAAGAAGTGCAACCCCAGTCGGGGCATTTATTAGAGTCAGGGAAGTTTTCCCAGGAAAGGGAGCTGAGGCCTGGAGGATGGGCTGGAAGTAACCTAGGGATATGGGGAGGAGGGGCAGAGACGGCCCGCAGACAGAACACGGAGAACAAAGGCCAGAGGCAAGAGAGCACGTGCGGAGCTGCAGGGACGGGGAGGCCCAGCCTGGCTGGCACGGGGAGTGCCAGCGAGGGGATCAGAAAGGTGAGGCTGGAGTTGTACCACCACGGCGGGCTTTATTCTACAAAGGTCACTCTGGCTCCACGTGCTTAAGGATACTGGTGATGTTAGCGGCAGGTGGGAGGTTAGCTCAGGAAACGAGCAGACACGTGTTCCTGATGAAGAGGCACAGTAGCGAGGAGGGGAGGGCACTGCTGGCTTTGAGCGATGATTAGGACTGGAGTGGAGAGGTTCTTAGGAAGATGCGGTGGTTGACCGAATGCTTCAAAGCGTTGCTCATTTCTTCTTCAGTTACAGCGGTCTTTCTTCTCTCATCGCTTTGAAAAGAATACGGTCAACGTTCTGGTTATAGAAGAGTTTTTTTTTTTTTTTTTAATGGAAATGCATTTCTTTTATTTATTTATTTTATTTAATTTTACTTTTGGCTGTGTTGGGTCTTCGTTTCTGTGTGAGGGCTTTCTCTACTTGCGGCGAGCGGGGGTCACTCTTCATCGCGGTGCGCGGGCCTCTCACTATCGCGGCCTCTTGTTGGGGAGCACAGGCTCCAGGTGCGCAGGCTCAGTAGCTGTGGCTCACGGGCCCAGTTGTTCCGCGGCATGTGGGATCTTCCCAGACCAGGCCTCGAACCCGTGTCCTCTGCATTGGCAGGCAGATTCTCAACCACTGAGCCATCAGGGAAGCCCTAGAAGAGTATTTTTTAAATTTGCCATTCTCTTAAATTAACGCTGCCTGGTTGAAAACTTAATTTTATTGGAATTCACATTGCAATGAATCTTCATTAACAATCAGTTAATAAAGGTGTATTTGAAGAAAGAATTCAGTTATGAAAGGCAGTTTCCATAGAATTATCTTCCAGGTGAAAACATTACAACAGTAGTCTCTTGCCTTGATGGAGGATTTTAAAGTTTCTGAAGGAATTCGGATCTGTTGGCCCATTTGATTTTCACAAAACTCTAGGTAAGGCCGGTATTATTGATACATTCCCACTTCTCTCTGCCTTCCTCTTCCCACATCCTTTTTGTTACTTGTCTATTCACACGTGAAGAGAAAACTTGGACTAACAAAGCTATGTGAGAGCCAGTAAGTCAAGAGAAGCGGGAATTCGGTGCCAGACTCCAGGATATTTCTTTATACTGTGGTGCTTCTCAGGGTGTGTTTTCATAAGGACACTGATTCCTCAATAGAAACCTAATCAAGTATATCTAATTTTTATCTTTATCTCAAACATTTTCAGGAGAATTAAAATGTAGTCTCGCATTTCAGGTTATTTTCCTTCCTTTGATACAGTTTTGAGATGTGTTTTGTGTTAACGGCAGAGGGACATCTAACTGTTTGCCATGTGATGCCCTTGGATGGGCTCGTGCGCTGGGCGCACTTGACCTTGAAACGCCTTCTAAGGGGACGGTAGTGTGGTGGATGTGAGAATTTGCTAAAACTCGACGTGAGGGTTCTGGAGAACAGCCCCTTTCAGCAGGGGGCAAGTGGAATTATATATAAACGATTGTTTCTGATTATTGGCATCTAACTAGCAATCTATGTTTTTATTTACTTTTAAGATCGGGCTCCTGTCTTTAGGTAACCAACGTAAATTTGGTGAGTGAAGTGGTTTTTGAACTGAAAAAGTGGTGGAGCTTTCATCAGTAGGATTTCCTCAGTTCCTAAAGGGCATGTGGCTTATGCATTAGTTCAGCTTCATTCATTCAACAAATACTTTTAAGAGTGCTGGGGCTATAACAGAAAACAGAACAGCTGTGGACTGTCTCTCATACCTCGTGTGAATCCAACATCGTGGGGAGGTCAGAACAGTAAACAGGCAAATAATTAACAATGTAATATTGGGGCTACAACATAACAAAAACAGGGGAATTCGATACAAGAGTGTGATGGGGCAATATTAACTTCTTATATTCGTTCTGAGGTTCTTCTAGTAGTATCGCAATTTACCCAGAGGAGGTTGAAGGGCTTTTTAAAAATGAATAGCTGAAAACATAGTGTTCTGCCTTAGAATTAATATATTAGTATGATACAGCCCGTACATCAGTTTAAAATGGGTTACCATGCTCAGTATAGGATTAAAGAAGACCTACTATTTGGGCTCAGATGTTTGGAGCACTTTCCCCATTACCCCTACTGACCCTACCAGATCCCCATTCCCGTTTCCCACAGTGTTGGTCATTGGCTCAGTCACTGACAGTCAGGAGGAAGGAAGGAAACTAACATTAATTGAACCCCCAACATGTGCCACACTCTGGGTTTAACACTTTTATGGATAGAAGATTATTTGACCCCAGTAACCTCCCCCGAGGGTAGGAAGTGGAATTACGGGTGAGGAAGCAGAGGTTCTGCAAAATCAAGTCACTCTGCCTAGTAAGAGGCAAAACCAGATGCTTTTTTAGGCCATCCAAGTGGTCATTGATGTCCTCTGAAACTTTGAGAAAGTTTTGAAAATTTAAAACAGAAACCTATGAAAAGTAACAATTCGATGCATGTGACTTTTGGGTTTCTTTTGTGTCTCTTTAGGAAGCCAATTAGCCGTCTTTACTTTAGTAACTAGGAGGTGAAATCTTTCACTACATGGACTTTTTAAAGTTCTTTTATAGTTAAAAAGAAAAGAGAGAGACACACACACAGAAACAAAATGTTTCTGTCTCTCTCCTCTTTGGCTCCAATAGTCTGTATAAATAGCCTTTGAAAAAATAAGTAGTAATCACTGCTTCATACCAAGACCAGACACCTGATTCAGAAACTCTCCCCGGGGTCAGTGTGTGTGTGTTGGAATAACAAACCCACAGTGCTTTCCTGGTTCAAGAGAAATGAGCTCACTGTCCAACTGTAACCTGCCTAATGCCTTAATCAAAAGTGGGAAAAGTCTGCGGTTTACCCTGGTGTGATCCTCGGCCCTTCACTGTTCTTATTTTAGGCATGACCTTCGTGTTTTTTTCCAAGAGTCCAGAGGAGGAATGACATGTTACTCCAGTTTATAAGATGACGATGTATCTGTTTTTATATTTAGCTGTAAATTTTATTCTACTCATAAACAAACCCACCTTCAGCAACCACGGTGCATCAAGGGACCGTTCTTTCCATCCCCCTTGGTTTAATTTGGGTACATTTGGCCTAGAACAGCACAGTGTTTCCATCATAACATTTGAGCAGGGTCTGCAGGGCTCAGGGAGTGTCCTCATGGGCCAGGAAACTATTTTCTTAAAAGAAACTTAAACACCAAATTCTGACAAGATAGGAAACTCTTACCAGGCTCCTTAGTAAGCAATCTCTTTTTCCCCTGCAGTCTCATTAATTTTTATATCTCTTGGTGTTACTAAACACATATAGATGGAATATTTACTTTTAGGCTCATGTGCAGAATGAAGTAACTCAAATTCAGGAGGGAAAAAAAAACTGTTTTAAGAGGTTTGTTTAATAAAGCATATATGAATTTAAAAATTAAACATTTCTCCCAGGCACAACATGTATAACTTTTAGAGTAGAACTTCATGGTGTTTCATAAGAAAGCAAAAAAAGGAAGGGGAATTATTATTCAGGCAGAGGGACAACAGTAACCTTTCATTAAGCGAGACAGAGTTCAACACCAAACTCCCCAAACCCTGGGTTCTGTGTTCACTGAACTGAAACCCCACCAGCTATACCCTCTCTCTTCTGTGGACCAGACTGCTTTTAAAAATATTGGTCCAATATAACCTAAAATGTTTCATAACCCAACAGTATAATATTGAAAAGGATGCCTTATGTATCTTTTACAAATCCTTAAGATTATTAGGATCTTTGCTCTTCTCACAGCTAAGTACGTGACCCTGGGGTTTTCTGGCTTGATCTCAGGACAAGAGAAAGGTTTGGAATCTGTGCCCAGGATGGGCTGGTTGGTATCCGGTGTGAAGAGAAAGCCCTCCTTTCCTCTGTCCCAGCTCCCTGGGCTTATTCATAGTGTCCACATGGAAATAAAGAGTGCCCCTTTGTCACCAGCATTGTCATTTGTGAATAAAAGGCCTTTATGACCGCAAAGTCCATTAACGCCTTCAGAGATCTCTGTTTAAGCAATTCTGGTAATCGTCAATCCAGCTAGGAACGAGGAAGTAATTTCAGCCTCTGCTATGCAGAAGGATGTCACAAAGTTCACGTGCTAAATTAAAGGTCACATCCATTACTCATAAGAGCGTGGCCATTCTTAACAGGTTTGCTTCAAATATATATGTGTGTGTGTGTGTGTGTGTGTGTGTGTGTGTACCTAGTGACAAAACATATATAACTAAAATTTCTCAAATAAGTGGAATCATACTTGTCCTTTTGTGTCTGGTTTATTTCACCTAATGTTATGTTTTCAAGGTTTATCCCTGTTATAGGGTGTGTGGGAATTTCATTTCTTTTTTAGGCTGAATAACTTTCCACCCGATTCAAAAAATACACTTTCTCACGAGATTAGTTATCATTTTTCCGCAGCCAATAGAAACTGTAAATAGAGTCTATTAGTACTGAGCTGGCAGAGGAGGCCAGCAAATTATTAAAAAATTATAAGAGTCTGATCGTAAGAAATAGGATAACAACGCTATTAACACAGCCATGTGAGGCCCCTCTGTGTGGGACAGACAGTAATGAAGATCTCAGCCGCCCTCGAGGTTAGCAGTGGGGTGTAAGCAGGGGACAGTCTTACTTCTTCCTAAGGATGCTGCTGACTCATCAAGACAGGCTTATTTTCCGTAGGAAGCGTTAGAGAGTTCAGGGAAAGTGGGTAATAAGTTTCAGAAGTGTCTCCATTCCAAATGGTTAAAAATTTTTTTTAAAAGTTTAGGCTTCAGTCATCTGAAAAATCCACTTAGTGAAATGATTCATTCCAGAGGATGAAAGAGAGGAAGCAAAGCAATAGTAGTGTGAAAAAAATTAAGTTAAAAATAGACCAAAAGACCTTAAATGATATTTACCTGTTACCTTCCTTTTCTTCTCCTACCTCACTTTTTTGAGTGGAGAATTAATAGGAACTTGACCCAAGTGGATACGGATAGTGTGATTTCTGGGGGAATTTTGTGCTGTGTTGCTCTACCTACAGTTTCCTCACTGTGCACACATCACACTGTTTGCATATTTAGAGTAGCCGCGTGACATGCAGAGTGGCTCGTATGAGGAGCTGCCTTAACTCTGAGCATCTGACTCAGGACTTCAATCTGAAACCATCCTACAATAACATGTGGTCCTTTGTTCATTTCACATTCTCTGTGCCTGCTAGGCGTCTGGACCGTGATCTCTGGCCTTGTGAAGGGCAGTCTCCTGGGGAGGCAGACACACAAACGAATATGGAAATCCAGTGAGTTTTTTCCTGAGAAAGTTAAGGATGGTTTCACAGAGGAAGAGCCATTTGGCCTGGGATAAGTAAGCGCTTGCTCCGTGGACAGTGGGAAAGGCTACCACGTGCAAATCTACAGAGTGAGGGAAGGGTGTGACAGGCTAGGCAGTGGTACAGAGGTCAGCGTGGCCGGAATAGAGGTGTTACGGGGTGGAGTGAAGGAGGTGGAGCTGAGGGACAGTTGAGGCTGACTCGCCAAGGCCCTGAGTGTCTCCCTAAGGAATTCAGATTTGATCTTTCATGGCGTGGAGAGCTGGTGAAGGTTTCTAGCAGGATGGTGGTGGTGGTGGTGGTGGTGGTGTGGGTGGTGTGTGTGTGTGTGTGTCTGTGTTGCGGGGAGGCAGCAGGGAGGCAGATGGGAAGATGGGGCGGGTGTCCATCTTGTGATGGAGCTGGGCACCTGCCCCTGCACACGTGCCCCATCTTCCCACTGAGATGGGACAACCGTGCCAGTCATTTCAAAGGTAGAGTCAGCGAGGTTCATAGGAGTTGAGGAGTATGGATGCGACTTGACCATCACTGAGTACTCAGGGCTTAGCCCAGGACAAGCACAGAGTAGGTGCCCAGTAACGCCAGCTGACTGACTACATGGACAGCTGCCCGTGTGGACCTACTACGCAGTACCAGCAGCATTAACGGGGCGCCCCAGCTATACTCGTGGTAAAGCAGATGTTCCTAGGATGCCTACTCCGTGCCAGGCACTTGCTAAATGTTCTGTCTACATTAACGCATTTATTTCTTCTGACAGTCGGAGGAGGCTGGTGCGGTTTTGTCCTTTGTCTGGCAGATGAGGCTTGGAGAGGTGACTAATTACACTTGCTTTGGTGGTTGAGCTGGGCTTTGAACCCAGGCGTCCATGGAGTACTTGGTGCTCTTCCTCATGACTCTCTGTCGCCTCCCTTCTTCTGCAGTTTCCAGAAAGCTGCTTCTATCACGGCCCCAGAAGTGATGATTCGGGCCAAACGTAACCCGCGGCAGGATGCGGAGAAGCCTGTTTAGGAAACCATTTATCTCCCGTAGACGTAGACATACCATCTGAGATGACCTTAGTAGAAGTAACAGTGCAGTAATAGCGCCACAGTCTTTTCCCTGGCATGAGAAACCCCTTTTGTAATGAAAATGGAATTTCTCTGGGAAATCGTCCTAGAAAGAGATAGGCAGCTGAAATAAAATAACAGAAACGTTAAATAGTATCAAATTGTTTTCCGGGTGTTTTCCCCTCGACACTTGCCTGCCCAGTTGTGTCATTTACTTTGTTCACTTGCCACCTGCAGCCTGGGCCCCTCGGTCTCAAAGGAAGAGAGACCAGTGTGTGCGTCCAGAGTCGCTCCTTTACCTCGAGAGTGCCCTCCATACACCTGGCTGAAGCGAGAACGGGGCCATTAGGGTCAACACTGCTTTCGGGGTGGCAGCCTGTGGTTTTCTGGAATGAAGGGTGGTGAGTTCGGTTTCCCCGGTGGCCCACGAGCCAGAATCTGAGCTCCACGACGTTCAGGTGTGTGTGCCTGCCTGGATCAATACAACCCCAGCAGAGGCTGTGTTTTCAGGCCACAGGTCAGAGTCACAGAAAATAAACTCTTGTCATAACAAAGGAGGCAGCAGCCAGATTACATCTCAGAGTTCCTTCACTCGTGTACCCCAGAGG
This sequence comes from Tursiops truncatus, assembly GCF_011762595.2. Taxonomy (NCBI): domain Eukaryota; kingdom Metazoa; phylum Chordata; class Mammalia; order Artiodactyla; family Delphinidae; genus Tursiops; species Tursiops truncatus. Next base: position 76,232,950 of record NC_047046.1, on the reverse strand, counting down.
CCACTGATTTCCGTGGCAGTGTGGGGAAGGAGTACATTTTTATGCTGATTCTAACTGGGGGTCTGTCCTGTTCTCCCACCCTCATAAATAGTGATAAAGCATGGTGGCTAGCGCAGCGTGGAGGAAGCACAGCCTGGAAAGCCAGCCAAGCTCTCTTGGCTCCAACTTTATGCAAATTTGCTTAACAGGATGCAAATGATTTCGCAGGAATATGGGACCCAGGGATAAGTGCTCATCTGTTCTCAGCCCTCTCCCTGGGCTTTTAGCAGCGGCCGCTTTAGAGGCAAGGACAAGTCTGCAGTGAGGCTGGTTAAAGACAGTTTGGGAAGCAAGGGCTCATAGCATCGGTAGAGACCTCGCCTGGCATTTCATCCCGAGTAGCAGCGTTTCCTCTGGCAGCCCGAGAACCAAGACTTCCATGTTGTGAGAACAGGAAAGGGTCAATACAGGCTAATGCCTTTTTTATTTGTTTATCTTTTGGCCACACCATTCGGTATGCGGGATCTTAATTCCCTGACCAGGGATCTAACCCGGGTCCCTGGCAATGGAAGCGCAGAGTCCTAACCACTGGACTGCTAGGGGTTTCCCAGACTAATGCCTTTTAAAGCCCTTTATTCTTCCTCTCACCCCAAAGATGTTCCATGATCCCAGTATACATCCCATCATTTACGCATCCCACACATTGACTCACTACAAGACAGTGTGCTAGGCACTGATCAAAGGCTCACGTGAACCGTCAAAGTGTGGAACCCAATTGCCGTGTCTAAAATCTGCCCCTGTACTGTCCAGTTTGGTAGCACTAGCCACAGGTGGCTACTGCCCAGTCCGAACTGAGATGTGATTGGAGTATAAAGTACACAGCAGGTTTCAAAGAATTAGTATGAAAAGATGAATGCAAACTATTCATTAGTCATTTTTCTGTTAATTGCGTGTTGAAATGATAATATTTTGGATATATTGGTTGGAATAAAATATATTCAGTGTGGCTACTAGTAAATTGAAAATGACGTACGGGGCTCACATTATATTTTTATTGGACGCACTGGTCTAGACTGCTAACTGTTTATTCCACAGTGTGGTCCCTTCTGATTCCCAGATTTGGATGTTATCATAGAAGAGGGTAGAAAGACTTTTTCTGGAGTGCAGCATAGACAGTTTCGTGGCACATTGTGTAACTTCACCAAGTACGTTCACACCCAGGTTCTAGTTGATCCCATTGTCGGTCCACTGAGGTAGGGAGGGAAGGCCTGGCCACGCTTATTTTATAGGTGAGTATTTTTCAAGTATAATTTCAATCAAGTATAATTTCAGACTTTTGACTTATAGTCCAATGCCAGTAAGAAATAAAATTACCCATGGAAATATTTACTTGTGTTTCTATCCCAAAGATAATAGAATGGGGTCCAATGTAGAAGTAAATATGTGTGTGTCTGTGTATGTAAATGGACACAGGAATATCCTGCAGCCTCATATGATGCTTTAATCAGAGTTTGTAGCTGATATTCAATGGAAAGATTTGACTCATGTTGAAGTTTTGCATCCATCAGGTCAGGGTCAGGGAGGGTTAGGCCATGTTGTCATGACAAGGAGATCTTTTCTTCTGATGGAAGTCAGCTGTTGTCATGGTCAGCTATTGTCCTGTCAAATTCCTGTCAGCACGAAGCAGGGTTGGAGGATCTCGCAAGTCAGGAAGGTCTGAGATTGAGTTCAGTCATTCACAGGATGGAAGGACAGTCATCCATGGGGTGGAAGGACAAAGCAGGACCCTGGACTAAAGAGGCAAGGGATGAGATCCAGGAAGCCACATCTGAGGTATTTTACTCTCAACACTTCGAACAGCAAACATGGGGGGTTTTTCCTTACACCAACGAGTAATTCTCAAAATCTCTGGACATCAGCGAGGCATCCTGCACTTTAGTTGAATTTGGACACTGACCACCTGGAGTTAGCGTCCGATCCCACACGTTAAGGGCTCAGTCCCGCAAAACTGCCTGACTTTAGATACCAGTTGAAAGTCTGGGCCACCCAAGGGTTCCTATAACTCCTTCCTCATGCTCGATAATTTGTTAGGATGGCTCACAGGACTCAAGAATATACTTTACTTACTGTGACTGGTTGGTTAGAAAAGATACAACTCAGGAACAGCCAGATGGAAGAGATGCATAGGGCAAGGTATGGAGGAAGGGCTGTGGACCTTCCATGCCCTCTCTGGCTGTGCCACCTCCAGCGCCTCAGTACCCTCACCAATCTGGAAATTCTCGGAACCCCGTAGTTTAGGGGTTTTAATGGAGGTTTCATTATGTAGACATGATTGATCAAATCATTGGCCATTGGTGACTAACTCCATCTCCAGCTCCTCCCCTTTCCCTGGGAGGTCGGGGGTTCCAACCCCCTAATCATGCCTTGGCCTTTCTGGTGACCAGCCTCCATCCTGAAGTGATCTAGGGGCCCCAGCCATCTCATTAGCAGACAAAAGATACTCATCACTGGAGATTCTAAGGGTCTTAGAAGCTCTTGTGTCAGGAACTGGGGACTAAGGCCAAATATTATAACAGAAGCTCCTCTCACCCCATCACTCAGGAAATGACAAGGATTTTAGGAGCTCTGTGCCAGGAACTGGAGACAAGACCAAATACCTATTTCTTATTATGTCACAATGTCACACACCCAATATGGACAAAGGATGGAGAGGTACACTTCTAGGGAAGAAAAGAGGAGCTGTCAAGGTCAAGAGCAGAAGGTGGGTATGGCCAGTGAGATTAGTGCAGTATTGAGGGCACTTAGGGCCAAGGGTCTTGCGTTGTATCCTCCCCGTCTTCCCAGGAACCTGCTGTTTGTGTGAGTCACACACTACTCTGAGTTTCAGTTTCTTCATCTGCAAACCAAGGAGTTGGGTTAGAGGGTCGTTCACTAAACTTTGGTGATTCTATGAGTTTTGAAGGCCAGAGAATCAGCAGGTATAGTATTAACAAGCTATCCATCATAGCACAGGGGTTTGGTTTCTACCACTGTTCTTCCTTTTGTCTAATATACTTGGGGCCACTGAGATCCATGGCAAATACAGTCCTTGGTCTGGACCATTCATTTGGCCCCAGATGAGACGGGTTGAGTCTAGGGTTACCTTACAACCGTGGCCAGTACACACGTTTTGTAGTGGAATAGCTAAAAACATGTATACTTATTTGTCTCTCTTCGCCGTCTGTGTTCTCCTCCTGATACTTTCTGTGATTTATAATTATTTCTCATCTCGTATCTTGAGAGTCTAGTATTACACAGGTAGCCGTTTTCCCACATGGATCATAGGCTTTAGTTAATCACTGCTGTTTTCTGTCTGCAACTATTTTCTCTACCCTCTACTTCCTGTGAATTAAAAAGCTTCTGGGCCACAGATGAACACCGTAAGAATTTAACTACATTTTCTTCGCAGAGACGATATTTCAATTGCTTAGTAGGTGTGGGAGACAAAAGCCCTTGGGTCTTGAGATAGCTTTGTATTTTTTGAGCACGGCTCCAGGGGCACATCCTCCCCGCCCCCGCCCCCCCCCCCCCCCCGGAGGGCCCCAGCCGTGTCTCCTACCTCATCTACTCTGCTCAGCACTGAGAAGCCTGGCACGGTTTCTGTTGGAATGAAAAGATTGGCTGAGCCGCCCTAGACAACAGTCCCGCAAAACACTGTGGCAGAAGGTTTGGTCTACATACCAAGGCAGCCAGCGTATTAATTGCATTCTCTGTGATCACAAAAAAGGCGCTGATTTATTCTCTTCATGCTTTAAGAATGACAGGCTTTTGCTCTGCCAGCTCTAAGCATCACGGTATCACATGGAAAGGAGATGTTAGATTTGACTTAAAAAAGTGTAGACCTGACGATCTCTGGTCGGCAGGCAGCTTGTTCTTAAAAAAGACGTAAAGTTGAACTGTTCCATAACTGGTACCTGTAGAAGGTTAGGAGCCAGGTGAGGAAGGGTTTCCATGAATTGACGTGAGCTACGAAAGCATTTCCCATTTTGAAATCTTAAAATTCTGAAGTGGGACTTTTCGGGTTGCCTTGCTACAGTTGAATCCCATTCTCCTTTGTGCTTGTGTGTGAACAGAAGAAAAGTGGTCCAGGTGATTTCCCTGTGTACTTATCTTCCCCCAGGCCCTGTACAAACACACTCGTGCGTGTTCCGAATCTCCAGGGTCCTCCAGACGCCGTGCCCTTACCTGCTGCGGCTCCTTTGAGCCCCGTGTCCCCTCTGCTGGGAGCATCCCCTTGTTCACAGCCCACACTCACCAGGCCTCCGCCACCCCACGCCCACACGTTTTCTTCCTGGTCACTCTCACCTCTGAACCTGTCGAGGCTTTTTCGCTAAGAGCCGTTTGTGATGATTGAACTCTGTTGGGAGGAGAGTAGACAAAGCAGGTGTCAGCCCGTGTAGTGGGGATTTTCCTACGCTGAAAATTGTTATTCTGTGCAGCACCCCGCCCTCCCTTCTCAACCCCCAAAAAAGAGAAGTAGAGCGCTGATGTTCGGGGTTTGAGTATGTTTTGGTTTAAAATGTTCAGTGGATCAGAGAAGATTTCATTCTGGGCAGTGCGGCCCAGAGAAGTATTTTGATTTCCTCTGATTAAACTTTTTCTTCTCTTCCTTCCTATCTCTGCGGCTCGTGTACTGTCTTGCAGGGCAGAGGGGTGGGGGGAGGGGGACGGCCACTGAGAGCCTGGCTTGGCCCTGATGGGAGGAGGGGTGGGTCCGACCAGGGGCTGGCGTCAGCTCGTGCGCATGTCACGTGTTCATGGGAGGCTTGGAGTTCAGCATGACTCTTCTTTTCGGAACTTCCCCATCAGAGCCTACCTCCAACCAAAGGGAGGTTCCAGCAGCCACCAGGTCGTGGTATGAGAGCCACTGTGGATATTACTTGTTACGTGCAACAGGAGGGAGATGCCCAGGGCCTGAGAGTCTTCTATCTGGGGGCCCACTTGCCTACTGCACGCGGTAGAGCTTGCTCTTCTCTCCTAGTGCGTGGTGTGAGAGGACGCTTCACTCAGTAGAACCTTCTGCAACAGAAACCTTTTCTGACAGTCCTTCCCCCCACCTACACACACCTCTTTCACTCACAGAATCACCCAGAACTTTTAAGCCAACCCTCGGTGGTGTGTCTTGTGGTGAAGGACCATTCATTCAAGACACTGGTGAAAATGGTTCTGTCTTTGCTTTCTTTCAAAGACCTTTCTATTTGCTGCCCAGGTACCGAGCACCTGCTGGGTGCCACCCGTCTATGTGTGGGCCCCGCTCTTCATTATCAGACTGCAAATCCCAACCTAGAATTGTATATGTAAGTGCAATATAGGAAGTCTGGATTATTTATTACATATATTGCACAATCTGGAATTTTCTAAAACTTTTTTGTTTGTTTGTTTCAATGTTCACCTTAACCGATTAGATTGCCACTCTTTCATATCTAGGAAGACCATAAAATTTATTGTCCAAGCTGAGATACTTCTGAGAGTGAAAAGAGGTATTAGGAATTATTACTGTGGGATATCAGGGTAAACTGGGATGGTCCCAGGCAAACTGGCACCTATAGTAATAACACTGGGCATATCCATCTTTTTAAGGATTGGACATGATTTTTTTTTTCCTGTTTTCTGCTGAGTCCTTCCAGCATTTTTCCGAAAACCAAATGAACTGTTTCATAGGTTTCTGCATCCTTATAAATCACCTTCCAGACTTATTCACTGGAACGACCGTAGCTGATCTGTTCAGTCTTTTACTAGGTCTTATCCGGACACTGCACTTCCACCCTCACAATGCAGCCACCTCGCATTTTCCCACTGCATTGCTCCCCTGTGAGCTCAGCACTGCTTTAAAGTGGCTTCTAGCCTTCTTGGACTGTAATTGAACTTCCTTCCCATGGGATTCTTCTCTTATACAAATCCACTTCTTTGTTTAGGAGTCTAAGAATAGGAGGAAGAGACATAAGCTAGACTCTGTGTCTAACTGTTTCAGTGAGGTTGTCTTCCACCTTTCCTACATGAGAAAGGAATGCATCTGAAAAATCCTTTCGGCAGTTTTTTTCTGTTTTACTAAGGGGGGAAAAAGAATACTCATGAGTACCCCAGGACCTTGTTAGTGTGACAGAAAGGGTTCCAAACATACTAAGTAGTTCCGAGACTGTTTGCGTGTCTTTGTACTGTGGAACCTGCCCCTACTTGCCCTTTTACAGGTTGGGATAGATATTCTTTGATTTAAATTGCAAACTCCAAGGGGCTCTGTTTGTTTCACTTTCTGTGGGTGATGCCCGGCACAGGGCCGTGAATCCGTATCACTGTTGGTTTCCAGTGCTAATGATGATCTGCTGAAGAGCGTCAGGCCCTAAGTGACAGTAGCTGCCCAGCTAGGTAATGTTCCCATCAACACCGTTCTGTGAGTCTTTGATAAGAATGAGTGAGGACTTTTTGAAAAATGTAGACATTTTCTTTTGTAACCACAAACTTGCATCTGCCCAGTCAAAATAATAATACATTTAGGGAGCGATTTAGAGATTCTTTCAACAAATAAAGAAGAATGGAAACCAAACCAACATGCCCCAAGCATTTGATACTGGAAGAAAATCAGCTTCATCCTCCTAAGTAACTCTTGTGAAAACCTTATCCATTTTTTGTTTTTTTGCACTTCTCAATCTGCAGCTGAAGTAGGCCACAGGAAAAGGATGGCGTACCTTCAAAGAGCCAGTTGGGTTGGCTACGTTCTTTGTATTCGTGGAAAACAGCTGTGGGTGCCGATGGTAGAAGTCGGGCTTTTGTTCCGCGCGAAGGTGGGAAGGTTTGCTGTTGAGACGCTTTGCTCTTCTGTGGAGGAGGAGTTGGCAGATGTTGAGCTGCCTTATCAACATCTTCGAGGTGTTTGATATGTGTTGCTAATTACCTGGGAAAGAGAGATGGGCGGGATGACAGTGGGAGGAGGAAAGAAACATTCATCCTACACGCTACTCTCACATCTTCTCTTGCTTTTGTGTCTGTGCTGTGGCAGATTAAATGAATTGGGTTATTTGTTTCCATTGCCTTCTACCAAGTAGAAGTACTGGTATGAGCCCTACGTTACATTTTTCCCTGCCAACTGAAGCGTGAAAGAAGTCTGTGAAAGGAGAGCTGTCCAGAGCAATGGGTTTTATTTCCCTCCTTCCCTCATGCTCTACTCAAGCGAAATGCCAGCAGCGGAGTTTACTTTTTTTTTTTTTGCGGTACGCGGGCCTCTCACTGTTGTGGCCTCTCCCGTTGCGGAGCACAGGCTCCGGACGCGCAGGCTCAGCGGCCATGGCTCACGGGCCCAGCCACTCCGCGGCATGTGGGATCTTCCCGGACCGGGGCACGAACCCGTGTCCCCTGCATCGGCAGGCGGACTCTCAACCACTGCGCCACCAGGGAAGCCCAGCAGTGGAGTTTAGTCTGAGCTTTGTCAGAAAGAATTGCAGCTCTCGCCCTTCTTATCAATGAGGTGTTGAGGTGTTTTCTTTATTTCAAGTTAAAAACGAGTTTTAGGAATTCTCTTTTGCTTTGAAAAACGTGTTCTGGAGGAAAATGTTGAGTAAATGGTCTGGAAGGTCCCTTCATACTGCTTACCTTGACACAGCTCTGCGTGTCAGTCTCTCTCTCTCTCTTTTTTTGACTCTTGCGAGCGACCTCCATCCCTGCAGCTTGAATATCACCCGTATGCAGCTGCTTCTCAGATGGGTATTTCCGCAAACTCCAGTTCTGCTCATATAGTATTTCCTGATGCACCTTTCCACCTGGATTTCCTGTTGGCAGCTCACATGTTACGTGTAATCAAAATATTTCATTCAGGACTAAGCTCACCGTTATCCCTTCGACGCCTTTCTTGGGCTCAGTGATTTCTCTTCAGTTGACCGCTGTTCTCTTGGTCTCCCAGGCGCAAAGCAGAGGCTGCATCTTCCTGCCTCTTCTGCTCACTCACTACGAAGTTCCTCACTCATCTTGCGCCCCTAATTCGTGCCCAGGCAATTCTGTTAACCCGCTTCAGTTTCTCCTTACTGCAGTTTATCTTATGCTTTGTAACAGATTTGATCAAAATTCTTCCCTGATTAAAAAAAAAAAAAAAGGCTTCTCCTCTCCTCCAAGATAAAGGATTCTGCTGCTGAAGAACCTTTTTTAATCGTGACATTTCAGCATTCAGCAGCCCCTGCTGCTCTTGAGCAAGATTTCCTACTCCTTAAACCCATCCTGTCTTCTCGGCTCTGGGCATTATCTTTTCCTGCTATTTTTACATCCCAGAAGGCTCTGCTTCCACCCAAGTTTTCCCGAAAGTCTCTATCCCTTCAGGTTCAGACCTCCTGGAGGAAGGTAACCCCACCGCCTTCTGCATCTCTACTACCTCCTTCCAGCCTTTGTTGTGAATCCCTTCAAAGCTTTGTGAGATGTTCTCTGATATGGCTTTGATATACAAACATTCGCTATCTTTTCTTTCTTCCTTGCTGAGGTCGTAAACCTGTTGATGTCTTCTGTGTTTCTGTATCCACAACATTGCCTAAAACTAGTCTCGTACCTGGAATGATATTTGCCGAACGAATGAATGAACAAATGAAGTATAGTAGCTTTGCCATCTCTTATTTAAGACCTGTTTACTTCTCTCTATGCTTCATTCATTCTTTCAACAATCATAAATTGAGAACCTGAGCAAAACAAAGATCCCTGCCCAGAAGTTGCTTACATTCTAGCTTCTTCCTAGAACAAGCCATCCTTGAATTCACCGTCCTCATCTCTTGAAGAAACAGGAAGCAGTCATTTTAAATGTGATTAACTTTATAGTTTGTTGTTCTGTGATTAAACTTGGTTTCCAAGCACATTGTGCCTTCTTGGTCGTTTGCAGCTTTGAGGATCTGGTTCTTAAAATTGGTTCCATATCCCAGTGGCTGTAAGGATGTTGAAAACTCTCCTTTTCCCCACCTTCCTGTGAAATCGAGTCATTTTGCAAATTGCTCTGAAACAGTGACACAGGTCTCCTAGATTTCAGTCTTGTCTGCAGCACTGAAACTCTTGCTAGGCTGCTGCCGGTTTACTAGTAGCAAGTCGGTGTTCATCTTCCTTTGGTTATTTGCTAACATCTTATAAAACAAAAGCAGAAATAAAACAGCAGTGAACTATATCCTGGCATCAATACAATGGAAAGCAACTGGTTTTCAAAGTTTGATCTGTATGTTATAGATGAGGAGGAAAAGACTGTTGTGTGGGTCCATGAAAATACGGTAGTGTTAACGGCAAGTGCATTAATAGAGAACGTGCCTAAAATCTGGATTGGATCAGGACAACTCTATTTGTGATTTTCAATGACCGTGGGTCACACACTCACAAACTCAGACTACTCTAAAGTGCGTTTTCATGTAGGACTTTATAGTCATGAGTTCTTTTTTTATTGTAACTGCAGTGCAACTGTATTTGTGGAGAGAGATTGCTTTCAATGCCAAAACCCAACAGTTTGGTTTTCAAATTCCTGAAAACTAAAAAAAGAAATCTTGGTGACATCAATGTTCCAAATTCAAAATATCCACGAGTGGACTCATCAACTTCCTCCTTGAAGCCGCTGTTCCGTCTCTGTTCTGTCTGGTGAATGATATCACCATCCACCCAGACAGAGCCCAAACCCTTAAGTCACTTCCAGCTCAGTTTTCTCATCTGTAAGGTAGACTCCCCTGGAGGTAGACCTTTCTCTTAAGATCCTTTCCAGCTCTAAATCCCTGTACATCTGTAGTTCTGTGATTCCTTCTTTATAGGTATGCTCCAACGCTTTTGAATCCCACCTCTGAAATCTCTCTCACCTAAGTCCGCCCACCCCCTGTTTTTTTTTTTGTTTTTTTTTTTAAATCCTGCTACTGCTGTGACTTAACTTCTCATTACTTATTGACTATTCTGTAATCTCTCAGCTGGTTTCCCTGTCATTTTTTAAAAAATAATTTTTAAATCGACATACAGTAAAATTCACTTCTGTGTACAGTTGGTGATTTTTGACAGATGGATAGAGACGTGACCCTCACCATAATCAGGACGCGGAACAGTTTCCTCACCCCTAAAAAAAATTGTCTCATGCTGCCCCTTATAGTCAAACCCTCCCCCACCCTTAGCCCCTGGCAACCACGGACTCTTCTCCATCCCTTTTCCAAAATGTCATATAAATTGGTCTTTCTCTCTTTGAGCGCCTGTTCCCAGTGCATCCCTTCTTTTCATCAATGCCATATCTTCCTAAAACACATCTCTGCCCTAGACCTCGAGAAATCCTTAATTTCTCTGAGCTTCCACTTCCTCGTGACAGGGCAAGAGTATAAAATGATTAGCCTGAAGAATTCTAATACTTTCTATGAAGGTTGGCCCCTGACGAAGACCCTTTGTCTTGCTAATTTTTTTTTTTTTTTTTGGTGATAAACGGAACAAAAGTTTTATTTTTATGGACACTCGTGGAAAATCATATTGTCCTGCTAATTTGAGTGACTGATGCGGAGGCCAGAAACGCAGTTAAGTTGCTCTGAGTAAGAAATGGTGCCCTGGAGCTATTGGGGTAGAAGAAACAGAGGGACAGATGGAAGCAGCTACCCATAGGCAGCAGACCAGACCGCTGGGGGCAGTGATGTCTGCAGAGGAAGTTGAGGATGAGTGTCGTGGAGTGTGCAGGTCATCTCCCGGTGTCCTCAGGACCCCTTCGTTAGAGACCTACGTTCCCTCGAGTCCCCCAGAGCTGGTGGGGTGCCTTTTGAATGGGTCTTCGTATTGAGAAGGGAGTCAGGGGACCCAGGTCTACAACAGGAGCAGTAACATCCACTGCACAGGGTTAGCATGAAGGTATCAGGGTTTAGTGAGTGGGCGCCGTGCCTGGCCGACTTTGGATGCTAAGGAAATGTTGGCCCTCTTCCCGCAGTTCTGTGCCATCTCCCACCTGTCCTGCCCCCCTTCCCCAAATTGCCCCAAATCCCAGATAACTCTTTAGCTTGGTGGACAGGGACCTCCTGGACTGACCTCCTGGGCTGGCACCAGGTCTCCTCCCAGCTCACCTCTCTCTCCTCTGCTGCCTGCCCCGATCTCGTGCTCCAACTGCGTTCACCTCCATTTTGATGAATCCTCTCCCCCCTTCAATCCGAATTAATCTCTCCTTTGTCTACATTCTTCCTCTGTTTTTATAAAGTACACAGGTTTTGTATCATAGTTATTCATCTATGTCTCTCTCCTCCCTCTTGAGCTCTGTAAAAGGGTCTCAATTCATGGCTGATGAAATGAAGTTAATTCCTAAATAATCAAGGCAACTTTGAGAATAGTGAAAGGAAAGTAAGGCATTTTCCCCCCATTGTGCTCCCATTTTTATGTTCAAATAGCAGGCCTGTGATGGGGCAGGCTGTACTCTTACAGATTCCCTACAGTTGTGAGTACATCAGGCGGTCTGCTTTCAAAGAGCTGTCCTACGGTCAGAGCTCCTCAGGTGACCCTTTAATGTGCCCAAGATTAGGACACAGTCCAGGGAGACCCAGAGAAATAAGGGTATCCTTGCACTGACAAAACCAGGGAGGCTGCTCTTGCAGAAGGTTGGGGGAGAAGGCCCCCTTAGGGCTTTGGGAACCTGACGCCACGGCCCCTGCCCCTACATCCCTGTCCAGTCATGTGTGTGCTGTCAAATTTAAGTTGCCAGCAGAAGGCAGGGAACATAGAGACGTGCTTGCTAAGGAAGTTGAGTGGGTGACCTTCCAGTATCTCCCAAGCCCGTGCTGAGATACAGAGCACCCCCATACACACACACACTCACCCTCCGTGTAAACTGGTACCACCTGCACTTCACTGTCTCCCCAGACACCATGAGCCTGTCTGTGAAACCCAAGCTCAGGATTGCGTTCCTGGGTAAGAGCCGTAGCACATGGCTGACATATGTTCAGTCTGCAGCCCAACAGGCCTCTAGAATACTTCTCCCATCCAGTGCCTCAGCACCAATTACCCATCTCGTATTTGCATATGTTCTGTTTCCCAAGATTGTGGGGAGGATACAGTCTGCAGCTGCCTCCCACCCAGATCAGCTCCAGCGAAGGCCATGCATCCTCGGGGAAGTGTCAGGGGAATCGCAAGGGCCTCTTCCCACTCTGGGGCTCGATTCCAGAGGTCAGCCAGAGAGAGAAGGCAGCAAGACAGAGACCCCCCCTCCCCGACATTTCTCTTCCTACCCCACGCATCTCCGGGGCAATGGTCTCCAGTGGCGAAGAACAACCCTCCTTCCTTGCCAGGGGAGCTGAATACACACGGCTCTTGGATGAATGAGAAGTTCCCCTAATGATCTTTATTTTTCCATTTAAAAAGAATCCTTGCTCCAGCCTCCTTCCCTCCAGCAGCTCACAGAAGCCCCACCTCAGTCCCTGGGGTGGTATAGCTGCAGGTGAGCTGGCCGTGGTGAACCCTGAAAGGCAGAGCGGGGCGGGGAGCCTGGGCTGAGAGACCTCTGGAGGCTCCTTCCTTAGGTATGCTCTGCAGCCTCTTGCCAGAAATACCTTCCCCTTTTTCCCTGACGTCTACACTCGCTGGAGTGGAGTCTGGGGGGAGCCAGCCCCTGTATCCTTCTAGGATTCTCATAGTCTGGGAGCCAGAGCTGCTTAAACCTAACTTGGGCCTGGTGGGGAAGGAGGGTCGTTTTGAGTAAACACTCACATTTCTCCCTTCCTTCACCCAGAATACACTGCAACCAAAAATTTAATCAAGATGCCCCCATGCCATTTTGAAATAAGATGCTCAAACTACCAGGGAAGCACAGAGTTCTCTGCTCTGAAGTTTTATGCTATTGAATCATGGATTTGAAGCTAGCTTTTTGGATTTAAAATTTCAAAACGTTAAATACGGTCCCTGTTCTTCGTTGGGAGCCCTGCCGGGTAAGCGTTGCAAAGGCTGAGTCTGTTGCAGGCATCCAGGGCCCAGGGCCCACCCTAGCAAAGACCACCTTGTTGTGAATGACCCTTGTGAAGAGTCTGAACATTTTTGGTACAACTCAGATCCCAGGAATGTCTACTTCTGGGGCCCCACATAGGGGAGAGCGATGGGCACAATATTTGGATCCTGCAGGACTATTTGTGACCCCCCTCCACCTGCCCCCGAGCCCCCGCCCCCCGCGTTTGGGGGATTCTTGGCCTTCTTATCTGGGAGGAAGCCGTGGCTGACCATGGGATCTTCCCCTTCCCAGCAGCATCAGCTCAGCCCCGGTCTCATTCATCTCACAGGGTTTCCATAAGCTCCGTGCCCAGGGGGCACCCCCACTGGCCCATCCTACAGCTTATTTTTAAATGGCCTGGGACATCTTGACCACATTCTTGGTTGCTACAGACTGAACATTTGTGTCCCCACCCCCGAATTCATATGTTGAAGCCTAACCCCCAAGGTGATGGCATTAGGAGGTGGGGTCTTTGGGAGGTGATTAGGTCATGAGGGAGGAGCCCTCGTGAATGGAGTTAGTGCCCTTAGAAGAGAGGCCCCCCCCACAGAGCTCCCTCGCCCCTTCCCACACGTGAGACACAGAAGACGGCTGTCTGGGCACCAGGCAGTGGGCTCTCCCCAGATGCTGAATTTGCTGGCTCCTTGTTCTTGGACTTGCAGCCTCCAGAACTGTGAGAAATACATTTCTGTTGTTTATAAGTCACCCAATCCATGGTATTCTGTAATAGCAGCCCGACTAGAGTAAGACACAGGGGTTCTCAGCCCTGGCTGCACATTAACATCGCCCAGGGAACATTTAAAATCCCAGTGTCCAGGCCACTTCTCAGACTAACTTAGTCAGAACACTGAGGGGGCAGAGGAGTGCAGGGTGGGACCCAGGAATCAGCGTATTTTAAAGCTTCAAAGATGCTCCCCCAGGCAAGGCTGACCCATCACCTTCATCAGGGCTCTCAAGTGGACGTCGTACCCTTTTTGTTGACCTGCCGCAGTTCCTGTGACAACTGGGTTCTGGTTGCCCAGGAAAGTAAGGCTTCTTTTTTGTCACCGCAGAGTCTGAAGTCATATTTTTCCACTGGGCTAGGAAACAAACGCCAAGTTTATTTTAAAAGTACTCTTGATCTACCTAAAACTAGGAAGTATAAAGAATCCTGTGGGAGCAGTTTGGTCTCACATTTGGACGCGTCTTCGCCTCCTCTGAACCAAGCCTTGTGGTTTTATCCATCACCAAAGGGGCTGTGACTTCCTAGGTCTATAATTGAACTGAAAATTCTGGGGTCGTGCATTGGGTGACTGGGAAAGGGATTGAAACAGTACTTTTCACCAGACAGTGAACAGTCATTTGGAGAGACTACGGGTCCCTATAAACCGCATTCTTTTCTGTCGTGTTTCTAGATGGGGGATACGTGTCTCACAAGCAGAGGATTGTTCCTGGTTAATTATGTCCAGTGATGGTTTGTTTAAAACTTTAAAAGAAGAAGAGCAGATACAGTACATTGGCACTCAGTTAAACACACATTTTTAAGCTAAGAAAATAAACAACTAAATTGGTTGTTTGTTTTATTACCAAACTGGTCAAGTTGCAAAGGCAGGAAAGAGTCTAGCTCCCAGACTGGTAAAGGTTAAGTATTCTTGTCAAGGAAGACTGAAAACTCAAAAGGCTTTACTATTGGTTGAATTTCACTGAAATCAGAAAGTGATCCGTTTGATACCTACCGACCAAAGACCTTTACCGGTAACGTGGAATATTTTTAAGTCTGAGAGATGGGCTTTTCAGAACCCTGCAAATGACATTTGTTTTGGCGTTTGGCATTTTTGGTGCCATATTTATGGCCTTTAGGTCCTAGTGGGAGTAGTTTTCTGCTCCTAATTACCCAGAAGGCAAGAAAAACAAATCACTCGAATAGAAAAAAGGGGAGGGGAAATATGTCTTGAAAGTTTCATTAATTGCAAAATGAAGTTAAATGGAGCATTCACTAAAAGTACTTCTCAGAACCTGTGGAGGGTTTCTCAGAAAGGACCCATTAAAGCTGGATCCTCTAAAGCAGTGGAAATCCCAGGAACAAAAGCCAAATGCCTGGGAATTGAGTTTCAGAAGAATTTCCGAATTGGTGCAGCTCAATAATTTACAAAATAGAATGGAATCACTGACTGTTCTAAAATCTGTTCAGCTAAAATGAGATAAGACATTTAGCTTACATGGACCATGCACATTCAACTCTTGCTATTATTATATATATATATTTTTACTGCCATTTATTAAGCATTTTTCTGTGAGCCAGGGCCTGTGTTTTGACATTCATGATCTTACTTTTCGTGATTACGAAGATTCAGTGCCTTTCATAGAAGTCATCGTGGAAGGGTCCCAATGCCAACTCTTTGGTGTTTGGAGTAAGTATAATCTGTATTATGATTCTGTAAAATCTGCCGTCTGAAATATTATCTAGATGTATGTGAAAGCTAACCTTGAAAATCAGATTTCCCTTCTATCGACCTGCTTTACAAATTGGACCTCCATTCAGGAGGAAAAAAGAAAACTAAGTGAAGTCCACTTTCTTTTTAGCTTAAACCGTGGGTTAAACTGGGTGTTTGGACAGATTATTTTCAAGGCCACTGTAGGCTATAGCATGCAAATGTGGGGTTTTGAAGATTGGAAGCAATTCTGATAAACTTCCAGGGTAAATTCTGATCCTTCGGCACGTGAGAGAAATAATTGCTAGCTGCATCTCATGGATTAGAATTGCAGTTTAAAGATAATCAGAATTGCAGTTAAATATCATCAAAGGGTGACTTGGAGCTTAACTTTCTTAATTAAACATAGCAAGACCTTGGGATACCAACCCTTATTGGATTGAGTGATTAAGTCAGGTAATATCAATGCCCTTTTACTCAACTATAATCTTTGATTTACCTGATCAGCATTGAGCTCACCTTAGCTAATGAAGGCTACAATCAAAGTACAAATAGAATACTTAGTAAATCTGATAGCATTCGTTACTGCTATGGACCAATTTTAGTTCACACTTCACTGTAAGAAACTCCTGTGTTGGTATTTATGTTGAGTATGGGATGGAATTAAAAAAAAAAAAAAAAAAACTACTGACAGCCAAATAACGGTGAGCCCCTGTGGATGTGCTGGCTTCTCTCTCTTGGGAATATGTTAAAATTAACTTCTGGTTTGGGGATGTACCTTACAATAACAGTTGCTGCCATTTCTTTCTTTCATTTGCCCAAACAGAAACTCCGTACCCATTAAACACTAATTTCCCATCCTCCCCTCTCCCCCACCCCCTGGCAACTGCCGTTCTACTTTCTGTCTCTTATGAACTGACTACTCTAGGTACCGCATAGAAGTGGGATTATATTTGTGAATTTATATGCGTTCAAGGTCCATCCATGTTGTAGCTTGTGTCAGAATTTCCTATTTAAGGCTGAATAATATCCCATTGTATTTATAGACCATGTTTCTGTTGGGTACCAATCAAATGGTAGAATTGTTGTAGATGTAATGCCAAACAGTCTTGCAAAATGTTTGAATTAGTTCACACTCAGGCCAGGTGTATGAGAGTTCCTGATACTTTGCTTACTCTCCAAACTTAGAATTGTCAGTCTCTTTATTTTAGCCTGTCTGCTGTGTTTATAATGGTATCACAGTGTCATTTTGTTTTTGTTTCTGCTCTCTGTGTTTCTCTTATTATCAATCACTGATTATTAATTGTTTTTCTTACGTTTCTTGACTGTCCTCTTTTGTGACATGCCTATTCAGGTCTCTTAGCCATTTTTCAGCTGTGTTGCCTTGTCTTTCACTTGTGCATTTGTAAGCGTTTTTTACATCTTCTGGACTGAACCTTTCACTAGTCGTATGGGTTGCAAATATCTTTCCCCCCCTCTGTGACTTTTTACGCTCCTAACAGCATCCTCTGATGAAAAGAAGTTCTTAATTTTAATGTATCCTCATTGATCATCTTTTCCTTTATGGTTAGTGCTGCTTGTGTCCTGCTATCCCAAGGTCATGAAGATTTTTCTCTAATATTAACTTCTAAAAGTTGTATTGTTTTGCCACTTAAGTTTACATTTATATAGCACACCTGGAATTGAGTTACATGAAGGTTTTGAGCTGGGAGAGCGACGTTTTCTGGTTTCCCACGTGGTTAGCCAATCAACTCAGCCCCGTTTACTGGGGAAAGCATCTTTTCCTAATGCTCTGTGGTGTTAGATTTTTCAAAAATTCGGTGTCTCTGTATGTGTGGGTCTGTTGATGGGCTCTCTGTTCTGTTCCATTGGTCTGTTTGCTTCCACTTGTGCCAATGGCGCACTCTCTTACTTGTTGTAGCTTTATAAGTCTTGACATACAGTAGAGTAAGTTCTTTGCCTCATTTTCTTTTTCTTAAGTGTATCATGGCTGTCTCTGGCCTTTTGGCTTCCATATGACATTCAAAGTCAGCTCATCAAGTTCCACAAAAATACCTATTGGGATTTTGATTTGAAGAGCATTACTTCCTGATAATTTCTGAATACAATTCATTTCAAAGAACAGGGGCGTCGGAAATGAACAGAAGAGTAAAGGAGGACACACTTTGGCCATCACCAGTCAGGATCTAGCCATCTTAAAATATCTTTTGGTTTGAGTTGCGTTTATTGGGTATGGAATTGTAGAAGTTGGTTCTTTTTTGAGGGGTTTTGGGCTCTTCAGGAATCAAACCTTTGCCTCCACAGTGTGTGTCTGTACAATGGGTAGAGAGGATGGGCAGGTTGTCCTGAAGATTAGGGGGAGTCCCCTTGTTCGAGTCCATGCCATACAGCTTGTCCTGCAAAGATGCTTATTTAAAAGAATTCACCCTCCTCCTTTTCACTGGCTTCTTTCTCTTTTACTGCTCTTTGGCTAAGAAAAAGGGTGCAGCGTGAGAAACATGGCCAGTGGAAGAAAGAGCACATTTTGCAACACTGGTCATGGGAGGATTTGCTATTTCCCAGGGAATCTGAGCCCCTTGGTAGGACTAAACTTCAGTTTGTCTGTTGTTACTTTATTTGTCAACAGATGTTAATAAGTGCCTTCTCCGTGTCAGGCAGTGTTCTTGGTGCTGGGGAACAAGATAGGTCCTTGGTCTCACAGACTTAATTCTAGTAGCAGAGAAAGCCAATAAACAATGAAGGATAAAATTTAACGTCGAGCAATGATAAATTCTACAGAAGAAAAAGGAGAGTAAAGGGATGGTGGAAGGGAACGGAGGAAGGTAGCCTTGAGGATGTCTGAGAGACATGCCTTCCAGGGAGGCCAAGGTGAAGTCCTAGGGCAGGAGCAGGGCACCTGCAGAGCCTAACAGAGGGACTCAGAATGAGGGGAGAGGTGGTGTGAATTGGCCCCGGCCAGACCCAAACCCTGCTTTTCATGACAGATATTTAGTAACACTCCTTTTACTCTCCTGCAGTGAAATTTGTAGAAAATACAACCTGTCCACCCACATAAATTACAAAGCATCAATATAATGCCTTAACCGTACTATAAAGAAAATACAAAAGGACAGTCACTTATAATAAGCATCTCAACATGTCAGCGGAGGCATGACTACATGGGAAGTCGTAACAGGTGGTCACATTTTTACACGTCCTTGTAGGATCCCTGGGAACGTGGCAGCAATAAAGGCAGGGGCTGCTGATGTGTTATATCGCGATTCAATGACGGTCAGTGTCGCGATTAGTGATGTGATATTTCTGATATGGTGAATACTTCTTGGTCAAGTTCCCAACAAAACAAACTATGTTGTTCCCTGTTGCATTCCTAGCATTTGGGTGCTCCTGAAAATCGTGGACAAAACTCTTCACACTGACATGAAGTGTAAAATGGCGCTGGGAATGTCCAGGGGGCATTGGGAGCTCACAGGGGCGTGGGGCGTTTCTGGGCTGTGTGGGACCATCCCATGCGTTTCAGGTTGTCCACCTCCAAAGCACCACTAATGACCCCGGTTGTCATGTGACGTCCGGAACAGCCCCTACGGGTTCCCCCGGTGCCCCCAAGGGCGGTTCTGTTCCCATCGGGAACCACGGTAGGGCCTGGTAGACCCCGGCAGGGATTTGGATTTTGTTTTGTGTGTGATGCGAAGTCAGCGGACAGCTTTGAGCAGGGAAGTGAAGTGATCTGGGTTTTAAAGGAAACTCCTGCAGAAGAGCAGTCGGGGGAGACTGAGGTTTCAGAGTCTCTCAGCAAGAGCTCACGCCCGCTTCACCCCCCAAGAGAGCTACAGGGGTGTGAGCTGACCTTAGTCTTTCCAGCCCAGAGTCTGTCTGTCTGTCCCAGAGCATCTAAATCAACCATGCCAGGGCCTCCGTAAAGCATCTCAGCAGAGCTCTGCTGTCCACTGCAGGGTGGCATCCCTGTGTGGTCCTCTGAGCCCCAAACCCTTTGTAAGTACAGGTGTTGGCTGTCCCCTCAAGCAGCTTTCAACAGCATCACCCTCCCATACACACCCCTATTCCGTTTTCACTCCCCTTCCTACAGTAAAGAGCAGAGCCACGCAAAGTGGTTGGAAGTAGCTTTGTAGTTGAACTTCACACTTGGGTTTTTTTGCCAGGCAGCCTCTCCCTCCCAGCCGGACCCCCTCTGGCGCATACGCGCCCTCTGGCTGAGCCGCCATCTGCTCCCGGGTTTGCTTTGGGCCTGCGATTGCAGAAGCATTTCCTGTAATTGGAATCTCCTGTGCCAGGCCTACCAGACAATAGGTAGATAATTGGATAAGTCCTAAACTGGAAACTGCAAACAATAGCAAAGAAAACTACATGTACTGTAGTGTGTGTGCTTCTCTGAGCAGCGATGTTTGCATGTGAAACTACTTAAAACTTGTCCTTTATTTCTCAACAACAGGGAAACTCCGTCAGTCGTGAAACCCAGGGCACTCTCACAGTGTTCAAGAAAAGTCAGGGCTGTATGGTATTTAGCACCAGAGTGGAAGGGCATGTTCCACGTTCTCTTCCATCTTGTGGCCCCATGGGTTTTGGGTTGAAGGCCAGTAAGGGTAGTGCCCCTTGGAACTTGCCATGCTTGGGTATAGGTGGGGCAGGGTTTGGGGGTCAAAGGACGCCACTGGGATGCCACCCTGCAGTGGACAGCAGAGTTTTCATGAAATCTAACATTATTGACCATGGCCTCAGTAACTGAATGGTCTTCAGGTCACCCAAACTTTGGCCATCAAAAATTATTTCCCGGTTTTTGGATGTAAAAGGATATTGGAGCCAGAGAGTGGATGTGTATACCATAGTAGTTGAATAAATACTTCCTTGAGGACCACACACGGACTTTCGAAGGCAGAACCTGTTTCTGTTCTTGAGTATATTGGTGAATGAATGTTTGGGTCCTAGAATGTAATGATAGCAGGGCTACGCTCTTTACGGCTTGCGTGTAGCTGGACTTAGAATTTTCTGTTTTAAAAAATCAAGCACTTATTTAGATGTACCAGTTAGGTTGACAAATACCTGGATTCAGCCAGGAGCCTGGAAGTTTCTTCTTTTGGGGCAAGGTGGGCCTTGTGGCAGAAATCACTGGCGGCTCCGTACACAGGGCCTTCACTTACATGTGGCAGCTTGAAGAAAACTTTACTGCTCCAAAAATAAGGGTGGGAAGAATCCAGATATCAGCCTTTGTGGATATCCAGTGTGGGAAAAGTGTTGTTTAAAATACCTTTACAGAAGGTCCAGTCCATGGTAGGTGGGCCTAGTGAGGTCTCAGAAATCAGTGTATGGAATGATAGTCATGAAGAAATGATCCCCATTTGGCTAAATCAGAAGATAGTGAGAAAAAAATTCTCTGTCCATCTTTCCTGGTCTTGTGAGGGATGGGAAATAAGAAGAATCAGAGCCTCAAAAATCGGGACTGAGGGAGTAGAGTGTGAAAATGTCCTCTTAGATCCCTTCTTGAAAAAGGAAAAAAAAAAAAGCCCAGAATTTCCAGAAGTGGCTTTGTCCTCCTCACAAATATGTTTTTCTTCCTTTTGGAGGCATGTCATCTTAATCATCTTAGTTCATCCTTTGGACCCTCTCCTTACTATTCATCTGATCTGAGATGTTTGTAAATCCAAGAAACGGAAAGCATCTTGATTAGGAACGTCTAAGAAAGATCTCGTTTTCGTCTGCTGCCATTGCTGCGGGGTCCAGAAAACCGTGGAGACCGAGCCTCAGAAGAGCTGAGTCAGGCGAAAGGCTTGGGATGGGGGGGTCAGAGTGGGCGTGGGCACAGCCTTTGATCACAAACCATGGACGGTTAGAGCTGGAAGGAACCTCAGTCACCTTGCCCATCTCCCTCACTTCATAGATAAGAAAAATAAGGTCTCAAGAGTTAAGGAGGCTGCCAGGGGTTGAGCCAGCTAATTGGTGGCCAAGCCAGCAATCTAAGGGCAGATTTTTGATGAGGAACTTTCTGAAGATAGGCTCACAGAACTGAAACGGAGACAGTAGAATGGACTTGAAGGATTTTTTTTTTTGTTTTAAGCGTAGGCTGATTTAATTCTTTATCATTGACAATTTATTTTGGTTTGCCTTTGACCTTCACCACCCCAGCTGCGCAACGTAAATTGTGGTGGTTAATTTGCTCTCCTTGACAAGTTTGTGAAGGCCTCTCTTTTTAAGGAGTTAGCAGGGTTGAGAAGGGAAAGTGTTTGCTGTACCCTGCATACCTCTACTCTGTGATCCAGTCCAGAATGGCCTTGGAAGTTCTTAGTAGGCTGACACAAAGCAAAACGCGGACTCTTGTCTGCCAAAGTTTGCCTGATGCATCTCCAGGTGCACTGGTTGATTGGTTTTTGCAGGAGAATCTCACCAAGACAAAGCATTCTGACACTGGCATTAGCCTCGCTCTTTATGCATCCAATTTACACGCTCTACATTGTCTATAAAATTTACCGCTTAAAAAGAACTATCCTTTCATCGAAAGTGGACTTGATTTTTTAAAAATATATAGCATTATGGAAATGTTGCTGCATTACCAAACCCTCCTAAAAGGTTGGAAAGCTGATTTTTATTTGATCCCTGTCTTTCCTGTGATTTGAGACCGGGTTGTAAACAAGTCATAATGCAAGGGGACCTACCAGGAGACATACAACAGAAGCAGGCTCAGAAATAGAAATTGAATTTATAGGCAGTGAAATAGGATAATTAGTTTTTATATTTAAAAATATCCTCAAACCAGAGGGGTCTGTTGTCTCAGATGGAGAAAGGAACTGAGTTTGAATCCAAATACTTCAAATAATAGCTTAGTGGAAACTGTCTGCTTTGTATAAAATAGATACATAAATCTGTGTATGTGTGTATATGTGTATGTAATAAATGTATATTCCTCTCAAACACAGGAATTACATTGTCAGTTTAAATCCAAAAATTCAGATTGCACAGATCGTTTATACTTATAATTCCTGGCCTTCAATGTTGTTCATATAGCTGGTTACCCCACTATGTGCATTTTTTCCTCTGAGTAGTTATTTGGAGTTCCAAAATCAAACAAACAAAAACGTTTTCTGCTTTTTGCCTGGAAAGCAGGAACTGTATCTGGTGTTTACTCCAAGTTTTATGTTTTTTATCTAGCTGTTGTTCACTACAGAATGTACATTAAAAACCCTAGATGTAGGTAAAACAATAAAAAGACAGGAGAGTATGAAGTGTCAGCTGATGTTAAATATATATCAATTCAACATACCTTCTGTAAGGACAGTGTCTTAGCCACTGGTCTCTGTCATTCTGAATTGGCAGAAACCAGATCCTGGTTTTGGATCCTGAACAGATTTTTTTTTCTTCAGGGTTGCATCACGACTTTGGGAGGGCATCCTGTCTGAAATGTGCCGTCTCCCCAGTCTGGGTCAATGGGGACAGAGAGAAATAGCATCTGTCAGCTGGGCTGAAGTCTCCCACATGTGGAGTCAGTCACTGGTTCTTTGCTGAGGGTTCAGCTAATGAAACTGCTACTGCTGTGGCATCCTTGTTTCCACAGAGAAAAGTCTTAAGAATGGGATGAACTTGTAAACAAGAGGAAACCGTGCCTCCTTCCTTACTTGGTCTGCCTTTGAGCAAAGAGAAGTCAGGAGCACAAACCCCTTGGTACCTGCTCTGTGCATCACAAGAGGGTTTCATCAACCCTGCGATCTTTGTCTCTTTCTCTGCCTCCTGTCATAAATCTCTGTTTCAAAGGAAAGAAAAGAGAGGGTTGTTAAAGCATAACTCTCTAGGTCAGCTCTTATTGCATCAAACTCCAAGATGATGTCCAAAGCCTTTAGTTGAACTGAAATGCTAGACTGATTTGAAAGGAACTGAGCCATCCGTTGCCTGGGGGTAGGAAATCTTTCTGTTGTAAAAAGGTGGCTGCGTGGTTGGTGTGTGGGCGTGGTTGGTGTGTGGGCGTGGTTGGTGTGTGGGCGTGGTTGGTGTGTGGGTGTGTTTGCCTATGTAGACAGTGGGATGGGCTTTGGACTAGTATTTGCCTCGTGGGGACTGAACACAGAAAGCAGCAACCCCCCCCCCCCCGCCTCAAATGCACCTAAAAACTAGAGAAAGTTAGATAGGCGAGCTCGTTCATCTTTTTAGAGCAATTTTCATTCAGGTACAATTTCTTTCACTTGCTTGAAGTTTTCAGTGTCAGATCAAGTTTTCTGTCTTGCACCCCAATACCTCATATGCTTGTTTGCCATCTGTTCATTTCCATTGCAAACTGCTCTTTACACAATGTTACTCGGTGTTAATTAGAACATGTGTCTCTTTGTCATTCATCTGGGGAAGGGGTTAATGATGATTTATGTCCCTTTAATTGGTTTTCCTCCAAACTGTTATATGTCATTTATTATTTTATAAGAGCTCCAAGAGAATAGAAAGAGGAAGATCACCTCATTTTTGTTCTTCATAGCATTGTTTTAAAAACCCAATCTTGGCCTAAATGTTTTGGTGTTTAAAAAATATGGTCCTTCGTGTTCGTATTAAGTAGTAATACATATGAGTGTGTATTTACTGCTTACCTGTCAACAATTTATTATTATTTATGTTTGTCCAATTATTTTTGAATAGGTAGCATGTTCACATGGTTCAAAATTCAAAAGGTCCCAAAAGGGACTAGCAGATGCAAACTATTCCCTATAGAATGGATAAACAACAAGGTCCTACTGTGTAGCACAGGGAACTATACTCAATATCCTGTAATAAACCATAATGGAAAAGAATATGAAAAACATATATGTATATAACTGAATCACTTTGCTGTACACCAGAAACTAATACAACATTGTAAATCAACTATACTTCAATAACAAATTAACAAACAAACAAAAACCCCAAAAGGTCCCTAAAGGTATGCAGGGGAGGGACTTCCACTTATTCCTGGTTCCACTTGCACCTGGTTGCCTTTCCCAGAATCTGTGTTATCAGAGTCTTGTTATGTGTGTGTATATTTATACTTACGTATACACAAATGTGTCCGTATATATGGGTATACATATATGTACACGTATGCATACGTATGTGAATATACTTATTTTCCCCTTTTTTATATATGGCAAACATAAATGCTGTTCTGCGTATGGGCTTTTCGCTTAAATACAGTCTGGAATTCAGTGCCTATCAGTAAGTTGAGCGAGCATCCTCTTTCTTTGTTACTGTGGCTTATTCACTAGTCCCTTACTGATAGATATTTAGGCTGTTTCCAATTTTTTCTGGGACAGATAATGATGCAGTGAATAGCTTTGTATTAAATTATTTTGTGTGTCTATAGAAAGAAATCCTAGAAGCAGAATTGCTGCAACCAAAAGTGAGTGTGTTTGGCATTTTGATTGGTTCTGTCAAATCACCGTCCATAGGAGTTAGCAGTTTACAGCTCCACCAGCTGTCTGACTAGTCGTCAGCCTTTTTTACATTTGTGAAAGTAATAGGTGAAATAACTCAGTTCATGGTTTAATTTATCCTGTCCTTTCTCTTATTTTGAGTGATGTTGGGTATAGTGAGCAATTTAAAGATAAACACTAGTGTGTGCATATATATATGTATAAATTTCAAAGATGGAAACCTATCTGTGCATCCTGTCAAAACACCAATAAATTATATCTGGTTGCTAGTAAATTAGACAGCTAATTTCTATATTGCTGTGTGATTAACAGCAAATACTCTATGAATGTTGTAAGATACCTAATATTCTCCCTTATATGATTACCAAAGCACACTGCTGAAATCAGGTTTCAACTGAAATTATTTTTGAGGATGATGCATTTCAAACTAATCTAATCCAGGCTTTGGTTTAAGAGGGTACATTACCTGATATCTTTTAAGATACAACATTTTAAGTCAATTAAACTCTGACATATTGCTTTTTACTAAAAGTACACAGATTCTAGGGAAATCACATTTTGACAGACAAGATGGGAAAAAAACTCTTTTTAGATAAAAAATGGCCGCTTTCTCCTGGTTGGTTTTCTTTGTGTTGAGCTCTACATGAAACCTCTTGTGGCTGTTTGTGCTGTTGCCTTGCTATAATAACTGAATGCATCTGGACGATCCCATGGCTTCTATGGGAGAGAGAAGGCAGGGAGTCTGTAATCAGGTTAGGTCTCCCCGTTCATATTCCTGGCTTGTTCTCACAAGTCACATAAATCTCTGTAAGTGGGAAAATACATTGTCCATTTCTTGGTAGACTGAACTACCTTGCATTTAAAAAGGCAGGCCTATAATTTACATAGTTAAAGACTGAGTAGTCATCCATGCCTTGCATGGCATTTTTCTCTCCCCTCAGAGTCCCTAGCTGTGGTTTCTTCAGGAAAAGAGATGGTTTCTTTGGCCAAGTATGAATCTGAAAAGTGAGTGGCACTTGCTGGGTTATAACAGTTGGGGTTCCCTTTGGGATAAGTATATGGGCCATTGCAGCAGACTTGGTGGATGATAAAATTGGAATATTTCTATTGTCCAGTCAGGAAATCAACTAATCTCTAAAACTGAAGTTGCCTTAAATGTTTACTGGCACGTTTGAATTGCGGAAATAGTCCACACTGTCGTGAGACCAATTTCCATCCTCCCTCCAATCTAGACTTTGCAAAATTTTAGAGCCAGAAGGAGATTTGGAGGTGGTCTAGCAATTGACCCCGATTTTGTAGGTGAGGAGACCAGAGCTGAGGGAAGTTTAGGATCATGTGAACGGGTGAGTGAGTGAGTAACAAAGCTGGAAACTCCTGAATCCTGGCCCCAGGATCCTGCCCAACTTGTTCCAGAAATCTTGCTTAAACATGATTTTACTTTTAGTAGAAAAGTAAAAAGAGCGTACTTTTAGTATGCTCTTTCAGAAGTCAGTTCTAACGTCTCTTAGTAAAACCCTTTGGGAGGCGGTCTTTTAGTAAAACCCTTTGGGAGGTGGTCTTTAAGTGGGATTGGATTCACTGAAGCCCCTCAGCAGCAGAGAAAAACCACAGAATGTCCTTTCTAAGAAGCACCTAGACAGTGCAGCCGTTGAGACAGACACTGCAGCCGTTGAGACAGACACTGCAGCCGTTGAGACAGACACATGGAAAAATAAGGTCTTCAGGGATGCTCCCCGTCACGCGGAGATGCGTCTACAGGACAGTGACAACTTTCTAGTGACTTCTGTGTGTAAAGAGAGAAACGAGAGCAGGGCAGGAACGTTGGAAGAAATAAAGCCTTCGTCACCAGTTAGCTGGGACTGTCGGAAGTGGGTTGCTTCACGCGAAGCATTTAAGGAAACCTCTTATGAGAACTTTTTTCCATTTTTAGGAAGGAAGGAGGAGGGGGGAAGAGAGAAGAAGAGAGAGGAGGGAGTATAAGAAGGGAGAGAGGGAAGGAGAGCAGAAGAGAGGGATGCAGGGAGGAGCGTGGGTCTTACCTGCATCATAGGTCATGTATCTTCTCAAAAGTCTCTCCCTTGGACCAAAGGGACCATTACCATTTGGTGGCAGCTGCCTTGACCATAGTCCAGAGCCTTTCAGTTTTACAGGTTTGTCTGGTACCTCCCAAAGCTGTATGTGCAGCCAGAGTCCATCATCTGAGGTTTAGATGCCTGTAGCTAACCATGGATTACCCAGGAGACATTTGAACCTCGACAAACCTGGGACCTAACCTACCATCTTACCTCCACCCCCAACCAGCTCCTCTTCCTGAACTCCTCTTCTCACTGAGTTGCGTCTTGGGCTTCCACATAAGCCAAGTCAGACCTTTGGGAGTTATCCCTGGTTGCATCTTCTCCACCCTTTCCCCGGCCAGGTCCACAAGCCAGCTGGATTCGGCCTCCTTTGTGTCTCCCGAATCCTTCCTCTCCTACTTCCCCACTGGCACCATTTTGGCTCACAGCCGCCTCATTTTGCTGCAACAATGGTTAAGTGGCCTCTCTGCCACCCAGTTTGTGCCTCTCTCCAACTTGTCTTCCTGACGGTTGCCAGAGAACTCTTTCTAGGAAAGCCTGTCCAATCATGGAATTCCCCTGCCTGAAATGCTCCATTTGCTGCCCATCCCCCGCAGAGGAACTGTCCGGACTGGTCCACGCTCACTCCTTTAGCCCCTTCTCTTCGGTCCCCGCTCCCCTCCAGGATGCCCTCTGTACAGCAGTGTGCCTTCCTACCCCCTGATCTTTGCATGTGCTGTGTGGCACATTCTGCTTCCCCCGCTTCTGTCTTCCTGGTCTAATTCCTGTGGGTCTTTCTGATTTCGGCTTACATGGTGGTTGTTTAACAGACACTTGTGTACGTTTGCTGTGTGCCAGGCACCGGTCTAAGGGCTTTATGTATATTCATTCATTTACTCCCCAAAAGCACAAGAGGAAGGAAGGAGTATCCCATTTTATGGATGAGGAAACTGAGACTTTGGTGAGGGAGCTTTTCTCACTAGCCCACTGGCTGCAAGGCTGGGCCAGAAGCCAGCTGTTTCGCCACTGCTTGGCACTCGATTTTGATTTGTATGCAGTGTATCTCTATACGTGTGTGTGTATCACTTGTTTTTTGAATAGGCATAAGTCCATGTTGTTAAATTCAAAAGATACAGAGTATACAATGACAAGGAAGTCTCCCTCCTACCCTTGTATTCCAGCCACCCACCAACTTTCTCCCTGGAAGAACCCAGTGTAACAAGTCTCTTGTGTGCCTCTCCATGGGGTGCACAGAAATACATATGCATACTCTATATAATTGTGTTTTGACATTTGTGATAGCGTATTCTGCTTGCCAGTTTTACTTTGCTTTGTTTGCTTAGCAATATTCCTTGGGGCTTGTTCCAGATCAACACATTAAGAGCTTCCTCTCCTCTTTGGTGGCTAAATCGTAGGCCATTATAGGGAGATGCCATAATTTACTTAATCCTTCCCCTTTGGTTGGATATTTCGGTGGTCCTCAGACTTTGCCTGGTACAAACATTGCTGCAACTATTGGCTTTCTATAGGCATCACTTTGCCTGTGTATGATTTATCTTCAGGATAAAATCCTGGAATTGGAATTTGGGGTCAGAGGGTAAAGACAGTTATAATTTTGATAGATAGCGCCAGATTGCCTTCCTAACGGATGTATCCATTTAGTCTCTCATTAGTAATTTATGAAAGTGCCTCTTTCCTCATATCCTCACCAACGCTTGTAGAATGAAACGTTTCAGTGTTCACTGATCCTAATATATTGTTTAGTCTGCATTTCTCTTATGAGTAAAGTTTAGTATCTTTTAATGTGTTTGTGAACTATTTTGATTTTCTTTTCTATCAGCTGACTGTCCTTTAGGTCTTGTTGGATGTTTTCTTATTGATGTATAGACATTGCTTATATATTAATAAATTAGCCTTTGCCTATGATTTATGTGCCCAGTAGTTCTCTGGTTTGTCGTTTGTCTTTTGTCTTTGTTTACGGTGTATTTTTCCCAGGCAGAAAATTTTTATTTTCATGTAATCAGATTTATCAGTTTTTTTCTTTTATAGCCTCTGGGGTTTGAGTCATAGTGAGGCCGGCCTGCCCCACACCTAGATTATAAAATTCTCCTCCATGTTCATGCATGTATGTATGAAGTTCTGATTCTCAGAGAGAGAATCAGTTGAGTATAGGAGCTTGGAAAACGAATTCTGGAGTCAGACTGCTCTGACTTTTAGCCGTGGTTTCATCTTTAACTAGTTCTGTAATCTTGGGTGACATCTTTAAATGGGTTATTAATATCTACATCCTAGGGTTACTATGACGATCAGATGCAACAACACAGGGAAGTGTCTTGTGTTTGATTACTGATGGCTGCCTTTATTGTGTTATTGTTTCTCTCCGAATTCCATAACAGTTGCACGAGGACAGAGGCCCTTTCTCCTCTCTCCTTTGCATTCCTCTGGCCCCGTCAAGCCCTGCCCTTACCCGCCCCACTCCCAGCCTGAGTCCGGGGCTCTGCTGGAAGCGCATGAGTGCTTGTTTGATTGCTTCAGTGTTTATTTTGATTCGAGCGGGAGAGGGCTGGAGTTCTGGCTGGAGCCACCTGGAGCGTCACAGGTGCTTCTCCACGGTGTCCCCACTTGTCACACATCTGTTCTCCCAGCCCCGGCGCCTCGCCGGATCTTGAAGCTTTCTTTCTCTCTATGGGTCATCAGTGAGAGTCCTCGCTCTTCCTTTGAACCACCTTGCGGCCCCTGCACTGTAGGTCCCTCACCTCTGTGCCTTCCCCTCCATGGACAGTCTTCCCCTGGTCTCGTACGCAGTCGCCTCCTCTCCCTTTGCTGTATCTCGGTGGGCTGGTGCCTCTCCCGTTCTCACTCACAGGCGGAGAGGACTTGATACAGTGCACTCCACATGCTACGTGCCCAGAAAAGACTGTGACCAAGTGGGTGGGAGAGTTGTAGGTATTGATTGTAAGAGCCGTAAGCCACTTGGTGTGGTCTCCATTCCCATGGACCATATAGAAAGGATAATCCCAAGTAGTAAGGTTTTTAGTGGATGATGGCCCTAAAAATTTCCATCATGTCAGCTTCTGTTAATATTTACTAAAATTTTAGTTAGTTGTCACAGATGCTAGCTCCTAGATGCTAACTCTTTAAACAAAGGCTTGAGATTATTTATGCAAGCTGTTCAAAGACACTGGTACTTTGGAGGCAGAGCTGAGAATTAAGACTTAATTTCCTGACTTGCATCTCTGTCGCTCTCTTTAATTCCTCCTTTGCCTCTTTAAGTATTTCCTTTGTGTACTTATTTTAACATTGTCCCTTTGACATTCCAGTGGTAGGAGATGAGCAAAGCGGTAAGATCATCTCATATTTGATTTTGCCACTATCCTTGCCATTAATAAAATAATGCTTGGAGTACGGTGAGCTGTACCAAATTTTAGTCATGACTAATTGGAAGCGTGCTGGTACGCTGCCCGGGAGAGGGTTCAAGGGCAAAGTGCTCTGGGGGATAGATACCAAGGTGAGTGAGTCACAGCCCCTGAACCCAAAGGCAGGACCTACTGTGTGTAGGTACTTCACTTATAATTGTACATTTGAGATTTTCCTCAATCCTAGAAGATGGGCATCTTTATTCCCAGTTTATGGGTAAGGAAGTTGAGTTGAAGAGAAGTTGACACTGACCGCATGGTGGTCGCAGAGCTAGGATTTAGATGGTGAACCTGGTCTCGAAGCCGGGGGTGTTCGTCCATTTTGCATTTCCTTCCAGGAACGTCCAGCCTGGTAAAGCGGACAGAGGGACAAACAGCGATGTGACTGTTTTCAGTGAAAAGTAAAAATAATGACGTGAAAATAAGAGAAACCGACCGATACCCTTGCGTTCTCTTTCTGGTTGGCGACTTTGGCTCTAAATTCCATCGTGCAGCTCGGATGGTGAACATGCCGGAGAGAAAGGTCACTCATCCGCTGTCCTGCTCCCCAGCTCCCACCTTGATAAAAGAAGGTTCCTTACCACCTGACTTCCCTGCAGGTCACAAAACAGGTTTTTAAAATATGTACTAAAGAAGCCCTGCTTGTTCCTTCCTGGCAGCAATCCCGGTGGAAGTACAATTACACTGGCACTGCCTGGAACCCCGGGCTCAAGGAGTTAATTTTTAAAAAAATGCTTGAGGTTCCTGGGTTCCCATGGCATGTTACTAGAATGTTCTGTAGCTTTAAGAACTCTCAGCGCTCATTTCCCCCCCATATGTTAGGGGACAGGTCGGCCCACCATCCACACTGGATGCCCCTAAATGCTGACACTGGCTGTGCTTTTTCTTGGAAGGATTTCAGCTCCTCTGTGAAAGATTTCAGTTATCTCCTCTCTTGCTTCCAGAAGTAGCTTCTTTACCCCAACTGGAAAAATTGCTGTAGTCCTAAGTGTTTTGGAAACAAAATGTACAGTGGGAGAATTCCTGCTTTGTGCATACTGGATCACTTTGTTCCCTGGCACAAGAATCTCTCCTTTGTATTAAACATCTGAGAACAGAAGTTCTCAATAACATTTTTATATTCCCTGTTGATATGAGTTCTTTGTTTGGGGACAACAGTTTGGTGCTGATTCCTCTGTCAAGTTCTGATGTCCTTTCCCCTTCTTAAGTGACAAGTGTGCTGCAGACCCCCAGCCTGGAATTGCACTTGTGTTGTGGGGATGAGAGGGTGCCTCCCCCCCTGGGACTTTCTTACTGGGTCTCTTCTGTATCCAGTGAGTGGTCCGTGTCGTAGTGGGATGGATGGCTGGTCAGAGCAAAGGCACCTCATCTGCTGGCCTGACCTTGAGCTGAGTGGCTGAGCTAGCCAGATACAAAGGGACCAGATGGGCAGACAGACCGAAATAGCCCCTTATCCACCTCCTGCCTGGAAATGCAGAAGGGCTACCCCAGAGGTCCAAGGAGGCCTAATTTGGTCAAAAAAAACCCCAGCAGTTACCCTGAACAGGAGGTTGAGTCGTGACCCTGGCATGAGTTCCCAACCTACAGCGTTTTATCATCACCAGGTTCATTAGCACGTTCTCAGGTCCATCAGCCAGATCAGCAACAACTAACTGGTAACAAATACCCTGAACAGGAAAGCACTTCTGATCATTTCCCTTTATTTTGTACTTGTACAGGGTACTTGTACTTTTACTCCAAAGAAGAGAAGTATGTGCTCTCCCATCTTTAGGCAAACCCAACCTTATAAAAATTCAGTTTTGTAAGACAGAGTAGGATGGAGGTTCCTTAAAGAACTAAAAATAGAATTACCATATGACCCAGCAATCCCACTACTGGGCATATACCCAGAGAAAACCATAATTCAAAAAGACACATGCACCCCAGTGTTCATTGCAGCACTGTTTACAATAGCCAGGTCATGAAGGCAACCTAAATGCCCATCAACAGACGCATGAATGAAGAAGATGTGGTATATATAGACAATGGAATATTACTCAGCCATAAAAAGGAACAAAATTGGGTCATTTGTAGAGACGTGGAGGCATCTAGAGACTGTCATACAGAGTGAAGTAAATCAGAAAGAGAAAAACAAATATCGTATATTAACGCATATATGTGGAACCTAGAAAATGGTACAGATGAACCGGTTTGCAGAGCAGAAATTGAGACACAGAAGTAGAGAAAAAACATATGGTCACCAAGGCGGGAAAGCGGCAGGGGGTGGTGGTGGTGGGATGAATTGGGAGATTGGGATTGACATGTATACACTGATGTGGATAAAATGGATGACTAATAAGAAAAAAATAAATAAACATTAAAAAAAACAGTGTGAAATCTAAGGTATTGTACATAGATTAATATATCTGATTACTTGTACATTATAAATAAAAAAAAGACAAAGTAGGACAGTTTGTTTTTCAGAAAATTTACCACCATGTTCAAAATGGTACAGATAGAATAATAAAAATATGATTTATTCCCCAAGAATGTTTACATTTCTGTGTAAGTTTCAAGGCTATCCCCTTTTCTTATTTATTGGACTAACACACGTTGAGTCGTCCTATGCAAGGCAGGTCTGCCCTGCGTGGCTGTCCTGTAGCTAATACAAGGAGCTCATTGGCTCTGGTACTTTATCTCTTTGGGTCAGAGATCTCTTTCTTGCCCCTCATTTCTTCAGTAAATATGATTTTTGTGCTTCCTTTGGGCCAAGCACTGCACTGGTTTCCTCCGAGTCTGCCTTGTTCCTGTTGGGAGCGGTTGGAACAGCAGTGATGTTTTCGCCCTTGGAGGAAGGGGCGATGTCTGGTCTAACCCACACCCTGGCAGCCGGTCCTTGGTACAGCCAGGAGGGCTCCTTGGAAGCTGATACACCCACAGAGGCCCCATGAGCCTTAAGCACTGGGATAGATTGTATTATCTTCTAAGTGAAAGACACTCTACTCCTATTTAAGCTTTTTCCTTGCAAACTAAAATGGGAAAATCACTCCCTGGACAGACCAGCTCAAGTGATAATAAAAACTATCCTTTGCTAGGCAGGCTGACAGTACCTGCATTAGTGTTTGGATAAGAACAAGCCCCTCGAGGGGCAACGGAGCCCTACTCTGGACCTTAATTGATATTTGCGTTTGTTCTGCTTCTTTTAATTCTTGATGGAAAAGTGATTTGCAGTGCAAAGTGGCTTTCCATGTTATAGGCGCTGGATTATGTAATACCGTTCTTATCAAAAGATCATTTCTGCTTGTTTTGCCTTTTTTTTTTTGCTCCTGATCCAGCTCATGTTTATTTTTCTTTTTTGTTTTATTTCTTCTCGTTTATTCAATTATTGTTCCTCTTACTGCTCCCACTTCATCAATCCCAATCATCGGCCAGGGGGATGGGAAGAGAGAGGAGGCGCTTGGTCCTTTTTTTTTTTTTAAATTTTAAAAGTCAATTGGCTGGACATCTTTAAGAAATAATCACCTTTTCCCTAGTGAGTTTGTTACATAATGTGGAGCCTCATTAGTTATAAGTCTGACCCCCAAGAAGCTGGGTTATGTTCCTTCCTAGCGATTAAGGAAGCGTCCTGGCTGGGTTGTCCCTTTGGGGTCTGTGTCATCATCTACCCCTGCTGACCAAGGTGAGCCTGGCTCATGAAGGGGCAGCTCCTTACAGAGGTACCCTGTAGTGTAAGAATAGGAGCTACCAAATTCTCTTTTCGTAAAATGAGGTTGTGAAGCCCTCCGTTATGTGCCTCTTAAACAGTTTACCTAATAAAGCCAGAACCTGGTGATCCAAAGGGTATTGGCATATCTTCAGTTACATTGCAAGGGAACTCCACCTGTGTCCTCATGTGGTACGTTGCTGTGTGCGTGCGCGTCTGTGCACACATGTGTGCATGTGTATGGATTGAGCAAAAGGAGACAGTCCAGTGTTAGGTGCTATAGGGCAAGACTTGTTAGGCTTACATCATAACTAAAATGACAATTTGTTTATGGCAGTACTGATGTGATCAAGAACAAGGCAGATGAGAAGGAGCTAGGCATGATCAAGGCACATCTAATCTCTCAGGTTTCTGGAACATCTCAGTCTCAGGGTTTGGTCTTCATTATGATATGTTGAGAGGTGATGTTTTAAAAGCAAGAAGGGGGGAAAGGCCAGCTGTGGAGAATGTTAACTGAGACAGTGAGAAAGCAGATGTGTGCGCTCTCTTCTGTCTGTGGGGCTGGAGGGAGAGTTCTCTGGAAGGCCACGTAATAAAAATCGAGCTAACCTGTTCCTTCTGTTCAGCATAGATTCACGCATGCAGTGGCTTTGCCAATTGTGACTTGATTTCTCGTGGGCACAATTCATACCTGTCTTGGGAAGTCCACTCGGGGTGACCTTGCCACTTGCAACACGTAAAGAACGGCAGCACTCGCTGAGTCTGGACCTCTGATAGCCAGGAGGGCAGGGCAGGTAACCCCCTGGGCGGCTGGGAGGGGTCACCCGGAAACTGAGTGCTGGGATGGAAATAAAAGCAAACACTTTCCCCAGGAGGCAGGGCATTGACCACCGTCAGGATCCTCGTCCTGATAAAACACCGCCCCTTTGTTCCGCCGCTCCCTGCATGTTTGTCCATGTGATGGCTGGTAGGTATTTCATTCAGTGTTCATCCACCTGGCACGGCTTCAGCGCCAGCACATGGCGAGGTGCTCCCCAGTTGCCACGGGAGCCGCGTGCCCATGGACGTGAGTGGAGACCTTTGGGGCACACACGCCGTATTTGTCTTCTGCTTTGTTTCCCTCCCTGGGCGAGCTGGGAACACCACCGCTTCTGGGACGGGGGCTGGCGCCCTTGCACTGGGTTCCACAGTCATCAATAGGCCTATTCATGTGGGAGGTGACTACACACTTTTCCACAACATCACAGGCTGCTGGGCTCAATGTGACCGTTCTTCTTAGAGCGAGCAGAGGGCATGGGACCTCTTCCGTCCTTCTGTCCCTCTGGGAAAGTCATCGCTCGCATCACAGATCGAAGGGACTTGATCCAGGCCACCGCGGAGCACTCGGCATTTCTTTTTGCGGGTTAAATAAAATTTGATGAGCAAATGATTGTGATTAAGCTCCATTGTGAGGTTTTCCCATACTGTGTAGCGTAATCATGGAAATCTTTGTCAGGCATTGTTTTGCGTGTTAATCTGAGAAGGAAGCCAGTGACAGGCTTTCTGAGGTTCTCCGTTTTCATTGTCGTTGAGTTTTAATCATCCAAGTCAATAGGGAAAATTACTGTCATCGATGATACAAACCCACAGAAAGTCCAACAGTACTTAAGAGGGGGCCGGCAGGCGTGTGAGCGCACGTGCGTGCAGACGTTCAGCTGCTGTGCGTCCCTGAGGACAGACAGGGACGGTGTCCAGGGAGTGTCCACTGCAGGGGTGAGGACGGGGTCGGGCGGAGGGGACGGTCATCAGTCCTCAGAGTACAGCATCGGCTGTGGAGAAAGCTGACCAGGTTTCGCTGGGATGCCATCCCAAGGCTATTTTATTCATACTTTTTAAAGGTCAGAGTAACCCACCTGGGTGGTTAAAAAGCCAAATACTGCCGCAAAAGGCATTTGATACAAAATAACGGCTACTGTGCTGCTTCCTCTCCTCCCTTAGACCTGCTTCCCAGAGGCAATACCTTTTAAGCCTCCCACACTTTTTAAAAGTTCTTAGGGTGATTACCTTCATCTCTTTAAATAATATATATATACCATTTGGACTAAGGTCCTAGGGCTGCTGTAACAAAGTACCACAGAGAGGATGGCTTCAAGCAAGGGGAATTTATTCTCCCACAGTTCTGGAGACTGGAAGTCCGACATCAAGGTGTGGGCAGAGACATGTTCCCTCTGAAGGCCTCAGGGGGGAACTTTCCTTGTCCCTTCTGGCTTCTGGTGGCAGCTGGCCATCCTTGGCATCCCTTGGTAGGCACCTGCATCTCTCCAATCTCTGCCTCCGTGGTCACGTGCCTTCTCCCTCTGTCTGTCTTCACGTGGTATTTCCCGCTTCTTGTGAGGGCCCCAGTCATTGGATTAGAGGCCACTCCAGGACCTCATCTTAATTTGATTACATCTGCAAAGGCTTCATTTCCAAAAAAAGGTCACATTGGCAGGTACCAGAGTTAGGACTGGAATGTATCAAAAGGGGACGCAATTCAACCCCTAACACCACTCTTTCTCAGTTTGTAAACATTTGGTTTTGTTAACTTCGTTCCAGGGTAAATGGCTTTTCTCTGCCTTAATCAGCCCCATTTCTCCCACCAGCATCTTCCCTCCACGGTTATGTCATCCTTCCCAGTCCCTCACCTCAAAGGACAGTGCTTAACATTTCAAACACAGTCTTCATTTCTTATTCCATTAATCATAGAGATTGTCACTTAATGATCCATTAAAAAATGAGAACCTTAGCTCTTCTGACTCCCTTGCCCTCTCCCACCTCCAGCCTCTGTCAACTAGTGCCAAGGTTGGTAAGACCTGGGTTCTTTTTGGTGAACTGAATGGTTAAATCCTTTGCCATCTGTCCACAGATGCAGAATCGGTGTTTGTCTATAGCTTCTATAGAGAGGATCTACAAGTGGAAAACCAGTAAACAGAGTTTTCATTCTTTATTATTATGCCTGTGTCTGTTGGATTATATTGTCTTTGTATGCCCTCTGGGTTTTAACGAAAGTGCTTTCTACCTTTTGAAGAATGACAATGTAAGTGTGTGTTTTATAGTACTTGGAATCTACATTTCATTTGATTTTAGATGGCAGCGTACTTTTCTAGCTGAGTTTGGAAACTCCATTAGTACACTTGAAATCCTTTTGCATTACAGGTTGAAATGAAGCTTTGTGCCTTATTAGGAAACATTTGATCACATGAAATAATACCCCCTCTTTATGGGTCTCTGCTCTTTAAGAGTTTCTAACAGCAGGTAACTCATTCTCAGTCAGAGCTAGCCAAACCTGTGGATTTCAGAAGTCTTTTTATTTTACTTTTTCTATGTAAGGGCCAATACAGAGGTGCTAACTTCTTATTTTGCCAAGTTGGGATATTAAGAAATCAGCTACTATTTACTCTCGCTGGTAAAATAAAGACTATTTAACACCAAAAATAGGAAGGGCATCATCTTAGAATAAATTACACTATTTTAAATGGAATGAATTTAACTTTAAAAAAAATCACTACCTTCCCTATTTTCCCCATTTTGTTTAGACTGGTAAACCCAGACTGGATGGAGGGTATCCTAGATCAACCTTGTTTCATGGACACACGTTTCATTTTAATGGATGTTTGAACGTAACTTTTTTTTTATGTACATTTTATTTATTTATTTTTGTCTTCGTTGCTACGCGCGGGCTTTCTCTAGTTGCGATGAGCGGGCTTCCCATTGCAGTGGCTTCTCGTTGCGGAGCACAGGCTCTAGGCACATGGGCTTCTGTAGTTGCTGCGCGCGGGCTCAGTAGCTGTGGCTCACAGGCTCTAGAGCGCAGGCTCAGTAGTTGTGGTGCATGGACTTAGTTGCTCCGCGGCATGTGGGATCTTCCCGGACCAGGGCTGGAACCTGTGTCCCCTGCATTGGCAGGCAGATAACTGTTAATTTCTCCACTTATTCTTGGCTGGCTAGGTTGGTTCATTAGCACCTGCTATGAAAAACACTCAGTTCCTAGGGACAGGCTCCATATGGGGTGATAAGGTTGTGCTCCCTATTCTGTGACCCCAAGCTAGAAATCAATCCCTGTATCCCTAACTGTGTACCCCTAGTCCAGGCCACCAGAGCCAACTCATAAATGTGGGTGTTGAGCATGAGAGCAAACGGGTGGAAGGGATTTAAGTCCACATATGCAGATCTGGCACTTGTATGTAGCCCTCGAGTGAGTCACCCTCTAACCCTGCCTTAATTTCTTTTTCCATAAAGTGGTCACAAAAGAGTATCTGCCCATCTGTGTTCTCCCAGTGTCATTTTGTAACTGAGGTTCTGTAACTGGCAAACTTAAGTATTCGATGGTTGCACAATGACAGCATTTTTATAGTATTCTTAAACTAAATGCAACCTAAAACAGAATGAGATTACCGGCTATATTTGTCCCATTAAATAAATTTGATTAATTAACCATCTGGTTAAGTTCTTTCTCTCCTTGAAGCACTTGTAGATTGAATATCACCATTGCAAGGTTTTAGTATGTTCCCTTGCTACATACAATTGAATTTAGTTTTCGGAATGTTAATGTTTTTAATATGACATTTTGCGAAGTCCCTCAGATAAGAACAGAATTAATTTCTTGCTGTGAGGTTTTTTGTTTTTGTTTTTCTTTTTGGGAAAAAATGTTGGTGTGTGTGCCCGTAACCGACCACAGACCATCATAGTGAGGGTAACGTATAGCACGTTGTGCTGCCCTAGGACCCTGTGGTTTGGAACACTGATTAGGTGATCTTTACAACATCCCTGAGAAGCAGTTAGACATTGTCTTCCCACATTTTTTACACAGGGGAAATCCAAGGTAGACCAAGGTTAAGACGCGAGTAGGCCAAGTTGACTCCACAAGTCAGTTGCAAAGTGAGAAAAGGAAGTCCAGTCTCTTGAAACCACATTGCCCATCCTGGCTAGCAAGTGGTGTCTCTTGGAGTCCATATTCTCGACTTTCATGATTCACGCTAGACCATTTTGGTTTTTGAAGAACTGAACAACTGACAGTTGAATGAATGAATCAAGCATGGCTTTCCAAGGAGAAGCACAGAGTTGTGTCCCTGGAGGTTTCGATGCTCCAAGAAATGGAGGGAGAGCTGGCTGTCGTGCTCCTGAGGGCAACCCAGCCCCCGTCGAGGGGGAAGGGGCTCTAAACTCGCTGCATCACCGAGCTTGGTCTGGTCTGTTTATTAGGAGGAACGGCCTAGATCGAGCAGTCCTCATTACCACCCTGTTTCATTGGTGACCAGTACCAGATACTACGGAAGAGATCTGGCTATAATTTATGGAGCTGAAAAAGGTGACAGGCGCTGGCCTTACACTGCTCTAGCTCTGTGGCAGTTGGCTCTTTTGAACCTCAGCTGCGCCATCCGTAAAATGGGAAAGTGATGAAAACGATGAAAGCAGAGGATCAGACCAGACTTTCCCACTGTATGTACTTTGATTCGTCCAAACGCCCCCAGGAGGAATCAGACTTGCAACCAAATGCTCTTCGGGTCTAAGCACTCAGCAGCCGGGGTCCTCACCCTGAGGACCAGATCCAGGTACAGGTAGGGCAAGCCTCAGTAGCTTCGCCTTCTGCTCCTCTGCGTTTCGTCTCTGCCTGAGTTCCACGTGACCTTTGGAAGACCTCATCCCTCGCTGTCTTTTTGTTCCCATCGCATGGTTTTTGCTGAAATCCAGGGAATGTGCCGCAGGTGTGCTGTCAGGATGGTGCCTTGTGGCAAGCTACCTGAAGATAACGATCTTCACTGGAGGTGAAGTCAAATTCTTAGCGTGCAGAATGAAGACAGTGCAACTCAAAGGTTTGGACCACCTCATACTGCATCTTTTCCACAACCCATATTTGGAATATATGTATTAACTCATAATACAAACATTGGGAAGTTTCACATAACATTGGACTATTCAGAAAAACAAACTGGCATTGATTATCCTGATCCCAATTATGAGACGTACTCATCAAAGAAAGACGGAATTCAGTGCAAGCACATTTTAGTTTTTGTCCAGTCATGTTGTACATGGGAATTGTTATAAAGTAGAAAAACCACCAGGCATCGCTTTATCTCCGAAGCAAACATTCTAAATAGTTGGGAATTTGCTGCACATAAAAGGAAGCTTTCTCTCACGCCAAAGCTGGCCAAACCAATTGTAACTCCTAAAAGTAAAGCCCAAAGACAGAATAATTTAACCAAGCTTTCAGTGGGTGGAAAATAAACATTAACTTTATATGTATTTCAAAAATGTAAAAGACACAGGTGGGAACTGAATCCTCCTTGATAAGAAAGAAATGCTTAGTAGGGTAGAAAAAAAAAGAAAACATTCAGTAGTTTTTGGAACTGTGCAAGTCCAGACAGTTTCTTTCTTTCCTTTTTTTTTTTTTTTTTTTTCTGGTTAGCTGCTCATAGCCACAAATATGTATATTATTTCCTTCTTGCCCACAATTATACTAAGAATCATCTTTCTAATATACTGGGGAATCCCAGATAAAAATCTCGTTTTCCTAAAAAACAGACAAGTCTTTAACTCTAGCAATTAAATTATTCAGTTATTCACATGTAGAAGGTCAAAGAAATAATCAAATTGTTATAATAACAGAAGTCTCTAACGTTCACCTCAAATAGTTTTCTCCCCAAATTTCTACTGTAAACGGCTGATGTTCTTACGGACGTTTGGTTTGCCCCGGTCACTGATGTTTGGAAATAGCACTTAGAAACCTCCTTCTCTCCAGTGATTAGGCTGACCCAGTTATGCGACGTAGTGGTAGAATCACAGGATATTTTAACCCTTTCTTGTATATATATTTTTATATGGGACGTGATTATTAACTACTTTGAATGTACTTCTTATGCAAGCATGTCAGAATAGGAAACCCAGCTTAAGCTCCGTAGTTGGTGGCAGGTCTTAGCAACATGGACCCAAGACAGCCTGCCTGGATTCAAGCCTCAGCTCTGCCCTTTTCGACCCAGTTCTCGATGTTTCCTTTTGCTCATCTGCAAAGTGCCAATTATAATAATAACAGCTCCTCATAAGTGCTGTTGTGAGTTAATGTGAGTCAAGAGCTTAGAACAGTGCCTGGCATGCCCTAAACCCTATGTCAGTGACAGCTATTGTTATTTTCCCCATGAGGGAAACAAGGAACTGTGTTTTCCTCCAGGGATGATTCTATTTGCCATTAAAATATGTTTTTGTTTATAGAATTGGTAACTGTTGTCTATGCATTCATGTAAAGAAAAACAGATCTGAAATAGCAGATGCTAGGAAGCTATTTATTTTGCCTATTCTGCTTCCTTCTTAATTTCTACCTGCTGTACCTCTTTTCTTCTAGAACTAGATTTGATAGATTTCCTAAGCAGAACTTCTCTGTGCCAGACCTACACAGAACTGACCCGTTCAAATTTACTTGGATATGGGAGGAAGTAAACGCTACTTTATTAAAAAAATCAATTTATTTATTTGGCCGCACTGGGTCTTAGTTTCAGCACGCAGGATCTTTGACCTTCGTTGCAGCATGCGAACTCTTAGTTGCGGCATGCATGTAGGATCTAGTTCCCTGACCAGGGATCGAACCCAGTCCCCCTGCATTGGGAGTGCAGAGCCTTAGCCAGTGGACCACCAGGGAAGTCCCTAAATACTACTTTTTTTTTTTAA
Organism: Tursiops truncatus; assembly: GCF_011762595.2. Lineage (NCBI taxonomy): Eukaryota > Metazoa > Chordata > Mammalia > Artiodactyla > Delphinidae > Tursiops > Tursiops truncatus. The sequence continues at coordinate 76,191,378 of NC_047046.1, read as the reverse complement.
GTTTTTTTTTTTTTAACTTTTATTTACTTATTTTGGTTGTGCCTGGCCTCTGTTGCGGCAGGCGGGCTCCTTAGTTGCTGCTCATGGGCTCTTTAGTTGCGGCATGTGGTATAGGCGCTTTCCCACTAAGACATGACTTGTGCATAAAGTGAATAAATAAAGCATGTTTGGAATGTTAATGAAGCGATAGAGTAGGTGTTGTCAATTTGCTTGTAAGTAAATTTTCTGTCGATAAACTATGACACGAATGATCAAGATTTAACAAATTCTGTTTCCTTGTAAATTTTTGCTTCTTATATCTAACAATCTTAGTGAACGAAGATCTCATGGATGACTTTTTAGAGATATAAGAAAAACTAGCATTTTTCATATTTGAAGGATAAAAGATTGGTAGAGGCATAAATTCACTCTTGTAACTCATTTTTGTCTTTTTAAAATATCTCCAGGTGGTAAACCTAATGAGTGCACTATCTAACACTGACTAAAAAATGTATCTTGACATTCAAGTATGAAATACCCTCCTTAGTCATTCTTTTTCTTAAGGTTACACAGTCATGGTTGACTTTTATGTACTAAAATTAAAAATTTCCCCTTCTACCAATATGGAAACTCCACACTATCCATAAGCTGAGTTGCACACTAATTATTATAAAGAGCAATATAAATCCTCCCAGGCCAGTATTTTGTCTAATTTGATTTTTCATGGATTTGTAACTATTATTATTTGTTGTCAGTTTATTGTTGTCAGTTTTACTACTTGGACTTATGGACCACATGTAGCTTCAGAAGCTCCCCCATAGACACTACTTCCACTAGTAAGTGGAAAAATCACTTATCAGTGTTCAAAATACCTCAAAAATGCAAATAAAAAGTTTTTGAATTTTTAAATTTAGATTCCTGAGAAATGAATGTGAGAAAGTACACTCATATTTATCAGTTGATTATATCTGAAAGTCTTCTTTCTTCATTAGAACTATAAGAGTTTTGAAGAGTGTATGTTTTTGATATAAAATGAAAATAGGTCACCACCACCATCATTATCCGAGTAACTGGGCTTGTGCCCATCGTAGATTTCATGAAATATAACCAAACAGTTAATGAGAGAAGCCAGTAACTTCTAACGTTAAGCGGTCGTGCAAAACTTTGCAAATATATTATGTGTGATAGTCAATACTAGCAGAATGTAGTTCTCATTACTTGATTCAGTTGGTTCAATTTTCATTAATTAAAAAAATTTTCACTTCGTTAACAGTGAATTCAGAAATTCACTCTCTCCTTCACATTCACAAGTGATGGAGTCTTTTGATGAAACAAAGGCTTGCTGTGTGTTCTTTCTTCCTTGCAGCACTGGCCATAGTCTCTGCCACTAATTTCAGATATGCAAATTCCTGGTTTTGTATGTAATTCCACATGCTTTTCTTGAGGGCCTCTTTGTGGAGGGAGTGTAATACACTAGCAGGAGGATGTGTTTTGGAGTCAGACTGTTCTTGGCTCCAACCCTGGCACAGTTTCTTGCTTACTGTGTGGCCTTGAACTGCCTCGTCTTTCAAATACCTGACCCAGGAGTTGTTGAAACTTTTGAGACAGGACCTGTTTAAGAGTTAAGTGGGAGGATGGCAGTGGAAGGGTATGGCATTCGGAGGGTTCTCTAAGACTTCCCTGCTTCCCTCTCCTTCTCTCCCCCAGTGGGGACCTGCTGCTGTAAGCCCTGACTGCAGTGTACCTAGACGGCAGAGCATAGGTGCCTGAAACCACACTTGCCTTTAGAGAGCCAAACTGTGTTGTACTGTGACATCTTTGGCCGGTCCCTTCACCATAGGGGCCTTGGTTAACAGCTCTGTTAAATTCAGGGGTTGACCTTTACTCTGTGATTCTTTTCTAAGAGCACTTCCAGATCTGACCTTCTGTGAGTCGATGATATTATGAAGCAATAGGTTAAAGAAGAGGAAACTCACAAGAGGGTGTTAAATGGGCAGGATCGACCACAATAACGTATCACGAAGGAAGAGTCAATTAGACTTAAGGACAGATGAGTTGTGATTAGACATGAATCAGAAATTGCTCTGAAGTCGAATTCCCCGGTACGTCCTCTACAAAACACTAGTTCCTCAAGATGGTGACATGTATGAATTGAGAAGAGCTTTCGGAAAATCACATGGGAAATGCTGCTCGAATGCTTTCTGACCCTGAAATGGGGGAATATAGTCTGAAGCTTTTCCAAAATGTATTTCATCATAAAATCAGAATTATTTTGCACCCAGGTAACCTCTTGCTGGACTAGTATTTCATGGGAGGTATTTTGCAAAACGCTGCTCTATGGTTTTAAACCAGGGATGTGGAAGAACACAGGTACCATTGACTCAACCTGCTGAGCTGAGTATATACTGAGTGTTGACCAACTGCAAGGCCCCGTGGAGGCCAGAGATGAGTAAGATCCCGTCACTGCAGCAAGTCTGGTGACTGGGCTTCAAGTGTGGCATTGGTGGCATGGCTGCTGCAGGAATGGCCTGAAAGACGGTATCCCAGCAGGTTGCTGGTGCAGAATCAGTTGAGGCAGCATCCTGAGGGTGAGGAGTCCTGATTTATGCCTTGTGTGTATTTTTCTCTTTCTCTAAAGCTCTTATAATGGTATTTTTTATTCTGTTCACATTAGAGAAATTCCAAAGGGAAAATGAACGTTCGGTGCCCAACTGGAGTCAAACCAGTTGGAAGTTCATTCAGGAGATTTTACAAAGTTGACTCTGAGCTTTTTTGAGGACAGTCATCCCTCAGGGGGATTGGTTTCAGGACCCCTCCACGGAGGCAAATTCAGAGGATGTTCAAGTCCCTTATATAAAATGGCCTAGTGTTTGTATATAGCCTACCACATCCTCCTAAACACTTAAAATCCTCTCTAAATTACTTATAATACCTAATACAGTGTGAAGGCTGTGTAAACAGTTGCCAGCTTACGGCAGATTCATGTTTTGCTTTTTGGAACTCTCTGGATCTTTCTTTCGGAATATTTTCCACGTGCAGTTGGCGGAATCTCGGATGTGGAACGCGCAGACACAGAGGCCACCGGTGCCCGGTTGTTTCACCATCTCATTGACACTCGGCTCTCACGTCAAAATATAATCCAAGGAGAGGAGCCTGTAAGAACAAACAACGCACATAGGCAACCGATTCCTTTACGCGAGGCGTGGTCCTTAAGTGTCGGTTGAACCCGATGGCATCACCTGCCTGTGCCTTTCTAATGGATGAAATGCGAACTAGGGCCTCGTAGCAGATTTTACTGAGATGAGCCTTTCAGCCTCTCACAGTCAGGTCTGTGGACTGTTTCACCGCTGGATTGTTCCACCGGTCAGGCCTTAGGAAACATTTTGGCAGGTTGTGCCGTTATTTTGCTCATGTTGTGAGTAGCGTTTCTCTTGACCTTTTGTTATTTACTGAAACAGTCCGGCCTGTTTTCTTTTAAGAGAAGCGTGAAATGAAGGGGAGTCAGCACAGGCTGACTTTGGTATCAGAAGACGGACTTCAGGCTGCTTTGGCTTCAAGGAGACTTTTCAAGTGAAGGGGTCATTGGCCTCCTTGTTTCTTATTCCCACGATTTTGAGGGGTCTTTTGAGGGGAGTTTTTTTTCTCACTGAAGCAGATGCATGTAAAGTTTCTCATTTATTTTAAAGATTTCACCACCTCTAAAAACACAACCCTCTAAGAGTTTTCTTCTGACATCTTGGGCATGGTGGGTGTCCATAGCCTCTCCTGCTTTGAACAGGGGTGTGACGTGTTTCAGGGGAGGACAGCTCTGGACTCACTCCTGACCTCTCCCGACTCTTGTGTCTCACGTGTTTCTCAGTATCTCACAGGGCTTCTTTCTCCCTTCTTTCTGCCCACATGTGCTCTCCACACCTGTCTCACTGGTACTTTTCTGCCCTGCCCCTGGAAGAGGACTCCCCATTCACTTCAGGTAAAGGAAGTACCAAGATCCCATTACATCACTGAAGACGAGAAAATGTGTGTGTGTGTGTGTGTGTGTGTGTGTGTGTGTGTGTGTGTGTTTAGATACACGTTTGTTCCTATCTCCCCATCTATTTACCAACTACTGGTCTCTTTCAGCCTCAGAGAGAAAATTCGACAGGAAATCATGTCTTTTCGTTGGGATCCCCATGGCTCTTGAAACTCAGCTGCTCACTTTAAAAACATCAGTCACATTTTTGTCATGTTTATTCTCTTAGCCAAACAGAATGACCCTGACATCCATAAATCAGCTTGAATGATTTCTGTGTCATTTTATAATGACCTGTGGGTTTGAGAATTGCCACAGTCTAAGAATGGGCCTTTGCTTTGGAGATGTTTCATTCACCCTTCAGTCATTCAGTCAACAAATACCCACTGTACTTTCCTTGGTGTTGGGATTCACCGGTGGACAGAAGCCACAGGCTTCTTATGGAGCTCATGTGTGAAGGCAGAGATACAGATAATACATAAGTAAACCAGAAAGTTAGGAGCTGGTAGACATCAAGAGTAACGCCAGGTAACACCAGGTAGGGAGAGTAACGCCAGGTAGGGAGAGGTGGACTGGTTTAGATGGGAACGTCCCTGGAGATGTTGTTGGACCCCAGCCCTGTAAGTTGAGGAGGAGCCATAAACGTCCTGGGGGAAACTTCTGGAGACAGAAGGAAGAACAAAATCTTGGCCCGGTTCCACCCCTCTCCCCTCCCTCCCTGTTCCTTATCCGGTGACCTCAAGTGTATGTTTGCCGCTTGAGGCTACGACCTGATTGCTCTTTAAACCCCTGTGTCATTGGGAATACCCAGGAAACAACAGAAGGACGCTGTCTTATTGGAATCCTGGTTGTAATACACAACCTGCTGAATCCAGTATGAAGCTTTCAGAAACCTAGTTACCCCTCCCCACACCCCCAGCTCTCTTATTCAGACAGGCTGCAGATCAGAAGCTAGGTTGACTTTGTTTCTTTTCTGTTGTGGTTATTGTTGAAGTATAGTTGATTTACAGTGTTGTGTTAGTTTCAGGTGTACAGCACAGTGATTCAGCTATACATACATATATACATATATATCATATATATGTATTCTCTTTCAGATTCTTTCCCCTTATAGGTTATTACAAAGTATCGAGTATAGTTCTCTGTGCTATACAGTAGGCTTCTTAGAGAAAAGTCGTAGGAAATCCTTTAAAATCCTCTGACTAGAAAAAGAAGCAGCCTAGAACTTCAAAAACAATTAGGCGAAGTTGCGCAAGCTACTGCCAGACAAACACGAACTTTCTCATGGCACTTTTTAAACTTTTTATTGTGCAGTAAATATAGACGCAAGAAGTTGCAAAAATAGCACAGAGAGGTCCCATGTACCCTTCACCTTGCTTCCCCCAGTGGTAACATCTTGCATAACCATGGCATAGAGTATAATGTTTATAGTATATACATTAGCAACACCAGGAAATTGACATTAGTATAATCTCCAGGCCTTGTTCGGATCTCGCCAGTTTTTACATGTGCTCGTTTGTGTGTGTGCGTGTATGGATACTTTACCCCGTGTCCAGATTCCTGTAGCTACTACCAGTGCCATCAGGATACAGAGCTATTCCATCACCTCTAAGAAACTCCCTTTGTCTCATGGCACTTTCGTGTATGAGAAATAGCAGAGGGTATCCTGCTTCTCGTCTGGATCATATTCTGGATGAATCCGCAGTGAGAGAGGTTGGATAAATCTCTGAAATCTATCGCTGGGTTTGGCTGCCGTGGAATCTGCATAATTGACTTACCAATGGGGATCCTTGGTCTGACTTGTAGGAAGAGCATGTATAAGCCCAGAACAAAAAACGACAGGTTTGAATAAATAACCCCAACCTTAGCAAGGGAGCCCGTTAGTTGATTTAAAAGGCTAAGACCAGTCATGTGACCTCAATAGTTTACTTCTAAGAATAAAACCCTTTTTGATGCCACGTAACTTTGGGGACTTAAGCTATAGGGGACTTCTAGTAAAATATTTCTTGAAGATGGCCGAGTAAGGAAACACACCGCTCGTGGGTATACAGGTTACCTCATGAATGGAGGTATTCCTTCTAGAAAAGAGAAGAAATTATAGAAAGATGCCCCTTTGTATGTGGAGGGAAGAAAACTTTAGGACGTGCAGCTAACGAGAACTTGAGGTGCAGGCCGAAAGGGAAACAGCTATAAACAGATTGAGGGAGAGACAACGGATTTAAGGGAAAACATCTGCCTGCATCTGACATCCAAAAGCTGCATCTGTGGCCTAGGATCAATCTTGTAATGCTTAAAAAAGGAATGCGAGGGGGCCCGAAGCGGGCTCTGGAAGTTTCTTTTTTTTCCTCGAGATTTTCTGTTTGCTTTGCCCAGAATGCTGCCAGGGTCTGATCTGATGAAATAACTCATATGGTCCTGTTTCTTGATGCTGCAGTAGCATTCCTTGGAAGCTAACTTTAGAATGATAGATTTAAAGGACATTTTACCTGGATTGTTCTAGACACACTAACCAGAGGAGCCCATTTACTTTGCTAAACAAAACCTCTGGAACTCTCCAGATGGACTCTTTAAAGATTTCGTATTTCAAGTCGAATTTTTCAGTATTAAAGAAGCTGGAGACCAGAAGTAAGGAGTAGATAAGTTCTTGTGAAGCTTCAGAAGAGATGAAGAGCATCTGTGTCGATGCTAGACTGAACTTCAAATTTGTCAGATAAGTCCCTGACCTAAGTATTATTTTTTTTCCATTGAGTCACTTGTTTGTATCCTGTAGGCACAGCCCAAGAGGCTGGTTTAAAGGGAATAGAGACACAGATGTCGAGAACAAAAGTATGGACACCAAGGGGGGAAGGTGATGGGGGGAGGGGTGGTGGTGGGATGAATTGGGAGATTGGGATTGACGTGTATACACTAATATGTATAAAATAGATAACTAATGAGAACCTACTGTGTAAAAAAAAGAAATAAAATTCAAAAAAAAAAATGAACAAAGGGAATGGAGATCAAGTGTTCCCTGTAGGTAGGCCCGTTCTCCGTTTCCCTGAGAGGAAGCCAAAGAGGATTGTGAGTAAAGGGTCCCACTCTCCACTCTCACACGTCACCTTTCCTCCTCACCCAGTCTGCACAGCAGGACGCCGATACGTTTATACTTCACGTTCCAAGATTTTTCCCTTGAGGGACGTCAGGGACCTGATCCCCACTACCGGAAGATTGTCATAACTAAGATGGAGGAGGTTGCCCTCCGTTATTGTCAACAACCTTTTGGAAATTTCGCAGTAGCTACCTTTCCACTCCCCGCTCAGGGTCTACTCCACGTGTTCCCTCTTTTTAACTCTTGTCTTTATTTTATTTTTATTTGGCGGTACGCGGGCCTCTCACTGTTGTGGCCTCTCCCGTTGCGGAGCACAGGCTCCGGACGCGCAGGCCCAGCGGCCATGGCTCACAGGCCCAGCCGCTCCGCGGCATGTGGGATCTTCCCGGACTGGGGCACGAACCCGTGTCGCCTGCATCGGCAGGCGGACTCTCAACCACTGCGCCACCAGGGAAGCCCTCTTGTCTTTAGTTTTATGCATATTACTCCCAGCCAAGATCGCAATGGGCTTTGCACGTGCCACTGCCACATATGTTGTCAACAATTTGGAATTGTATCAAATAGAAATTAAGTTTGTATAAATGATATCATTTCACGCACGCGATGCTGTTCGCTAGAGCTCTGTTCTGAATGACGATGACAGTGGCCTCAGTGTTTGGCAGCGGCGGGTGGGGGTGGGGATGTTGCAGTCAGAGTGACTGATAACAGGCCTGGTGGCTCTGGAGTGTTGCAGACAAGCAGTAAGTGATGATCACCAGCTCTTTGTGCTCAGAATCTGTGGCATATTCATTTTCCACTCTCCAACGCAAGCACTTGCAGAAATAAATCGGGCCAGAAACAAGAGTATCCCCTGTTTCCCAGCTTTCTCCTCTATAACGTGGATGTCCTAGCCCTGTGTTGAAAGTTAGGGCAAGTTACAGTAACATCAGAGCATTTGCCTCAAGTCACGTAGATGACTTGAACTTGGTACGTGGTAGATTTGAACTCAATATTTTGACCCCCGCCATGGTACCTTCCATTTGCAAGTCAGAGGGTCTGATTTTCTTAAGGCACAGAGTCTTTCTACTTGTGTGGTCTGGGTGTTGAGGAGACGCTTGGCATAAGGGAAAGGCTCCAATTTCATTTTTCTTTCTTTCAAGAAATCTCTAGAAGGGTACGTGACACCCTGGCGATGACTGGTGCAGTCTGGAGATCCCCACCCGAGAGCAGCCCGTCTCACGGGTTGTCAGCTGGGGGTGCTCATTGCTGTGTTGTTTGCTGTGCGTTTCCTCATCCCTCGAAAAGCGCTAGTTGAATTTTTCCAAACCAAGCAATTGACCTTAGCACTTAGCATCCTTTGAGTTTACACCATAATTCAAATCCAAATCCTTTTTAAAAACACCGTATTGGGACTTACCTGGCGGTCCACTGATGAGGACTCCGTGCTTCCACTTCAGGGGGCGTGGGTTCGATCCCTGGTTGGGGAACTAAGATCCCTCCTGCTGTGCGGCCAAATAAATAAATAAATAGATTGCAGATTAAAAAACAAAACAAAACTGTATCACACACAGAAGGTGGGCTGATAGTGAGGCAAAGAGTAATGACAGGCAGGGCACTCTCAAATCAGGCCGGGTGACAAGCTGGACATCTTGTTTCCATCAAATTCTCGTAGCTGCCCCCTACTACTCTGTGTGTTTGCCGGGCTTTTCAGATTCTGTTGTGCTCTTTGTAGCTGGATGTTTTCCAGAGGGTCATCAAGAGAAAGGCGTATCCTCTGCATTAATAACCTTTGGAAGGATTTTAGCAGTAAAATCAGAGACCAGATGATGTGGAGAACAGGAATGGCGGTTTTGCTGGGTTGCGGCGGGGGGGGGCGGGCATTTATTCACCCTTCCAGGAAAGTGTCAAGTTCACCATGCCCCAGCACCAGACCCTTCACCCAGTAACTCTGAGATCTCATATCAAGTTTACTTAATACTCATGATGTAAATGGCAAAACTGCTCCCCTCATTTGGGGAATAAGAATTGTTCCTGTTAAAGGCGTACAATATACAAAATAAGTGACTCCAAGCTCTTACTTGGAGTAACAGCTAATTTCTGTATGTGCTTTCCTATTTTTTTGCTTTCAATGAATTCATTAATGTGGAGTTCCAAAACAACTCTTGAATGTTTACATCTAATTATTGAAAAGTACAGGTGCCATATGAAACTTTAAAGAATATACTGAGATGTATGGCAAAGATAAGCACCATAGACGAGGACTCAGAAAACCATGGCCTGTGGGCCAAATCTGGCTTGCCACTTGTTTTTGTAAATAAAGTTTTATTGGAGTACAGCCATACTCATTTGCTTATAGATTATCTGTGGCTGTTTTCCTATTATAACAGCAGAGTTGAGTAGTTACAATAGAGACCAGATGCCTTTGCTCTCTGGTCCTTTACTGAAAGTTTTCCAACCCGTCAGAGACATCTCTATGATATTTATTTACTCACTCATTCATTTATTCATTTGTTCAGTGAACACCAACTTTGTTAAAGAAATGTGAGAAATGTAGAGATGAAGAAAGCAGGGGGAGGGTGGGTGGGGGAGGGATGGATTGGGAGTTTGGGATTAGCGGATGCAAACTAGTATATATAGGACAGATAAACAACAAGATCCTACTGTATAGCACAGGGAACTATATTCAATATCCTGTGATTAGCCGTAATGGAAAAGAATATGAAAAAGTATATATGTATGACTGAATCACTTTGCTAGGCAGCAGAAATTAACACAACATTGTAAATCAACTATATTTGATGAAAATAGATTAAAAACAAAAAAAACTAATACGCGTTGAACAGCGGTGGGGAGAACAGGCATTTCTTGTCTCTTTCCCAATCTCATATGAAATGGAACTGAACGATGCTCTTCATCAGATTCAAGGCGTTCTCTCCTAGTCCTGTTTGGCTAAGAGATTTTATAATAATGGGTGTTAGATTTTATAATTTTTTTGCATCTCTTGAAATAACCATATAATTTTTCTTTCATTCTGTTAAATGGTAAATTAGAATGATTTTTAAATGAGTCACTTGTTTTAAATTAATCTTGCACTTCTGGAATACAAAAACTTTTGAGGAATTAAAAAAGAAGAAAGAAAAGAAAGCAGTCCCTAATGTCCAAGAGCTTACCATGTAACGGAGACGAGTCGTGGGCCCAAATTGCCACCTCTGGCAACATGTATGCGAGACGAGAAAGAACTAAATTGCTGTGTAGTTCAGAGGTGGCGGAGGCCCTGGACAAAGGGAAGGAATTGGGATCAGAAAAAGGATATCGCTTTCATAACTGTGGCTCCCATGACTTCCCAGTGGAAACTTCATGAGGAATAAGAGTCATTTCCTTCATGGAATTTTATAAATTGTAGTATCCAAAGGGTGGAAATGATTTAGGATATTACTTAGCGTCCAGATTTCTTTATCTGGAAGCATATTTCCTCTGTAACTATGAGGATAATCGTATTTCTAGAAAATTTTTAAAGACTTGAAGGAAGGCTTCCTTCTTCAGAGTGGGAAGACAGAGGGAATTCCTTTTCTTTTTTACTTTACTGTTCCCTGAAGAAAGTAATATTAAATGGTATGGGTCTGAAGGGAGGGATCTTGGCAGGAAACCCCTCAAATATCAGATGGATTCAAAACAAGGTGCAGCTGTAGACCCCCAGCCATCAATAAGCGTGACTCAGTGACTCTCAGAAGGCCACAGCCAATAAGTGTGAAGGGAGCTTCGGGTGAAGGTCTGGGTCAAATGCCACCTCACCCGGGAAGATTCCACGCGGGAAGCCTTCCCGAATCCTTCAGTTGGGGTTAATGTCTGCCTCTTCATTTGTGACCTGCTTGAGGGCAGGGTTCCCTTTCTGACTTCTGTATCACCAATAGCACCCACTCCACTATTTCTGTTTCCCAAGGATCTATTGAGTTAGCGCGAGTTGGATGCCGACTGACACTATGTGTGCAAAATCTAGCTGGCCGATTTGGGTAAAGGACCCAGGAATTGCCGGTTTATCTAAAAATGAAGCGAGTGATAATCTTTCCATTCTGCTGCCATCAGAGGATCCAAAATGTTGGCTAAATTCTGGCCACCCGTTCTCTATATTCATAACAATAACGCTGCCCCCGTGCGAGTGCAGCTTATCTAGGTCAGAACACAACCCTGGGACGTTTCCCCCACTGAAATCATAATATTTTGACTGATAAAGTGGATAAAGCTTTCGGTGAGGAAGCTACTGAAAGAAAAATGATACTGGAGCCCAACAGGTAATTTTAACCTTAGGAAGCACCAAAGCCGAAATATTTCCTGTTTCCTCCTTCTGAGTCACAGGGCCCCTGAAGTTTACTCGCCACCCTGACAGCATCCCCTGGGGCTCTGGCCTCCCGTCACCAAGGAGCCCAAATCAGCCTTCCATGTCCTCGAGGGTTTCCTCGGTGCCCGGCTTTCACAGTAGCCTGGGTTCCAATTGACAGGGGTGTCCCCAGCTAAGGACTAGAAGAGGGAGACACGTTCTGGAAGCTCATCTTGCTTGTCCCTTCCTCTCCCTCAGCCCGAAGAGGAAAATGCAGCCTTGGTGTATGAAGAACACACTTTAGGGCATTTACTGGCAAATAGATAAAGTCACTGCAGACACATAGGGGTGCTGTCTTCTATCAAAGCCGTCTGAAAAAACACTGACTCTACTGTCTCCTTCAAGCCCCGCGGTGTATTTATGAATGGGATTGCTTCCTCATTTGCTTTTCGTGTCAGTAGCTGGGAAGTCAGAAGGCATTACCTCTAAAATGGGGAAAGAACACTGTGAATCCATACATTTGCAGCCAGCGGTGGCAGGAACCAGCACACAGAATCACTTCACCATGTCCCTACGGGATTTTTTCCTGAGCTTCTGATTTTGTAACGATCACTTTCGAAGGCCTAGAAATGCTTAGGTGAGATGAAATTACTGATTCTCCTAAAGTTCTGTTTGCACTGGAGGCTTTCTGGACGGCCGCTGGTTCTGTCCTGTTTAAAGCATTCGGTGGCGTGAATCCACGGTTTCTGCCCACATCACCACATTCCTGGGATGCCTTTCACGGGCCTTCGAAAGATCATCTGACAGCCGCCTGTGAGGTCAATGAACTTTATACATAATTAAACTTTCGCAGTTAGGAGAATTAATTTTTTTTCTCCCTGAGAAACGGAGAAACAGGACATGTTGTGTTGCCTTCTGTTACTGAGTAAAAGTTCTGTGGAGTCATCAGGCTAGTTTCACATGATTTAATGCTGAACCGAATAAGAAAGTGGTTGCATCCTCTACTGGGCCTCACAGAACAGTCACCACCCACACTGTTTATTCAGACTCGGATCTTGGCCATTTGGGGTTTAAGCCAGAAGAAAGGGGGGGAAAAATCTAACCCTGGAATGAACGCTTTTGAAACTCTGTATTCTTGATGAAATGCGGCCAAGGATTCTTTAAAAAATCTATTTAAAATCAATTACTGGGATCATATTTTCATTTACAGTGGACTGTTAGCAACAGCTAATTTTCTCCGTTTCCATCCAGCTTTGGAGTCTAGGCTGGAATTGGAATCATCGGTCTGTTTTGCCTGGGTATCTGATGCCACCACCCAACTATGTGTGGGTAACTGGGCAACTCTGACCTTTGACCAGCTCTCCATAAAATAACAAGGAAAGGTGTGAGGAGGAAGGAATTGAATGAAAACAAGCCTTAAGGGATTGTAGCAAGTGTGCTTCCCGGGGGGCGGGGGGGGGGGAAGAAAATATACAGGAGGCATCTGTCATATGGAGAGGAAAGAGAAAGCATAGGGCAGGACTGGGTATGCCTGGGAAGATAGGCACCAGGACCATCTGGCAGGATTGCAAAAAAATCATCTCAGATATGTCAGATCGTCTCGGGTTTTTAAAGATCTCCAGAGGAGATGCTGGAACCTCCTTTGGTTACCCACCCTCCTCTTTGGCAATTTGTACTGTCAGGAAATTCTTTCTTGTTTCCAGCCTAAAATGTGCACGTGGTGCTGCTTCGGAGGCTAAGTTGTTGGTGGGGACCACCGCATCTCCCCACAGCATACGTGACTCCGAGGGTGGGATGGGGCATAGGAGTGGCTGCTTAGTCGAAGCCAAAATCACTTTGACCTCCATGCCCATCGGTCCCCGGGGCTCAAGAATGGGGCTGGGGCTGGTGGCAGGCAGGAGTAGCGCTACTGAGACGTCCAGATACCAGGTACTGTTACCCAGCATTTTGTGTATGTCACCAGGAAGAGAGGACATTGTCATGACACATCCAGGAATGAGCCTCACAACCATGTGTAAATATTAATACGAACCTCCTCTTTTGAATTTTAAGAGATCCAATTTTTAAGGAAAAACTCCTTCAGGGAGATAGACTGTAGAACTTCACTGGCCTCAAGGTGGTAGCTCAGCTCCTCAGTTTTATAAATAAGAAGAGCTGAAAGCCAGAGACCATGAGGGACCAATTGCGGACCAGACTTCAGGTCTTATGCCCCCAGCCCAGCCATATCCTGCCCTTCAGAGGCTGGTGCTCTGGGGGCGAAGTGATGCTGGCACTGAGGTCACTTTTCTCACTTCCTCCAGCCCCTTCCTCCTCCTGGGCAGATGCACGGGGGATGGCCTCCACGAGTGAGTTACACATTCATTGAAAGGCTGTCAGATGACCTGGGCAGCCCGCCTCCTTCCCTTTTTTATCGAGTTATGCCATTGCCCTACCTCAGGCTGCGGTTTTTTCCAGAAGGGAAGAGGTCATCTTCCCCTTCATCCGCCCACCCTCATCTGCACTGAGTTCCAGTTCCCTGTGTGTATAGATTACTGAATGAGTGGCGTGAGCATTGCAATCTGATGAGGAGGGCTTTGAGCCCGCAGACAATAAGCCCTGTGCCCACCGCTCCCAGCCCACCCTCACCTCTTCCTCTGTCAAGTGATCTTAAGAACACTTGCCCTACCTGCCTTAGGCGCACCTAGGAACAAATGATCGTATCTATCGATATCTTTAAAGTATGAAAACACGGGGTTCTTATATGGTGAAATAGTTCAAGCAAACAGGAAATAGAGAGAATAAGATGGCAAGTGCACGTGTGTGTACCATCTCTGTGTCATGTCTTTATGCCGTATTTGCTTCAGATCTTCTTACCTACCTTTAAAAAGAGAGAGAGAGAGAAAGCACTTTCCCAGTCCCATTCCCCTTTTCTGTGAAGCATCAGTTTAACTTTGATGTACATTATTACCATGCACGATTGCATCTTTTACACATATGTGTATCCATAGACATTTACATTTTTAAATGTTTTCAAACTTTATCTAAATGATATCATTGGCTTTGTGTTCTACATTACGTTGGTAAAATTCATCTGTTGTAAAACATGTACCTCTACTTCATCCATGCTGCACAGTATTCTACCAAAGGAAGGATGCTAAGGTTGTTTCTAACTTTTAAAATGTCTGTTTGAAGAATATTATAGCTGTTTCTAACTTTTTGGCATTACAGACAGTGCTACAACTGTACGTGTTCTTTGCCCACATGTGGGAGACTTGAGCTTCTCTTGGAGATGTATCAGTAGATAGACAGATTATAGATACATACATACATTCACACACATACACATATATACACACACATACCCAATAGCAAAGTCATAAAGTTAGCACATCTTAAACTTCTCTACATGTTGCCAAATTGCTCTCCAAAGTGATGGTACCAGTTCACCGCCACATGGTCTCTCAGTATGGGTCATCACCATATTTAAAATTATCTTATGCCCATCTGATGGCCAGGTAGGTTTTAGATGTGATTTCCTGATTACTAGAGAGGTTGAGTATATCTTTTCACTTGCTTACTGAAGTCAGGTTTCCTCCTTTATGAATTCTCTGTTCTTATCTTTTGCCCATTTTTCTGTTGGTGTGTTTGTTTCCTTACTGATTTATTGGAGTATATAATGTATTCTTGATACCAATTCCTTGTTTATTACAGGCATGGCATGTATCTTCTCTTGGTTTTGTAATTTTGTTTTGTTGATGATGTACTAAGAGTTCTTCATTTTTCATTTTGTTTTATTCTTATAACAAGTTTGTGAGCTAAATACTATCTCTATTCCTATTTTATAGATGAAGATAGCACCTTTTAGAGAGTTTAAGTAAATTGACTGAGGTCTCACAGCCCCAGTGGTGGGGCTGGAACAAGTCCAGATCTAATTCCAGAGTGCTCTTGAAGACATAAGCACTGTGACTATCCCCATTTTACAGATGAGCACACTGAGGCCCAGAGAGGTTCAGTGATTTGCTCAGTGTCACACAGTGTAGTAGTGTTAGAACCAAGACTATTCTTCAGGTCTCCAGATTGCTAGCACAACTGTATACCTAGATAGAAAGATGGGGGAAATGGGCACATGAATACCACATCCACACATCCTTTTAAAATGTAACTTTAAAAAATGACGAACTGTTTGAAATGCAAAAGAAAAAAGTCACAGAGAATAATGTATCAACCAGTAGTCGCCTTCTACTCACATTTAATAAATGTTGACATTTAGCCCCATTTTTAAAAGTTTGGTTTTTTTTTGCAGAAAATGTTACAGTTAAAGCCTCTTTTCTAACCCACCCTGATCCCATTCCCCTACAGCTTTCCTAGAGGGAGCCAGTCTTCCAGAGTTGTGCTGTTAACATACATGTTGTTGCATTTGGCTCCCGGCTATGTGTCATGAACAATAACTAGTATTATTCTGTGAGTTTAAAACATTTACCGTAGTGTTCTTACTCAGTAATCCATCTTTCTCCAACTTGCCTTATCACTCAAAGTTATGTTTTTAGGATTTATCCTAATTAATGGATGTAGAGCAAGTTTCCTTACCTGCTATATTAATTCCTTTTAATGAATATATCATAATATATCCATTCTCTAACTGATGGAAGTTTAGATTGTTTCCACCTTTTCATTTTACAGACAGAGCTGTTGTGTACTTCTTTGGGCTTGTTTCCATGTGGACATGTGAGCGTCTCAAAGGTATAGATGCAGACATGGATTTCTGAGTCTTAGGGTACAAACATCATCTACTTTGGTAGATGTTGCTGAATTGCTCTCAGTTTACACTCCAGAACCGTGTATGAGAGTTCCTGTTGCTCTGCATCTTCTCCAGCTCTTGGCATTATCAGGCTTTTACATTTTGCTAATCTGATAGATTGAAAGGTATCTTATTGTGGTATTTATTCATACTTCTCTGATTTCTAGTGATTTATGCTTTTCTTTATCATGATTGTTGGTCATTTGGGTTTCTTTTTCTATGTATTGCCAGTTTATAGATTTTGCTCATTTTTTGTAGTGGGTTATTTGTTTTTTTTTCCTTACAGTTACCAAATGTTCACTATATATCCTGGATGCTTAAAAAAAACAAAAACAAAAACAAAACTACTGTCTCCATTTCTTGCCTTTAACCTTTGTTTTCTGGTGTCTTTTGTCACATAAGTTTTAAAATCAAATTGGTCAACATTTTATTCTTTTTTTGCTTCATGGTTTGTGCTATTGTGTCATTGCCTAGTCTGCGATTATAAAAATAGTGTCTGTATTTTTTCCTAAATATTTTAAAGTTAACTGTAATTCTCTTGGAATTCATTTTTGGATATAGCATGAGTTAGAGATCTATTTTTTTTCCCTGTAAATAACCAATTGTCCCAGGACCATTTAATAACTAGTTCAGTCATTTCCCACAGTTCTATAATGTCACATCCCAAGTTCCTATACGCAGAGGGACTCTCTCTATTACGCTGGTCTAGTAATCTATATCTGCACCAATTCTATTGTATCTTAATAATAAGGCTTTAATAAATGTCTTGATATCTGGTAGGACAAGTGTCCATCTTACACTTTTTCAATATTGTCTTGGCTGTTTTTTGACCTTAATTCTTCCATATGAATTTTAAAACCAGCTAAAAATGTTCATGAAAAACCTTTCTGGGACTTTAATATGAATTACATTCAATTTATGTATTAACTTAGGAGGAACTGATGTTGATGTTGAATCTTCTCATCTCTGAGCATGAGATATATCGCTGTTTATTTACGTCTTAGGACTTTCAGTGAACTTTTATAGTTTGCTTTCATTTAGCTCTTGCACCTCTTTCTTTAGATTGAATCTAGGTTTGTCATAGTTTATTGCTATTGCTGATGGGATCTTTTAAAAATTACATTTTCTAATTGGTTGTTGCTGATAAGGACGCCATGGATATTTGTATATTAATCTTATCTCCGGCATTCTTACCAAACTCTCTTATGACTTGTAATTGTTTGTAGTTTCTCATGGATTCTCAATGTAGACAATCTTATGTGCACTTAATTCTTCTTTTGTTTCTCTATTTCAAATCCTTATTTCTCTTACTCCTTTTCCTTTGTTTATTGTGGCAGCCAGATATCTCACACAATGATGAGTGGAGTGGTGATATTTGTCTAGTTCCTGACTTTAAAGGAAATAGGTTCCTAAGGTTTATCATAGAATTTTAGTAGAAACTGCTTAGTAAAAACTTCCTTATATTCTGGGTTGGCTAGGTATTTTATTGTACTTTTGAATTGTGAATGGGTACTAAATTTGATAAATGTCTTTCTCTGCATCTATTGTGATGATTAGTTTTTCCTTCTTAATCTGTCAGTGTGGTGAATTACAGTAAGACTTTCTAATGTTGAATCTTCCTTGAGCTTCTGGGATAAACCTTACTGGTCATCACAAACACACACACACACACAACACACACACACACACACACACACCCCATATATTTACCATGTGATAAATATGATACATGCAATCATGATATATATGATACCTGAGGTATATCATATCAAAAAACATATTTTAAAATAAATATACATTTGTACACACACTACACTGCTGGGTATGTTTGCTAATATATATTTTTTTAATTAATTAATTAATTTATTTTTGGCTGTGTTGGGTCTTTGTTTCTGTGCGAGGGCTTTCTCTAGTTGTGGCAAGCGGAGGCCACTCTTCATCGCGGTGCGCGGGCCTCTCACTGTCGTGGCCTCTCTTGTTACGGAGCACAGACTCCAGACGCGCAGGCTCAGTAGTTGGGGCTCACGGGCCTAGTTGCTCCGTGGCATGTGGGATCTTCCCAGACCAGGGCTCGAACCCATGTCCCCTGCATTAGCAGGCAGATTCTCAACGACTGCACCACCAGGGAAGCCCTGCTAATATTTTATTTAGGAGTTTTGCATTGATGTTTTTAACTGAGATTGACCTATTGCTTTCCTTATTTGTACTCTACTTCTAAAATATAGCTTTAGACTGAACTTATAAAAATACATTCAGGAGCTTTTGTTCTTTTTCTGTTTTTTTGGTGTTAATTTTGGTAACATATTTTTCTAGGAGATTTTCCATTTCATCTGTTTTTAGTTTTACTGCTTTAAAGTAGAGAATCGAATTCTCATGCTTAGAAAAAAAATCTTTAGTTATGGCTCCGTTTCATGCCTAATAGTGTTTATTTGTGCCTTCTTGTGTTTCTCTTCCTCATTCTTGTGGAATATCTACCTATTTTATTAGTCTTTTTAAAGAATCCACATTTGTTTTGTCCCTATGTGTATTGTGTCTTTGTTTTTATTTTATTGATTTGTTATTATCTTTATTATTGCCTTCCTACTACTTTAGCTTTATCCATTTGTGGAAAAAGAATTTTCTCCTATTGTCTTTGAGTTTACTTTATTGCTTAATTTTTTATTTTCTTAATCTAAAATTTTTCTTGTTTTCTGATGTTGCATTTAATGCTAAACATTCCTTCTACTGATATCCAGGGTTTTAATTATTGTTCAGTTCCAAGTATTTTGTTACTTTAATTTTGATTTTATTTAATAATTTAACAGCATGTTTTTGAAATTTCAAGATGTACTGGAGTTTGGGGCCTGTGGTTTTGTTATGGATTTCAACTTTTATTGTATTTTGGTTGATGAGTGTGGTCTGAATGTTAGCACTTCTTTGAAATTTGTTGAGACTTGCTCTCTGGCGTAGAACCTGGTTAATTTTTGTAAACATTTATGTTTATTCTTTATTGTGCGGAGGGTTTCTTCATATCCATTCAGTGAAGTTAGTAATATGCATTATTTACATTTGTCCTCTTTTTTTAGTTTGGTCTATTGATTTCATAGAGATATGTGCTAAAATCTCTCACTATAATTTTGAATTTGTTACCTTCATAGAATTAAATCAGTTTTGCTGTATATATTTGACATGGTGTGATTAGGTATATGGAAGGATTGCTCGTGAATGTATCTTTTTATTAGTAAGCCGTGATCTTCTTTATCCCCCCAAATGCTTTTGGCTATTTTAAAGTCTATTTTTATCCTATTGAGTCATTCAATTAAAATATTTATTGAGCATTTATTATTTGTAGGAACACTTATTATTTGAATACATTTTTTCATGTTTATCCTTCCTGTGACTTGTTTTAGCCTACTCTCTTATAAACAGCTGGAGTTTTACAAAATTCAGTCTGAGGATTTCTGCCTTTTCATGGATTAGTTTAAGCCATTTACATTTATTATGATAAGCCATATATTTGGAATTCACGAGGAATCCGAATGTTTTCCATCTGCCGTGCTTCTTCTTTACTTATTTTTTCTTCCTATCCTGTCTTCTGTTAGATTACTTGAGTTTTCCTGTTGATTTTGCTTCCTCTTCCCTATGCCCACTCCTTGCTCCTTGTGTGGCACTAGGCTCCCCAGCCATAGCCACGCCCAGGGCCCAACCCCAGGTGGATATGTTTCACAAAGACCAGGGCAAAAGACAGAACCTACCTAGGAGCTATTTCCCCAGGAAGATTTCTGAGTCAGATGAATTTTTGAAGGAAACAGCTCTCAAGAAGCCAACCGGAGCTATCTGAAGGCTCTGTTGGACATCTTGGTGCCTATCCAGTCCAGAAGACGGAGAAGGAGGAATGGAAGAAACAGCAGGAGAAGGAGGATAGGGATGAAAAGACAAAAGGGGAAGATGAAGGCAAAGGTCCTCCCAGTGGCCCAGTGAATGGCAAGGAGAGGCTTGAAGTCCTCCTGCAAGGGCCTGAAGCTGGGGACCACGGATGTCACTGAGCAGTCCACAGGGTCACCACCTGGTTGCAGCTGCAGATACCTCAGACTGAAGATGGGAAAAGTTTTGAAGAAGGTGTCCGAGCTGATGAACACCCTTCACACCAAGCTGGAAGGCTTCCACAGTGAAGTAGAGTACCAGGACCCCACTGATGATCAGTGGAGACCCACAGAGCTTGTGCTGTGTTATATGATGTCATCCTGAAGAACTTCAAGAAGCTCAGGAAGCCCAGGGGAGAATCAAAGGAAATGATGTATTGAGACTCTCCTCTCATTCTGTGATGGGCCCAGTAGAGACCTCCCTGCCTCTTACTGGAGACTCCACACCTCCCCTACCTTTCTCCTGTTGAAGTTTCTCCTTCATCTTGCCTCCCAAGCACAAAAATATAGTCATACTGTTAAGACAATGATGACTGTTTCCCTCTTGATTTGTAACGTATATGTTTTGTTCTGCATCTCAGCTGTTACCCTTAAACCTTAAAAATTATATCTGTGTTCACAGAGTCTAAAATTAAAGTGTTATCTGTATCTCTTTGCTTCCCAGACAATGTAATACAGATTACTTAGAACACTTTAACCCAGCTTTTCTCTCTCTCTCATATTCTGTTATGACACTGTCAGCTATTTTATTATCATCTATCATTTTGTTTCTGTTTTGTCCACATACAATTATTTTTTTACAAATCTACTTTTTAAAATTTATCAAAATAGATGTCATTTTATTCACATTGTGGGTAAGACTATGAAATCCAGAACCAGACTGCCTTAATCTGAATCCCAATCTAATTATAAATCACTTAGAATGGTGCCTGGTACACAGTACGGAGTGAGCCCTCAATAAATGTTATTGATGTTGTTTCTTAGATTCCATTCCCCTTTTCTCAGTTCAGATTCCTTCTTACTGAAGTACATATTTGAGTAGTTATTTCATGGATTTGGGGATATGAAACTATCTCTGTCAGTCTCTATCTGAAAATATCTTTAATTCACCCTTAGTCTTGAACAATAATTTTCTAGGTATAGAATTCTACAGAAATATTTTCCCTCAGCATTTGAAAATATTATTTCCTTGTCTTCCGATATCTGTTATTGATGAGGTGCAGTCAGCGTCAGTCTGTCTTTTGTTTAGAAGTTTTTTTTTCTTTTTTAGTGAAAAAAAAAGATCTTTGTTTTTCTTTTTGTTCCTGTCTTTGATGATCTGCAGTTTCACCACAGTCCTGTGTGGGATTCAGTATATCTCTTGAATCTAAGGATTCTTGATACTCATTGATTCTGAAAAATACTGTCATAATCTCTGAATATTATTCCTCCCAGCTATCTTTATTATCTTTTTCTCAGTCCTCTGTTATAGGTTATTAGATCTTGTCCTTCTCTTCTTCATGTCTGCTAACCTGTGTTTTCATATTTCCCACATCTCTACTTTTCTGTGGTCTATTTCTTTTCAGTCTCCCCCTACCCTTTCCATTCCTGTCCTCTTAAGGTATATAAGGTTAACATCTGGTCTGCCTCCTTCCACATGTCTCTCCAAGCTCATATATAAACACACAAAAATCCAATAATACCTTGTGCATTACTTTACAACTTACTGTCTCTCTTAATAGTACATTAAGGATATCTTCCAGATAAGTAATACAAATTTAACTAATTTTTAAAAAAAATAGCTAAGGAAGTTCCATGGTATGGCTACACTACAATGTATTCAGCTCTTCCACTATTGATGAACATTTAGGTTATTTTCAGTTTTATGTTGACACAAACATTGTAGATAAAAACGTCCTCATACATATTTACTTATGCGCTGGTTCCTTAATTTCTATGGGAACAACTTCTACCCCATCCTACTTCCCCTAACCCCCACTTCCCAAAGAACATCACTGTCTCTATTTTAGCTTTTTCTTCTGGCATGTCTAAATAATGTCTATGCTGTGATCTTTTATCAATTTTACTCGTGATGTCTTAACTTCCTATTATAGTAAATACAGATTTAGCTCTCTTACATAACCATATCCGCTGCTTTTCCAACCCCTTTCTCTCAATATAATTATATTGCAATATTGGGTTAAATCAGTTGTTAGTGTTTTCACTCTTTGGCCTGTGGAAATGGTGTTAACAGTTAAACTTTTTTATTTTTATGAAGTTAATATCTGCCTTTTAAAAAAATTTTCATTGGAGTATAGTTGATTTACAATGTTGTGTTAGTTTCAGGTATACAGCAAAGTGAATCAGTTATACATATACAGACATCCACTCTTTGTTTAGATGCTTTTCCCATATAGGCCAATACAGAGTATGGAGTAGAGTTCCCTGTGCTATACAGCAGGTTCTTATTAGTTATCTATTTTATATATAGTAGTGTGTCTATGTCAATCCCAATCTCCCAATTTCTCCCTCCCCGCTTATCCCCTGGTAACCACAAGTTTGTTTTCTACATCTGTGACTCCACTTGTGTTTTGTAACTAAGTTCATTTGTACCCTTTTTTAGATCACATATAAGTGATATCATATGTTAATATCTGTCTTGTTTTTTTTTCTTTATTTCCTTAGTGTTCTTTGTCCTTGTAGGGAAAGATGTTCCCCCTATATCTTTCACAGTCTCCCTGTACACGTTTCCACAAGGCCGATCACATCAGAAATCCATGAGTTCTTCTTTTCTCAGTAACATCCCTTTTTTTCTGGACTTTTCTTCGGGCCTGTTGCACAGCTGTCGTGCTGGGATTTCTCTTCCTTGTTATTCTAGAACTTTCCTTGACCTTTCTTCTGAGCTGAATCCCCTTTCATGATCTGCTCCATTGAGGAAGCACATCCTCCAGCAGGATCGGAATTACAGCCTGGTGCCCTGGTGGTGGCCCTCACTATCTGTCTCTCTTGATCCACTGGTCCAGTCCTCTCCCTTTACGACATCACCCTCTTCTTTAGTCCTGTGTTGGATCACATAAATTTCCTCCTTTTCCACTTACACATTTTTGTGGCTCCCAATCTATAAGCAGCCTTTCCAAAATGGACCCAAGGGAGATAGATTCACACTTCGAATGTCCAAAATGTCTTTATTTTATCTTCTCACTGGAAGGCTTGTCCGTCTGGTACAAAGGATACTAGGTCAAAACTAAATTTTCTTCCAAAGGGTGAAGCCATTGCCCTATTGTATGCTGCCTCTCAGTGTTGCTGCTAGAAGGCTAAAACCGTTCTTATTCTTGATGCTTTGTACCTGACCTTCTTTTTCCTTTCTCCTGGGACCTTGTAGAATCTTTTCTTTCCCCCAGTTGTCTAAATTTCACAATGACTTTCCTATGTGGGAGTCTGTTTACATCTATTGTACTGGGCAATCAGTGTGTTCTTTCAGTCTGTTGAATGTGCTTCTGTTAGCTTCTGTCTTTCTTTCCAGAACTCCTATTATGTGGGTGTTGTACTTTCTAGACCAGTCCTCTAATTTCCTTCTATTTTTCTCTCCTGTTTTCCGTCTCTTTATCGTTTGCTCTCTTTTGGGGCAATTTCTTCAACTTCAATTTCCAACCTGTCTATTGGGTTTGCAGTTCTGTTATTGTTTTAAATTTCCTCTTTTCATCTATAAATAGTTGGGTTTTTTTAAGCATTCTGTTCTGTTTTCATGTGTGTGACATTCTCTCAGCATTCTGAAAAAAAAAATTATTCTCTTTTGAAATTTTCTTCTCCATTCATGGCCTCTATTTCCTCTGTGTTGCCTTTTTCTATTTGTTTTGAACTCTGTCTTCCCTATAGAGACTTTCCTTGCGTGTCTGGTAATCCTTGAGTGTCTGGTCATGTTTAAGAGTGAAGAACTAACAAGTTTATTGGAAGCTCTCAGGATGTGCAGGGCTTGTTGACTTTGAGCATTATCATAGAATAACATGATAATGCCATTCTTTGGGGAACTCCTAATGTCAACCCCTAAAGTCTCCTACTGAAGAACCTACAGAGATGGTGAGATTCTCCAGGGAACACCCTTCCAAACTCTCCCATGGAGGGTGAAGCTCTGCCTGTTCCAGTGCTGAGAGCTGAGGTGAGGAATCAGACTGGAGAGGTCAGCATTCAATATACATATTTTCTGCTTCGTCTGATGCGTGGCGTCTCCCAGTCCAGGAATCCTGTCTCCAGAGACCATACCTCCAGTTTTACCCATTGGGGTAGAGGCTGCTGCCCAGAAGGGTGGAGAAGAAGAAGGGATCCGGGGGTCTAGGGATATAACTGGTTCTTAAACGGCTTTCACCCCATCTCCTCATTTTAGTCACTCCTCCCTTCCCCTCCCTTCCCATTTCCAAAGGTAACTAGTGCCTTCTGTTCCTGGACCTTCTGAGCATCTGCTACTTGGTTCCTAACTTTCCTTATTCCTAGTTTAGGATTCTGCCTCTTTTGTTCTGCTAGTTCTGTTACCACTTGTCCAGCTGTTTTCCATCTTCTAAAATCTTATTGCTGTTATCCCTTCACTTGTTCTTCTTGTCCTTCTGGGTTTATGTCTTTTAAATGGTCACTTTCTCTAGTTTTAGTGAGGTTTCAGAGAGACCAGTGTTAGGTATGGTGTGTTCAGTTCTCTGTTTTTACTTGGAAGTC
Source organism: Tursiops truncatus (assembly GCF_011762595.2). Classification (NCBI taxonomy): domain Eukaryota; kingdom Metazoa; phylum Chordata; class Mammalia; order Artiodactyla; family Delphinidae; genus Tursiops; species Tursiops truncatus. The sequence goes on along the minus strand of NC_047046.1, from coordinate 76,166,646 downwards.
TTATGTTACATTTTGGTTGATTTCCTCAAATCTCTTTTTCCAGTTCACTAATTCTATATTTGTGTCACTCTACAGTCTAACTTTTCCACTGAGTTATTTTTAGTTCTATTTTGTTCTTTTTCAGGTCTGCTATTTTCTTTTTTTATTTACTCCTATTATTTCATTATGGTTTTTAGTCTTTTATCACTTTAATAATTTTAAGAAATCTTATTTTGTAGTCTGTTTCAGATTGTAGTATTTTTCCAGTTCTTAGATTTTACCTTAAAAAAAATTCTCTTTATGACTGTCCCTCATGGTAGTTAACTCCCGTGTGTGTGTGTGTGTGTGTGTGTGTGTGTGTGTGTGTGTGTTGTCAAGTTCATGTTCATAGAGATTTCTCTTCTGTGGGAATCTTGTAAGTCCTGAGTTGTGAAATCGACCCTATGTAGTGGTCACGTATTTGTTTATTCTGGCGATCAACGGCATTTTGATGGTCCTGGAATTGGGTTTATATTCATTGCTTGTCCTACCCCCCCACATGCAGATAATGTAAATTCTGATCCTACAACTGAATGTGGTTCGTCTTTAGGGTTTTGATTTCTCAGGGGCTCCCTAAGCTCTGGATATAAGGCAACTGTCTGCTCTTCATCTTGAGGCCAGCAGGCAGTGGCTTGGTCCCTTTTTCATGGACGGATGACTTTAAGATTTATGAAAAGGGCTCCGTCCTGCCTCCCTCCCTCCACCTTATGCAGGACCAAGGCCACGTCTCTTCATGGGCTTTAGAATCTAATCACTATCCCCAGATCCCCAGGGACATTTGTGGAGGTCTGAAACTCCCTTGGACCCCATGGAGTCAACCATCTGTGAAAGCTCTGGCTTCAGTTTTTCTCCATTCCCGGAGCCTATGCTTCTCTCCCTTTCTTCTTTCCTTCTAGGCACAGCATTGTACTTTTTCTTGAGAATTTTGTATCTTTGTGGTGGAAAGGAACCCATAGGATCAGCCCAGAGTTTGCCATTTTGCTGGAAATAGCTCAACATCCACTATTGAGCTAAATCTAGAATAAGTAAATAGATTCATTAAGCTAAACTAAAACCTGGAATTGACTGTAAAGGGCCAGAGATTGAAAGGTTCTTAGAGATCACTTCATCCAACCCTAGCATTTTATTTAAGGAAACTGAGGCTCAAAACTGATGAAACCACTTGCCCACAGACACATGGCCAGTTAGTGAAAAAGCTGAGGGTAGAAGTCAAGGTGGCCACTTTTTTCCAGCAGCCAGCACTCATCTGCTTGCAAGATGCCCCAGTCTGATGATGGCTGTGCCTTAAATCATGGTGAGACTTTGGGAAGGACAGATAGGCCATTTGTGTTGGCTTTGTCATTTTAAAATTTTCTGGACTGTAAAGTAATAGAGCTTATAGAATCACTGAAGTGATTTATTCCTCTCCCAATTTTGGTTTTTTTCCAAAGAAAAATACCTTTTTCCCTCTCCTTTCTTCCTTTTTTTTTTTTTTCCCTTTTAGGACCCAGTTCAGGTTCCATCATCTCCCAGAAACCTTCCCTGCGTCCCATCGAGGGTTTTTTCCCTTCTCTGACTCCTTTTGAAATTGTCATTTGAACCATGTCATTGGCACCAGATTACAAATCTGTCTGACCCTGTTTAATTATCGAATGTGTATGTGCTTTGTCTCCTCAACTAAATCGTAAGTGCTAGTTTGCAGAAGCCATGCTTATGTATCTTTACGATTTCCCAAAGTGATTTTCGTGATTAATTGATGAGGAAACAACTTAGAGGAAATATGTTCCCTGAGATAGAGCCTGGGTTTGGTGTCAGGAAGCCTGGATTCTGCCCCTTTTCTTGGCATCAGCTCCCTGGTGAATTTGAGCAAACCGTCTTACCTTGTATGGACAGGCCGCTGTGGTCTGACAGTACACTCGTAGATAGAGTGGTCATATAATTTATCATTCAAATGGGGACAGTTATGAGAGTGAAGGGGGAGGCACTATTAATAATTTTGCAGGGACAACAGGTGTAAACCAGGACTCTTCCTGACAAGCAGGGACATATGGTCACCTTATGTCATAGATCACCTTGAGCTCTTCAGAAAACTTTGCACAGCTGCTATCAAAATACCAGTCATCAAATAAAAAAATTATCATCCCTTCCGAGAGCTTTCCTCCACCAGCATGACTTCGCAGGTAAGAGAATGTTTAGTTTTCCCAGACGTTCATGTTTTCTCAGCTAATTTCCTGGCCTTAAGTGCTTGTTATAACTGAAGTTAAAGTAAATGATGGGTTTGAGAATTAGTACTGCTAACAGACAAATGCCTTTATTTTCCATATCAACCCATTCTCTGTCCTGGAAAAAAAGAACAGCCCCGATTTTGAGAGCTCTGAGCCTTGTTTTCTTGGGTACTTTTGAAACATAGCATCTTACCTCTAGTACATCCAGTGATAGAGGGAAGGGTTATGAATGGCTGTTGACCCTCAAGACTGGAAATGTCTTCATATAATGGTGTATTCGGTGGCTTCGCATAATAGGCGAGGTAGGTCTTTAAAAAGACACATTACAAGCACCAGGGCTCACTAGCTGGCTTGCTCCTGCCAGAGTGTTCTGTATACAGTAGGTACTTCATAAGTGTTTGTTAGCTTGAAATTCCGAGGAACACTTGGAAGACAGTGGTGGCTAGTAACCTCACTTCCCAGCGCTGGTAACTCCATTCCTGCTTGTGCTGAGGGAGTGCTGTTGTGGTTGGGCCATGGTGTTGGAATGCAAAGACAAACAGATACTATCTCTTTCCTCCAGGATTTTATATCTAGAGGCAGCCTTGGAGCTGTAAACAACTAAGTCTAAGAAAGTTCAGGAGAAAGAACAATCAGTTTTGACCTGGGGTAGTCAGGTGGCCTGTGAGCTAGATTTGAAAAGTAGGATTTTACCCGAGGACAGAGTTGGGTGAAGGCCATTTCGCAGAGCGGGAATGGCATAAACAAAAACCTGTAAGAGTCCAATTGCTTGGCATGTGTGGGGAGAATCAGAAGAAGTCCTGTGTGTCTGGAAGATACGTGTTGATAGTTGGGATGTCCTTTAATGTCAGACTAGGGAACTCGGGTTATATCATGCAGACAACGGGAATTACATAAAGGTTTGGATTCGTGCAGTGATATCAAACAACTCGTGTTAGAACGATAACCTGGATGCAGGGAGACCAGTAATGAAGAGGCTTTGGTGTTCAGGAGAGATATCGAGGCAGGGGAGTAAAAAAAGAGGAGCCAGATAGGAGATAGAGAATTGGCAGCTGGTGGGATGTAGGGTTGACGAGGAAAGAAGAGCCAGCCAGGACACCAAGGGACTGAGAAGATGGTGACCCGAGGACAAGACTGTGGAAGGCTGGAGCAGAGCAGAGCTGGGCGGGGAGGGCGCTCCTGATTTCTAGGGAGGTTTGTGAGGAGATGGCGTGAAATAGTACATGAAGAAACCTTGAAAGGGGCTTGGCATGAAATAAATGTTGGATGAACACTACATTGAAAGAAGGAGGGAAGGAAGGAAAGGAAGGCAGGAAGTTCTTCCTCTCTCCGCTCTGTGGGATATTTAGGGCTTTAGGAGAGCCAATGGGAATCATGCACTGGGGCTCTTCCCATTAAAAAAACTTGCCAATTATTTCACGTTAATTGAGCGTACAAACCAGGAGGGCACTCAGATAGAATGAAAGACCCGAATTGGTTGGTATCAGACTGAGGAGAGGTGGGCTTTGAGCCAGACTTGGAGGAAGAGAGGGCTGTGGGGCGATGAATGGCCACACTGAGACCCAGGGGGGAGCCGCCGAGAAGGCAGGAAGGCGGCTGCCTTATGGAGAACGGGAAGGATGCCCGTTACCATCAGAGGTGGTCGCAGGCGGAGAAGCGCCCTGGCTCAGCGATGGGCAGCAGCGGGCGGCGTCTTCCGGGGGGGCGGGGGCGGCTGGGCTCTGGCTTACTTTCTAATGAGCCCACCCCGAAACTCTATCGGGAGGACCCTGGTTCTCTGCAACAACCTGTCCAGTCCCTCCCCAGTTTTTTCTGACCATTTGGAAAAACAGCAGAGCAATCCTCTGTGTGATTAGAAACCAAGTCACATCGACTTTTCCTCTTGAGCCATTTCAGGATAACCCTCCATAACTCCTTTTATGGGAAGTACTGGCCAGTACTTCGTCTTACAAAATGCCTTTTGGTTTCTTTGCCTCGGTCTTGGATGTTGGGTAAACATTTTAGTTTCACGATTACGTGGTGATTAGATAGCGGTGTCTGAATTGGCATTACTAAAATCGTTTGCCTTCAGTTATATTACGTCTGCTTCAGGAATGCCAGGAAAACATAAACATGGCTTAGTTAGTAAACTACCTCCATTGGAACCTCTGAGAGAGAGAAGGCACAAAATCCGGCAGTTGGCATGATGTCTCCTCTTGACTCAGAGACTCTTGAAGCTGGGAAGTCCTTTGGAAGCCTTCGACTACCACCTTCTCAAACACGGTGCCGCCCATCCTCTTCCTGAATACTGCGAATGAAGGGGAGTTCTCAGAATGTGCCAACTTTTAGAAAAAAGCAAACCACAATTGGATAAAAAATTTTAAATTAATTTCTCCTAACACTGGTCAGAAACTTTTTAAGTTGGCTATAGTATAAAATGAATGCAAGCCAGAAGTTACCTGGGAATATTTTTATGTGATCTACAACGTTCCAGTGTTTGTTGGATGCAGTGCTTGTCGATGACTTGTCTTTTGGGGGTGGAGGAAAGCTTTTTACATCATCGTATCACAGAATTTCTCCTTATCGCCTATGGTTTCTACCACTTTGGTCTTTTCCCTTGGGTATTGTATCTTTCTTTGACATGGCTTGCAAGGTGTGACTGCATTTAGGGACGTGATATTCACAATGGGTTGGTCTCTCTGTACAATTACAGTTCTCTGTAATTTTGGATTAAATCAGCCGACTGACATCTGGCTGTGTTTTTGCGGGCATCCGTATAAACTTGACAAAGGGCCGCTGAGATTAGCAGTTCTTCTTCAGCAGTGTTTCACTTATTCATCCCTTTATTTAGAAAACATCTGAGGCCCACTATGTACCTTTCCATTTCCACCATTTCCTCTTAATTGGGGGCCATTATCAACTCTCACTGATACTACTCCTTCATAAATGGCTTTTAATCTCTGTCTTTGGGGACCACTGCATGATATCCTAAAACATCACTCATCATTAATCATTAAGTGACCCTTCCCACTTAAAAACTTTCATGGCATAATTTTTTAAATAATACATTTTTTTGTTCTGATTACAAAAGCAAGATATGGTTTTTTGCAGAAAATCCGGAAAATAGAGAAAAGCAAAACATAGAAAAAATATCACTCATCATCTACCACCAAAACAGCGGCCTGTTGTTACTATGTTGGTACACGGCCTATAAGTTGTTCTTTTGTCTTTCCTGTTACAGAGAGCCTTCCCAGTCTGGTCCCAGCTTGACGTTGCAGCCTTCTCTCTCTAGTGGCTTCCTCTCTGGGGACCTGTATTGCCTTGCATGCGACTTTTCATATTTCTCTCTCAATGAATTCTTCTGATTCTATAAACAATACAGGTGATTGTAAATATTTTTCAAAATATATATAAGGAGTAAAGTAAAAATTATATTTAAAAACATCTCAACACCCTGAAATAAAAACCTTTGACATTTTGCAGACTATCTCATCATCTTCTGTTTATAGACGTGTGCCTGAGCACACACACATGATTTCCTATAAATGAGATCGTGGCATCCATGTGGTTTTTATGGTTGCTACCTTCTTTCATTTTCACTTATTTCTTTCCTCCTACTCCCTTCCTTCTTTCCACCCTAATCCCTCTCCCCCATGTTGCCAGTGTTATCAACCTTGTGTGTCATCGTTCTGTGCCTCACTCCACTTCACTCATATGATTATATCAGACATTTAGGTAGATAGATAGATAGGCACAGAAACATGTGATTTTGGTCATTACCTTATAAAAATCAGATCATATCATATGTCCCTCTCTGCGTCTTGTTTTCTTCTCACTTCACAGGATACATTGTTGAAATTCCTCCCTTGTTTCTTTTTCATGACTGCATACTATTCCTTAGTTGACCATGGCATAACCTATTGAATGATTTTACTCCAAACAGTGCTGTGGTCATACGGGCATGAGATGACTTTATCAATGATGGTATTTTTGAATTTGGATAGATATTTCCAGATTGCTTGCTAAATGGTATAGCAATTTCTGTTTCCACCAGCAGTGTATGAAGTACCTTTTTTTTGCATCCTTCCATGTGGCTGTGACAGTGTCACCACCAAGGAGCAGTGACCCTAAATTGCCAGGAAGGATGGGGGGCCAGGGTCCCTTTGAAGTCCCAAGCTTCAAGACAAACATGGGGCCACAATAAGACTATCACAGTAATATACATAAGAGAATTCATTAAGAGGAGATTATGGTTTTCTAGAATTGGGTTATGGGGAAGAAATATTTATGGAAATGAATCTTATGGCCTGAAGTGTTATTTTATGTTTAGGATGATTTTTTTTTTAACCTGACAGCATTTGGTTAGCACGGAAGCTAGAAATTTCCCTCTTGGTTTTAATTTTTTCTTTACAGTTTTTGGCAGAATTCAAAAGGTGAAACACATCACACACAACTTCTGAACCTTTGCGTTCAAAATACGCAGATGGGGGACTTCCCTAGCAGTCCAGTGGTTAAGACTTCACCTTCCAGTGCAGGGGGTGCGGGTTTGATCCCTGGTCTGGCAGCTAGGATCCCACATGCCTTGGGGCCAAAAAACCAAAACATAAAACAGAAGCAATATTATAACAAATTCAATAAAGACTTTAAAATGGTCCACATCAAAATAATCTTAAAAAATAAAAAAACGCACATGGATGTATGGCAAGATGGGATCTGAGTAAGAGTTCCCGTAACATGGTTTACATTTCCAATGCTTTAAAAATAACCGTCCATGTGGTGTTAGAAGTCCGCAAGCAGTGGGTGGGTTGGATCCTACAGGCCATCTCCTGAGCTGGGCTGTTTGCTGTACCTGCTGTCCTCCAAGATGGCAGCTCAAGCCCTCTCTTCCCTCCCCACTGCCTGTCTTCCTCTAAGTCTGGACTGTCTGATGCTTTCTCCTCTTATCCTGGATGCCAAGGTCTGCCACCACTTCTGTCGTCCTTCTTGCCTTTCTTCTTCTTTTCCCTTCTGTCCGTCTCACTTTCCCGCAAAGAGGCTTGGCGTTGGCAGCCCATGCCTGCCGTTGAGATGGCGCTTTGAGGCCAGCAAGCCGCCCCCCCCCATATCATTTTGGATATAACCTCAAGGTCATTGGCCTGTGTTAGCTGTCTCCATCCCTAATTTTTCTGTTGATAGGCTCTCCACCTGACAGAAAGGTTTCTCCCAGCCGCCCCCCCCGCTTTAATTTTTTATCTAACATCATTTTGGGACCTTGAGTCCCTGAGAGCCTGAGGCTTCCCTGTACTTGGAGGTAGAAATAGATTCTGTCTCCTAGAGAATTCTGACCAGCCTGTTCTGCAAAAGAATGTTGGCTCTTGGTGTCAGAAAAGAACCTCTGCATTCATGGGGTTATTAGAGTTGCCTGGAGAACAAACGAGGTGATCTAGAATCCAGTCCCATCGTTCTTCAGTATGGTCTCAGTGTCAGGGGAAGTCTTGAGTAGATTCTGGTTTTAACGTCTTAATTCTGAATTTACTCACCTTCGTGGATGAGGCAGAGCCTAAACCTTATTTTGATAGTGTGTGTTTGTGTGAGTGTGTGTGTGTGTGTGAGTGTGTGTGTGTGTTTGTGTGAGTGTGTGTGTGTTTGTGTGAGTGTGTGTGTGTGTTTGTGTGAGTGTGTGTGTGTGTGTGTGTGTGCTTGTGTGAGTGTGTGTGTGTGTTTGTGTGAGTGTGTGTGTTTGTGTGAGTGTGTGTGTGTGTGTGTGTGTGGTTTAATACGTACAGCTTGCTGAACGCAGTAGGTCTGTGGTTTATCTTTTACTGAGAACTGCTTCCCCCCCGCCGCTTTTCTAAGAAAATGCTAGTTTCCTAAACTAAAGTCTTTCTTTTGAGTTTGTTAGCAGTGAGGGGTGTTGTGTGAGGCCCTGTCGGTGATACTAAGATCAAACAATCCCCCGATTCAGGTGACTTTAACACAAGTCATATTGACTGAAATAGTATTGAGCATGTGATGCTGGTGTGTGACATTTGAATATTTGTCAAGAAAAGCACCCAAGTCACTACAACTGGCTGCAAGAGTAAGTGATTTGCCTGTTTTACTGTTTTTACATACATTTTTATTTGAGAATCTGAAACCGAGCTTTATCGTTTGGGGAGGGAAAGTAACATATTCAGTCAGCATGAATCTGTTTACCTGCTTTTCCCTTTCACTATGTGTAAGAATTCAGGTCACTTAGTCTTAATCAAGAGCAATGTATAAATTAAGGGACATGTATCTTAACAAGTTTGAATTTCACTCCCCCTTCCTGCAATTCCTTTCCACACGTTTTGTAAAGGTAGTGACCTATATTTGATAAGGCTTGGAATTCAGACCTGAGATACCTGGGTCCCAGTTGTGGCTTGTGGCTACTTATCACTATGAGACTCACTGTCTAGCCTTGGTTTTCTAATCTCTAAAATGGGACACCCTAATTAATGTACCCATTGAAAGCATCATAACTTCCTTCCCTTTCCTCCTTTCCGTTGGAGAAACTCAGAATTTTCAAAACTATTAAATTCAGTATTTTTAGGGCCACTTAGAAGTTTCCTGTAACAACAGAGAGCAACTAGAAATGCAGTGTTCTACTCTCATAGTCATTAAAATCCCCCACCCCCAGAGCAAACTGGTTACATTTCTGATAAAACTTGTGCAAGGACCAGGAGAATCAGAGATGGTCTGTCCCCTGATTTTCACGATGTAAGAGCTTCCCTCTGGTGCCTCGTAGAAGGGCCTTTGCTTGGCGTGGCTCTGCTGTGTTGGCAAGGGCGTCCTTAGCCAGGGAGAGCCAGAGATCGCAGCTAAGTTAGAGTAACGCCAAGGGTCGTGATATTTCACATTCAGGAGAAAAAGACTATGCCTGTCAGCAACATCTCTTATTGTCAGGTGCCGATTTCACTGTATGTGTCTGAAGGACTAAAATCAGGCCCCACTCCCTAAAATGTAGACAGTAAGGGGTTACCAAAACTACAGTGTTCCACCAAAGAGAATTTTAGCGAAGGATTAAGGTGACCACTTAAAAAGTAGAGTTGGCTTAAAACTGGAAATAAAGGATGCCACCCAGAGAGACTCCCGTGGGCTCAGAAAACCAGAAGAGGAAGGTTTGGGTGGGGAGAACGGGAGCAGCCACTCAGGAGGAAGTTTTCTGAGGCTCTGGAAGGATGCAGAGGAAGCAGCCCACAGCGGGACGGCAGACACGCTGAGGACGGAGCAACGCTCGAGCCTAAGACTTGGTATTTGGGGCGAGGTGGAGAGAGGTAAAGAGAAGGGCCGGAGATTCAGAACTGGGTCAAGGAACAATCAGATCACGAGTGAGGATGGAGCTCGTGGGTTACAAGGAGTGACAGGCAAGGGCCTAGCCTTCAAAGTCGGGCTCAGCACGAAGCAACTGGATTCATTCAGAGGAGTCCTGCAGAAGTGAGTGGCAAGAAATAAGAACCCGCCACCCGGTCTGAGTGGCAGGGAAAAAAATGAACTGAGGAAAGCAGAAGGCTTCAGGGCAAGATAAGCTCGTTCTGAGACATATGACTGAACTGAAGCCCAGATAAAATATTACCTGTTAATCCAGTATCTTTCATTAGTTAGAAGTTCAATTTCTTTGCGTCTCATTCACAAAAGAGCAACATGCGTTTAGGGGAACACGTTTGCTCCCGGTGCTGCTGGAAAGTCCTTGCTGATGAGAATGTTACAAACTAAGGAAGTTTTAACCAAACACACTAGGAAAGTGTGACACAGGAATGAAATTTGAAGCCAACGATAAGCTAATAAAGACTCAATGCTAATTTTGCATTCACTATTTTGTGAAAAATAAAAGACTGTTCTTCCTGGGGCCTGAGTCCACACTGCATCCCTCCCCTACCACCAAGGTTATAACTAGGGGGTGAGCCCTGAGGCCTCCGTGAAGGACCTTCTGTACACTCACATCTGTCCTCTGTTCAATAGTCCAGGCCCTTCCAGGGCTCCCGAGCCTTCCAGAACCTTCCAGAATCTTCCCCATCTCCCCTTCACTGTCCACAAGTGTACTTAGGGCATCCAAATGGTGGAAAAAATTGCCTTTAACTCTGCTGCTCCTTTAGGACTACAGTCATCTCTCCTCCCCATGTTTTTAAGCTTCTTAAAAGCTGGATCGTCCGTCTCTAACCCCAGTCGCCCACCCCCTGCTCCCCCTTCCCAGCACCCCTCCCACCTCTCTCCAGTGGGTCTTCTGTTTCCATTGCTCTCCTGAAACAGCTGTCTTACAAGGGGATTACCAATTTCTGAGGACATCCAGAGCCAGGCTGCTTCACTTTTCTGCCGCACTTGGAACCCCAGGAAACATCCCTCCTGAAACACTAGACTTTCTTGCTTCTATTGCACAAGACTCATTCTTCCTCCCATCTTGCCGAGCAGCCCATCTGACCAGCGCCCCAGCCTTTCTTTCTCCTCCTACTTGGGTAAATCCCGGCGTGGGGCCTGGTGTAGGCCTTCTGCTCTCTCCCCCTCTCAGATCACGTCTCCTCCCGCCCAGCCTTTCTGCTTGTGTGCAGATGGTTCCAAAACCCCTACCTCCCGACCTGACAGTCCTCCCGTTTCCGTCCCATATTTCCGACTCTCTGCTGGTCACGTCCACTGGATGATCCATCCATTTCCAACTCAGCTCTGCCTCTTCTGCCCCGAAACTGCCCCCTCGCCCTGACGTTGCCAGTCTCTGGTCACGGGGGCACCTCGTCCTGGTCCCACGTCTCAGCCAGGTTTCGTTCCACCTTCTCTCTTTCTCCCACACCCAAACCCTCTCACCTCATTTCCTCCACTTCCAACTCTGTCCTCACGGTGTTGCTAGCTGTGAAATCCACGGACAGGCTACTAATTTCTTACTTGATCTGTATAAGCAGAACAGTTCTAGGTCAAGTGAACGTAAGTCAAACTTGAATCATAAAAACCGAAAGTCATGGCCCCTCAGTCAATTCCCAGACTTGGGCCAGTTTACAGCCCCAGGGCCCCTTGAATGAAGGGGAGGCTGGTTCCCCTTGAGGAAGCACCCTGCTACACTGCCCCAAATTTATACTCTTAATCTTTCTCCCAGCTTTCCCCAAAGGGACCTATAGCCTTTCACCAGGGTGACGGCGTATTGGGGAAAAGGAAACACTAGACCTTTTGAGGACTGTTGGGCATGGGCACTGAACTGACACTAATTCCAGGAGACCCAAAGCCACCCGACTCTTGGCCACCAGTGAGACCAGGGGCTTATGGAATCGGGATCCCTGCAGTTTTAGCTCTGATGCCATTCCCACAGCACTTTGTGTCCCCTCCCTCTCCTGGGTGCCCCCCAGGCACCACTGGGACCTTCCTGTTCCCTGGCTCAGATCTTCCGCTGGTGCCCAGTTCTCTGGAAGAGGCCAGCCTTCCTCAGCTTGATCGTTAAAGGCTCTCCACGAAGAATCCCCCTCTCTCCCAGCCTTCATGGCTGCAAGTCCTCAACCCAATACCCTTCCCTGCATCCCCTCCATCCTGGCGTACAGTCCTCCAAACACTGTGCACCTCCCTTCTTGCTTTGCTCTTACACTGTTCCCTACACCTGGAATTTCTTTTCGGCTCCCATCTCTGGATTTGTGTGGTGCCTGTTTTTAGCACAAATATACCATGCCCCCTTTAAAACCTTTTTGCTCCACTTTCACTCGTAACAACCAGGGAAATGAGCTAAAAAGTGTGGATGGATTAATTCACCAGTGTTGGGGACAGAAGGAGTCCTTCTGCAACCTTCATAAACAAAAGATTGCCTTGTTTGTACCTGTTCTTCGGAGTCAGCATTTCTTAAATCTGCTCAAGGTGAAAGGGTGTGCTTTGTGTTTAAAAATAAAAATCATATGGGAAGCACGGAAATAAGAAATGTTCACTTTGTTTAATGCGTGAGTCTATTCCACGACAGGTGGCTTCTCGACTTGCACAAATAAAACAGAATTGGTCGGGTGAAACCTATCAGCAGAGCAGACAGGATAACGGCCAGGTGGCAGGCCCAGGAGCAGATGGGGAATATTTACTTAGGTCTTCAGTTCTTCTTAAGAGTCCCTCTAATTAAGTACCTTCCCTCGGATGTGAAATCAACTCCAGCATCTTTGAATACTAGTCTTTTTTTTTTTAAAGGTAATTCCCAGGCCAGTTTTTCTCTTTTCAAAGTCAAGGTTAGAGTAACCAGTGTCAGTGGAATCCATGCAAGCCTGAACATCCCAAGTTTCCTTTCAGACTTTTATTCGATGTTACCGGATCTCATCGTCAAAACTGAAACAGCACAGAAATTAAACTGAAAATATTATAAATCCCAGGAATTTTTTTTTTTTTTTTGATGCCAGGTAAGGCAGCGCCACCCTGGGGAGTCTGTGCAGACTTTATGGTGAAGGCAGGACCTCCCGGTGATGGACTCAACTCACCCAGCGCTCTGGGGGACCAGGCAGCCTGGAACCCTTGGTGTGGCCTTGGGTTTTCAGAAAATCATGTAATTCTCCACGCAGCATTAGCCCTTGACCGTCTTTCAGTTATTCTTCTTGGACTGATGTGACTTGGATCCGTTGCTGGTTTTCTTCCCGCTTCTCTGACCACCGCATTTCCCCTTCCCTCTCCAAACAGTTATGAAGCATTCATAGAGCACCGAAGAGGGGCGAGGTGGGGGGGCAGAACCACGCCCACTTGCAGGGACGTCTACAAGGATGGATGAGATCGGCCCCGCCTCCGCCTCTGCTGCTTCCGTCCTAACGCTGAGCTTGCGGAGTGATCCCCGAGCCCGTCCCTTTTTCTCCTTTCCTGTGCCTTCGCTCCTCCACAAAGGCTTTTATTCTCATGGCTTCCATCATAAGACTATATCCCCAGTCCGAGTGTCTCATCTGAAGTTGAGTATTCTATTTCCTCTTGTTTTCTCCAAAATTCATTGGGTCCTCAGGACAGCCCACTCCCCATGAGCGCTCTCTGCCTCTGTCAGGAGTGGCATAGGTTTCCTTTTTTTTCCAGACCTGAAATCTGGGAAGCATCCTCCGTCATACATTTCTCCTCTGCACCCAGGAATCAGCGTTCAGGCTTCCTCTGACCCGCTCGTGGATTCCTTCCTCTTTTGCCATTTCCACTGCCTCCGTTCTACCTGGTCCTGATGGCCGCACAGCTGCCTGACCCATCAGTGAGCTCTGCGCACCCAAGCCAACATTCCTTTCTTTAAATGCCATCTTATCAGTGTTCCTCTTGTTAAGTGGCAGAGATGACGTCTTACTCTTTTCTGTCTCTGGCAGCATCTAACTCACCTCCTTGCACACAGCAGGCACATAAGCAACACTTGTTGATCTCTTGTGGCAAAAGCATAGCTGCCTTTTAGTTTGTCAGCCTCAGCTTTCCGACCTTCTTTACCTTGTGCAACCTCCAAAGGATGATCCCCGCAGTGACAGAGTCCCCACTGTCGTAGCTGTGGGGGAAATGCAACATGGCAGACAACAGTGGAATGGATCCACAAGTTGGGAGATGAAATCAGAGAGAGCAATTCAGGAATTGGAATTATTTGATATGAGAGAAACAGAGATGGTGAGAACTTACAGGGGGAAGATTTTGGTGCCCTGGCTCTCTTGAGACAGTGGTATACACACCAATTATGCGTGTCCTTTACTACTCAGCCCTGGACTGTCTGCCTTGTATTGCCCGTGTTATTCTTATCTTGGCTTGTGTTAGAAGAGCACAGACAGAGCGCCAGGGTCACCACGGGATGCTGTTGGAGGGGGCAGTCCAGGACGTCCGGGGGTTGGGATGGCCGTGACGAGCACATCTGGAGGGGGAGATGTGGACACAGGGATGGAGGTGAGGTGACCCAGACCTCCTCCTCCAAGAGGTTAAGCTTTCATCAGGTCAGACCCAGAGACAGGAAACCGTAACAGAAGAGGCAGAGGGGAGGGGACAGGAGGAAGGTTACAGGTTCAAAGTAAGTGCCGATTTCCAGGGAGAATTGTCAAGCCCCGAAATGAGTTACAGAGAAAGCCGTGGCCTCCTCTTTCCTGGAAATGCTAGAGTCGGAACAGACAACCTCTTCACAGTGGCCTGAGCAGCGACTTCTCCGGAGGCCTGAGGATGGGGCAGAGGACCTTCTGGCTCCGCATTCCCGCAGCCCGCTTATCTGGACCGCTTGGTTGGCTTTGCAGTTAGTTGGCTGCAGGCTGCTGCTTACTCAACCACAGAAGTGAAATTTGTTGCTGATGAGAAATAATAAAAGATCTTTCTTTTTCTAGACTTCCTCTATGGGTGTTGTTGTTTTCTTTCTAAATGCGGGAGTTTCTTTTGCTTTTCTTCCTTTCGTGGCATTCAAATTTAGCTTTTGTGTATACCCTGCCCAGTAGTTCAGAGTAAGTTGATGAGAGAAGCCAACCCAAAATATGACGGACGCTCACCATTTTCTTCAGAGATGGTGTGGAGTGTGTGTATGGATGGGAGAAGTTAGGCTGAAGATGTTCGAGAACTCACCAGCATTAACAGCGGAGACCTTTGGTGATGTCAGAAATGTTGTCTATTTCTTTGACTCAACAACCATTTGTGGAGCACTTACTCTGTGCCCTGCGCGATGCTTGCCAGTTTCAGAAGAAACAAAAATGCATGAGACCTGATTCCTACTCTCAAGGCACTTACAATGTAGCAGGAAAGATAAACTGTGTTAACAAATCACCTTATGTATCACAAAGAGAGGATGATTCTGGTTCAAAGGAACGCTGTTGTAAGGGATGACATCATGGTAGAACTATAATAATCAATTTGAAGTTCTACTTTTTCAACCTTTGTCATTTCTATCTTGGATTAGTCTGATTTTTTTTAAAAAAAATAAATTTATTTATTTTTGGCTGCATTGGGTCTTCGTTGCTGCCCGCAGGCTTTCTCTAGTTGGGGCGAGCGGGGGCTACTCTTCGTTGCGGTGCGCGGGCTTCCCATTGCGGTGGCTTCTCTTGTTGTGCAGCACGGGCTCTAGGGGCACGGGCTTCGGTAGTTGTGGCATGTGGGGTCAGTAGTTGTGGCGCACGGGCTTAGTTGCTTTGCGGCATGTGGGATCTTCCCCCACCAGGGCTCGAACCCGTGTCCCCTGCATCGGCAGGCAGATTCTTAACCACTGCACCACCAGGGAAGTCCCTGATTTTTTACTTTTTAAAAAATATTATTTCTGACTAGGTAATAGAGTCACATGGTTCGTATACTGAAGCAGTTTAGAAACATTTTCATTGATGAGTTTCACTCCCACCGGAGTCCCCATCTACCCCAGTTCACTACCTCCTAACTCCCTTGACACAGGTAGTTATGGATGTTAATTTCTTGAGTACATATCCAGTGTCTCTTCATGCAAAATAAGTATATATACATTTGTATTTAAATTTTTCCTTTTTCCTACATAAAAGGCAGCCTTGTTCGTCACTTGGCCTGTTAATTTATCTCTGTATCTTGGAGACTGTAGCGTGTCAGTGCATCCTTTTTCTTTCTTCATGGTATTTCACTGTTTGGGGAATATCATGGTGGTATTCATTATCTATCACTGCATGACAAGCTACTCCAGAACTTAGTGGCTTAAATTAAAACAATGGTTTTATTTATTCACAAGTCTTTGGTGGGCTAGTTGGACTGAGTGGTTTTTCTTGTGTTTTTTTCATGGATTTACTCATACGGATGAGGTCATCTGGGAGTTTGGCTGGGCCTAGATGCTCCAGGACGGCTTCACCCACATGTCGGTGGTAGATTCCACCACCGGCTGGATTAGGTGTCTCCAGGAGACTAGCCCAGGCTTCTTCCCATGGTGACTGGATTCCAAAAGCAGAGAGGGATCATGCCCCAGTAAAAAAGGGCTTATGAAGCCTCTGCTTGCAGCATGTTTGCTAATGTTCCATTACCTAAGCAGGTCACAGGCCCAGCCCAGCATCAGTGTGGCAGGATCTACCCAAGGGAGCGAACACCAGGAAGAGGGATTTGTTGGAGGTCATTATGTAACTATCTTCTCCACATGTTTAATTAACCACCCCTAGTGATGGGCACCTGGTTATTTCCAGTCGTTTGGTACTACAGGTAATGCCTTAACAGGTAACGTTGTTCATCGGTCAGTTCATGTGTGAGCAGGATACATTACCAGAGTGTTGCTGTGGCAAAGGGTAAATGCTTTTTTAATCGTCTATCTGTTCTATTTCTGTGGTGTTATTTCTCTGGTTATTTTAAACTTGTATTCTTCTGTCACTTGTGTAGGAGCTCTGAAAATGTGAAGAGTTCAGATAGGAAATACGTATAAACTGAATTAATTAGAAACTCTTTCCTAAAATAAGAAAAAGGACAAAAGCTAGACTACATATCAAATAATTTTGAATAGAGTAACATGTATTTGAATGAATGTGTCTATTATTATAATACCGCTTTACATTTCTGTTGTGTTTACAGTATAGAAACGGTTTGCTTATAGTGTCTCACTTAGTTCAAACAATTCTGTGAGTTGAAAGTATAATTGGCCCCTACGTATATATCAATATTATCATGTGTGTGTAGGTATAACATACATATATATTTATCTTTCTTTTCTTTTTTAAGACTCAGAGAAGTTACATGACTTGCCCCAGTAGCAGGTTATAGCCAGGCTATGTATCCAGCCCTGTGACAAGAAACTCGACCTCTTCCCATGACCTACCTCTCTTTCTGTAGGGACTTGTGTCATGTCTTAGCTTAGCCTCAAATGACATTCATTTGCTCCACTTGTTGATTGATGCCACGTTAATGCATCCCAGTCACATGCGGTGTCTTCTCAGGAGGCTCTTTTTTAAAAGTTAGAAATAGGTCATTTCTAAGCTCTGAATACTTGGGAAACATCCCTAAAGTTTTCTCTTGTTTTGCATGTGACATCGTGAAGTTGAGAGCTGCGTTTCCTGATCTGAGTCACTAGTAACTCTTGAAAGAGGAATTCTTTTTAAGCTCATGTGCTTGCTTTCAGCCTTCAGGAAAGAGGAGGGAGTTATTTTTAAATAAAACCTTGTCTTGGCCCTCCTGCAGCAGACATGGAAAGTAGACTGTTGAGGTTTTTTTTTTTTTTTTTCATTCACACTCAGACGTTTTCATAGGGGCTTGGTCACGGCAAAGTGGGCCCCACGTACAAACCACCCACTTCCCTGCAGCTTGATTGATGAGCAAAGCTGTTCTGCCCAAGGGCAGCCTGTTTGCCGGAGCCTGGATGATGACAGGTCCGACATGCACAGATTTTAACCCAGGTATCTCGTCCCGGGGCTTCAGGCTGCGGGCCAGGACGTTTGTTCTTGAGGCAGGAGAGAGGAGGAAGGATCCACGTCGGGGAGCAGGGCAAGCTGATTGGATCAGGAGCCACCCCACATTCCCGAAATTCCCGAAAACATGGCAGCTCAGGCCGAGGTCATCGTTGTCGAGAGAACTCCTGCTGGTGCCGGGTGCCAGGAAAAAACCTGCGGAACTGTGATATGCAGGTGAGTGGAAGGATGCTTAGGCCAAGCCTGTGCAAATAGGAGGGGCCCTGTCTGACTAAGACTCTCTGCACATCAAAGAGAGGCATACACTTAAAGGAAGAAAGAAATTGGATCCCAAGTCAACGGAACCTATGACGGAAGTTTGGAAATACAGCCAAGCAATGACACTGTAAACAGGATGCGTCGGGACCGTGTCTTTGCACGTTTGCCTCCTCGTTGCATCCACCAGAGTGTCTGTTATAGAGTAGACTCCACATACGTGTGGGATCCCCAAACGCTAAAGTTCAAAGTAAGCTTGGAAACCATCTTGCCCAGGCTCCCCATTTTAGAGACGAGTAAACTGAGGCGCACGAAGGTTTAGGTAAACGGCCTGGGGTTGCTTGCCTGGTAGAGCCAGGTCTTCTAAATCTTAGTAAAGTTGCAGATTGTGCTGCCAACGTTCTAACGAAAGTTAAGGGAAGGAACGAGTAAATTAATTTCCTTTTAAAAGAAACTTACTTAAAAGTTACAGATGCATTCAAGTCACATAAATTCACTTAATTTACTCAAACGTCTGTTGACCGTAGAGATCACTCCAGCAGGTACATCCTGTCGGGGGTGGTGGGAAAAGGGGGGTTTATAGGGCTGAATTGGTTAGTGTCTTTTTTTTTTTTTTCTTTTTATATTGGAGCATAGTTGATTAATAATGTTGTGTTAGTTTCAGGTGTACAGCAAAGTGATTCAGTTATACATATACACGTATCTATTCTTTTTCCAATTCTTTTCCCATTTAGGTTATTACAGAATATTGAGCAGAGTTCCCTGTGCTATACACAGGGAAGTAGGTCCTTGCTGGTTATCTATTTTAAATATAGCAATGTGTACATGTCAATCCCAAACTCCCAATCTATCCCTCCCCCCTACCGTTTCCACCTGGTAACCATAAGTTTGTTCTCTATGTCTGTGAGTCTATTTCTGTTTTGTAAATAAGTTCAGTTGTATTATGTTTTTTAGATTCCACATATAAGTGACATCATATGCTATTTGTCTTTCTCTGACTTATTTCACTTAGTATGATAATCTCCAGGTCCATCCGTGTTGCTGCAAATGGCATTATTTCATTCTTTTAATGGTTGAATAATATTGCATCGTATATATGTACCACATCTTCTTTATCCATTCATCTGTCAGTGGACAGTTAGGTTGCTCCTATGTCTTCGCTATTGTATACAGCACTGCAGTGAACACTGGGGTGTGTGTATCCTTTCGAACCATGTTTTTCTCCAGATCCCACTCCTGGGCATATATCCGGTTAGTGTCTTTTGAAAGATCTTCAGGAATCTGGCTTTCAAGACATTTTGACCATCTTGTAGAAAGTCTTACATGTCAGTGTTAGATGAAACAAGTGGACTTTCCTTAGAGTGATTTGTTATCCGCTCGAGGTGCAGATAGCCTGGTGGGGAAGATTCAGCCCGAAGCTGGGCATTGTCTTTGTGCCCTGTGGTGAACTGGATATCCGCGCAGCGGAGGAGCAGAAGTCTTTAAGCAAGAGGCCCCGATCTTGCGCTTGATTCCTCTGCAGTGCGGCAGGCTCACTGCCCGATTCAGGCAGAAGGTGCCTGACTTGTCCCAAACCCCTGCTCCATGGGGCCTAGGGCTCAGCGGATTCAGACTTTCAGGCGAACGCCACCCCTTCCTTCAAAGCTTGGGTTTTCTTCCATCACGTGGTGCACTGTCAATTTTCTATCCTCTTTTGCTCTTGACTGTCTGAGACGGCAGGGAGAAACTTTTGCAAGTGCCTTCACAGAGGCATCTGCCCGAATCTGTTGTCATGAATAAATTCTGACACCTGACAAAAGAGTGACGAGACTAACTTTCCTCTACGAGGGGGAAGGGGTAAGTCGTTAGCCCCCTTTTTTGGCTGTAAATCAGGTGTTGTTCTGCCAGCCATTGCGAACATGTTACAAGTCCATTTATCAATACCTACAGCACTGCCTCATATTTGGTTTCCTGTGTCGTAAAGAAAAACCTGCGGATTACTGAAAGTAGGGATTCCAACGAAATGTGGGTTCTACTTCGCTAGATTTGGGGTGAGAGGCTGTGTAACTCTAAGAATACCGGTAGTGGTATCTATCTACGTTCTAAGAATTAGGGAGGCGAGGTTTGTGCCGAATTAAATCACCCTGTCTTATCTGTGAGGCTTCCTGCAGAACGAAGGCAAAAATAAACCCAAACAAACAAAACAGGAACATGTTTGAAAACAGTGAGGTGTGTGCTTCCCGAGCAGTAAAGATCTTGAAACAGTCCTTGAAACTTTCCTTGCAGACCTGCTTGCTTGCTTGAAAGATGCTTTTTTGTGGCGGGAGGGTGTTGTTTTGTTGTTACTGTTTTGGTTTTGGTTCTTACTACCATATTTACCCCGTGTGTGGTTGCAGATGTCAGGGTTTTCTTGATAAAAAGGGGAGGGGAGATAAGATGCCACCGCCCGCAGCACGGCGTAGGTGGGATGAGCCCAGCTAGCCGTGTGTGTGTGTGTGTGTGTGTGTGTGTGTGTGTGTGTGTGTGTATGCGTCTATCTGTATGTATGTCTGTGTGTGTCTGTATGCGTCTCTGTCTTGGTGTGTATGTGTGTCCATGTGTCTCTGTGAGTCTCTGTGTATGTCTGTGTTTGTGTGTATATGTATGTCTGTGTGCTTCTCTGTGTGTCTCTGTGTGTTTGTGTGTTCATGTGCCTGTCTGTGTGTATCTGTGTGTGTCTGTGTGTACCTCTGTGTGTGTCTCTGTGTGTTTGTGTGCCCGTGCGCCTGTGTGTGTTTGTGTATCCGTGTGTCTGTGTGTCTCTGAATGTTTGTGTGTCCGCCTGTCTGTGTGTGTCTGTGTGTGTTTGTGTGTCCATGTGTGTCTGTGTGTGTTGGCGCGGACGCAGGTACCTAGGATTTTCAGGCTAAACCTTCCTCAGCATCACTGTTCTCTTTTCCTCTAACGGAAACTACTTCACTTTGTTGTGAAAGCAAACACAGTGACTTTCTTACAAAATAAAGACCAAATAATCTGAAACGCTCAAATAAAATCTACCTTATGACCCAATATTAAAAACATAGACATTTTCCATGGAGAAATTCCCACCCCGGGCTGAGGAAGACAGGCCAGTTTAGCTTGAGTTTCTTGCTTGTTTGTGTTTCTTTTCCACCCCCTGCCCCCATTTGCCAACGAGAGATGCTGTCTCACCGACTACACATACCACCTCTCCGTATCTGCCCGGTAATGAATGGCTTTCATTTGAACTTAAAACATGAGGTGGCGATGGGAGAAGGGTGAGGATGAGAGCTTGGACATGACATTATCTCGTGGAAGCTTTCCTCCCTGCCTCCCCCTCTCTCCATCGCTGTTCCTGTCGTTACCCTGGCTTCCCAGACGTGAGCTCGCAAAGGCCAGCCCTAGCAGTGATTGTCAGCTCCCAGGCAGTGTCCCTCGGAGGCAGCCCCCAACCCCCCGCCCCCTGCTAGTAATTTCACAGAAAGTTTGGCAATAGTTTGGCTTCCCAACGCCTCCTGCCTGATTGCCGCAGAAGGTGGTACCATGAGAGCTCCCGGGTCCTGAGTTCTCACCACATGATAGTCACAGTGCTAGGGGCTTGCCTTGCACTATCTGAGTCCCGAAGACCGCAGGCAGGTACGGGCATTTTCCTCATTTTCAGACGAGGGGACCGAAGCTCAGAGAAAGTGAATGGTCTGTGGCCGATAGCACAGCTCCGAAGGGCCAGCCTGGGGCTTGATCCCGGGGTGGACTCTGAAGGCCAAGCTCTCGGACACTGCAGCATCCTTGGAAGAAGCCAGGCCCTTAGGAGCACGTTCAGGTCTATTTCAACCCTTATGAATTTGGCAGCCACGTGTCACCAAGCCATAGCTTTCTTACCTGCTTTAGGAAAATGTTACTTTTTCTCACCTGGTTTGATATCATCCTCCTATTTCCTCTTCTAAGAAATCAAAACAAGGGAAAGATAGGGCTTCCCTGGTGGCGCAGTGGTTGAGAGTCCGCCTGCTGATGCAGGGGATATGGGTTCGTGCCCCGGTCCGGGAAGATCCCACATGCCGCGGAGCAGATGGGCCCGTGAGGCATGGCCGCTGAGCCTGCGCGTCCGGAGCCTGTGCTCCGCAACGGGAGAGGCCACAACAGTGAGAGGCCCGCGTACCGCAAAAAAAAAAAAAAAAAAAAAAAAGGGAAAGATAGATTTGAAGAATTGTTCTTGGCCACTTCTCGTTGTGAGGTGCAGTCTGGGAGATAGAGGTTAGATGCTAAAAAAATGGGATTATATGAATTATATATATTTATATATATAAATGATTAAGAAGAAAAATTGGTGCAACGTGGACTTAAGAAATCCAGGAAATCCAAGCCAAGGGGAAGTCATGGCTGTAATGCTTCAGGTTCCTCTGTGCCCCAGCCTTCGGGGAGGCCGTTTGGATTTCACCCCGTGTGATAAAGGCCCATGTGATTCTTTCTTGCTGCCTGAGTTAACGAAGCATCTTAACAGTACGAAATGCTCGGCTCTCGTTAATTTTCCATAGGCCCACTTGACTTTGATCGTTTCATTTGAAGGCCCCAAAAGACCATATAGAGGGAGAAACCATCACATTCTATCTCTTCCTCCAGTATGTGTATTTCAATCCCAAATGATGCCTTTCAATCAGGAAAAAGGTTTTAGGAACCAAATGACTAAGTTACACAACTAAACTTTCCCCCTCCTCCTTCATTAATAATTATTATTGACTCTCTTCTCGGCTAAAACTCATTTCAAAATCTGCACAAATGAACTTTTTCCAGAACTGAACCTTTTAAAGGCTATATTTGAAATATCTTGAAGCCTAAGAGAATAGCTTCTAAACAAGTGACACATTGATTTCCTCTTACCCTGAATTATTTCTCGCCTGATTTTCCTGAGGTTGTTCCTGAAACATTCTTTGTGGTTCACTGAACACAAAAAACAAGCTGTGTACCAGGTCTGGTGGGCGGTGGAGTGGAGGTAGTTCTAGGGGTTTTCATGGAGCATAACTTTTGTGGAGGAAATAAGACGCTTCGACAAATAGCCGAAAGGTAACGTAGAGGATTGTCAAGTGCTGTAATTTTAAAGCTGATTATTACAGACCTAAAAGCTGGTTAAATTACAGTTTTATTGAATGCTAACGAACTATTACTCCCCTCCTGCACAGAATTTTTTAAACTCTTTACTTCCTCTGGCTTATAATTACGGTGACCACTTTTTCCATACCAATAATTAAGACACATGATCTGACAAAGGATTCTTGTACCACTTCTAGGTGTGAGACCACCCATAGCTAGATTTTTTTTTTTAAGCAGGCTTTTTGAGGCCGGCTCTATAAAAAATAGAGGTTTGTTAAATAGGTGTGTTTTTAGACTTTTCATTAAAACCCCACCATACAAACAGTATTTTATTTTGTATCTGAATCCACATGTTGTATCCTAAAGCACAATTTTACAGCCTAAGGGTGTGTGTTAGCCTGTTCATAAAAACATACTGCTGGATGGAGTAATAATACCTGCCATTATCCAGGTATAATAAAAAGGTCCCAAGGGGTCTGCTCCAGGTCTTTAATTTTCCTTTTGAAGATAAAGCTCCTTATTTCACTTTCAAGGTTCAATGTTTTTGAACCTTGCAAATGATTACCGTTGAGGCGTGCCAGATGTGAGCAATTGTGAGCAGTAGTTCTTGAAAAGAGTGACTTTTTCTTCCTTATTTGCTCCCCTTTATCATCTGTGGTTTCTGTACGTGTAATTTTTCACAACAGCAAGGCCATGTGGATGGATACCGGCCGGGCTGCCCTAGTCCAGGCATTGGGACTTTTGAACTTTCAGAGATAAAATAGGCCCGTGTTGAGCATTTGAACTCGTTGAAACCAAGGCCCGCTTGGCCAAATATTAAACAACTTACCCGGAGCCACGCTGCTTGCTGGTGGCAGACCCAGCTCTCCGACCAGGGTAGGTTTCTCTTCCCCAGTATGATATTTTCTTCTGTTCGGGACTCACTCTGGTCAATTCCCAACCACTCTGATGTCGGGGCAGCCCCAGCCCTGGAGAGGCGATGACAGGAGAGGTGGCCTTGTGGGCACCCTCAGGCTGACCCTCAGCTATCTGGAAGTTGAGTTCAAGGCCGGTTATATTATGGTGGTTCCCACTTTCCTGGGGATCATTGACCTGCTGATCCGGGAGCCCTTGGGACCAGACTTTTCCCATTGATTTGAGGTTGAAGTATCACAACTGCTCTCTCCAATAGATGATTCTGATCACTTATTTTGTAAGAAGGCTGCATTTATAAGTTGATTGTCTGAATGCACTTTCAGAATACATCTCTTCCATCAAAAACATACAAGACAATTCAGCTATTAAGACACTTGACCTTTAAATGTAACCTTGTGTCACTGTAACCTCTCATTCATGCATTCAGTGACTATTCATTGAGCACCTACTGTAAGGCAAGCCTTCTTCTGGGTGTTGAAGATACAGCTCTGAACAGAGAAAAATTCCAGCCCTTTTGCTGAAATGCCATTGGATGGCGTTAATAACTGTGCCCCCCAAATTAAAACTCTTAGCTTGCTAAAAATGTGGACTGCCGTGGAAGCAGCACACTGAAGGAACAGTGAGCTGACAGTAATTGGGTATCTACAACTTTGCCATGTGCTGTGTTGGGTACTTTATCTCATATAATCATCATAACAACCCTGTGAAAGATGGATATGATTATCTTTATTTTTTACAGATGAGGAACCAAGGTTTAGGAATGTAATCTGTCTTGCTCAAGGTCAGGCCAGTAAGGAAATCAATCTACATTGGTCTCACTAACATGCTAGATTTGATCGTATCATTTGAGAACCATGTATTTGATGTCTGGCCACCGTACTATCACGGAAAGACAGGTTGAGAAACCTTAGGGCACATTTTTGCCAATGTTAATAATATATATCTAGTAATGTTATTTCACCGGCCTCATTGGAAATATTTGAAATTTAGTTATTAAGTCCATGTTCCATTTATGTCTATTTATTTAAGTTTCTGAATAGCAGTGATCACTGTAATACCCTCTCCTTTCATAACAAGCATCTTTCCCTAGAACACCTCACCCCAGATTAGCTGTTTGAGGACCACAATGACATGTGCTTCTCAGATAACACAGGACCTTGCATTTGGCTCAGAACTTAGTGGTTGACTGCTAAAAATAAGTCTTTAATGGTTGATTGGGACATTCATCGTGGGGGGCTGATACTTGGGAGTTTGCTTCTTCGTATCAAGAAACATGTTTATGTATAGCTGCAGAACTGATGAACCTCGTTTCTTTGATGAAATGCATTAAGGATTTCAGAGATATTTTTGTCCCCAGAAGTAGTTAACAGAAGTATGGGATCTGCTGGTGCTTGGGGACCCAAATCCTTCTGTGTGTCTCAACCCAGAGAGGAGACTGGGGCCGTATTTCTGGGGAAGAGTGAGAGGCGGGATTACGTCTGGAAGTTGGGACAGCGGCAGGGGGAAGGTCTTTTGCTGACTTTGGTCTCGACCAAACAAGGGTTGGTATCCTGGCCTGTGCTGTGGCCGTGGTGTCACAGGCTGATGTCATCCCAGGAACCCAGCTGCCCTCAACGCTTCTCACTGATTGGGGGAGGGGGATCCAGAGACAGGGGCTCTTCAGCTGCCCCCTCTCCCCACTGTCTCTGGTCGTCTCTCTAGTTTGGGGTCTTTGCAGAAGAGTTT
Organism: Tursiops truncatus; assembly: GCF_011762595.2. Lineage (NCBI taxonomy): Eukaryota > Metazoa > Chordata > Mammalia > Artiodactyla > Delphinidae > Tursiops > Tursiops truncatus. Next base: position 76,141,241 of record NC_047046.1, on the reverse strand, counting down.
TTCTTCAGTTCATCTGATCACCCCCAGTACTTCCCGTCACGCTTACGGGAATCCCCAGACTCCTCGTCCTGATTTACAAAGTGTTTCACCACCTGACCCCTTCGCAACTCGCAGGTCCGTGGCTCACGAGCCACGTGGGCTGATTCCTGACCCGTAACAGCAAGCTCACCTCTGAGGGCCTTTGCTACCTGTGTCTTCTGCTGGGATTATAGTCCTCCTAATTGTCCTGGGACTGCTCCTTCTGGCCTTTCAAGTCCCTGTTTAAATGTCACATCCTCAGAGAAGCTCCCCCTGACCACCCGGTCCTCCCCACCCCTATCACCCTACTTTCATCTTCTGGATGTTTTCATATTGTATAGTCAGTGCTTGGCGTGTTTATTCTTTCAGCTCCGCAAAAGCAGGGACCATGCGTGTCTTATTCTCTACAACACCTCCCAGCACCCAGGGCAGCGGCACATAGTAGTTGATTGAACAGCTGTCAGATGAAGGAAGGAGGTCCTCAAACTGTAGGTGACTTAAATATCGCAAGCTGTGTTTTCAGGAGTTTTTTTATTGGAGCATAGTTGATTTACGACGTTGTGTTACTTTCTGCTGTACAGCACAGTGAATCAGTTATACATATACATATACCCACTCTTTTTTAGACTCTTTTCCCATATAGGTCATTATGGAGTATTGCGTAGAGTTCCCTGTGCTCTACAGTAGGTCCTTATTAGTCATCTATTTTATATCTATCTATCTATTTTATATCTAGCAGTGTGTGCTTCCAATGTATCCTTCCCCTCCTTCCCCTCCCCAGTAACCATAAGATTGTTTTCTACGTCTGTAACTCTATTTCTGTTTTGTAAATAAGTTCATTTGTACCATTTTTTTAGATTCCACATATAAGCAATATCATACGATATTTGTCCTGCCCTGTCTGACTTACGTCACCCAGTATGACAATCTCTAGGTCCATCCATGTTGCGGCAAATGGCATTATTTCATTCTTTTTTATGGCTGAGTAATACTCCATTGTATATATGTACCACATCTTCTTTATCCATTCGTCCGTCGTTGGACACTTAGGCTGTTTCCATGTCTTGCCTATCATAAATAGTGCTGCAATGAACACTGGGGTGCATATATCTTTTCAAATTATGGTTTTCTCCGGATATATGCCCACGAGTGGAATTGCTGGATCATACGGTAGCTCTATTTTTAGTTTTTTAAGGAACCTCCATGCTGTTCTCCATAGTGGCTGTTTTAGGTTATTTTTAAAATAATGCGAAAGAAATAAAAGCCACGTCCTTTTTTTTCAAAATTGCATCCTCACCTCAACATTTAGCTCCTTCTGATTGGTCAGAGATGAATCAGTCATATACAACAGCCTGTCCTAAGGGGATCCAAACATGCTGCTCGTTTACGCTTTGCAAACAAACTATCCTAAAACCGTACTCCCTGGCACTGATTTCAGAATCTCCACTTAATGCATCAGGAAACTGGAGGGCTCATCCTGGACTTCAGGACTGGTTTCACTTCTTCTGTAAGCAGCTGCTCTGTACGGATACCCACAGTGAGTGATTTCCCTGAAACCTGCCTCAGATGCTCAAATAGAGTTTGATGGATTTGACACACACAAAAAGCACTTTTTCATTTCGAGTAAGTTAGTGGTGACACTATTGAATACAAATGATAAGTTCCTGAATATCCTGGAACCTCATGAAAATTTTTCTGGCTAGAAAGTGGGATACAGTCAAAGATAGGCCTATCATAGACCTACCAAGGGGATTTATAGCTACTAAAAGACAGATTCTTAAAGTGGTTTCATTTGCTGGGACATCCCCATGGTTTCTAGAGCTTGGAAACCATCACCAGGGTCTTGACCTTCAGAAAGGGGGCTGGGAGGAAAAGGCCTTCTTCCCTTGCAGGGGGAAGGGATGGTACAGGGGTTGTGGTCCTGCTTTCTGAAAAATGAGATGTGGTCTCTGGTGAGTAGAGACTTAACTCTCACAATACTGTTGGTGTCTGGCTTCTGATGCTTTATGGAACATGTCTTCGTGCTTGGAGGTGTAACCTTATTAATTTGGGGAGGAAATGTAGATTGAGTTTCAAAAATCTGACTTTTGCAAAACTTTTAGAAAATTAAAAAAAATAAATGAGGGGCTACGTTTATATTAGCAAATCACAGAGAATATATACTGTGGCATAAAATCATTTAGTCAAGCTTCGCATGGAAACCAGTGACTTAATTACTCTAATCTCAGTGGTGTCCTGTTAACTGGGAGATCTTTATCAAGGGTGGATTTAACAAAGCTACTTGGGATATTCTGACTACAGGGAATGATGGGAAATAGCTCTTTTTCAAATTTTTTATCCTGGTTGGCAGGGTGGGTGGGGTGCAGTGGGCATCTGTCCTTTTGCTCAGTTTGATGGTAAAGAAAAGAATGAGAACTTTTGATGGTGAGATCAGGGGTGAGTAATATGGTAAATTCCCGTTTGTCTGAAGTACAGTAAATGCTTGCATTAGCTAGAAGAGTGAGGTGTTCTGGTTAATTCAACCCTCTGTTTAACCTAGACCACTTCTTTATGACTAGTTTTTACAGAATTTAATACAACAAAACACACCTAACCCCAAAACTACACCAGACACGCGTATATCTCTTTGAATGATTCAGAAGATACTTGAGGGTTTCCCCAAGCCTCGGGGTCAAAACATATCAGTTATGTTGGACGTGGTCGTTGGTAGGGATTTGGGGCTGAGAAAAGGCTGGCCTGTGACTGCTGGTTGGAAATAGCACTTGCATTTCCTTGGGGGAGGGATGGGGGAGAGGGAGGGACGTGGGGAGCTTTGAATCATCACTGCTGTTGGCCGGAGGTGAAGGACGGTTCTTATTTTCCCAGGTCCCATCAGGCAATCTGTGAGGCTTTTATTGGCCTTATAAATACAAATACACACAGACCCTAAAGTGAGATAACGTATGTGAAGCATTTAGTGCTGGGTTGGACACACAGAGAAACCCTCAGTCAGTGCAGGGTCAGTTGAACACGTTTATCTGTGATTCGTTTGGTTAACTGTTGCTTTTTTCTTCTGGGTGTCGGAGAGCTCTTCCCACACCTCCTCCTTGGCTGGAGGAACTTTATCTGCCTGGGCGAGGACCACTGGCATTACTTACATTTTCTTAAATGAAGCGTCTGCAGATGAGAACTGCAAGGAACTATCATGAATTTAAGGGTAAAGAGTGAAATCAGTTAATATTATGATTTCAGATTGTACCTTCATCTCTGGGACAAGAGAGAGAATTAGGCAAGTGTGAAAAAGTCTAGGTTTCTTGTTGTTGTTGTTTTCTTCATACTGTTAAAGGAAGGGTAGAGTCTTATACATTGTTTGGAGGGTAATTTGACCTTAATTTTGAAAATACTAAGTTTACGTACCCTTGGACTCACCAATTTCACTTCTAGGAGGTTTTCCTGCATATATGTAAGGACATCCATTGTGGCATTATTTATTTTGTTTTTGCAGCAAAAGCCAAAAAACCAACAAGCAAACTGGGGGGAAAAAAGAAAAATATGTGTGTAGGGGGCTGGCTAAATGATGGTAAATTGTTTATATGAACTAAAATTCAGCTGTTAAAAACGTGATCGATAGACATGAAGTCACATAGAAAGATGCCCAGTTATTGTAGAGCGGAAAAGTTGAAGTCTCTATAGAGCATTTGATCTCATACATGAGGGAAAAAAATAGATACATGTATATATGCATGTATGCCCATAACATTTTCTGGAAGGATATACAGTATGTTGTTCTGTTATTATAGTATAATTTAATAGTTATGAGTACTGTGAGTTACAATGAATAATTATGACAAATCAATACAAATTAAGATTAGTTGATATACATCTATTGTTTATTGTAAAATGGGTACTATTAAATTACTTAAAAGTTTGCTCTGGGCTTCCCTGGTGGCGCAGTGGTTGAGAGTCCGCCTGCCGATGCAGGGGACGCGGGTTCGTGCCCCGGTCCGGGAAGATTTTACATACCGCGGAGCGGCTGGGCCCGTGAGCCATGGCCGCTGAGCCTGCGCGTCTGGAGCCTGTGCTCCGCAACGGGAGAGGCCACAACAGTGAGAGGCCCGCGTACCGCAAAAAAAAAAAAAAAAAAAAAATTTGCTCTTCTATGTTCTTTAAGGATTTTCTAGTTTGTCTTCTAATTTGGTTATTCAGACCTTTATGCATGTCATATACATAGTTAAACTTCAGTCCAGCTTAGGGTCATTCGTAATTTCCAGAATGATGCTTTGACTGTTTCTCTGACAGTGGAGGAGGTGGTGGTGACCACGCTGGTCATTACTTATCGGACGCCCACCTATGTGCCAAACACTTGTACTTATATTTTCTCTAGACCTCACAAAATTCTGAAAGATGATGAGGAAACAGAGGCTCTACCAACTTAAGTAACTCGCCGGGAAGTTGGAGCCAGGAGGTTTGGGAACCAGCAGTCAAACTGGGTCTAACTCCAAAGACCGTGCTATTTCCATATGTCCTTCTGCCGGATATGTGGCACTGGTGAATTAATTTTTCAGAGAGTCTGTTTTGCTGTTGAAACAGATAATTTTGAAAAAAAAAGAACAGAAAACATGCTTTGTTTGTTCTTATTCTTGCTTTCTAGCACATTCCACTCATCACTGTTATTAACTATTTCTTCCGCGCTTCACATTTGTCTGAACTTGGAACATATGCTCACGAAGCTGTTGGAAACGTCCCAAGCCTATTTGATTCTGCTGATGTTTCCGTAGTGTGCACCCACCCGGCGTTTTCGGGGCCCAGTGCAGTATGCCATCTGAGAACTACTCCAGCCTTCAGGGTTGGACCTGATTCAGATGAGAATGCCATACCACTGTTTATTTTCTTGAAATAAAGAACAAAGAAAAATACAAGAGCGAAATCTGCTTTTGAAAACATTCAAGTAATGTCCTTTTTATTAGTTGAACTAATTTTAGGCTTGGCCTGGTTTTGCTTCTAGAGATTTCCACAGTTCCATGGGGTTCACCCAGGGTGGCCATGTAGCAGTAACGATACCAGTCACAGGACAGTCCTTCTTGAGCCCCCATCTCCCTTCTTGCTTTTCTGTTGTCTTTCATCCATTCTTTCCTTCAGCTCTTTCCTGAGATCTGGTCTTTATCTGAAGGTGATCCTGGCATTTTCAACCCAGTAAGATAAGTGGGGTTGGTTGGCATAGGGGGCTATGTCCATAAAATGGGCATCTGACCCAGTTTTAGGAAAGGCTTATCATTTAGAGGAAATGATAATGATTCTGAGTCCTGAAAGAGAAATAATAGAGGCGCCCAGTTATCTAGGAAGAGAGATCAGAATGTGTAGAAGCCCAGAGGTTCTCCCAGAGAACTCGGTGTATCTGTGCAGCTGTGTCTCCAAGTGTCTGACCTTCTCTTTTGAATGAGGTTATTGACTACACATTAGGCCCTTGACCTTGTTAAAGGCTCATATCATATCAGTGTGACTAGGGTACAAAAACATTCATGGAATAATTGACATTTTTTCTGAAAACTGCTACAACATCGTTATTGATAGTGTGAGTATTTGTGACTCTTACATCTTCCATATCTGTCCCATCTTCCTAAATTCACATTGGCAGATGACGTACTTGGTCAAGGAGAAAACTTTAGGGACTTGTGCAGAATGAAACGATAACTGCCGATTCTTGAAAAGGGACTGTTGGTGTAATATCCTTCTTGCAAAAACAGGGAAATGCCTAAGGCTGGAGTTCCTGTTTTCAGTAAGGAAGATGGATAGTCACAGGAGGAGAGGACAAAAGAAAACAGAATACCCCAGCCTTAGGCTATGTGTTTGGGCTTGCTTTGTCACTGATGTAAACATCAAATGACAGTTCTTCCTTCATTTCTCTTCCTGCGTCCAGCACTAAGGCCTGCTTCTAAACCTTGAGTTGTGTTCACTCCTGGCAGCGCATAAGCCTGGTTTCCCAGGTTATATATGCCATAGTTTGGGCTCTCATCTGCTCTCCAGCAATTCGAGGAAATCTTTCTTTGGAGTTCTTTTCCCAATTCTATTTCAACACCTAAATTTGGTTTTTTGCCCATGAATATGAAAACTGAAAGAGTGAAGATCAAATTTGGAAATGCACGTGTGCCAGCGCACCAGTCAGCCTGAAAAGATAAGAATATATATGCGTATATGTGTGTGTGTATATATATATTCTTCAGAAAGTCAGCTGAGAAAAAGAGGCAATTGTATTACAGCTTTAAACTGACAGATCTATTCTGGTTCAAGGTCAACCATAAGTGGAATTGTAAAGAAATGATAAAAAAATATACAATTAATATTCAGGGTCAGAATGGTCATATCATATACAAGATGAATTTAGCTAAAAGAGAAACAGTAAAATGCTATTCTTTTAATAGACAACAAATGTCCACTAATTATAAATTAAAGAGAATAAGTAGTTCCCTTAGATTAAAAAAAAAACCTAGTTGGAAACTGAGAATCCTGTAGTAAATCCTAAGCACTGTAGGGTGCGTTAGTCACATGTGTGTAATAAAGACAGTAAATCGACATAAGTACGGCTACGATGAAATGTGTATAAAGCACTTTGAACTCCACAGAAGTAAGCAAAGTATAAATAGATAGCATGCTCAGGCAGGGAGAAAATCAGTGCTATTTTAGCACTTGGGCTAGTGATAATTTATTGTTCAGGCTCTTCGGTTGAGCCAATGTTTATATGGTGCTGTATATTAACTGAGACAAAAATAGTCTGTACACATCACTGTCCTGGACAGATTCCTGAGTGATCAGCAGAAACTGTTCCAACCGACCACTCCCCTACAAGCAAGGGATTTATGATATTTTAAATATTCATCCTAAAAATCCAAGCTGTTTTGACAATTTGTTTGGTAATATATCTGGTTCAAAGAGAAGCGGTGTGGCCTAAGTAATGGAAAAAGACAAAGTGGTTAACATTACAAACTCAGGGCCCAGATATGCCTGGATTCAAAGCCCAGCTCTGTCACTTACTGGCTGTGTTGACCTTGGGCAAGTTACTTAACCTCTCTGTGCCTTGTTTTGCTCGTCAATAAATGGGGTGACTAATAGTACTGAGCTCACTAGGTTGTTGGGAAAGTGAAATGACCTAATACAGTGAAGCGTGTAGAACAGTGCCGGACGCGGAGAGAGTGTAAACTGTCCTCATGTCTTTTCTCATCCTTTCCCTTCCGTGTGGGTCGTTTTCAATGACCATCCCTCGAGCACTTCCCACGTGTCAGGCACTTTGTTCCCACCCCGCTTAGCCTTGCCTGTACCTTACGAAGTCACAAACCGTCAAGCATTTGGACCCAAGTCTATTTGATTCAGGACCCCATCCTTTTTATCATGACACTAAGCTGCTTTTCCTTAGAAATACCTCTTTCAGAAAGCCTTTTGAGTTCAACTCCACCCAATTCTGGCTCACTCCTCTATCTATATATTTATTTGTGACATTGCATACGTTTGATCTTTTTAGTTTATATCTCCCCAACTAAATCCTGTGTTCTTTGAGAGGAAGCATCTCTCATAACTCCTTCTGGGCAACCTTAGTGACTGCCTTTCAGTCTGATTATATCAGAATCAGACATGGCTGAGGGATTAAACAGATCTGAATCTCTATCAGCTGTGAAGTTTTCCATACACCTAAGAAGCGGAACAGATGCTCACTGCTTCCGTAGAAATCATGCACAGCGTCCGAGCCCTGTGAAATGCAGGCAGTTCTGAATCTGCATCCAGTCTTCACTCAAGAAAAAGTGCAGTAATCCAAGAAGTAGCCATGGAAGCCTTTCAGCTGTCTGTCGGGCTGTCACCATGGGAAGACCGCGAGTGTGGCCTCCAGGAGACTCCCAAGGGCGGCGTTACTGGCTGAATTCAGCTCAGTCCAAGGTCTGAACTTCATCCTGGCAACTCGAAGATCTGATTTGTTCATTCCTCAAGGACAGATTCGTCTCTTAGGGACCGACTCCCATGAACAGCCCACTGGACAGGTGTTCAAACCAGAAGGCCAGTGTATTCATTTGTAATGAGACATCGTGTGCTTACCTGCCCCAGCCCATGCTCTGTCTCTGGGCAGGTTTTCTTTGGAAGCCAGATAGGCTTGGTGAGCACAGAATCTGAACAAGGAAAGTTAGGAGACTGGGTTGGTTTCAAGATAATGGCACCGAGGGCTTCCCTGGTGGCACAGTGGTTGAGAGTCCGCCTGCCAATGCAGGGGACATGGGTTCCAGCCCTGGTCTAGGAAGATCCCACATGCCGCGGAGCAACTAAGCCTGTGGGCCACCACTACTGAGCCTGTGCTCTAGAGCCCGCGAGCCACAACTACTGAAGCCCATGCGCCTAGAGCCTGTGCTCTGCCACAAGAGAAGCCACCGCAATGAGAAGCCCGCGCACCGCAACTAGAGAAAACCCGTGTGCAGCAAAGAAGACCCAACGCAGCCATAAATAAATAAATAAATAAATAAATAAATAAATAAATAAATAAATAAATAAATAAAATCAAAAAGAAAAAAAGATAATGCCACCGAGATAACGTCCCGTGCTTACTCCTAAGATTGCCTCGGTTAGTTGGCCAAGGCTGGCATGGAAATGACCAAGGTTGGCTGCCCTGGCTCACTGACCAGCAGCTGACACGTCTCCGTTCTGATTGGCAGAGTCGTCTCCTACGAACACCCGTAGGGTTGGAGTCAATGATTTCAGGATCGGATACGTTCGGTTTCTTTAAAGTGCCTTTACTTCTCTGTTCTGGCCGCCATGTATGCGTGCCTGTACGGCCCTGGAGATGGCGCATATCTGCGGGCCAGGGCCCAGGGCAGGCTCTCTTCCCCGTGGAATGGACTGTTGGTGCCCCTTGGCAAGCCGCCTTCCAGTGCAGCTCACAGTGGGGCAGGAAGAGAGGGGTACAGTTATTCTTGCTGAAATCGGTCACACCACTTAAAGTACACAAGAGATAGGAAGGAGAAGAGAGCAAAGGGATTCTCTCCGGGCAAGTGTTTATTCTTCCAACTGTGCGATTACAGATGTCCATATCGAGTCCTCAGACACGTTTGCTCAAGCCCCCCAACCCTCATAAAAAAGGGTGATGTCACGACTTCCCCTTCCTCTGAACTCCTGCCGCACGTGTCACCATTCAGATGCCACCCCTCGTCTTCGGTCACCTTTTTCAGAGCTGGTTTAGTTCTTGATGTCTTTGAAACTCCTCTCATGTTAGAAGCATGAGCGCTTCAGCTCTCCGAGGTACCCGCGGGCACAGCTGAGCGGCGGCCACGAGGGGGGCCCCCTCTGCAGCTGTCTCTCACGAGGAACAGCTGTCCCGAGCCCACTGTCCCTAAGCATCTCTGTGCCCCCCGCCCCCCTTGCGTCAGTGGCTCAGCTAGAGTGCAGTCTCGTGGGGTCGGGGGCAGGTCCCACTACAGCAGGTCCTACGGGAGGCCTGATTTCCTCACCTGGGGGGCCTGGAGGAGCAGACACCCCACCTCTGCTCTTCTCGCCTCGATCTTGGCCCACAGCCAAGGAGAGGGGTGGACAGAGGGGTCTTGCCCTGCTCTCGCTGGTGGCTTGCCCTCAGGGCAGGCCCTCGCCCCTTCTGCACTCCCATCTGCCGACTGGTCTCACTACCTGTGGAAAGCCCCGTGTTTGTTATCCTTCCCCAGCACGTCCTGGTCTGTGGCAACTCGTGGGTTTGCGCCCACTGTGGATATTCAGTATGACATGGATTTGCCCAGTCACTGGTGACCTGCGTGCACCAGGCTTTGCACCAAGTGCTGGAGATGTGACGTGCTCTCCGCGGCAGTACCGCGACCTCACTGGGTTGCGGGAGCCTCCTAACGCTTTAGTGAGGCTCTGTTTCCAGCCCACTCATCCCTGATGGGCTGCAGTCCGTATTAGATGGGGAATCCTTTGCAATGAGTTATCCTTAGACAAACGACCAAAGTGGGAACATGAGGTTGTGTTGGTCCGAAAGACTTCCTTAAGGAGACTGGTGCGGAGCAGAGCTCTGTGTAAGATTTCCTGTCCTTCTTGTGGGTGTGTGTAATGAAACTGGGGAGCTGGTTTGCAGAATGGGTGATGAAGCCAGTTTTATGGGCTTCTTTATGGTGCTGATCTCACCAGGAGAGAGTTGGCACAGTCACTCGTGTACCAGGTTGTTTGATATGCAGGGAGGCCGTGGTAGCATTGCTGCTTCCCGTTACCCACCCCATGGCCTCCCCGGTCCCAAGGGAGCAGCATATGTTCTCCCCGAGCCCCTCTGAGGAGACCAGACAAGGCACGCTCTGCCCATCTAGGGGCTGGATCCTCGGCCCGTGTGGTCAGCTGGTGTAGTCAGGTGTTTTCTCAGCGGATGCGGCTGGAGTGTCACCTGAGGCCACCTCACGCTTCTTCGTGGTGCTCAGTTTACCACAGTGGCCGGTGGTCAGCCATGCGTGTGTTCAGGTGAGTTTCTGGATTCGGCAGGTTGTGTCCGGCAGCTTTAGGTAAGGCTGGGCTCCTCCATCGTAGCTGCATGCTAGAAGCACCCGGGAGAATTTAAAAGCCTCATGCCCAGGCTGCGTCCTGAACAGATTCCTCCAGACTCCCTACAGGTGGGACCCGGGACCCCCCTAGTGATTGTGTGAGTGACTGTGTTCGCAAGACCTGGGACCCACTGCTGTAAGGAAAGGAGAGAGGATGGAAGGTAAAGCGAGATAAGAGGAAAGAAGGGGACCGAGAAGGAGAGAAGCAACAAAGGGCTGCCCAGCTGTGGTGGAGAGAGGTGGTCCCTAGCCAGCAAGTTCCTGGTGCTTGCCACGAAAGGGTAGTGTGCCAGCCGAGACCCCGGCCCCCAGGACGTGAATGTGAGGAACCGAGGCCGTGCTGGAGTCAGGTTGTGGTCGAATGCGTCTGGTCTTGCCATCAGACGCACTATTTACCAGCTGTGTATGCCTGGACATGGGGCTCCCCGAACCTCCCTGAGGTTCCAGGTCCTCTGACCCTCCCTGCAGGGCTGTGGGATGGGTTTGATGGAACGACGGTGAAGTTGGCCCATGCCAGGCGTTCTGCAAGTGTAGCTTCGTAATAAGAAGCATTAGAAGAAATGTCTATTAATATTTCAATAAAGCTTTACCAACTCTTCTCATCAGTTATTTCGCTCTGCTCTCCTGAAAGGCAGCGGTTCTGAAATAATTGGTTTAGCAGCATTGATACAAAGTATAGAGGCCAGGCTCCCAGAAGGACCTGTATTTTCACCAGCCCCCTGGGTGATTCTGATACAGCCAGAGCCGGGGAGCCTTTCTGAAAGGGAAAGCCGGGTCCTCACCCTCTGTAGTGAGGACACAGAAGGATCACATAGAGGCGCCGGCGATGCTCTGTAACGGAGCCCCACCACCTTCTACTTGGTTTGCTCTCCCTCCTAGTTGCCTGAACTTCCTAATGATTTTGGTGAACCTCTGCCCCACCCCTACATAGAAAAGAGGGCCAGCAGGCACACAGCAGGGTAATCTTGGCGAGGTTCCACCTTTCATTTACAAGTCAAACTGAGACAGACTCTAGAACTGGCATCCTCCGAATTAGTAACCCCTCGCCAAACAAGGCAAAAGCCTTTTCCTTTCTGACTGCAGAGGCAAGAATGAGTTGTCTCTCTCCCTTTTTGTACTTGATGGCCCTGAAAGCGTCCCATTCGTAGCCTTGGATCATCAGCTCTGAGAGTGCAAAGTGAAACAAAGCACGCTCGCAGCATTAATATTTATTTTTAAAGGAATGAGGAGCCCCTTGGACCACAGTGAATCGAAGGGTCAGTGCACTGACACGTTTCCATGGGTGTTGTGAGAATGTCGGTCCGTGGGAGCCCGCAAGGACCCTCAGTGGATTGATTGCTTATTGTTTTTGTTGTAACTATAATAGGAAAAAGGATGTGTCTGCTCATAGGAGCAGCTACTGTAGGGGCCCTGCACCAAAGACTTGGGAGCTGGAGGGGCGTGGAGTGCTGGTGATGGAGCCCCGTAGCTAGAAGAGGGTCTCTGGAGGATGGATGGGAGACCTACCTCCTCTCCTCTGTGGTCCCTGCTGCTTCTCCGAGGCAGAGTTCTCACCAAGAGCAGCCCGGCCACTTGGCTGGCTGGTAGCAAATCATTCATGTGGCCCTGGTCGGCCTGGGAAAGTGGCAAACACCATGGAGACTAAGCCCAATGGGGTGGGCTGACAGCCCCCCTCCAACCCCGCTCCAGGGGAGTAGACGCTGCACTGTCTCACAGGGGAGCGGCCAGTGGTTCATTTTCCATTTCATGAATGGAGGGGGGGGATTCCTGCTGCAGTTTTTGCTTAAGGACAATAATTCTTAGCAGCACCAAGGGCTTCTGCATTACGGGCGGGATTTTAATCACTCTCTTTCCTGCTCTTCGCGATGTGGCCAGGGTACTGGTGTTTGAAAAGCAACTTTATAAATGACCTTTATCTTCCTACTACTAAAACTCATTTCCCATAATCTATCAGGGGTTAATAAAATATCTGCTAGGTATCTTTAGAGGATTTGGGAGAGAGAAGACGGGAAAAGAAGGAAGGAATGTTGCAGACATGTAAGGCTTTAAAAATCATGTCAAAAATTGTGCTTAATTGATAGATAGCATAGATTGCCATATACTTAGTTAACGGGGAGATCCTGGAGTTCTTGCATAAATGAAGGGGGTATTAAACATTCATAAAAATACCTTTTGATATGTGTCAAAATACAGATCTCGTTGAATGAGAAAACAGAAAGCTAAATGAATGAAGAGTCAGAAAAATGGCACTCACGACAGTAATGAAATTTGATATCTACTGAACACCTACTGTGTGCCGAGTTCCATTCAAACCACCGCACATCTTCATAAGCATTCATTTCGTCTTCGTAAGAACTCTAACCTCTAAGTTAGATACTTTTATTATTCTCCTCTTAGAAAGGAGGATGAGCCAACTTGAAAAAAATCTCTGGATTCGAGTAGTCAAGGAATAGTTCTTCAATGTCAATGTCCATGCAAAGACCAATGGTAATATTCAGACCTGGAAACAATCAGGCCCCTTGCTGAGACGTCCTTCCTTCCTAAGGTGGAGTTGGGGGCTCTCCCTCCCACACCCCAACATGTGGTTCTCTGGGAAACAGAGCTATGGGATTCCAACTTCTCTGGCATCACCCATCTTCCCTCACCTTTACAAATGGTGCCAGGAGGGGACGTGTGGAAGGGCAAGATGTGGAACCAGATGAGAGACTCAGGCGCTCTGGAGGCATCCAGGGCCGCCTTCTGGAAGGCCAAGGCGTCCTGTGTGTCTGAGACTCTGGCAAGGTTGCCAAAGCAGGCAGCTTTCCTATAGCTGGTTTCAAACTCTCTAGCCTCTTCTGCCCATGCCTTGAAAACTAGAATACCTTTTCTTTCCCCAACTGCAGCAACTTTGCTGAGCACCTCCCTGGCTCTCAGGAAATGTTCTTTGATGGGTGGACCGTTCATTCTCGATCTCCACTGCAGAATCTTTGTGTGTCAAGTGCAGGAAAGTAGGTAGAAACAGCTGCGCGGCACCCATGCTGTGCTTCAGGAAACCTGTTCCAGGTTCCCAAGCTGGCTCAAGAATGAGCAGAGCGAGCCAGATATCCTTGCTGCTTTACTTTAGTATTATTTTTAAATTACGGGCTTGTGCTTTTCCATTCCTTTTAATTGAGTCAAGTCCCATGACTTTTGTGATTCCCAAATCCTCCATAAATTCACATGCAACTGGCTTTTTTCCCCCTTGAAACCCTCTCCCTTCCCTGCCTGGGAACCTGCCCTTTAAATTGGACATGGCTCGGATTTTAATCTCTCCTCAAAGGCACAGTGACAATTTCACAACAAAGCAGGGAGTTGGGTGGGGGGAGAGTTTTGTTTTCTGCTCCCATTAAGAGAGCAACTGTTCTCTCTTTGTCCCACGGGGCCAGCTCTTGGCAGCAGGCTGGGGAGACCTCGAATTCGGTGTCGCAACATCCATCAGACCCAAGTGAGTCTGGGCTCCTCGAAGGTGAACTGCAGCTGTTTGGATAAAATTCTAAAATCTTGTTTGTGCGATTCTCAGCCCTTGTTTTACAATCGCTCTTCCTGGCAGAGAAACCAGGAAGTTTTACTTTCCCAGGATCCCAGGCAGGTAATTGTTTTCCCAAACCGCATTTTAATCTTGGATGGAAATGGACATCCTTCGCCCTGAGAACCTTTGCCCACACCTTGAAACCGTCTGTATTCTCCCTGGGCCTTGGATTCAACCCTGAGACGGGATTCCAGATCATCCCTCCCTCCCCCTAGATGCGTTTCCCTCTCTGGGTGTAATTGAAGGCCATTTACATTTCTAAACAATGCTTATGAGCCTTTTCGTCTCTTGGAATCTTGGAGTGCTTTCCTATTAAGCGGCCAGTAGCCAGGTGGCCTGTGATCTCCGGAGAATAAGAATTGACAAGATCTCTTAGGCGGCGGTGCCACTAAGTACCATAATCTGCCACTAGCTGGTGCTTTATGCCACAGCCGTGTGTTCATGGCCCCTGGTCTCCTGTTGATTTATCGTGAGGCCCCTGGCGGACCCCAGCGTCCCCAATTCTCTTGCCACCCTGCGACACTGGGACTCTGCGCTTTGGGAAGCGGCTGATGACCAAACACTGTTTAGGGGTGTGGCCGTCCTACACGGCCACGCCGGTGGGCTCGGTGGTACTGTTCTTTGGCGGAAGAGGAGGGGCGGGTTCATTTTCCAGTGCTGTCTCTTCCCGGCCGGGAGGGCATGCCCCTCCCTGGTAAATGGCCTGCAGACGGGGAGGCCCGGAAGCTGGACCCCTCAGACACGTCTGGTGGCCCTGGTCCTCCAGCCCCTCTGAGAGCACATCACCACTGCTCACCCCAGAGCCCAGGGCTGTGTCCTGAGGGTCACTGAAAACGTAAAAGCCTAAACTCTTTTTTTTTTTTTTTTTGCGTTACGTGGGCCTCTCACTGTCGTGGCCTCTCCCGTTGCGGAGCACAGGCTCCAGACGCGCAGGCTCAGCGGCCATGGCTCACGGGCGCAGCCGCTCCGCGGCATGTGGGATCTTCCCGGACCGGGGCACGAACCCGTGTCCCCTGCATCGGCAGGTGGACTCTCAACCACTGCGCCACCAGGGAAGCCCAAAAGCCTGAACTCTTGAAGGGCAACTCTAACTGGCCAGAATGCCTTTGTTATTCATCAACAAACATCCATTCGTCAAACCTGGTGCTAGTTTCTCCGACACTGGCCAACTCACCGTCCAGTTTAGAAGGTGAGCAAAGTTGCCAGTCCGAGGCCAACGCTCGGGGAGGTGGGTGGTGAGAAGTGTGGCCAGGAGGGCCTCTCGGGCGACGGGGAAGTGGCCCGTGGTCTCCCGAGGTGGGCTGTTTAGGAGAGCAGTGAGGGAGAAGAAAGGGCTTTGCAGGCTGAGCGGACAGCGTGACGGGGGAGGTTCAGGGTGGATTCTCAGAGAAACTGCAGGGAACCCTCTGGCATATCGTCCTGGAGGGGACCTGTACCTAGAATCAGAGCCCCCGGGTGAGGTTTTGGTCTTTTAAGGGTTCTGTGCACTATTCTTCATTGTGTGGCAGAGGTGAACGAGATGAGATGTGCGAAGGTGTGGCTGAACAGTTAACCCTTCACCTGCTCTTAGCAAAGGCGTGTTTGGTACATTCTACCTGAGCGGGCGGCTGGGGGGGCGTCCCAGGAATTGACTGAAGTCTGGGTGTTACTACCCTTACCCCTTACCACACACCTACCACTCACTCCCTCCTTCACTCACTTATTCACTAACTCATTCATTCATTATTTCAGTTACTCATTCACTCAATCAACAAACATTTCCTGAGCAAGCGTTTACTGTGCACTGGACACTGCTAGGCAGACAAACCTCCCATCACGAGCCAACAGTGGGAAGGTTTTCAAATTCCAGTCCTCAGACGCCTGACCGCCCGCCTTGGCCTCCGCGGCCTCCGTCCACACACTCAGTGGGTCCCTAGAGTCAGAAAGGTGTGGAGAGAGGACCAGAGGCAGAGCCGTTTCTCCGGCCAGGTCTCATCATTATGGAAAATACTGATTAGTCTGCAAGTGATTTTATCACCAGGGTTCTCAGGACACTGGTTTCCATTCCCGCCCCTGCTCCCTGTTTCAGTAGCGTGATGTCCTGTTAGTGGACCGTGCAGAATGCTGACGGGCACAAACTGCACGGCTTGTCCGGGGAAGCACACAACCAGACGAGAGTGGCAGAGTGGCGCGAGCGGAGATCATGTCGTTCGACTTAGCTTTGCTTGGAAATGCCACAGCTTTCCCCCGCCTTCCCATCATCCAAGTCAACTTCGTTCCCTTTAGCCTAAGTCAAATCTCTGGTGTGAGAACTTCCCTTGGGAGGCTTCAAGGATCCCAGTGAAGTGGGTGCTACTGACACAGCCCCTGGTCACTCTGTTCTGAGAGGTGCAGGCCCCACGGAAACTTCGAGAACAGAGTTCCCCTGTCCCACAGGTTCTAAAAGCGTGTCTAAATAGATCGTCTCCTGTGTGGTCCCAATAGCTTCATGGTCCCACGTGGCATGGGCTCCAGGCAACCTAGTCTCCCTGGAAATATTTCTGGTCACGTGTCATGGGAAGAGGAGACAGCAGGGGTCAGAAAATCTGAATCTGAATCTTATCTCTACCATCAACTGGCTGACGGGGCCAGGCCACTTCTTAACATCTCTGAGCTCAGGTTTCCTCACCTTTGAGTTTCTTCTTAAACCCATTGGTAAAACAGTTTAGTACCAACAAGGGACCTCAATTGAACTGAACAGGGCTGGAATTCACCTGGGATGCCCCAGCATAGCTGTGCCAGCTGTGTACAGCCAGCTGAAGTCTATTCTGATGGGCTTGGGTGTACACCATGCTGGTGGTTAAATATTTTGATATGACTCCTGGAAATAATTTATGTGAAAGAGCTTGTAGACAGTACAGCACACGAATAGCTAGTTTGGTGATGGCGTTTGGGTAGTCACCACTGCCAAGTTTAACTTTAAATATATATTTTTCTATATATATTTTTCCATCATCTGACAGATTAGTAATCTTCAAATTAGCCTCTACCTTTTAAGGTTCAACAAAGGAGAAGTAACGCGACATTTAGGTTCAAACATTCTTATCTAGTATTTTTTCATGAGTCCTAAGAATTTGGCTTTCTGATTTTCCAAGGGAGGAACCACTTCTGAGCCTCGGAGAGTGACGGAAGGACCACTCATGTTGGCCTTTTGAATGAAGATTATATTTGAGCAAGGTGACTTTTGACAAAATATGATAGACTTCTCTAGAATGTCAGGACACGCCTTCACTTTGATGGGTGGTTCAGCATGACATCTTAGGTGAAAGGGCAGACAATAAACATTTTTAAAAGGGGGTATGGGGACTTCCACTGCAGGCGGCACGGGTTCAATCCCTGGTCGGGGAACTAAGGTCCCACATCTCTCGCAGGGGTGTGCTCTGTAGTTCTTAATGGAATGCCATGAAATTCAGCGTTTAGCTGGAGATGACAAGAGATGTGATTACATTTAAGGAGGGCCACAGGGACCCTCTTTAGGCCACTTATAATGGAAAATGATGTTCCATTTTTCAGTTGGGTCTCAGAAAAGAAATGCACGATTTGGTGCTTAATTTTAGACTAGAATATAATCAAGAGGAGACACATCCACGTGCATCAGGAAGAGAAGAGTAGGGAGACAAAAGTAAAAAGCAACACGGCCATCCCCTTGCTCCCACCCCCCATCGTGCTGAGGCACCTGCTAGAAATTCTGAGTTCCAGTCTTGTCTCTCAGTGAGTAATGTTTTGGGTTCATAGTCTTGTTTGGGTCCCTTAGCTTTTAGTGAAACAACGGCTACCCTAGAAAATAGGTAATCTGGCTTTCAGAATGGACTGTGCTACCATCTGACATATGCCTCTGGACAGGTCATTTACCTCTGCTAGGCCTCAATTTACCACCTATAAAATGAGGGTCAAGTAATACTGACTCTATAGGGGTTTTATAAAGAATTAAATGAGTATATGTGAGTGTATGTACATGATTATATATGTGTGTGTGTGTGTGTGTGTGTATATATATATATATATATATATATATATATCCCTTGAGAATTAAACTAAAGCTATGTACCTTCTCCCCAGAAAAATTCACAAACACAGGAAACTTAGGCAACTATTTTCAGGGAATTTTTGGACTCCCTGAAGCCACAGGCATCCTAATAAAGGGTTCTATTATCTAAGGGAAGAAACCCTGGATCGTATGTCCCTTTCTCTGCTAAAATTCTTATTATGTTTTTCTCACTTAAAAGGAAACTGTAAGTCAAATTTGACTGTAGTCCATATTCTACAATAAATCTTTATGATCACTACCCCCTAAGATTTCTAAGCTCAGTTAAGAATACACCAAATGAGGGAATTCCCTGGCAGTCCGGTGGTTAGGACTCCGTGCTCTCATTGCCAAGGGCCCAGGTTCGATCTCTGGTCGGGGAACTAAGATCCCACGTGCCACTCAGCACGGCCATAAAGAAAAGAATATACCAAGTGATGAAAGGTCTGGTACAAAAAAAGGCTTTATATAATTACTATAGTTCATAGTAACAGGGTGTGATATATAATAACAGGAAGAACTTTTATATGGACGTGTATTAATTTATTTCTAAGCTTAAGTCAATATGGGGAATATTTTTTCATTCCTCACTTGCATAGGGTGGAGATGTGCTTTTCTCTTTCAGTTTGTTTTTCCACATCTATTTAGAGCAACCAAAATAGGAAAACCACTACACAGGTCCTAAAATTCACTTCCTCCATCCGTTTTCTGTACTCTGCTCCAGGTCTGATGAATATAACTTTTTAAACATGTCATTTATTTTTATTTTTATTTTAGTCTAAATGTCCCTTCAGAAACACCAGGGGGAAATATTTTTAGCTTAACTAAGAAAACAAACGTGTTTAAACAAATAACACCCAAAATGTTCAGGTAGAGTTGGTGTTTCTGGCGTTCGTGCCTTTTAACAGTGAGCCCATAAGGTATACACTAGAACGGAATTTTTCTTCATCTTAGATGTGTTAATTTCTTCCAGGAATAAGACAAAGAGAACAATTGAGCCCAACTTTTATATTGAAGCTAATGTAGCTTTGAAAGGTAATTTCAAGTTAGACAATATACTGCCTTTTTTTTCCCAGGTTTTTTTCCCCCAGTTTTTAAGTGCTATTTATAGACATCCTGTGCAGAGCCAGTGGAAATGCTGATAATGGTGTAAATGAGGAGAAAGATGAGCTAGAAGAGGAATGAATGCTGAGTTGAGCCCCGTTTGTGCAAAGATAGACTTTTCTGCCCTCATGACCTCATAGGAGGCTTTTTAAATTTTCAGGTAGGATTGGTGGTTTAGGATTCATCACATTCAATGTTGATCCTTACTCCTCTGAGAGCGTGATCCTCGGTTCCCTGCAGATCCTAGGTGGGAAAATGATTATCTTTTGATTAAAAAGCAAGATGCATCTCACCAGCTCTTCAGGGCCAGCAGTCGCAGCATCCTTGATGTCCATATTTTTCCTGCTCCATTAACAGATAAGTGAGGACTAATAAGAATGAATTAGTAATTACCTAGGGAGGTGCTCCCTTGGCTTCAGAACACGTTCATTCACATTGCGTTCATTCGCTGGGTTTTTAACTGCATAGACCTTGAGGAAGCCCAGTGTTCTTCATCTTGGGGGTCAGTGGAAAAATCTGTGCCTTGGATGCCTTATCCCAACTGCAGGTCAGAGTTGAAATCTCGGTTCTATTCATTATACGTATTATCTCCATCTCCTAGAACTTGAAGCATGTTTATCATATATAGTTGGCTAGCTTTCTTCCAGAGGTTCTCCAGTTTCATTTTACCCATTGCATTGTGTAGTGCTTTTGCGAATGCACTTAACTAGACTTGTACAAGAATAAATGACGTTATCAATCTGTTGGTTGTTGTCAGTAACATCCCTTCTCATCTCGTGATTATAAGTGCTTTTCTTTTGCAAGTCTTCTGAACCCTACTGGGCCCCCAGTTGCTAAGCATTTTCATTACACTTTAGCTGAATTTATCAGGGTCTCCTAACCTCCCTAACTGGGGCAGTGAACTGGGCTCATTCACACTGTGCTTGTAGAATTGCAAGATGGACACTGTGAAATGTATTGGTGGACTATTTAAAGCCTTTCACTTCCCAAAAGGTTAAAAGGCCAGATCTTTGAAATTAAAGGGTTTTTTTGGGGGTTTTTTTTTGTAACCCATTAGTCCAACATGGGGACTAAAACTTGAAAAGTACACGTTAAACCATTGGCAGGGTGATGGCGCCACATCACACGTGGCTATAGATACGCAGGCAAAACACAGATTTTAGACTTATACAAAAAAGGTCACTTTGAGTTCACAGTAGAAGAACACATCGATTATAACAGTGAGAAAATCCCACAGAAACTCAGTTTGTAATATTTTATTAACATTATCTCAAAGATAAATTAACCCTTTTCCAATCTTCTCAAAAAAGTCTATTTACCAAGAATACCTAATGAAGGGTTGTCTTCTGATTCTCAGTTTTTGGAAGAAGGCACCTGATTGGTATAATTCTCTTTGTACCGATGCCCAGCCAGCTGCCAGCAGCAACACAGTGACCTTTGATGACAAGCCTGATTGATTTCATACACCCTTTTCATGTTATCATTTGTACCTGTGTTTCCTTATGTGCAAAAGAGAAGTACAAGTGGATGAAGGTTTCAGAGGGTGCAGGTGGCCGCATGATTTGAAGACTCAAGTATAAAGAGAGGATGTGAGGGGAAACTTGTAGAAGGACAATGAAGCAGGGAAAAGAACCCCAAGATGGGACCCAACTTACTGGTCATGTATCAGACTGTGACTCTGCACCTCACTGTGTTAGTGGAGGATTCCCCCTGACCTGGCGCTGGGGGCTGGGCCTTTTCTGAACACCAGGGATGGCAGAGAGGAAGCAAAATGTGATGCCACAGAGCTCTGCAAGGATAAGACAAGGTCGAAAACAGCAGATCGAAATAGAAGTAGGTCCCAGCTGCCCGGGGTATAAATGGCCAACACTGCACACCTACTATGCGTCAGGCACTGTTCCAAGCTCTTTGCTGTATTATTGTATCTCATCTAAAATCCAGATTCATGGGAATTCCCTGGCGGTCCAGTGGTTAGGACTCCACGCTTCCACTACCGGGGACCGGGGTTCGACCCCTGGTTGGGGAACTAAAGATCCCACAAGCCTTGTGGTGTGGCCAAAAAATAAATTAAATTACATTAAAATCCAGATTCCTAGATGTTGCCCTGTCTGCTAGGTGTTGATTAGCTCCATGATTGATTCATTCTTAATATAATACTAGCTAACATTACAGCACTTACCATGTGCTGGGCCAGCACCGCTTTAAGCATATTACATACAATGAGTCATTTAATCTTCGCAAGAACTTAATGAGGCAGGTACTGTCATTATCCCCACTTTACAGATGAAGTAACTGAGGCCCAGAGATGCAGTTAGCACCTTGCCCAAGATCGTGCCGTAGGAAGTGGCTGAGCCAGGATGAAACCCATGTTATGCTCTTAGCCACCGTGTCAGGCCTCCTCTCAGGTGCTGATCACTGATGATACTCGTAAGCCGGCTGTTGGTTATATGAATTTGGTCATTGTGATCACAAAGAGGACATCGAAAAGTGTAAACGAATGTAAACAGGTCACCTTTGCTGTCCCCAAAAGATCAAATTTTAAATAGGGTTAAAATTACTTTGATGATGTCCGTTGGTATCTATCCCTAAAAGAAAAGGCAACTCTTTGTCTGCATTTAATTGAGAAAACAGGCCCAGTTCCTTTTGACAACTCCAAAGAAGTCCCCCATGGAATCAATTGGGGAACTCATGTCATTAGACATTATTGGGTGTCTACGTTGCCTAGAGACCTGTGGAGCCCTTGTCAGCCTTTCAGGGTCAAGAGCTGGAGTTCCTCCGAGACAGTAAACCAGGGCCTCAGAATCAGACCCGTGGATTCAGTACTGTTAGGCCAATAAGCAGTTCTTATCAAAGATAGTTAAGACCCCAAGATAAAGACTCAAGCCCACTGAGGCTTCCAGTGTGCAGGATGCCACGTTGTTTGTGTTTAGCTGTTGAGGGTGAGCAGCCCCTTTGGTTTGGATGCAGTCAAGAAAGTGCAGTAACCACTGGCCAACAGTGTCTCTAGATACCACCCTCGGATTTCCTTTCCTCTTCCCATGGATATGCAGACCACCCAAAAAGCCCTGCTATCCCAGGAAGACTTTATACTTAACAGAAGATGAGGGAACCTGTGGAAATTAATGCTACAGAGGCCGAATTAATTTACCAGCGAATGGAGCAGTCTCCATTTCCTTCCAACTGGAAACAGATCAGAAGCTTTAAGGCATTAGAAAATGCAAGCTGCATAACAAGATTCTGAGTCCAAGCATCTCGTGGATTTTTGGCTCTAGATGTCAGCTAGGAATGACTGTAACCCAGGTGTGACTCTTAATGCAGCGTTGGCAGCCTTTATTAGAACAGCAGCCAGCTGCAACAGTGACCTCTAAGAATATGGAAACAGACCCTCCAGGGCTGCCGTTTCTCAGCTCAGCTTTTGGCCTGGGCAGCCGGTCCCAGTGCTGAAAGGGTAAGCAGCTGCTCATGGTCTAAGGACACTTAGAGGCTCTTGGAAACAGAGGAAACAAGGACATAGAGGAGCCCTTGAAATGTCCTCTAGTCAGCCTGGCTGCCTTTAGGAGAAGGAACTCCAGACTCCCTTTGTCAACTTTCAGTTTAGCAAAATGATCTTCGGTAGCTAGGCTGTCCTTGCAGCAAGGATAAGAGCCTATCTTAGAAAGTTACATGATTTAAAATGTTATAGATGGATGGATGGATGGATGGGTAGGTAGATAGATAGATGATAGATAGATATAGATGATGGGTGGAGAGAGGTAGATAAATAGATGATGGAAGAAGGAAGACAGAGAGGGAGAGACAGAAGAAGAGAAAGAGTGGGAATAGGTGATTGTGAAAGACAGCTAAACCCCTAGCAATGAGACATAAGAGAAATATTTATTACAGAATTATTTGCCAGGGAGTCCACTGAAACCCATTCAAAGCAGATGCCACCTTCGTTCATGCTCCTGAAGCATTTCCCACATGCCTCTATCATAGCACCTTACGGTGTGGCAACATAAGAACGGGGTAGCTGTTGGTCTCCCTAGCTGGAATGTGAGCCCTGTAAGGCAGAGATCATATCTTACTCTCCTCGTTAGTCTCAGCATTTAGCCCAGTGCCTAGCTCCAAGGAAAGAAGGGAGGGAGGGAGGGAGGAAAGAAGGAAGGAAGGAACGAACGAACGAACGAATGAAGAGACGGAGGTAGGTAGGTCAACCAATGTGATACATAAACTTCTATCCTTTAAGGAGTGCGTCATTCCTAATGCTATAATCATCGACGTTTTCCTACCCGAACTTAACCTGATGGCCTATTTCCCCTCAGTTAGCGGTTAGCTATCACACTCAAAGTCAATACGATTATATATATAATCTGCCTGGTGTTGGAAGGGTTTGTTAATACTTAACCCCATTTAACACCTTTCTAAGGAATACCAATTCATTATGTAAGGTTTCTCTCTGCAATAATTTTCTCCCAAATGTATTTCGTTAGAGCTCATTGTTTATATATGTATACGTTTTCCACAGTTCTGTTGTATGGTCTCAGCCAGTGAGAGCTGGTGTGACAAACGGTAAGGTATCCTCTCGGCCAGTGACTGTGAGAGTACCTTCTACAAATGTCTTCCGCCAGCGAGTTTTGTCTGCGTTTTCTATTGTTGAGTATGTTCTGTTTTCTCTGACACTCTGCCTTTGACACACGACGGCTAACAGAGGCATGGGAGTGAAAGGACCAGCTCCAATGCCATCGTGGGAAGTCGAGGGAAATGAAGCAAAGGTCAGCGGGAAGTTCAGGTTTGCTGGGAAGTCCTGTGACCTGGCAAGGGACATCATCAGTACCATTGGAACATGAAAGGAACTGAGGAAGAATCAGGGCTGGGGGTGTGGCATGACTTGGGGGGAGGGTCTAGGAGAATGAGAAGTGACAGTGTGATGGTGGGGACATCACTGTGACCCTATATGCCCGAGATCGTGTCGCCGAGCCAGTCAAGGATACGCATGTATGATCCCTCCCCCTGCCCCCAGGGCTCCTAGCAGCTAATCTGTCTGGGTGACTCTCCTTCCTTTTCCCCAAATCCAAACCCTCTCATCGTTCAAGGCTCAATACAAGGTTTGGTTGGCCAAGTTTCTCCTTCTCTGCAGAGTATCCTTCTCCTTCCCTTGGAGCCGTCTCTCCTCTCCTTAGCACCCCCTTATGTCCCTCTGTCCCAGTGACTGTCTGTCTGGGGCATCATACTGGGCAGTCTGTAAAGCCCTGAGCGGCTGTCACCCCCATGGTCCCTTCTGGGGAGGGCAGCCAGCAGCTTTCTCACAGCCGGGGGCCAGGCTTTGTGTCTTGTGGGCCTGCAACCCTGACCATAACTGATACGGGATTAAGGCCCATGGTTTAACAAAAAGGCAACGGGCTTGCTCTAAGGTAGAGAGCGTAGCTTGGCAGGAGATCTGGTGCAAGAACTCTGTTCATTTGATAACTGGTCCAATTAGACCTTCCCTGGGAGTCATCTCTTATTTTTTAACCTTGCCTTGTAGTTTGTTTGTTATTTGCACTTTCCCCTGGGCTGAGGTCTTTTTTATTCCTTTATTAGATCCAAAGGTCCTCGAGGACAGAGTCTTACCTAATCTTTCTTTTCTCCCCATCGGTACCTGGCTCTTGGCATTCAGTAAATGTTTGTCGAGCAGGTGAATGTGAAACACCTGGGCCTGATGCCTTCACCCAAGGAGTAAATTATTCCCGTGGTTTCTTTTCAGGTGTACAGCCCACAAGAATGAGAGAGATTTGGGATCAGAAAGGTCTCCCAGCATTACTGGCCAGTGTGAACAGGGCCACTGAGCAGGGCAGTAGAGGCAGGGGTAGCAGGTGGCCGAGGATGTGG
This sequence comes from Tursiops truncatus, assembly GCF_011762595.2. Lineage (NCBI taxonomy): Eukaryota > Metazoa > Chordata > Mammalia > Artiodactyla > Delphinidae > Tursiops > Tursiops truncatus. The sequence goes on along the minus strand of NC_047046.1, from coordinate 76,116,157 downwards.
TTGGAGGGATAAACACAGATGGTGCCCTGTGGGCTACCCAGACCCGGGAGGTCTGAGGCTTGGGGCCTGGGAGATGGGGACAAAACTGTCCCAAAACAATGAATATAGAGCCAGAGACATAAAAAGTGAGAGCGGCAAGTCCAGGGAGAGGGACAGACGGAGTTATACCAAACACATTCATCCCAACGAGACGACGTCTCCCAGCACTGGTCAGCCCCGAACTCCTGTCTTCTCCCCTGGGTTGTAACTTCCTCGTGAGCAGGGCTTAGAGTTTGTTCATCTTGGGATGCTCAGGGCTTGCAGGGCCTACAAGGGGCCTGGCACATAGTAGGTTCCCAGGAATCGTTTTTTTGTTTGTTTGTTTGTTTTTGTTTTTGCGGTACGCGGGCGTCTCACTGCTGCGGCCTCTCCCGTTGCGGAGCACAGGCCTCGGATGCGCAGGCTCAGCGGCCACGGCTCACGGGCCCAGCCGCTCCGTGGCATGTGGGATCTTCCCGGACCGGGGCACGAACCCGCGTCCCCTGCATCGGCAGGTGGACTCTCAAACACTGCGCCACCAGGGAAGCCCCCAGGAATGGTTTTTAACCTGAACTGAGTTGATAAAAGAGGACTTCACAGCCTGTTTTGACAGCATATCCAGCGGCTACCAAGGTTTCTATCACCTTGAATATTATGAAGTTCTCTCCTTAAATCTAACTGTGCTTTCCTGACACAGCTTAAGTCTATTTCCTCTCAAATGGCTTAAAATGCATGGGATGATTCTTCAGCCATTCGGGAAGAAGGAATGCTGTGTATAAAGCCTGGATTCAATAAAACCAGATTTTTAAAAAATAGCTCTTAGCATCTTCTACTACAGACACTGGTCTGGGCAGGGCTTTGTATTTTATTGAATCCAGCTGAATAGCTTGACTACATTAATAATGGGGCTTCATTTCCAACCACTGGCTCACAATCTTTTCCCCTAAAAGCCTTATGGTACTTAAGCAACTGCTAATATATGAATAATTGCTGGTGGCATCATTTCCTGCTATGATTTGACCACCAGGATGAGGTTTTTCTTCTTGTACCTAATCTGATGTGTTCAAGAATGCCATGTGTGGGTCTGCAAGATCATATTTAAAATACAGTAAACAGATCTAACTGCAGCTGTGATTTGGATTGTATTAGGTTTCTTTATGTTGAGAAATTAAGGATTTGGGAAGATGCTGTTGGGTGTATAGTAACATTGGTCTGAAGGGGATTCTACCTCAAGGTTGCCCAGAGGTTTGAACCTGGAATTTCTGCTGAGCATGGTCAGTGCCATTCTGTGGGGTCCCCGGGATAGACTGGCAGATTTTATACCCTTCACTTTAAAGATGCTATTTATTTAGCTCCCACATAGCCATACTTCTTTTTGAAGTTTCCGTGCAAGATGACGTTTAACCATCAGTTCTGTTTACGTTGGACTTGAGTGATGACAGTTTTTAGTATACCTAACTGGGACAAGAAGGCCCTGTAGAAGATGGATACCTAAAATGCACCTGTTAATAGGAGGACAGCATAGCACCTGAGAGCACAGCCTGAGGCCACATGAGCTGAGCTTGAATCCAGCACTTTCTAACCATGTGGCTTTGGACAAGTTACCTGTTCTGCCTCAGTCTCCTCCTGTGAGAAGTGGGGTTAATAACAGTACCTACTGCATGAGTATGAGGTTCAGATGAATTGATGTTTGTCAGATGCTTAAACCCATGCTCGAACATAGTGCGCTGTAAATGCCTGTTACTGCCCATGTTTGTCATTTTGTTGAAAATTCAACAAAATATTTATTTGTCTCCACATAGCCTCCAACTAGGATGAGTAGTAAAGTTTCTCTTTCAGCTGGCATGCAGTCACATTGAACAGAGAACTAAAAGTTTGGTTAGACCTTGCATACAACACCTTTTTGGCAAAAATAAAATATTTCTTCTAACTGGGAAGTTCACGTTGCCCCTTGCTGTGGGGCTCGGTACTGTGGGGATAAATGGGAATGAGATATGTGATTTCCCTCCCCAAAGAATTTGCGGTCCAACTGGAGAAGCATGACTATCGTATATCAAGTAGCAAAATAAAACTGGAGGGCAGACAAAATGAAATATGGGAGGAGTTCAGGAGACGTAGATGCTAAGACAGCTGGAATGGTCCAGCCAGGCTCCGTGGAAGGTTTTCAGGTGGGATGAGCTGAGGTTGAGGACTGGGTGAAGACTCAGGTGATGGAGGTAACAAGGTGCCATGGGGTGGGAGAGATGGAGGGTGCTGATGAAGGGTGTTGGGAGGTCAGAGGGAGTGGGTGAGGCTCTGGGGTGGGACCGATTCAGCTCATTGGAGAAGCAGTGAAGACACTCCCAGGCTGTAGCCGCGGATACGTTGCACAGTTAACATAGCGCCGGAAAATACAGTGAGAGAGGCCAGACTATGGAGGTCTTCACAAAGCAGGCAAATGAGTTTTTAGATTTGGTTTAATAGAAAAAAGGAAGTGAGAAGGAGGTAGGAACCACTACCTGGTGCGCTCGGCAGCTGTGTCACCCGACGTCCTTCCTGCAGCAGCAGTGTCCCCAAGCTGGGCCCTGCGCTTCTCCAGTGGCAGAGGAGTGAAGACAAGCTGGGGAAATTAAAACATTTTACTATATGTGAGTTATCCAGTCCAAGCACAACACATCCCAGGAATGTTTTTCTGTTTTAGGAAATGAAGTGGTGGGCTGTTTGGAGGCGGTGAGGGTGCGAGTTCTACCTCTTTACATCTGAACCTCCACTGGAACAGAAAGAGACGCGGTGGTTTTTGTTTAGATGAGTCCCCATTGTATTAGATGTTTATGAGTTTTTCTCAGAGCTCCTTGATCATCCACTCATACGAAAGAAATGTATTAGCTCGTCTGCCTGTCCCTTTCCTCCACTGGTCTCTTATTTTCCCTTGTTGGACGCTGTGCTTTGGTTCTGCATCATGGGCCCATTCCAGGCTTGAGTAAGGGGCAGGCGGTCCCCGGCAGCTCGTCTGCATCATCGCTCGGCCCCTGTGAAGTGGAGGGAAATAAACAGCACGTGGGAGGGGGGAAATCTGTGTTCTAAGAACTGCTTTGGTTTACACATCTATAGATACACTCAACCAGCACTGCGGGTCACATGGACCGGCTGGTGAAGCTAAGCATGAGTCACTTTTAAATTACTCATAGAGAAAGAAAGATGTTTCTCAAAGCCAAGCACCGTTGGCTCACACATGGAGCTGGGGGAGTGAGCACTCGGGCCTCCCGTGACAGCTGGCGTGCACAGCGCATCTGCTGGGAAGCGTGCGTCCCGGGCCTGAGAGCTCTTTGCCGCGTGTTGTATTTGGAGGTGAGACTCTCCATCAGTGGGAGCCCCTGCATTGGAGCAGTGGGTGCTTGGGGTCAATTCCCCATTTAGACAGTCTTTCTCTCACCATCTCACTCTGTAATTGGCACGAGGACTCTTGATGCAGGCCTTCAGTAACACAGTCTAGTGGTGGAGACCAAGCCATGTGAGCCTGAAATATGGAGAAGTATGTCAGTTCAGCGAAAGGTCAGGTAGGGAAGGGCCAAGGAGAGGAAGTCCAGGAGCATCATGGAGCACATGAACTTCAGCTGGGTCTTGAAGGGCTTAGTTCCTCGTGAAGGAGAAGGAATTCCATCCCAAGCAAGATGGAAAAACCATCTGAGCCAAAAGAAAGCATAAATGACAACGGCTACACCTTCATTTTATCCGTTGGGAGTCTAAACTTTTTTGACACACGAAAATAGAGAAGACAAGAGAACCGTCACCAAGGGAGGCCAAGGCACTGCTTACTAAATTGGTCCAAAGGAGGGATTTCACCAAATGCAAATTGAACAAAGAACAATATGTGTGACTCAAAATATCCGTTATGCTCTTAATGTGAGAGGGTGTGCGGCAGGGAGGTGACCTTTGAAAGGTTTTAAAGTTGTAAACTTCTGTGACCACATTGTTTTGATTGCTGGAAGATTTAAGAAAGGATTACCTTGCGGCACCATCTTGGAAAAGTGATTAACAGGAAAAAAAAAAAAAAGAAACTGCTTCCTACATAATGTTTCGGGACTTTTTTCATTCTGTTTTACCTTTGAAGATGTACAATTCAGACATCCGTGAAGTAGCTCTACCTTTCCTGAGAAAACAGAAGTCTAGAGGTGTAGGCGCCTGCCCCATCTGGTCTTCTGCTCCTGGCCCCTCTGCCAGAAGTTTGGTTCCCTGGACCCGATGGAAGCGCATTTGGCCTCGTTTCTCCCCCCAGCCCCGCCCCTGCCTTGCCAGGAGGGTGACGTCGTAGCAAAGTGGAGCCACTGTCCCTCACCCCGAATGTGTGCCTCTGGGCCAGACATTCCCTGAAGGTCTCCTCGGAAATTTGGGAAACAGGAAATGTGAAGAAAATTTCTAATTTGCCTGGTCATGTGAACTCCTCTTTCGATGTTGCAATAGAATTTTGGAAAGGAGTGCTCTGAGCTGGGTTGAACCCTCCTCATCAGAGAGCCTTTGCTCCTTTGAGAATTTGGTCGATTTGACTATCCCGCCTCAACTTCCCTCTTTCTAAACATGTAAACCCTGATGCCTAAAGAACAAAATCAGAAAAGAAACCCACTGGGTCTTAGTTGCACGGTCAGGTTGCCAGCTGGGCTGCTGAGAGGGGCCCACGTGCTTGTCCCTGAAAAGCCCCTTGGCATTTACTACAGGCTCCCATCCCTGCAGACGTGTCTGTGCAGGCTCGCGCAGCATCTTCAGAACCTTCACAACCTGTGTTTGCAGTAGATGATTGATGAGGAGGCTTTGCTTCCCACACATTTGGCTCTGATAATCTCCACGCTAAAACATTGAGATGCAAATAATTGTAAAACGAAGTGGCTTCGAGGGATCTTTCTGGGAGGATGGAAACGGCTCCATATCTTGAGAGGGGAGTGGGTTCCAGGGGCTTTTGTCAAAATTCATCACACTGTGCACACACACGAAGTGTCCATTTTGCTGTCTGTAAATTAAACTCCCATGAACAGTTTTAAAATAATAAAGTGGCTTGAGCTTGGGAAAAAAAACTAAAAGTGACTCCATTCAAGGGATTTAGAAACGTTAAGAGTCAGCCGGTAGAAACTAAGAAATAGTCGTGGGCAGTCCCCCCCATCCTCCCTACCGCCGTCCGGGAAATCTTTGCAAGGTGAGCAGATTCAGCCCAGCTTGTAGAAACTACAGCTGGTTCTGTGCCTGCGTCTGTGTTTTCATATGTGGTGTTTTATCTTGATGTCCATTTTTGTTTGGCTTATTTCCCTGTTTAATTGGATTTTTTTTTCTATTTCCTGAATATGAGTCCCCCATAGTCCCAAATATCCCAGGCCCTATAAAAAGTGAATGCCCAATGATTGTCCACCCATGCCCTGAGATGCAGTGCTTCCCCCTGCTCTGGAACATTCTACTGAAATTAGCCAGTGCATGTTGGCCTTAAATGCATATGTAAAAATGGAAAGTGAAAGGAGAAACATCCCTACTTGCACTCGTTCTTCAGAAAATTCCCAGCTATGTCTGTTTCTAAAAAAAAAATCCGTTTCAGAACTTTTACTTTGGAAAACCTATTTTTGCCCCATAAGAAAAATAAGACATGTGCTCAGTAAGTAGTGCTGTTTATTTTAAAGTAAGAAAACAGGGTTCATGATTCTGTCTGGATGTGGGTGAATGGGGGCAGACCTTTCCTTTGCTTTCTCTCCCTCTTTTCTCCTCTTCATGGCCACTCAGAACAGGTGTGGAAATTCCCGCAAGTGTAAACTGTGACCATTTACACGTTTGTATACGGAGTTTCATGTTTTTTTTTTTTTTTTTTATGACAAGTCAGTCTTTCTGTCATCATCTCATCTTGAAACTAGAGAGGAAGGGAATGGACGAGCAAATTGCTAATATCAGAGGCTTCTGGAAATTCCCCTTTTATGGTACATGAGTCTTTCTTAAGAATAGTTCTCTTTCAGTTGTGTTTTTGCAATTTTGGTGAAAATCACTTGCTCGGCCCTACCTCTGCTTTGCTTAATAAGCCTGATCCCAGCTCTCTTTAGAGCAGAGGCTGGAGAAGGCGGTAGGGAGGATAACTTGATTTTCACTGCTTGGGAGAAGAAGAGCCCGACTGAGATCCTTTTTTTTAAGTAGATAACGTGAGTATAAATCGATAGTCACATACTTTTAAATAATTAATTTCTCCAGTCTCTTTTATAAACTGATGAATCTCACGTGCACTAATGACTCACCAATGCCTGAATGGTATAAAATACTCCTGGCATTTTGTGTGTTAATGGATACCCTTCAGTTCCAGTTACACCCTGGCTGAATGGAAGCTGACCGACCTGTTTTCAAGTCAGTACAATACAAGGTGATTCTCAAGCGAAAAAGCTTTTTTCCCACACTGCTTCAGAGGATGCCTTCTTGAAGATGGATGTAGGCCTTGGATCCTGGGGCTGGGACAGGCTTATGTCCGATGTGCCCGCAGGTGGAAGGGCCCCTGGAGGCAGGCAGGTCTCACCGCAGCTTTGGGGACCAGCTGGCAGGCTGCCTGGGGGGCTCGGAGGGGCCGGCACAGACTGAGGCCTGGAATGTGGGAGAGCGTGTGACAGCCAGTCCCAAGGCCGGGCTAGAGGGACTATGCTAATTAGCGAGATGCCTGCTAGGGCCGGGTCACTGGGCGGCCAGGTAAACAGTATTGGGTTATCTCTGCGTTGGCAGAGGGGGGCAGTGGCTCAGTGCCTTCGCTGCTGAGTTGCTCTTATTAATCGCACCTCAAGGCACCGCTAGGTTAGACAAGAAGAATACTCCTCCAGGAACCCTCTGCCTGTCTCCCTCCCCCAGCATCCTTCCCATCCTCTCCTGCAGCGTGGGAACCAGGAGGGACCTCCTAACTGGGCACTTGTCTGGGGACAACTAGCTTCCCAGGCCTCGGGGGGCCACAGCCTGTCCCCACCCCAATCACAGGAACCTTAGACTCTAGGCCAGGTGAGTTTAGACTCAGTCGGAGCTTTTCTTATGAAATGTCTTGACTTCTGAGTTTCTTTTTCCTGCTACGTTGAGCCCCGAATATGTTTGTTTTCTTTCTAATTTTGGCTTTTGAAAAAAAGAAAAAAGAATGTTTGGTAGAGTGTAAAAGTTTTCTCATATCCAGACTGGAAACTCCCTGGTCACCCTGAAACCGGGCAGGTGCCTCTTTGTCTCTCTGTCAATAAACAGTGCGTACTTGGCCTGGACGACCTCCGATGGCCATGGTGGGCCCCGGCCCGTCTCGGTATTCGAGGAGGGCCGAGCCGCCCTGAGTTAGAAGCCAGACCTGCCGCTTGCTCTTCTTTTTTTTCGATCTTCTGATAGAGACCACATAGTGTTCTCTTCACGGTATTTTGATGACATATGACGTATCAGCCCAGGTGTGACCTTTACACCGTGCATGGCCTTACGATTATAATAAGTGAGAGAAGATAAAGCCAGCTGGAGTTCAAGGTTAAAGCCAAAAGCAGCTAATACTAATTTTCATTGAAAACTGGGTCACAGAGCCAGGCATAGGTGCCCCTCTGGGGGGACTCTGTTCAGTTGTCACTTGTGTTATTTTATAGACCAACCCCAGGCACAGGGTTTCCATGAGATAAGCCATCTCTCGAGGTACAGACGTACTGGTGACACACACTCTGAGGACCTCCCTTCCGCGGGGCCACCCTCCGCATCATGAGGTGTCTGGTCCTGGCTTCCATGCTGGCTGACATTTCACTTCTCTGGGACTCAGTTTCCTTACTTAAAAAATAAAGGGACTTGGCTCCTTTTCCTTCATCTTCTTGCACTCTGTTTTCTCCAGATAGGGGACGCCAACCCCCAATTGAGTACTTAGTTCCTCAGGAAAAAAACTGTCCGACCCACAATTAACGTAATTGTTTATTTGTGTAAAGGCTTTCTTATTTAGCTCCCGGACTGGCTGTCTACATGTGCTGGAGGATGGCCCCGGGCTGGGGCTCACATGAGCCGCTGCTGTGTCTTTTTCTCACAGAGCAGCCAGCTCAGAGGAGAGAAAATGGAGGAGATGAGGGAGGGCAGAGTCTCCACTGGTTTACTCCTCCAGCCCGGAGGGAGCTGCCTCTGGGCAAACGCTTTGACTCGCATCTCTGGTCACCCAAGAAATCGAGAGACCAGCACTCTGGGTGCAGAGCCCCTTGGCGTTATGAAGTCCACTGATTTGCAGATCCTGAGCAGAACAGGAGAGGGGGCCCCCCAAATCAGGACCTGGAAAGGGATTCCCTGGCCTTGTTTCTGTTTCTGAGTGGCAGGTGGACGGGTAGGTGGACGCGTAGCATCCTTGTAGCACTCAGGTCAGGGCGAGATGCAGGGGGAAGCACAGCTCCGGGCATTTGGGTACAACCTCCCAATGCTCTAAGGCAGGGCTTCACGAGACAGGGCACAGTGGCAAGGTCTGGAGACGTTTCTGTTGTCCCAACTAGGCAGGGGTTTCCACTGGAATCTAGTGGGTGGAGGCCAGGGGCTCTGCTGAACATCCTACGATGCCCTCTCCCAGCAAAGACATATCTGGTCTAAGTCCCGAAGCCTAGTCATATTCTATAAATTGAAAACACTGGGCTGAGGTGAATGGGAAAAGTCATTTGCAATTTTCCCCACAAGGGACACTCCCTCTCTGCTGCCGGAGGGGGCTTGGTGTTAACTCTTGCTTCCTTCACCTTTTTGTGTGGCCCCCGCCTCCGTCTTCTGCCCCCTCAGCCTTTTTTTTTTTCCCTCAACAAACTTCATGAATATTAACTGGGGCATTCAGGGCCAAAAGGGCTTCTGGTCTTACTTGGGGAATACCCTCGGGCAAGACAAGCAGTGAGACCAGGAGGCCCAGGAACGCTAAGGGCACCTTCCTGGGTCACACCAGTGGTCCACACCAGGGTCCTGGGAGACCCAGGTGACGAACCTCCGACCTGCAGAGAGAAAATGGGGAGGGGGGAGCGAGGGCAGAAGAGAGAGGCTATGACAAGCACTCCAGGGACAGAAAGGAGGAGAGGGCCGCAGTGGACCCTGACGGGCCCTGCTCTCTTCCCCACCTCCAAGGCCTGCTCCTTGTTTCTTCCCTCCCCTCTCACTGGCTTGCCCTTCTCTGTCTGCCTCTCAGCCACCATCCTCCCCTTCCCTCTCCACACCAACAGGGGGCAGCAGACAGCAGCAGACAGAGCCCACCAGCCACAGCCCCAGTTTCTGAGCCAGCCCCTCACCTGGACTCCAGGGCGCCCTGAGGCTTCCATCCCAGCAGGTTGGGTCTCTGAGGCCCTCCTCTTCCACCGGCGTCTCTCCTCACCCTCAACCCCCCGAGACGTCCCTCCCCACTCCAAGCATCGCGCAGCCCACGCCAACCTGGCTAGGGGCTGTTGTCGGCCTCATGACACATCTGTAGTATCGGCTCGCGTATGGTTTCTCAGCCTTTCCAGCGAGGGTATTGTGCCTCTTCAAGTTGAGCATCCGCCCCTTGAGCACTGAGGCAGGAGCTATGCTCTGCCCCCACTGTTTCCCCACAGACCTCAGGGTCAGTGCTCAGTTCTGCTGATGCACGGAGAGGGCGCTGACGTCTGCCTCCTGCCCACGGCGCCCCCTCCGAGGGACCCTTGGCGAGCGTTATCTCACGGCATTCTCACCCCAGCCCTTGCAGCCGATGCTGCCACCCCCTCATTTTTTATAGATGAATAAACTGAGGCTCAAAGGGATTAGACCTCTCAGCCAAGGTCTTAAAGCTGTGACGTAGCCGACTCAGAAATCCATTTCAGGACTCTAGACTCTACCACACACTACGCTGCTGTTTCAACTCCAGACGGTCCCGAGACTCTTACAATATGTCATGAGTCCATCATCCTTGAGCGTGGCACCATCTTTTTGGATTGTGTTGTTTAAATCATTTTGATTTCAATTTATTTACTTATTCCTCCCACAAATGCTTACTCAGCTTTTATCCGCGGTGCTGGCGCCGTTAGAACCTGGAGGACAAAGAGGACGATGATGCAGGCCCTGCCGTCGAGGGGAGGAAGCAGACGCGTAGTGGAGAGCTCAGGAGCGAGCAGAGATGGGCAGGATGAGAAGTGGGTGTGGTGGGCAGGTGATGGGGCTTGGTCAAGAAAGGCTTCACAGAAGAGGTGGTGTTTCAGCAGAGTCTTGAGAGGCACCAGGATGTGGTGTGAGCCGGGGTCAGCGGGAGGTATGAGGTTTCAGGCTGATGCTGCCAGTAGCACAGGGAGTTGAAGGCAGGAGGTGGCAGTGGTGGCGTATGGGTGGGGAGGGAAGAGGGAGAAGTTGAGGATCCGGGTTTCCAGCTGGGTGGTAGGCTATCAGGGGAGCTCACTGGGCTTTTAGAGACAGATTTGGGGAGAGCTGAATGAGCTCCCTTTGGGGTGTGTTGAGTTTGAAGTACCTGAGTTACATGTGGATATATTTGATTCTAAATTAGGGTTGAAGGCTCATTAAGAGATTTGGGAACCAACAGCCTAAGAGCCCCTTAGCAAGGTTGTAGCTGAAGTCAGGAAGGGTGTGAGGTCTCTACTCCTTGGGGAGGTATGTAGCCATTTCCATAAATCTGTGTGGAATAGTATTGCATTATCTTTGTTCATAAACTAAACTTTGTCCCTAAACTCCAGTAGCCCAGAGTTGGAAGGTTCAGGTATGTGATGAATAAGTGATTTTCATCCTTTCTCTGCACCGTTAAGAGTTCATGAATATCTCCAGCATCTGCATTCAGGCTTCCCCTTTCCAGGGCCACACCTGATTTTTAAATATTATTGTCTCATGGAAGGTTCTTCTCCCCTTGACTGTGTCAGCTGTCCATCTCCCTCTGGACCTGCCATTGGCTTTTTGAAGTAGCCGGCTCTCATAGAATATTCCAGATGGGGACCTCATGGCTTAGTACAAGGTCAGAGGTTCTTTCTCTTGGGTTGGAAATCCCTTCCTGATGAGGACAGGCTGGCCCTTCTGCACCGAGGTCATGAAGGAATAGCTTCTGCGGACTCCAGAGCTCTTCCAGGCTTGCATCTGATAGCTCCAAAGTATTGAGTCTGGTTTGAGTTGTTTTTTCCAGAACTTTCCTTGACTAATGATGTAAGTAAGTAAGATCCTCAAATCAAAAACTACAAATCCTGCAAAAAGAACTTTACCAGCTTCAAGCTTTTCACACTGCTATTTTCATATTTGCATTTCCTTTCACCTCCCAGAAAGGAAGGGGAAATTGAGATCTCTGACAGTTAAATGGAAAGATGAGAAGAGTGGAAGGGAGTCACAGTGACTGATACCCGTCCCTGCGCTACACGCCTCACGGAAGTCATTTATTCTAATGACAACTCTAGAACTATTTTCTGTATTTTATGAACTAAGACATGGAGGCTAGGAGACGTTGAAGACCTCATCTACCGACTTAGATTAAAGCATTCCAGGGGAAAAAAGGAGAACAATGAACTCATCCAACTCATTGACATAGCTGGGAATGTGCAGAGTTGAGGTTCCAGCCCCGTTCCGTCTTATTCTAATGTTTGTGCTCCATCCTCTCCATCAAGCTGCCTTCTGAAGGGGTGGAAGTGGAATGGCAGAATCAGAGGCCAAGTGAAATCATTTTTCAGGTGAGAGAGTGCCAGGCAGTGTGGCTCTTCATGCGAGCAAATTGGATGCCAGTTCTGAGCTGAGGCTATATGGGTATGCTGGCCTCCTGTATCCACTGCTGAAGGAGCCATGGTCAGATACATAGGTAGAAAATTCCAAAACTGAAGACATGATGAGGCATTATCACCTGACTATCCACCATCCTGATACAACGGGTATCCTACAGTTTCACCAAACCCACATAATTATATCTTCCAATGAGAAAGCAGGTGCTGACAGTAGGCACGTGAGTTGTCATTATCTTTTTGCCTCCCATGCACTTTATTATTTAACAGTAAGAACATTTAGGAGTAGCGCTTTGTAGATAAGTTGCTCGGTTAGGTTGACAAAAGGTGATACACAAACGCTAGGAGATTAAAGAAGAGATTCGGTCATCATAATCCCTTCTGCCTTCACGTGACTTGACAGTAAAATCTCTGGCTTTTGGACTAACTTTGGGGAAGGTTTTGACAAATGAATGACAAAATCTGTAATTTTAGAATTTCTTGAAATAGGTATGTTTTTAAATTTTCAAATACCTAGAACTGGGCACACAAAGTGTTGCCAAGTGGCAGCTCTGTTTAGCAAATAGTGACCACATCAAAACAGCAGGCTCAGTCTGCTTGCTCTGCTTCTGCGCCCGTGGCAGCTACATCGCTTTGGTGTCAAATGCGTGTTTTTAAAAATCTTGAACACTGTTTTCTCTTAGTTAGATAAACAAAGTCCTTGATGACTATTTATAACTATTCGTTAGTGAGTCTCCCCTAAGTTCTACAAAGCAGTGAGAACATGAAGGGGATGTTTTGCAGGTTGGCTGTGGAGTAAAGACCATCTGTTTTGATCAGTCTATCTCCCACCCAAGCCCCTACTTGAAGTTCTGAATTTGTATTTCTCAGATTGTTGTCCGAAGCTGTGCGGCCAGCTGCCGTAGATTACATCTGCGGGGAGCAGCTACTGAGCCTCCTACCTTCTGTGTAGGAGCCTGGCCTTGAGAATTCACTGATGGGCCCATTTTATGCTGTTTTCCAGCTCGTTCAACCAAGGGCTCAAGGCACCACTGAAAACCTTCATATCACAGAGAGCCAGTGTTCGAGGGGCGTTTGGTTTCAACTTGCTTGTGTGTGAACATTGATATTTATAATCATGCTAATGTCTAAGGCACTCAAATCACATTAAGAGCTTTAGCTCAGGCTGCCAAGGAAATGAGCACGTATCCACATGGCTGGGAAGGATGAGAAATTGGGTTGGGCCTACAGAAATGGAATAGGCTCTGACGTTCATTTCAGTGATCTTTTCCATGAGATTTTGTTTGGAAAGCCATGCAGCCAGGCGTTCCTCATGTACACGTGTCCCCTCCCCCTCCAGCGTGTGCTGTCACTCTCACCCTGGGCCCTCACTCACTACCGGCCACCTTGCATGAACTGTGCCCCCCGTTCCATCTTTCTGGGAACCCTGCTCAGGGCCCATGTGTCTGTGCCATCCCCTCTGCCACCTAGGGCCTTGCTCCTTGTGTCTTCCCTCTTGGCTTCCCACATAAACTGGACTCCAACTAGAGCGAGTGGACTGGTGATGGTCTCTTGAGGCCACCCCAGAACTGAGGTCGTGCTGCTCACAGAGCTGATGCCTAGTAAATAATGCAGGGCAGACGGTCAGTCTGGCAGGGGGTGGCTTGGTGTGGTGGGAGGGGATGAGCCACGAGGGGAAGTAGCTTAGGGTCACTACAGACACCGTCGCTGTGGGGAAGGGAATTTTGGTGGGAAGTCTGAACAGGTTAATTTGACCCAACTCTTAGGCTAATTTATAGAAAAAGCACAAGAAGGGGGAAAATTCCCTTTGAGCGATGAGAGAGGTGAAAGCGAAGCAGGGAATGTCCCTTATTGCATTACAGAAGAGGAAACCCAGATGACTTCTCAAGTAGTTTACTGAAGCTACCATGAGAGCTCGGTTAGTCAGGATGAAAGAGGCCCGTTTGCCTTCTCGGTGGACGTATGGCTTAGGACTCTTTGAAGAGTGTTGCCTGTCAAATTGGAAGAATATGACCGGAGTCGCCCAGTGGAGTTGGAGAATTCATCTCCATTCTTGCAATCTGGGTAACTCCTTCCTAAGCAGTAAATGTTATGCCAGATGCCAACATTCCTGGAACGTTTACGGCCAGAAGTTCTCCAAAACGTTGTTCACTAAGCTTCAGCGTTTTTAGGACGCCCCATCTAAATCCACCTCTTTATCCCTACATGGAGACTGTTGGTGTATTAGCCTAACACTAGACGGCTGAGCAGAGTCTGGTTCTAGAGTTTGTGCCAGGCTGTGGGAGTTCAGGAAAGGCTCAGAAATGATAGTTTCACAGCATAGGGAGACTATGCCTTGAGAGAAGATAGATGGGAGCAAAGACAAATGCCAAGAGAAAGTGGGAGGACGGCAAATTAAGAGGGATAAAGGAAGAAAAAAAGGAGCAGATATACATAGCAATAAAAGAAGAAAAATCATTACCATGTGCAATGGACAGAAAAGTGACTTTCCTGTTTTTCTTTGGGCCCTCCTACACCCACCACTATTGCTAGAAGGTGAGAGCAGAGGGCTTTCTGTGGAATCCACTCTTGAAAAGGAGAGAACCCTTAAGAATCTTTCTTCCAGCTCTCCGTGTCTTCCATTTTCAGGCTGACTCAAGCAAAGTAGGGAAAAATCACGTCTGGACAACGGAAACTTATTTCCTCAAATCTAAAAGACTTATGTCAAGAGAACCCTTACTGTAGAGAGCCATAGCATTAAACACTGAATTTGATTCCAACCAATAATTAGATAAAGGGTTAGAAATCAATATTATGTGTGCCATCTCCTTCTTTCCTCACTGCTAACCCTCGGCCAGGCCACTATAATAACAGTGTTATTTTTCATGCCTGAAAGGAAAATCAGAGACTTCATCAAGAAAAGTCTTTTAAAGGAAGGCTGTGTTATTGCAATATTATTTGGACTCTCCCTCTGAATATATGAATGATTCCAATTTCTCTTAATATGGGTTGAGGGTGGTGAATTAAATCTTGCTGGGTTAGAGAAGCAACTTAGAAACAAGTCAAAGGCCCCTAATGTCAGCCAACATTTATGTTATAAATGAGCTTGATTTTTTTTTCCTCATACTTTTTACTTTTTCGAAGAGACAGAGCTGTTATAAATAAGCAGGTCGTGGCTGTATTCAACTTATGACATCTTGGCTCTTTGCAAGCGCGTTTAGCTGGGAGTCATAACTTCGTTCAGGGAGGCCGTGTGAGAGAGTGGAAGGGCAAGATGCTTTATGTCAGGATTCTGGGTCTGAGTCCTGGTTCTGCCATCAGTTAACTATGCGTCCTTGGAAAATTTACCTATTCTTGGTCATCTGTAAAGTGAGGGTGACAAGAGTCATGACTTACCTGTGGCTTGATGAGAGGATCAAACCAGTTGATAGATATGGAAGAATTTTATCAACTGCAGTGTGCCCCGTGAATATTCGTTTCCTTTTTTTATATATATAAATTTATTTATTTTATTTTATTTATTTTTGGCTGCATTGGGTCTTCGTTGCTGTGCATGGGCTTTCTCTAGTTGCGGCGATCAGGGGGCTACTCTTTGTTGTGGTGCACGGGCTTCCCATTGCAGTGGCTTCTCCTTGCAGAGCCCGGGCTCTAGGCGCGCAGGCTTCAGCAGTTGTGGCTCGCGGGCTCTAGAGTGCAGGCTCAGTAGTTGCGGCGCATGGGCTCAGTTGCTCCGCATCATGTGGGACCCCCCAGACTGGGGCTCGAACCCATGTCCCCTGCGTTGGCAGGCGGATTCTTAACCACTGCGCCACCAGGAAAGCGCTCGTTTCCATTTTTAATAGGTACCGTTATATTAATGGGAAAGAGACAGTTATGGTTTCATCCTCAATATACATTTGCTCTTTATTTAATAACACTTTTTGTGTCCTACTGTGTTTCAGCCAGCAAACCAGAGACTAGGAGGATTCCTTTGCCACTTCCTAGCATCACACTGCAATGGTGTGAGGTTTACTCCTCATCCAGCACCAAATGAAAATTTTTGGCCTTTAAAAATAAAGAGAAAAGGCCAAGAGCCAGAAAGATTAAGGATTAAGTTAATTTTTAAAATAACAAATCTTTCTGCATATTCTCTTCTCCTTTATATGGTGCTGGTAATTTTTAAAATTAGATTTTCCTTTGGGCATTTCGTACTAAAAATGATGAAGTTCCCTGTCCCTTGTAATTGCACTTCTTTTGATTTTCTTTTATTATGACTTGCATATCACTGACAATTTTCCCCTGGAATGTTAAAAGCATACATCATCCAGCTAAAAGGAAAAAATACTGTCTTAATAAAAATGGAAAAGACAGAGAAAGTGGAGATTCCTCTCTTTTGGTTCCAAATAAGACAAAGTCTTCATTCCTTATTCTTCATACATGCCAAGGTTGATGTCATGGAACCAAACCAGTTTTGAGTTATCTGAAATGAAAAAAAAAAAAAAGAAAAAAAAGCAGTTCAACAATCTTCTGGATTGAGAAACAAATTTTCTGCAGCCTGATAACCCAAAAATGACTTGAAGGCATTGTCTCTGTAGCTTCTTGGGTCGGGTGGGGGGGAGGGTGGGAAGACATTCTGGGAAAGACTTAAGGAGGAGAATTTCAGTTCAAGGGTTGCTCTGGGAGATCCAAGAAGTGCTGGAGGGGCCACAAAGGAATAACACTGAGTACCACAGGGATCTGTAATCCACAGAAGAGGGACGAAAAAAGCCCGTATGATTCCTTTGGTTGATGTATTAACATATCATTGAAAGTTACCACTAATGAATGTTATTTATGAGTGATAAGCAGGATACATCCAGGGAAGGTGTCTGTTAGTTTTTCACAAAATCATCTTCGCGTTATTGAAATGCGGCTTTCATTCCATTTGAACTGTAGTCCTAAACCGCTGTTGCATGGAGTCCTAAGCAGGAATGGATACTGGGAACTTTAGGAACCCTGCCGGGAGTCTCATTTCTGGTGCCTTGAAGGTCTTGTTTCTGTTGATGCCTAGAATAGCAGGCACATTCCTAGCTTCCCTGTTAGGGCTGTGGCTTCCAGTGTCTTCCACTGTAACCAGCTGTAGGATTCAGGCCTCCATTGCACCCAGAATAGATGGAACGGCAACTCTGGGACTTTTAATGAGAGCCAAGAAGGCCCTGGTGGACTGTCCCTCCCAGTCTGCCAATTAAGTAACCCCTTTCCTCCCTGCTTTTGAGGCACAAACACAAAATGGAGTCCCCGAATCTACAAGTTATGAACTTTAGGACCCAAAAGGGCCTTCAGAGGACAGGTGGGGGCTTTCTCTTCCTGTCACAAATGAGGCCCTTGAAACCTGGCAAGGTGACTCCCTTGGTGGCAAGGAGGAGGGCCTGAGCCTGGGGTAGCTGACACTCAGACCCCATAGCTTGCCCACTGTGTGGGTTGTCATGACAACAAGGATGGTGTGATGGGCTTCTGAGCCAAGGCACAGCTCTGCTCAGACTCTTGTCTTTGAAAGGGTGTGCTCCTTTGTCCAACATTAAAACTTGGAATTTCTTACCTTCTTACCAAAGGCCTTGTGGACTTGATGGCAGTGAAATTACATATTTTTTAACTGACATGATTGATGTAAAACATTATACTCGTTGCAGGTGTACAGCAGTGATTATGTATATATTGCAAAATGAATATGTATATATTGCAAAATGATCACCACGATGTCTATTAACAATTCATCCATCACCACACATAGTTATAACTTTTTTCTAGTGATGAGAACTTTTAAGATCTACTCTTTTAGCAACTTTCAAATATACTATACAGTATTATTAACTCTAGTCACCATGCTGTACGTTACATCCCAGGACTTATTTTATATCTGGAAGTTTGTATAAAAGGTCTTGTAGACATGATGGCAGTGACATTATAATTTTTAACATTTAAAATGACCCTTAAGGGCTTCCCTGGTGGCGCAGTGGTTAAGAATCCGCCTGCCAATGCAGGGGACACAGGTTCAAGCCCTGCTCTGGGAAGATACCACATGCCACGGAGCAACTAAGCTCGTGCGCCACAACTACTGAGCCTGCGCTCTAGAGCCCACAAGCCACAACTACTGAGCCCACGTGCCACAACTACTGAAGCCCGTGCACCTAGAGCCTGTGCTCCACAACAAGAGAAACCACCCAATGAGAAGCCCGCGCACCGCAACAGAGAGTAGCCCCCGCTCGCACCGCAACTAGAGAAAAGCCCGCGTGCAGCAACAAAGACCCAACACAGCCAAAAATAAATAAATACAAATAAATAAGTTTAAAAATAAAATAAAATAAAATGACCCTTAATAAAATGACCTTTTCCAACTGATGTACCAAGTAGTAAAACTTACCTAATCGAATCTGTAAGTCATCAACCATGAACTTATGCCTGGGGGTCAGATATCCTTGAAAAACCCTCCAGGTGTGAGTGGAATAACCTTAATATTTTTTTTTCCAGTTTTGTGGGTTGTTTTAATAGGTGAGGATTACCTCAAAAGACATTTAAGTGATGTTTCAGGTTCAAACGGAAATGAAAAGCAGATAAAATTGTAAGACAAGAATTTCAAGAATTTGACAGAGGTGAAAACTCACAAAGAAAATATGCAATTAGACATTTTCGTTCTGCCCATTTATCCTACTCAAATCCCTCTCCAGTTGCCCCACCACCACCCCACTGGCATTTAACCCTGCAGGGGTTAACAGATTCCAGCCAGGATCTCAGGCCCGGCCTCCTATCCAGCTGCCATGGTTGGAGGGCAACAAAGATGCCTCGCCTGACCCTGCACCATCTCCTGCAAGCTTCGGGCCCATTGGTGCCCATGACCAGGGTCGTTCCACCAGGTAATTCCATGGAAGGTCCCCATGTAGCCCTTCCCGTGGCTGCAGAGACCTCACCAAATAGCCCACGTGCAGCCCTCTACACATCCGAGAGGGTGGGGACTCATCGTCTCCCAGGAAGCTCGGAGCAGTCATGTCCCAGAGAAGGGCAGACAGAGGGAGACCAGGAACCAAAACATTGGAACTAAGAAATGAACCTCAGCCGATAAAACGCAAGACAAGGAGAGAACAGCAAAGCCACACAAAAAGCCAAGGCAAAGGAGAAAAACAGAAAGGGGACTTTGGGGGAAAGGGCTCTGGGATGGAAGCATGGTGTCCTGCCTGGGTTGGTGGAGCCAGGCAGCCAGGTGGTGAGGCTCCGAGGACGAGCTCAGGCCCAGCATCTCTAGCGCCCGTCCCTCGCGCCCCACTGGTGGGAAGTCAGGTCCTGTGTGCTCAGGGGGGCTGAGCTCAGAGCCACCGCGTATACAAGCAACTCTTCCTCCACTTGCCCATCCTTAGCTTGGTGTGTGAGAGGCCTTGCCCTGAACACATGCTCTCTCAGCTGCAACTCCTGAAACGTTTTTTTTTTTAAAAAAAGGCCATTCTGACTAAGTTTGGCCTGACTGTGGCGATCACAAACTCACCTCGCAAACTTCCAGCTTTCCAGAAACAAACCGAACGTGAAAGGATTAAATACCCAGCGAGCAGGTGGGTTTTGTAAAAAGCTCTGTGGGGAGGCTCCTAGGGATTTAAAGGCCTCTGGCTTTGTTAAGTTCTGAACAATGTCCAAGTTGAAGTCAGCAGAGAAAACTGTTAGTGGTCGTGAGATGGAGTGGGTGATGCCTGGATCACATAAGAGCTCTCGGGCAGGGTTTGGACCACATGGCTGGCTCTCCTCGCCTCTCTCTCCGCCCGAGACCGGGGTCAGGGGGGCGCTGCTGGGGACACTTTGATTCAGCAGGAACCCTTGAGCAGAGCCCTTGGAAGGGTCGAAATCCACTCCCCACCATGGAGGCTCTGGAGTCTCCTATCTTAACATCCTAAATAGGCTTCTAGCTGGATTTGCTTTTGTGATGCAAGGAAACGTTCTCCTTCACCTTCCAGATGTCCTGGTGAAGCAGCCCCATACGTAGGCGGGCTTTTCCCGAACACTGTGGGAGGAGTTTCTGCTTTGGGGTTCACATCTCTGTCTACATGTCATTTTTAAATGCTCTTGAGGTGACGTGTGCAGGAGCGGCCACCGAGGCCGAACCACACAGCGAGGGAGTCCAGAAAGCCGCACGCGTTCCTGGGGGATCCAGACTGCAGAGCAGCTGGGCTCGTGGGGGGCTTGGGACCTGCGTGTGCTCCCTGATCACGGGGGCTTCTTCCCTCCGCTCGGCCGCACCTGCACACACGAGCCTACCCGCCACGGCGTGGCCCCGACCCCGACCTGAATCCCTTGCCCTGAAACACCAGCACCTCTCTTCTCCCCTTACGCAAGTCCTTCAGGCTGGGCTCCTGTCTAACTTTGTCCCCTCCAGCCCATCTTAAAGACTGCTGACGGGTTTATCGAGCCTTCCCTGTCACCCTTCAGGACTTTCTGTTTAACCTGTCTTACTGCTTGTATCCTCAAGGCCTGGACCTCCTACTTCTTTTCTGTCTCCAACAGGAGAAGCAAAGTGAGTTGAAAAAGCTCATAACCAGGAGTTGCACAGTTCAAACTGCAGCTGTGTGACCTTGGGCAAGTCGTGTAACCTCTCTGAGCCCAGTCTCTTCTGTGTAATATCGTTTATGAGAGCCGCCTCATGGGGGTTGGTGCAGTTAGTTCTCTCTTCTCATCCCAGAAGTAGACACTAAAGAAGTACTTGGATAAGTGGTTTGACTGTGGTTGGATTGCTTGCTTCAGATGTGTCCGAAGGAGAGATCAAAGTGAGAGGAGCCAGGGCCGTACTCGTGAAAAAGCCCCATGTGGGGCCACCAAGAGCCGCCCAAAGCGTGTGACTGTGCGCCGAATTTATCGTGAAAAGCATGTTGCACGTGGATCCGAGGTTCATGCACTTGGCCAAGGGGTTCCCTCGGTGGAAATAACAATTTGTTAGAACTAAAGTCCCACCTGAAGGCTTCGCCAGCCCAAACTTGAACTTCTCCTTATGACCTTAGGGGTGAGCAGTGTTTCCAGTAGGACACTGCCATCTCTGAGTCATCCCACTGGGAGAGAGTTTGCTGAGTCCTTGATTTGAGGCGCTGTATTGGGTTGGAGGAATGCATTGTCATACAGATGCCGCGGTCCCCGCGTTTTCCCTGGGCGCTGAGCGCAATGCTGGGCACGGAGCAGCTGCCGGCTGCATGCCTGCCTCGTGGAGATCAGCTGCAGCTGCCCTGCTCCGAGGCACCAGTGACAGGAGGAGCTGTGAGGCCTGGCCTGTGAACGGGGCACTGGCCGCTGACCTGCCAGGGCCACCTGGGGGTCCTGGGCTGGCCCCTCGCCAAGGAGGAGTCCAGGGCGTGGTTCGGAGCCCATCCTAGGTCCAGCCAGCAGATGCCCAAGCGCCTCTGCAGGTGGGTCCCACGGGCTCCGCGCGGCCAGCTGCACGTGTGTCTGAGCACGTGTCGGGAGTGCCGGTGGCCTTGGAAGTGGAGCTCCAGGGGCGTGGCCTCCCCCTCTCAGTGCCCACTGCCAACGACACTGACAGGCCTGTTCAGGGCGCACACGTCATAGTGCTACCTTGCTGGTGTCCACAGCAGGCTTGCTTCACTGTGAGGGGCGTCCTTGTGTGGAGTCGGCAGTCCCCTGGAAGCTGTGCTGAGGGAAGATCCAGGGTTGCTTTCAGGACCTCTGTCTCTCCCTGTGAGTCTCTCTGTGTCTGTCTCTGTCTCTCTGTATGTCTCTCTCTGTCTCCATCTCCCTCTCTCTGTAACTGTCTCTGTCTTGCGGTCTCTGTGACTGTCTCTGTGTGTGTCTCTGTCTTTCTCTGTGTATATGTCAGTCTCCTTCTCTCTCTGTCTCTGTGTGTCTGTCTCTGTCTCCCTCTATCTTTCTCTGTTTCTGTCTCTCTCTTCTCTTTCTCTGTTTGTCTCTCCTCTCTGTCTCTCCCTACAAGTGTCCCTCTCTCTGTTTGTATATAAGGCCCTGAATCGTTCTGGCAACAGAGAGCACACACTGTCAGATGTCCTTCACCGTGAGCATCTATTTAGATGAGTGGCCGCACCAGCGTATCTGGATCCCTGTAATGAGCCGGAATCCAGACCCGCAGCGCTGACCTTGCCCGGGTTTGTACATCTCAGCAGTAACAGCTGCTGCCGTGAACGGAGACTTTGCGTTTTCCTTGTGATGGAGAGGTCTGCTGTCTTCCCTGGACGCAGGAAGACTGTCTGATGTGGGAGGAAGAGGGCTGTCAAAGAGCCAGGCAGTGCACCTTGAAATGCATCTGTTTTTATTCCCATTGAGTCTTTCCAGGTGAACTGAACTCAATCATAAACTACAAAGTGAAAGCAGATTTTTCGTGCACACCCATATGGAGCCGACTGAGCACGTCCACCGCCGTGCCCACTCCTCTCCCCAGGCGTGGAGGACGGGCTTGCTGTTCTCTTAGTGAGAGGTGGACGGCTCCGTGGTGTGCGGGAGACGCTTCTCTCACGGGCCGCTTGGGGATCCCCTTGTCATTCTCACCACCACACAATGACTCGCGAGGCTGCAGAACCGGGGAGCTGGGAACCAGGGTGCGGCTTATTATATCCCGAGGTGCTTTGCAGCAGGATGCTAGCTAGCATCCTGGGAGCTTTAAGCAGAGCTGGTGACTCACTTGCTGCAGACTGAGAACACCAGGACCAGCAGCATCACAGGGGGCAGGCTGGGGGCAGGTGAGATCCTAGACAGATGTCTAAGCCTGTCATCAAGGCAACGGCCAGTGTGGTGTGGAGCTTCCAGAAAAGATGCCCGTGCTGACTTCTTAACCGGTCCTGAAAGCAAGCATCAGAGCAGGCCAAACCACACAGTGAGGGAGGCTGGTGGAGCCCCGCTCTGGATGGCGCCCTCCCAGCTCACTCCGCTTTGCTCTTTTCACTCTGACACACCCCCTTCAGGTCTGAGGCCACTTTCAGCAAGTTCCTATTAGAAAATGCACGTTCTTTGTACTCTGCCCTACCACCATCCTCAGTCAACACTTGCTGATTTAAACAAGTGAGGATCAGACATTCGGCCCTCGACTCTGATCCTCCACGACTGATAAATGAAGGACCCTCTTTCACCCCCTGTCCCCCAGCAGCAGTGTCCTGATGACAGCATTTAGGCCAAGCTGCAGGACTCAGCAAGCATCTGCTTTCAGTTCCCATTTTTGGTATATGAATTAACTCTTGCAGTGTGGCAGTGTGGCGGGGAGAGGGGTAGGTACCCTGGCCATGCCCTGCATTCACAGACCACGTGGCAGGCACAGCCCAGACAGTGACCTCCGGGGAGCGCCGGCGCTAACCTGCTGCCAAGCGCACGGGGGTGAAGTTCGTGCTCACATACAGGTAGGCCTGGACACTGGCGAGGGGGCCACACCTGTGAGCAAGGGTTACAGAACAAGCGAACTCTTCTGTCCAATTCCGCATGGCATAAAAATAGTTTAGTGCCCTTCTTCGTGTACTTGTAAAAAATATAATTTTTTAAGAATAATTGACGTACCTTAAAATTCAGTTCAAAGTGGTTGACTTACTGGTTTTTGGTTTTTCTATTCATAAGGTTGTACAATCATCACTGTTCCCTAATTCCAGAACTTTTTTTATCACTCTGGAATAAAAAAGTCCTGTACACGTTAGCAGTCGCTCTCCAGTCTTCTCTCTCCCCAGCCCCAGGCAACCACGAATCTACTCCTGTCACTGTGGATCTATTTTGGACATTTCCTAGAAATGGCATCATTACAATATGTGACCATTTACGCCAGGTTTCTTTCACTCAGCGTAATGTTTTCAGGGTTCACCCATGTTGTAGCTTGTATCAATGCTTCATTCCTTTCTATGACTGAATGATATTCCATGGTATGGATGGTACCACCCTTTGTTTATTTGTTCATTAGCTGATAGACATTTGGGTCATTTCCACTTTGGGCTATTATGAATAAAGCCGATGTGAATATTTGTGTACAAGTTTTTGTGTGAACATATACTTTCAGTTACCTTGGGCATATATCTAGGAGTGGAATTGCTGAGTCATGGGACAACTGGCCAACTCTTTGAGGAACCACCACCGTTTTCCACAGAGACTGCGCCGTTTTCTGTTCCCACCGGCAACGTGCGCAGCCTCCAATTTCTCTTCCTGCTCGTCAGCGTTCGTTATTGTCCACTTTTCACTTTAAAGCCATGCCTAGCGGGTGTGAAGTGATGTCTCGTGTGGTTTTCATTTGCATGTCCCTAATGATGGATGAATGTCTTTTCTTGAGCTTACTGGCCATTTGTATATCTTCTTTGGTGAAATATCTATTCAAATCTTTGCCCATTCTTTAATTAGGCTACTTGTCTTTTTATTGTTGAGTTGTAATAATTACACTTTTTTAAAAAATTGTTTATTTATTTTTGGCTGTGTTGGGTCTTCGTTTCTGTGTGAGGGCTTTCTCTAGTTGCGGCGAGTGGGGGGCCACTCTTCATCTCGGTGCGCGGGCCTCTCACTGTTGAGACCTCCCTTGTTGCGGAGCACAAGCTCCAGACACGCAGGCTCAGTAGTTGTGGCTCACGGGCCCCGTTGCTCGGTGGCATGTGGGATCCTCCCAGACCAGGGCTCGAACCCGTGTCCCCTGCATTGGCAGGCAGATTCTCAACCACTGTGCCACCAGGGAAGCCCTAATTACACTTTTTTTGCTCAATGTACTTTCGTCCTAACAAAATATCATAAGGTGATGTTTCCCCCCAAACAGTGAAAATAGCATAAGCCCAAAGCAAGAAGAGATCAAGCACCAGAAAAGGCAGGGCACTCTAGCCAAAAGAAAGTAGTGGAATGAGGAAGGTCAGGAAGAAAAATGAAGTAACTTTGTTTTAAAGCCAAAACACTGCAAGGCGGTTTCCTGTGGCCTCTGTGCCTGTGAGGTCCTGTGGAAGGCACCCTTCAGAGGAGGACAGCAGACTTGGTCTCCCCCCTCCTCCCCAGAGCCCTGCAGGGTGTACGCACCTACACACACAAAGTGTTTTGAACGTGTTTAGAGAACTCTCAAGCTCACCAGAGCTGCTGTGAATGCGTGAGAATATCGAGCAGCAATTCTGACAGGGCAGGCCTGTGTCTTATTTAGCTTTAAGAACCCTCAGCACCTCATAAAAAAATGTTTGGTTCCCGAATGCATCAGCAAGTCAAAGATGAGATTGCGAGGTCTCGTACAGACATGGCTTTAGTCTCGTTGTGGTTTATTATCCGAACCTGATGAACCAAATGACCCAATCATTTAACATAGTTTTTAGCACATTTTGCTATAGATGCATGACTTTTCCCAATTCCACAGACATCTTTTGAAGCTCTGGACTGGTCTCGCCTCCTGGAAGGAGGGACCTAAGCCCACAGGTGGCTGAGTCCCCACTCCCTGCAGTATTTGCATGGCTAGTGCCGCCGGGAATTTGCCACCCTACTTCTCTCCAGATAGCAGCGTACCCCAGCCCCAGGGCGATTAGACCAGCAGGTGGACAGGGCCAGCGGCCTTTGACCTGGCCCTGTGGCTGCAGGGTCCCCAGAGCAACAGACTCCTTTGCAGATTACTTTCAAACTGTGCCCTGCTCTAGAAGGGAAGGAACCCTTGGGGTTCTCGTTTCTTCTGCCCGCCCTCCCTCCTGAGGGCCCCTGCCTGATTTGTATCCTCAGCTCAATTTGCATCACAAAATACACCCAAACTTCCCTGGACCCGCTGTGGTAGGCAGGCAAGTTGTGTTTTTTTGTTTTGTTTGGGTTTTTCATCTCCTGCCATTTCTCTAGCAGGTTTCTGGTTACATCCAGATGACACTTAGATTAGGTTTCATTTTATGTCCTTGGCCTATGATTCAACTAGCCCCTCCCCCTGGGCCAGAGTCCCTCCAAGATCAAGCCCCATTCACTGGAGGGGACTCGGGGGGCAGCCCCTGCAGTCCTTGTGGAAGGGTCATCCTGTTTCTCACGCTCACTGGGCACCTCGATCTGCAGGCCAGGCAGCTGCGCGTCCTTCAGTTATATGCTCTGGGGTTGTCGGGGTTTTTTTTCTCCTTCCTTTTCCCCCAAACCCGGAATCAATATCTTGGGAGTAAAGGGGATGGGGAGGCCGGAGGAAGAGCCCCAGGGGACAGAAGGCTGCAACCGCCCAAAGCAGCTCTGTTCTCCAGACGGAACCCTCCAGACTCATTCAGCACCAAGTGGCTGCAGAGGAAACCCTGCCGGGCCAATGATAAGGGGGAAATGGAGTCACTTCCTTACCAGCTGCTTTATTCAGGTAGAAACAGTCCTCACTTCCTCGCGTGTGCTGTGCTGGCCACCGCTCCCAGCGGCCTGGCCGCCTGCTTCCCCTTTTGATCTCAGCCACGGTGGGTGTCGGAGCATCACTGCCTCCGGGCTTTAGAGAGATCCCTCCTCTCTGCTGTGTGTGTGCCTCCCTCTCTCCTGGGGCTTGTACGTCAGTTGGCTCTGGGCATTGGAAAACCATAGATCGTTTTTACGGGGAATGATTCCCAGACCCCTTAGTAGAATCCGAGACTGGTGACCACCGGCGGTCTTTATGTTCCCATGAAGGTCCAGGATCGACTTGGGGCCGCTGATCATCTCCCGTGTCTTGTACAACAGGCACCAATGCTGCCCCTCTTGTCGTGCCCAGGATTATTGTTTTTTTTTCACCTCCAGGCAGCATTTTCAGTCTTCATAACACAGCTGGAATCTCCCTGACAGAGGGATAAATAGTCCAGTGAGTTTGGAAAATGCCCGACAGCTTATCCCTCCCTTGGAGACTCACAGGGCATACGGGTGGGATGATATTCAAAATAGTTAACGACCGACATGGCACAGACACTGACCAGTCAGATCTGACGCTGACCGTTATGAACCGTCTGAGCATCAGTTCCTCACAGGAAGACCCTAGAGGCTGCTGCTACAAAAAAAGGCAGCGGCTTTTGTTTAAGCCCATCATTTATTTGCCCTTTGAACATGCTCCTTTTAAACAATATCGTCTCTTAAGATACATTTGGAAAACCTGTTCTCTAGTAAAAGAAATCAGTGTATTTCAGTTCCACAAACATTTGCTGAGTGCCAAATATGTGACAGACACATGCTCCAGGGATCCAAAGATAAATAAAACATGGTCCCTGCACCTCCAGGTGCTAATCACTGAATGGGGGAAGACAGACATGCAAACAGGGACTAGCTGAGGATTATTCAACTCAACCCACGGGCTTGGAGAAAGTTGCCTGCAAAACATGATTGCACTGAATTCCTGAATGAACTAAAATGAACTTACACGTGACAGAGCTGAGCAAGAAACGAGGTTGGGGCAGAGCACTGGGAGCCTTGGATGTCATGTCAAAGAATTTGGAGGTAAGCATGGAAGTGACAGATTTGATTCTGAATAGATCACTCTGCCTGCAGTAGCAAGAGGAGATTGAAGGGTAGGGCATTAGACTAAAGGCAGAGAGATCAGATGGGAAATCCTAGCAGTAATCCCGGGGAGAGAAATAGTTAGGTGGTGAAATCAGTGGTACATATACCGTCCTGTGGAATCCCCTTGCCCTTACCACTTCAGAGCTCTTTAGCGTGACCTCCAACTACAGGAGATACAGCATCTGAATCTCTTGCCCCAAGGGCTTTCTCTGGCCTCTAGAGCCCACTTTACCTGTGCACGTGACTGGCCAGAAGTGCTGGGATATTGATACCTCCATAGGAGCAACCCTCAGCCAATGAATGGAAGGAAGTGGTGTATAAATATCCCAGCTCCCTAGCCGCTTACTGGAATAACGAAATGTGCGTGTTCTGCACTGACCCCCAGATTTCCCAGCAGGATTCAGTTCCAGTTGCCAGCGGCAGTAACTTGCTTGGCAAGGTAACTCATGGCCACGTTCCCTTTTCTGTCTCACTTCCCCACTCTCCTGCTAGTGTTTCCTGGGATCACCTCCCACAAAAACTGCTTACAGTCCAGTCTTTTTCTTAGGGTCTGCTTCTGGGGGAACCCAACCTAAGACTGTGGGATTTACCTGTGAATGAATGGATGGGGGAGAAGAGGAAATATCTATCTAGGAGACTCTCAGGGTGTGGGTTTACTTGAGAGCATGGACGCTGTAAAGGTGAGAAGAGAGGCCGGCTTGCTGGAGGGGCTTTGATGGCTCCAGTCTGGACAGGCTGTATTGTAACTTCTGGTGGGTCATCTAAGAAGACGATTGGAATAGGAATCTGGCTGTCAGAGGAGCAAGTGGGGCTGGATACAAAGGTTTCAGAGATATCATCATGGGGGGGGGGGGTGTTTAAGACCATGAGAGTGAAGATTAGCCGAAGAGAGAGAAGACAGTCCAGGCTGCTCAGGGAGCATCAAGTACCCATCAGGGCAGACAGAAGAGGAGGTGCCCATGAAGAGATGGAGAAGAAATTCTCCAGGAGGCAAAGGTTTACAGTGATCTCAGCATCCAGTGTGTCAAAATGTTCAGTCAGGTATGATCTGAAAAGTATTCAGTGGATTTAGCCACATGGAGGGTATTGGTAGTCTCGGGAGAGTGGTTTCAGAAGCGCAGTGGAGGACTTCCCTGGTGGCGTAGTGCTTAAGAATCGCCTGCCAGTGCAGGGGACACAGGTTCAAGCCCTGGTCCGGGAAGATCCCACATGCCGCGGAGCAGCTAAGCGCATGCGCCACAACTACTGAGCCTGTGCTCTAGAGCCCGCGAGCACAACTGCTGAAGCCCGCGCACCTAGAGCCCGTGCTCCGCAACAAGAGAAGCCACCGCGATGAGAAGCCCGCGCACCGCAACAAAAGAATAGCCCCCGCTCGCCGCAGCTAGGGAAAGCCCACATGCAGCAATGAAGACCCAACGCAAACAAACAAACAAAATCAATTAATTAATTAATTTAAAAAAAAAAGTTTCTCTCTTTAAAAAAAAAGAAAAGCGCAGTGGAGGAAGCGGCCAGGCTGAATGGATTAAAATGTGGTAGAAAAGCAGCTGATGAGAGTAGGTTAGCAGTTTGTCTTGGGGGAAAAGAAGAGAAAAGGTAATGTTTAGGGTGGAACCCAGCATCCGTGTGGACATTTTGAGGAAATCTGAATGTTTATATGCCAAGGAAATAAGAGACAGAGGTGGATGAGGTTGACATTGTAGTTGGGAGCTGGGACAACTGATGGAGGAAGGTTCCAGAAGCAACAGGAGATGGTGGAATAAGGGAGCGGGGTGTAAAGAGCAGGGGAGGACAGATAGAGATGTGAGTTAGTGGGTGCTCCCAGACAGGAAACTGGGGTGATTCTCACCCAATGGCCCGATTTTCTCAGAGAAGAAAGAGGTGACATCAGCTGTTAAACAGTGAGGGGACACATGAGAACAGTGGTGGCTGTTTGGAATAGTCATGGAAAGGAGCAGAGCCAAGCTCTGACCCAGGGGAAGGGAGTGCTCAGTGCTTTCTAGAATTCACTGAGTCTGGAGACCATGAATTTACAGCAGCCCCCATCTGCCTGGCCAGACGACTTTCAGTGACGCTTGGAAGGCCAGAGGTGACTGGGGGGCAGGATGGGGTCAAGGTTGGATGGGAGGCGCAGGGTGAGGGAGGCAGGGGGGAGGGGAGCAGGGGGACAGAGCCAAGTGCCTGCCAGGGTCCTCAGCCACTGAGCACAGGAGGCCGGGGATGCGGGCGCAGCCTCTAGTCCCTTCTCCGCCTCATGGCAGCTTATTAGTACACACTGTGAATGACTTACTTTCCCAGTCTGCATTTCATTTGCCTCATTTATATAAAGGGCATTATCATTACTAGGTATTACCACACAAGCGCAGGAGATCTGAACTTACCTGGAGGTAACTGCCCACTCAGTTTTGAGTTACTATATTTTGCCTTTTCCATTTTCTTTCTTTTTTATAAATTTATTTATTTATTTATTTATTTATTTATTTAGGGTCTTCGTCGCTGTGCGCAGGCTTTTCTCTAGTTGCGGCGAGCAGGGGCTTCTCTTGTTGCGGAGCACGGGCTCTAGGTGCACGGGCTTCAGTAGTTGTGGCACGCAGGCTCAGTAGTTGTGGCGCACGGGCTTAGTTGCTCCACGGCATGTGGGCTCTTCCCAGACCAGGGCTCGAACCCGTGTCCCCTGCATTGGCAGGCAGATTCTTAACCACTGCGCCACCAGGGAAGTCCACCGTCTTTTCTATTTTCTAACCCTTGCCCTCAGGTTGTCATGAGGGAGGTGACCCATGGAGACAAAATGATAAAGCCATGACAAATAGAAAATATCAAAGGCATTTGATAGCAGTGTTCAGTTTCCTGTTAGCACCATCTGATTTTCTTTGGGTTCTGCCGACAGGACCTCCTGTTCTGTGCAGGTAGAAAATGGCAGCGCGCCTCCATTTGATTTAGTTCACTGTGCACAAAGAGGCACCCCTCTGTAGATTGGAAGCTCTTTGATAGCGGGATGACTTCCCCCGCTTAGGGCCTCCCATGATGATATAATGTGTCCACAGAAGTCAGCTCAAAGATTGTGGAACGTAGCTGAAGTCCTAATTTGTCTATAGCCAACCAAGACCACATTAAATTTCCCCACGGTGCAAGGAGCAATGAGAGCCAGCATGGAGCCAGGGGCCTGGACTTGCGGACGTTGGTTTTGTTTCACTCAGTGTTATGTTGAGAATATCTCTCCTTGCCAATAAATATAGGGTATAATTTTTAGTGACCGACCCATATTCCATTACCATATTTTCAGATATTTTTGTTTTCAGGTTTTATTCATTTTTTTCAAGATAAATAACTAGAAGTAGAATTACTAACAAAACGACAATATTTTTAAAGCTTTTGCTGCGCATTGCCAAATATGAAAGGTCTCTCCATTTACCTGTACCTGGGAGTCTATCAGTTGTGTAAGAGTATCTGGGGCTCCCACCCCCATCCCTACCCCATCCTTTTCAGCAGAACTCAGTATTCTTTTTCAGTTTTTGCCAATCTGATTCGTTTTTAAATCTCGTTTTATTTGGAATCAGGTTTAAACAAAACTTTTTGAAGGATTCTGAAGGGGAAAGGAAAATTTTGGAGGGTGGGCTGCCTTGAGGGACCTGTATGTGTGTGTCTGTGTCGGGGAGGGGGGCAGGAGAGAGAGAGAAATAGAGGAAGAGGGGAAGGGAAGGAAGGGAAGGAAGGGAGGGAGGGAGGGAGGGAGGAAGAGGGAGAAGCGGGTGAGAGTGGTCCCAGTGCAGGAGGGACGATACTTTTACCGCCTCCCCCCAACTTTCCCTGGCTTAGGAGTCTTGAGTCTGGTCTGTTCCCATCCGTCTGTCCCGTCCACATCTCCCTGGCTTACTTCCAACCCTGCAGCCAGGGTCCGGGGTTGGGATGTTGGCCGCCCTGCCCCACTGATGCCAGCCCTGGGTGGAACTCAGACTCAGACCATCTGTGGCCTCTGAATTTGTAGTTTGTGGGGAAGCTGTCTGCAAAAGAGCACGCAGAGCTGGGGCACTGCCTGCCTTCTCTATGATGTGAGAGGCCAACAGAAGAAAGGACCCTTCCCTGGGGACTTGCTGTGCCCATCCCTGAGGTCAGGCAGAGCCCTTGCCAGTCCTGACATGAGCAAGGGCTGCCGTGCCTTCTGAATATATAGGCTGGGATTTTGTCTGAATCACATGACGATGGCCCAGGTTTTCTTTTTCCCTCTTTGTTGCTTTTAATACATAAAATGAGCATGTGTTTATTTAAAACAGCTTTCAAACTTAAACAAATAATGACAGACTGTTCAAACAGACTTCGGAAATCACCCTAATCAGGATGTTTGAAAAAGCAAGAAGACTCTCCATGAAAGTAGCTTTAGGATCTTCAGTCCTGAAACAACAGGGTCTGCTCTGCACTTTAGAATCACAGATGGGCAAACCGTAGGAGCCAGATTCCATCTCAGGGGGTTTAAAGAATGCCCCTCAGCCCTACAACCTGACTTAATAATTTACGAGGAAGTAGAGTTGGGCGTGTGTTATCACCAGAACACATGACAGGTACGTTTGAATTCACAGTTTCTATAGAAATCACCAAGCATCTTCAGAACCAAAAGCTGACACTTTAGAGGGAGCTAGTAAATTGTTTCTGGAAATTAGCAGGCTCGGTAGACCATCTGGAGGGAAGGGCAGTTTTAGGAGGGATGTAGCAGGTTAGCAAGAAGACAGGCCAGAGAACAAGGTACTGTTTCCACTAGTTCACACTCTGGGCCACATTTACAAATGGCTTCAGTCACCTACGTTTATCTTCACAACAACCAATTTTATGGGTGAAATAAATGAAGCTCAGGGTTGGGTAATTTGTTCAAGGTCATAAGCAATAAAACGTCAAACTGGGATTTCACCCAGACCCTGTCCCCCGAGTTCAGAGCTAATTCCCAGATCCCTGGGGCTGCGTCATCGTCTCTGTGCTCATTCTTTGGGTTAAGAGATGCGTCTTTAGCTCATTTCACTTTAGAAATGATTTTTTTCTTTATACTGCACATCAGAAATGGGCCATGAGGTCCATTAGAAGCATAGTTATTAATGTGAGGGGCTGGGTCTTGGGAGAGGGAATTATTCTGGCCCCAGAGAGTTGGGGGTATTTGGAGAGGCGTTTCTTCTCCTGCTGGTACTGTGCACCAGACAAAGCAGCCTGAGTTTGTCGCTGCTTCCTCCACTTTCCCAGGATGGCTTCTGGTCTGGAAAGGTCAGATGGCCTAGGCCTTAGCCTGTTTCATATTCTGCCACAGAAAACTCAATTGATAACTAAAGGGATGCTGGGTCCAACCACTGACCCCTCTCAACATCAAGCCAAATTGCATACTGCCCAGTGTTGGTACTCTGAGGAATTTGGGGTGCCCTTTGGCTGGGCTCTTGCGGGTTCCGGCCTGCCCATCCCTCAGGGAGAACAGCACAGAGGGGAGGGCTGTTAGACGTTTGCTGTTGTGTCTGTGGGATCCTGAGATGCACTTTGCAAGAGGCAGTTTCTCTAAATAGGTCCTGACCCCTTTCTGCCCCATTTATCCCACTTACATGTAGGGAAGGCGGGAGGTGTCTTGACAAACAGCCGTGAGTGTTAGCTCAGCTTTGCGCTAAGGGCACTAAGCACATATTTCATTTATGTCTACTGCCTTGCTTGCTAAGGCTCAAACTTTGAAAATGTTAACAATAGATTAAGAAAGAAGAAAACCCTTGCGCCCTCTCCTGGTAAAAGTTAATCTAGTACATCTGAAGGTATAGCTCACTCATGGGGAGAAGTTATTTGTCTAGACTAAGTAATCTTGTACTAATTCGACCAAAGCTGTTGACACACTAGATGGACCACTGGGTCTTCCTTGGGCCGTGATTACAGAGTTTCTTCCAAACCTTTCTTCGCCGGGCTCCTCAGCCTCAGCACTGTTGGCGCTTTGGGGTGGATAATTCTCTGTGGTAAGGGCTGTCCGGCGCCTTGTGGATACTGAACAGCATCCCTGGCTTCTACCCATTAGATGCCAACAGCACGCCCATCTCAGACCATGACTACCAAACATGTTTCTAGGCATTGCCAAATGTCCCCTGGGGGACAAGACCACCGCAGTGAGACCCACTGCCCTAAACCCATGTCTGCCGTTTTTTTTTTTTTCTTTTTTTGGCTACACCTTGCAGCTTGCAGGATCTTAGTTCCCCGACCAGGGTTTGAATGCACGTCCTCGGCAGTGAAAGTGCCGGGTCCCACCCACTGGACCGCCAGGGAATTCCCTCTTGTTTGCCTTTTGTAAAAGGTGCCACTGGTCACAGGGCAACCAGTGAGGATGGCTCCACACAAACCTTTCGTGACTGTGGGGGGCAATTCTGATGATTGGTCAACTGAGTTCACCTCTGGGAATCTGTCTAAAAAAATCCAAACAAGTAGACAAGAATTTATGTATAAAGCTGTATCATAATGTTGTTTATGAGAGCAGAAGTTTAAAACAACCCAAATAAAGAACTGGTTAAATAAAGTACAGCATAGATATAGATATATAAACATATATTGTGGAATACTATGCAGTCATGAAAAATAATTGTGTAAGTTTATATTCAATAACATGAGAATATTCCCTAATGATGCCTTAAACTCTCGAGACTACTGCAAGATGTCCAGAGGTTTCTGTATACAAAAGGAATAATTTCAAGAAGGCCGAGTAAGCATCTAGGTGAAGTACTAGGCCAAACACAGAATTCAAACCAATGTTCGACTTCAGAAAACTTCACTCTTTAATTGAACAAACATTTCTCAAACACCTACATGTATCAAGACCACACATAGCACTGGAGAGACAAAGATGATACCTGGTCCCTCTACTGCAGTACTTGCCCCAAACAGACAAAAACACAGTAAACATCGTCAGACCCTCCTCCACACAGTGATGCGGGACGTCTCCGTATGTCACCATCTCCCATAGTGAAGGGCCTAACTGGAGCTACATCTTGTTTTCCTCTTCATGCCTGATTAACCACACCAAGGGAACATTTCACTTACTGCTTTATATATTCAGATATATTTAGAATTGTCCAGATACTCATTGGGCCCAAACATGGAATCTAATCCTCCCCAACAAATCTAAGAAATGAGCATTCAACGGTCTCAGCTTTTTTCCTACAGCACAAGAACAAAGAAAATGAATCCATAAGATGGGTATGAAGAATAAATAAAATAATGCATGTCAGGCATCTGTTTATATAGCAAGCACTCAATAAAGGAGTAGTTGGGTTTTTTTAAAAAATTATTTTTACAAATGGTCATGCTAGCTGAAATTGCAAAGCCTCCCGTATTTCTAACTGCCTTTGCTGTTTTATCTTTTCCCTTAGCACCTACCACTCTCTAATACACTATATGAAACATGTAGTTTTGTTTACTGTCTATCCTACTCCACTGGGTCAAAGCTTTTGCGCTTTTAGCCTATTTCATTCACTGCTGTATCTCTACAGTGTCTGGTATATAAGTAGGGTCTCAAAAAATATTTCCTGAATGAAAGTGAAAAGAGTGGGTCTGAAATCATTGCCCCCAAAGTGCGTTTGACCTTTCCCCTCACCCTCCTGAAGGTGCCCAGGCACTTCAGATGCCTTTCTCCCTGTCATCTGGCATTCTGTCTGTGCCGCTCTAATACTCTTTTCCTTCCCTCCTCTTCCCACTGCAGGATGCCTTTGTGGAGCTGTACGGTCCCAGCATGCGGCCTCTGTTTGATTTCTCCTGGCTGTCTCTGAAGGCACTGCTCAGTCTGGCCCTGGTGGGAGCTTGCATCACCCTGGGTGCCTATCTGGGCCATAAGTGAAGTCCACAAGCCGGCCACAAACACATATGCAAAAGGTTCACTAAAGCAGTAGAAATAATATGCATTGTCACTGATGTACCATGAAGCGAAGCTGTGGTCTCTTAAAAACAAAAACAAACCACCACCAACAACGAAAAAACAGCTTTCAGGCTCAACGTCGAATCAGCTACTTACTGCCAAAGGGAAATACAATTTATTTTTTACATTATTAAGAAAAATAAGATTTATTTATTTAAGACAGTCCCATTGAACATGTCTTTGGAAACCCTACTGCTAATTACTAAGCCCCACCTGGATGGCTCCACCTGGTCTCCTGTGCCTATAAACACGGATTTCTGTTCCATGTTGTTGGCCCAACTGACTCACCATCTGAAAAGCAAACAAATTGACAAAGGACTTGACTGTTCCAGAAGCCGGGTTTCTGGCTGCTGGAGGTTAGGAAGAAGGTGTTCGCTTTCTTTGCCTTTTTTTTTTTTTTTTTTGCCCTGGAGGCTGTGTTCTTAATAGAGGGAAGGTCCTTGGAGGGGAGACCATTCTTCCCTGGCCTGAAGAACAGGCATTTTGCATATGGTACACACCCGGTTGGAAGAAAACCATCGGAAACTTCAGATGGATTTGGTGTTTGCCAAGATCTCCACCCCGAAGGACAGTGACGGGAAAAATGCCCTTAAACCATAGGAAAGTATTTTTTTAAGCTACCAATTGTGCCGAGAAGCATTTTAGCAATTTATACAATATCATCCAGTACCTTAAGCCCCGACGTGTATATTCATATATTTTGGATACGCTCCCCTCCAAATACTGGCGCTGCCTGTGTATGAGACAGAATCCTCTGGAATGCGAGGAAGTGAACGTTTCGGTGACTTCTTCGGCATCAGGAAGCATCAGGCCGCCACAAGTGCCTGCTTTTCCGCAAGAGGCCGCGGTCGGCTCTGCCTTGCCCCAGCTCGGAGACCTCGTCCTGGAACCCAGCCTGGCCACTCGCTGGCCTGCTCGAGGGCTTTTAAACAGAGCGGTGTGGTCTGCGAATGCCTGGAAGCTGACGGAGCTCAGAATCGCGCGGGCAAGGAAAGACGGCAGGAGGCCTGGTCCTGCTACGCTGGGGCCTCCTGGTTAGGCGCCTCTCCACGCGGAGCGTGGAACCCGGGAGCCAAGGCTCTTCGGGCGTTGATCACTGTGGAGGGAAGGAAACAGGCACTGCGCCTTTGCTCGCGGAGGGAGGTGGCGATGGCTGAGGAGCCCGCCCCCCAAGGGAAACGCTCGCGTGCGCCTTGGCTGTGCGGTTGCCAGCCTGCCTGTGCAGCTTAAAGCAAGATTTTAAAGACTTTGGGGAGGGTCATAAATCCTAAAGGAAGCGTTAAAATGGATTAACTGACCTATGTCTGTGGAATTACGATGTAAAACATTATCTTGTCATTGTAGTTTGGTTTTATTTGAAAAACCTGACGGAGGGGGTAAACGTTCCAGGTGTGGAATGTGGGGATTATCTGTACATCCTGGGGCGTTAAAAAAGAAAAAAAAAAAAAAAAAACAGTGCTGGAAAACGCTAGAGAAGTAGCAAAAGAAGTGAAATCTCCAGTTCATAAACTAGAAATATTTTTTCAAGTTTAGAATCAGCCTTGAGACATACGTGGAATAACTGTGGCATTGTTGCATTATATACCATTTATCTGTATTAACTTTGGAATGTACTCATGTTCAATGTTTAATGCTGTGGTTGATATTTCGAAAGCTGCTTTAAGAAAAAAAGATTACATGCATCTCAGCATCTTTTTAAAAAATTGTATTTAGTTATGGCCTCTACACTATTTGTTAGCAAAAATGATCATTTTTTCCATTTGAGGTTTTTGGCTCTTAATTCTTTAAAAGCATTTCTGAGGAGGTGAGATAAGCCCTGGGTCTCAGCTACCTGAGAAAACCTGGAGCATGCTGGCCACCCAGCCACTTTGCTTGAACCGAGTTACGTCCACTTCCATGTCAACAGAATTATTTATTGTGAGGGACGTATCTGTTGTCCCTTTGACCTAGTTGCTTAGGTTTACTTGTCCTTGGCCAAATCAGAATTTAACTCACATCATTTAGGATTGCATACATGTTTGGTTAAACCCATGAGGTTCATTCGGCTGGAAAGCCAGATGGAAGATGACCAGGGGATTAAATTCTGGCTCCGATGGTTTGCCCTTTAGAGATGGTTTCCGTGCCCGTTTCCACGGAGACCTGTCTGGAGCCCTCCCACCCTCCTTCCATAGGGCCTTTCTCCGTGGCCGTCCTCAGGTCCTTCCTGAAATGCAGTGGCGCTTACGCCCCAGACGGAGAAAGCAAGAAACCCATGGTATGAAGCCAGACCTCCCTGGCGGGCCTCAGGGAACAGGACGATCAGACCTTTGAATGATTCTAATTTTTAAACAAAATATTATCTTATGAAAGGTTTACATTGTCAAAAGTGAGGAATATGGAATATCAAATTCTGTGCTGCTATCCTGCCAAGATCATTCTAATGGAGTCGGTTTGCAGTACACTCCAAGTGGCGAGATCCTCCAAGCTGCTTTAGAAGTAACCATGAAGAACACGGACATTTTTAATATAAAGCCTGTTTGTCTTTTGTTGTTGTTGTTGTTATTGTTCAAGCTGGGATTTGCAGAGTGTTCTAAAAATGTATATATAAAAAAGGTCACAGGGGCTAATTTCTGACTGGTTTCCTTTTGCTGTGGGGTTACATTATCTGGTTTTAATGATAAATGTTCCCGGTCACCTGACCCCAGAACTGTACAGTATTGTGGCTACACTCTCTCTAAGAGTAGTTGAAGTTGCATTTTTCTTGTTGTTAAAAACATGTTAGAAGCAATGAATGTATATAAAAGCCTCAACTAGTCATTTTTTTCTCCTCCTTTTTTGCATTGTCTCAATTACTTTGCAGTTGGACAGCAGAGACCCATTCCTACCTAACAGGTGTGGAGGAGGGATTCACACCTGAATTACCATCAGCGTGGTGCACATGTTGGCCCAGGTCAGGGTTCAATAGAGCACGTGCACTTTCCAAATGGAGGTCGAGGGCTCTAAAAAAAGCCACAAGGAGAAAAGCACCCAAGAACCTCCTGGGTCCTCCCAGGCCCTCGCCGCACAGACAGCCCGAAAGAGAGATCAAAATGACAGCTCGTATCTTCTGCAGCAAACAGCTCATCTCAGATTTTGCAGGCTTAAGATGTGGCTTAAAGTCACATTTCGAATGAAGGAAGCACTTTGCTATAGTTCAAGCCAAAAACCAACAGCCTCTGCCCCAGCTCACTTATCTCTGTCTGTTCAGATATGACCTTCCATTAAGATTTGACTTTAT
The DNA here is from genome assembly GCF_011762595.2 of Tursiops truncatus. Classification (NCBI taxonomy): domain Eukaryota; kingdom Metazoa; phylum Chordata; class Mammalia; order Artiodactyla; family Delphinidae; genus Tursiops; species Tursiops truncatus. The sequence continues at coordinate 76,077,948 of NC_047046.1, read as the reverse complement.
TTCATTAGAAAATGTTTATGCTTATCATTTAAAGACCTAGTCCTGGCCCAATGTGGGAAATTAGGAAGTGATCATAAATCAAGAGGAGTTCTAATAATCAGGATTAGACATAAATATGTAGGACAGTCCCAACACACGTCTGGGTGTTTTGCATCGAGGATCTATGGGATAAACAGAATTGCAAATTGTCTATATTGTAATTAAACTTACGCTAAAATGATGAACTTATACATGTGAACTTAAATTCTAATTTCGACTGTACTTCTAAGGCAGCGGCTGTTTTTATACTTCCTTATCACTTATAGTTAGTAATGGACACCTCCTCTATCAGAAAAAAACAGGAAGGGCTTGAAATGTAAGCCATTCTAAGGAAATTAGGGAGTCAGTTGAAATTCTATTCTGATCTTATTCTGTGGTGTCTTTTGCAGCCCAGACAAATGTGGTTACACACTTTTAAGAAATACAATTCTACATTGTTAAGCTTATGAAGGTTCCAATCAGATCTTTATTGTTATTCAATTTGAATCTTCCCAGGGATTTTTTTTTTTTTTAATTATTATGGGACAAAGGACATTTGTTGCAGGGTTGGGAGGAAGAATTTTCAAATGAGCAAAACATTCCCAAGATTGGATCAGGGTGCGGAGGCTTTCAGAATAGCCAGGACTGTAGGATGTGAGATGCAAACAAGTGAAAACTTCACTAGGGTCAGTGTGATGCCTCCGTGAAGGACCTTATGCAACAAACAAGAAACATTTTCAAGCTCTATGGTATATTTAGCTTCTAGAGACAACAGGACAACTCAAAGTCCAGCTCTGTGCGGCAATATGCAGATGAACCAAAACTCCTGTAAACATCTGCCATCAATGGTAAGGATTTCAGTTTCAAGCCTGGGCGTGTCTAATGGCCACTTAAACAATAAATTTGTAATTTTAACCAACAGGATATTTAATGAAAACCTTCTGGTTGGTAGGGACATCTATTTCTAAATACTTGTTATGCACAATACGGGGAGAAGAAAAGTGAGACTGAACTGGGTAAGTAATAATACAAGTTCCTTATCCTTACCCAAAGATTCATCCTGTTCCATGTCTGTGCTCATAGGACTGGCCTTAGACAACCATGAAATATGCATCCCACGGGGCACAAAGAAAACCAGATGGAGTATGAATGGTATTGCCCCAATTCATCATGACTACCCCAGAAAAATAACTGAAAGGCCGTATATATCCTATCGATGACAAGGTTGTTTTGGGTCCCAAGGTAAGCTCAGCAGACAGAAACACTTGTGGAAGATGGAAAGGCTTAATCAAAAAATCCCGGGATTGTTACTAAATATGACTATAGTATATTAGTAACTCCGTGTCCCTAGACCTTTTAGGGAATCTGCAGTGAGCCTTCCAGCCAGCTCATTTCATTAAGTTTTTGCCTCTGGGGTAGCATTTAAAGGAGTGATAGCCGATCACATTTCTTTGGAGGAAGCTTGTGTTTATTATACTATCTTCTTAAGTTTTCAACCAAGTTTTGCTTTTGTTTTGAGTTACTGGGATTATTTTTGTTTTCAATAAAAGTAAGTGTATAAAAAGTGGTTTTGTATTGAAAGCTTTTGTTATCAAGATGTTCACACTTCTCCCTTCCATGGGCTGTTTTTAAGATGGACACTTCTTAGGGGTGGCTGATATCCTGCAACACTGTACACACACAAAAAACTATATGATAAGTGTACTTCAGATAGTTAAGATAAAGTAAGTCTCTGCTTGGCCAGCATTAAATATAATAGCATTTTCTTTGTATTGTTGGGGAAAGCCACACTGCCATTCAACTTTCTCTGTCTGTCCAGTTAATATTGTGAAGAAAAATAAAGTACAGTGTGAGATATCGGTTGTGCCCTGGAATTGTTTGTGATGCGGTGATGTGATTTTGCCCTGTCATTCAAAGACCTTTAACAAGCCAGCAGAGCCACCGGGAGCCTGACTGGTTATGAAGCCCTGAGGGGACCAGGCTATGGGATTGCTCAACAGGTGAAGCCACCTTAGAAGGAGGTTTTGTTTCTTCGTTACTAACCCTTCTAGTTTGGTTCAAGGTGGACGAGCCTTGAGTTCTACTCCCATTGTTGCTGCCGGGTGTACTCCCTCAGACCAAGTGAAGATCCCAACCTCTGTTCCATAAGATGAAAGATGGTATAAAAAGGAGAGAAAGAAGCTAAAAATTCTGGTTTGAAGTGCGCATTTTAAGATAACCAAAGCAGGGGCTTCCCTGGTGGCGCAGTGGTTGAGAATCTGCCTGCCAATGCAGGGGACACGGGTTCGAGCCCTGGTCTGGGAGGATCCCACATGCCGCGGAGCAACTAGGCCTATGAGCCACAACTACTGAGCCTGCGCGTCTGGAGCCTGTGCTCCGCAACAAGAGAGGCCGCGGTAGTGAGAGGCCCGCGCACTGCGATGAAGAGTGGCCCCCACTCAACGCAACTAGAGAAAGCCCTCGCACAGAAACGAAGACCCAACACAGCCAAAAATAAATTAATTAATTAATAAATTAATTAATTAAAAAAGAAGATAACCAAAGCAGTCACTTGTTTTGGAGCACAGAAATCCTAAATAGCCGGGCACCTATGTTTCCCTCTTATACTGCTACCCTAGGAAAGCATCAATCCTCCAAGGGTCTTCCCTTCAACTCAATTAAAAGGACTCCGATAGCAGCATCTGCTGGCTGCCAGCCCTGTACACGTAACACCACCAGTTATTACCTTGGAAGGTGGGTATTGGCTTCTCCTATTTTATAGACGAAATCTGAGACTCATAAAAGTTAATATGCCCAAGTCCTCAAACCTCGTGAATTGCAAAGGCAGGATTTGAGCTTGTGGTCCGGCTGCCTCCCAGGCCCTTGCTTCTCTTCTCAATCAGTGGTCTTCAAACGGCTGCACATGGAGCCTTGGGGCACCACATTTGCAAGGGGTAAGCAAGCTTGAAGTGTTTAAAGGAATCAACGTTCTTGGCATCGCAGGGATGCTCTGTCCTGAGGTCAGGCCAGTTCTCATCTCCCACCTTCCCTTTCACAATCCTCTGTCACAGCTCACAAAACAGAGGCGCACATAGAGGTCCCTCCCGGAATCTGGCTGTGAGGCACTGTACCCTGTGCTGGGCTCCCTTGCCCTGGCCACGGGGGCCAATCACGCCCGTCTCTTCCCAACTCCAGCGAAGTCAAGTTTGGTAGCTTGAAATCGGCCCTGGTGGAAGTATTTACACCATGGAAACGAGCACAAGATACAAAATAGAGCTTTTTTCCCCCCTCTTGTCTCTTTTTCTTTTTTTTTTCCAGAGAGCCAATTTACCTGCACACCTCTGGGCACTGTCCTGGGGATTTAAAACCCTTCAGTTACCAAAAGGTATGATGTGAAATCCTTGGGCTGTATTAGACACTAATGACTGGGAAACGAATCCTTTTGCAAATCACTTCTCCAATTGGTTGCTTTCAACAAAGGTGAAAGAACACCTAGTCAAGAGGGCCATGTGTCAAGCTGGCAGGATATGGGTTTTTTTTTTTTTTAATATGATTTCAGAATATAACTCAGAAATCCAGAGTTGTGTAACATTACTGTACAAAACTCCTTCCACTCCCTCGTACTTGGTATGTGAACAGCTCTCCTCGAAGCTTACATCCATAAAAACAAAGAATGAGGGCTTCCCTGGTGGCGCAGTGGTTGAGAGTCCACCTGCCGATGCAGGGGACGTGGGTTCGTGCCCCAGTCCAGGAAGTTCCCACATGCCGTGGTGCGGCTGGGCCCGTGAGCCATGGCCGCTGAGCCTGTGCGTCCGGAGCCTGCGCTCTGCAACGGGAGAGGCCACAGCGGTGAGAGGCCCACGTACCGGAAAAAAAAAAACAAAAAAACAAAGAATGGGTTTGATGGTGAACCCTAGCTCTTTCTAGTAACAGGTCATTTCTATTTATAGATACTTGTCCTTCTTGGTGGGGAGGGGGAGGATGATAAACCAGCCCCATTTATCTCATTAACACTTGTATTTCCAATAAAATTTAAAATTTAGATTTAATAACGGTTTATCAAAATGTGTAATATATTTGTACATTTTTATTAGTTGGGTAATAATAATAATTGTAATTATTCAATTATTCAACCTAGGAACAAAAAAGTAAAGCCTTATGGTCACAAAAATTCATAGTTTACTTTCGTTGTAGAAAGTTATGACAGGTTAACCAATTTTAAACTTGCAGTTGTAAGACATATCGTATTAGGATAAAATGGAGGGTAGAAATATGAATTTTAGGGAAGAAAAGGAAAAATGTAAAACTTCCTGGGGTCAAAAAATAAATTGTTCCTGTTTTTTCATGTAATTGATGCTGAGTATTATGCATGATTATTGTTATGGTATTTAGATTCCACTGTCTATAATGAAAAAGTGGTGCAACAAAGTTATTTGTACAATGTCATTTGCTAAAATAACTTCTCAGACAAACTTGTTATTAGTGTGTGTCAAAATTCTATTTCAAACTGGCCTCAATTCAGGGATTGTCAGAGACAATCCAGAGGGAAAAAAAGTGGTCCCACCACCAAAGAATGCCCAGAGCCTGACTGATGTGTCTTAAGATAGTGAACGGGGAAGCCTAACTTCTCAGGATTTCTTAATCCCATTAAAGTCTATCTGGAAGTTACTCAAGCATTTTATCAAGAATCATAATTACTTCACGGAAGGGGTTATAAATTACATCATACAAAAAAAGTTCTGCCACAGATAATTTCGGGACAATTTTCTTTCCCATACTATTCACAATGCATTGGAAAGAAAATCCTTTGCAACTATTTATATTTAAATTTTAAAAGTTAAATGTCAACTTGAACATGTGGAAGGGTGGTAAATGCCTTTTCAAACTCCTTTTAATGGAACATCAGCAACTGCTGGAAGACTCCTGCCCTGCCTACCCCTCTAGGCACTCCCCCTGGACTTTATTGGAAGCTCCAAGATGGATGGGGGAGGGGCAGAGGATACATTCCCTCCCCCCAGGACCCAGCAGGTAATTGGGTAATGATAATTGTAATAAATATTCATTCCAGCAACAAAATAAATAAAAACAAAGCCTTACAGTCACAAAAATTCAATTAAACGCACAGGCTCACTTCTGTCATAGAAAAGCATGAGAGGCTACTCAATTTGAAATGTATTATTTTTGTTGCAAATCTGTTTTAAAATTCCTTTTTTTTTCTTTCCCATTAAAAAACCACAGAACTGCAGCTCATTGCCCATCTTACCCCACTTGTCATTTGTCTGTATGTCCTTGGTTGTATGCTCCTGTATCATTCTTAATCTATGCTGCTGAAATATCTGAGCCCACATCTATAAGGAAAGGCAACTCCCAAAGCAATCAGGGCCTGTTCTTTCCTTCTTTCTTTTCTCACCCCCTGGAGAACTCTGACTGTTCTCCTACAAGCTGATGAGTGGATCCAGTGGTCCAACAAACGTCTGTTGAGCTCTAGTCCTAGGACAGGTGTGCGACAGAGCTCTAGGATTTAGGAATTATTAAGACCCAGTCCTTAGCCTCAGGAACTCTCTATCTAGTGTCTTGTCTGTTTGGCTTTTTTTTTTTTTCCTTTTTTTCTTGATAAAATATTTATCAAGCCCAATTGAATAAGCTCCTTGTTTTCTGGGGTCATCTTACATCAATCAGGCTAACTTGCTATTTATATCACTACACATTCTCTTTCAAAGTGGGTTGTTTAGGGGCAGGTTCCCACAGACAAAAAAAAAGTAAACATTTCTCTCTTTCTAGCCAAGATTTGGAACTTTCTGTCTGAAACAACTGGCTTAGATGCTACGTAGCTGTGGATTTTTTTCCTGCATTCTCTCTCTGTTTTTCCAAACTTTTGAGCCCACTTCATCTCAGAGCCCAGCAAGCAGGAGGGAGTAGAAGCTGCAAAGACCGTGAGGAGAATTCAACAGCAAGTAGACCCAGGGAGGCTTTGATCTTCTCTCCCAAGGGGAACATCATCTCCTGTGTCCATGTGGAACTCCTCAGCCAGGGGTACAAAAGAAAGAAAAGGAGGAATAAAATATTTATAGGAAAATTATTTCTCACAAGCAAGCATTTGTTCTAAAAGTTTTTAGAAATATAATTTGTCTCCTTCTTGGGTTTTTCTGTTTTTAATATGAGACACTTTCAAGTCCCCTAGTTGAGTTTCCAGGAAGCAATAATCCATGTTGCCCTGGGTGGAGTTTAGGAAGAAACTAGGTCTCAGGAGTGAAAATGTTTCCATTGAAATTGCCACATAGAACTCTTGCTGCTTCTTTAATGTTCTTGCATAATAAGGCCCCATTCCCTAGGGCAGGGTGGACCAGCTCTCCCCTGGCCCTCAGCTGTAGGACTCTCTGTCCTCTTTGAGACCCAGCTGGACTCCTGGCCTCACTTACCCTCACCTACCAAGTCTTATCCAAACAGGAAACCTCTGGACCAGTGCCATCCAACAGAAATAAAATGTGAGCCACATTTGTGATTTTTCATCTTCCAGTAATCGCATTAAAAATTAAAAATAGTACATGGAATTAATTTTAATAACATTTTATTTAACCCAATATATCAACATATAATCAATATGAAGATGACTGAGGTCATTTCCATCCTTTTTTATATGAAGTCTTTGAAATTGGTGTGGAATTGACAGCTGGAGCACATCTCAATTCAAATGAGCCAGATTTCAAGGGCTCCATCTCCGCACGGGGCTGGTGGCTACCACGTTGAATGGCTCCACTCTAGACTCCGTGTACGGATGTTTTAGCGCCCACACACGAACAACATGCCTGTAAAATGCAGTCTTCCTCTGTCTGCCCCCATTTCCCCTACCCCCATGCTAATTAAGTTGGGAAGGCTGAAAAGCATCTTTCTCTCCGACTGCCTCTGTTAGGGGAACCACTGACGGAAACCGCCCGTCCTGGCCAGGCACAAAAGCAACCACTTGCATGAGTTACTTTACACCAGGAGCTCCTGGTAAGGAACGCGGAACTAACAAGCTACCACCAACAGAAGAATTTCAGAAAAGTCCAAAGGAGAGAGGACACGCCAGTCCATATGTCCTACCAACTCCCAGGATCTTCCTCGCTGGAATCCATCTTGGCTGAGCGATGTGCACGGCACCAGGAAGGACCCTGAGTCAAACTACGGGCCAAGCAAGATGACTGGCCAGAGACAACCCGGAAACGAACCCCATTACCAGGAAACCTGAGACCGCGAGCCACGTGGCAGAGCAGTCCTGCTGGGTTCACTCACCCTGCTGCTCTCCGCCCAGGCGCCCCTTCCAAATAAAGTCTCTTGCTTTGTCAGCGCGTGTGTCTCCTCGGACAGTTCATTTCTGAGTGTTAGGCAACGGCCCACTCTCAGGCAGGCCCTGGAAGGGGTCCCCCTTCCTGCAACACCTCAAACCCTCTTTTCCAGACTTTCCCAAAAGAATTCTTACTTTTGAAACATCTGCTGTTAGGTCAGAAGGGAAACCAGATTGCGGTATGTTCAATGAAAGTATTTCAAGCCCTAATGGTGGGCTTCGAACACTTGCTATCAGAAGATCTGGATTCAAATTGTGGCTGGCTAGAAGTAGGAGCTTGGGTAAAGCATTCCACCTCTTTGAACCTTAGGTTTCTCCTCAATTCAGCAGAACTGCACCGTTTGTCCTGTCATGTCCTACCAACCTGCTGAGGCAGCGGCGTGAAGATCAAAATGGTGAATGTGAAGGCGCTGAGGTGCCACCCAAAATAGAAATTCACATTATTTATTATTCCAAACGATTAAAGGCTGTGCAGCCACGGAAAATAACGGCCCGCAATATTTACAAAGACAGAGTAAGGATGTATATTAGGAAGCTGAATCAAAGTAGCAAATTCCTATAATTACCTACAAGGTCAACAATTTTCTTAATTATTCCCAAACCTTGACTTTTCATTTCTATTTACTGAGAGAGACACAGAAAGGGAGAGAATGATACATGACCCCCAGGATAATAATCAACTGTGGTCCTTGGAGACAGGTACTCATCATGAGAATCCATCTTGATAATGCCTAGCTATAAACTTAGTAACGATCTTGACAATGACACTGCAGAGAACATTGCACGTGGACCTTATTTGCAAAGACCAACAATTTGAGACATCTGTGGAGAGTTCCTGCAATACCTCTACCCCATAACCGCCTGGATAGTTCCTTGCCCCGATAGCTTTCAGATTAGTAACATTAGCTTCTAACATTTCCCATGACACCACTTAAAATTTACCTTCTCGGGCTTCCCTGGTGGCACAGTGGTTGGGAGTCCGCCTGCCGATGAAGGAGACACAGGTTCGTGCCCCGGTCTAGGAAGATCCCACATGCTGCGGAGTGGCTGGGCCCATGAGCCATGGCCGCTGAGCCTGCGCATCCAGAGCCTGTGCTCCGCAACGGGAGAGGCCACAGCAGTGAGAGGCCTGCATACCACAAAAAAAAAAAAAAAAAAAAAAAAAAAAAATTTACCTTCTCATTGTTTTCTTTAAAGTGAGATCTGCGCGCAGGGGACTAGGGAAATATGCTGTCTTCATTCCTAAATGGTTCTCTGCCCAGTGTTACTTAAAAACAAAATTCCAGTTTTGGACTTTTCCCATTTGCCTTCACTAATTACTTCCCCTATGTTCCACCCAGTGGTACCACAACTAATTCAAGTTCGAACAGAATTTAGTCATTATGTCATCACACTCATCCCCTACTCGTGGGGAGGCCGTGTACATACACTCCACAAAGACAGAAACCAAGAAGGGTCTTGGGCTTCCCTCAGCCACAGTTGTTGTCACTCTGATCTGTTCACACGTGACCAAATTCATCCATGCCCATGTCCACGAGCACAGAGTATGTTCTTACTCTGAAATCCACACCCGCCAGTTGCCTACTTCACAGCCACACGGCTTGGTGACATTTTTCATTCGCCACTGTCACATTATCTGAGTGCCTTAGGTGCACCTGCAGCCCTTCAAATGCCACCAAGATCGTGGCTGTGTGGAGCTGGAACGCAGGACTTCAGTCACACGTCTGTGGGTCCCCAAAGCCTTCTGGGATAAAGGACTCAGAAGCAACTCCTTGGGTTCCAGCAATCCTAAGATGCTGTACCATAATTTCTAAGAGATGCAGCCACTTCCAACCACGCCAAGTTGGCTTAGTGCAGTGTAGTGGGATCCAGCCCTGGCTCTCATAATATGACTTTATAAAACACATGATAAAACCATCTACGATTTACTTGACATCCACTTTGTTAAGTGCCTTAGATACACTGTCTTATTTAAACTGTCGCAGCAGACCTATGAGGTGGGTACCATTATCGTTGCACTTTATAGGTCCCACTGTGTTAAAATCAAGGTGTCGTCAGAGCCATGTTCCTTCTGGCAGCTCTAGGGGGACTCCACTTCCTTGCCTTCTCCAGCTTCTAGAAGCCTCCCACATCCTTGGCTCATGGCCCCTTCTTTGCATCATTCCAACCTCATCACACCCCTCTCTCACTCTCACTTTCTTGCATTCCTCTCATAAGCACCCTATGATGACACTGGACCCACCCGGACAACCCAGGATTCTCCCCATCTCAAGAGCCTTAACTTAATCACACGTGCAAAGTCCGTTTTACCATATAAGGTGACATATTCATACATTCCAGAGATTAGCATGTGGACGTCTCGGGAGGGTGTGGGGGGGTGTCATCATTCAGCCTACCACAGTAGAAACCAGGGTTCAGAGAGGTCAATTTATTTTCACAAAGCATCACAGCTCATAGTAGTGGAGCTGAGGTTTGAGTTTTCCAACTACATCAGACTTCCCTTTCTGAGTTCACCAGTAATGCCTTCGAGGCCAAACTCAGCACAGTGTCACATGTGTAAAGCATAATCCTCACCCCTGCACTTCCCCAGTCATGTGGGTCCCCACGACCGCCAGCCCGCACGGTCAGCTCCCAGCCATCCACGCGCCTCGATCCAGAAGCCCCGGCGTTCAGGGAGACCATCATCTGCAGGGTCAAGGTCTGGTGCCAGAGCTGCCCCTCTTCAAAGCTCAGCCTTTACTTCCCAGCCGCAGCCCAGCCGTTTCCTCTGGTTTCATTTCATCTTGCTTCCTGTGCATCTTCCGTGCACACCTCACTCCCACTCCAGAGCCTTTAAGATTCTTCCCATGCTCTGTCCTCAGAGCACACAGGGATAATGCCTTTTCTACAGATGGTTCTCTCTCCATCTCCTCATTAAAATACATCAGGAGTTAGGAAGAATATCTGGTTTAACTGATAATCATTTCCAAGGAGCATGGATGCACTAGACCCTGGCTGGTCAGGGTGCTGCGGACTAGAAGACCCATTCCAAAAACCGCATAGCACATGTCCAGGCTGAGTGTGGGCAGGAGAGGGGCTCACCTTGAGAGGAGGAAGATGCTCTTGACATTGCCAGCAAGGCCTTGCCTTCTGTGCTACTTTAACCCTCCTTCTTGACTATGAGAGAACTCCGGGAGCCCTTGCTCAGCCATGCCGGGCAGAATTACAAGAGACCAGAATACTACTGTTGGGTTTGCTAATCCTCCAACCTCTGGGCTCTGACCCTTATCTGCCCCGCCCTGTGGTATTTGATGGGTGCTCTGTGCCTCATCTGTTCTTCTTGGACTTGGTCTCCTGTTTTCTGAGTCCTCCCCAGTTGGTCTGCTATTCTGGGATGCACCTTCTTATCATGTAATTCACCAGATACACTGGCCAGAAGTTCTTCCACTGTCCCAATACTCGGTGTCTGTTCGATAAAAATCACACCCAAGGGGCACATCAGCCTTTTATGGTGTCTTCGTCAACAAGTCTAAGCCCCAGAGTTAGAGAAACACAACTCACTGTGACAAGAGAAGATGCCTTGCTGCTTTCTTTGGTGTTTCCTTTTTGCACGTGGGTAGGCAAGGGCTCGCTGGAACACAAGGAGCGGTATTCATTACAAAGAGGAAGTTAATAAGAGCTACGGTGAGCCCAGATTCTTTCTTTTATCTTCTCTCTATACCATGGTTTGGTTAGCTTTTGAAATAATTGCAGATCAATTTCACTTAATTAATAACTTAAAACAGTGGTCCAGAATCCCCTTTGATCTCCATTGGGATAAATTCCTTGTATCCAAGGGAGCCTAGCAGGAAAGGTGGCTCTCAGAGGAGTTTCTGGGCCCCTCCTCTGGACGGACCTTCTTCAAGAGTCCCCAAGTCCTGGACTCCCCGTCTCTAGTGCTCTGTGGCTCTTTGCATTTGGTTTCTGCACCTGAGCAAGGCTTCAGCCCTGCCACCCAAGGTGAATTCTTGTCCGCAGTGAGATCTCACACCAGGCACTGCATAAATCCTGGACACAGTTGAGTGAGAGAGACATTTATTGTCTGTTTTGGCTCTAAGTGAAGCTAAGAGTCTACGAAGAACATTTGGGACACACATGTGTGGTAAGTCTCTAGCACTGTCTTCCCACCCTGAGTCTGACCAATGATGCTAACTGACCGTGGATGTTACAATGATGGGTCCTGTGACTCCCCGGCCTTCTCATGTAATTGATTCCAGTTTTCCGAGTGTCTTTAGTAGCATAACAATATTACTAACACAATCTAGGATAGGGAATAAATAAAGCAATGTTTCTCCAAAAATTAATCCAGACTTCCTTTTTCTTGTGAAATTCACAGGTCACTAAAAGCAGGAAAAATAATTTAGACATAATTAACTATAACAGGTTGATTGAGCATCTCCAAAAAGAATCAGTGTTTTTATACCGCAAGACCATCATTATATTAGATTCCTTTGCTTGCAAAAATCAAATATGCATTTGATGTAGAAATGTTAAAAATCAAGATCGAAATATAGGATATCCTCAGGATTCCAAAAGAGCCAAGAAATATATTTTTCGTAAATTCCTGGGAATCCTTGGAAAAGTCATTTAACCTCTTTGGGTCTCAGTTTCTTAAAATTCAGCAAAGATGAAGTCCCTCTCTGGCTAATGTCTGAGGCAGCGCCATTCAACAGAACTTTCTGTGATGACAGAAATGTCCTATATCTGAACTGTCCGATACAGCAGCCACCTTGAGCACCTGAAATGCATCTAGTGTGACCAAGGAACTAAATTTTAAATTTCATTTAATTTTATTTCGTTTAAATTTAAATAGCCACATGTGGCTAGTAGCTATGTGTTGGACAGGGCAACTCTAAGGGGTCCAAACTGACATAAGGAAAATTACAAGTGAGGTAAAGGCTGACGTTCTGGGACTGAGTGGCCTTGGGTCTACGATTAGCTATTACGACTACAGGGCGCTATGCCTCTGCTCTCAGACACTTCCAGCTGAGCGAGGAAGGGAAGGCTTCGAGGCCCAGTAAACCACACGCTTGCTTTATGACGGCGAGCCCACTTAGCATCCAGTGGAGAAAGGAGAGAGGAACTGGGTGAGCACTTTCCAGTTACCACTCAGTAACTCATGACGTCAGAGGAGAAAGAACCGAGCAGCTTCTTCCACGATCTGTTTGGCCTTCCTGGATGTTCCGGGTTTTTGGAGAGAAGGTGGGAACTTAGTCCAGTTAGATAAGAGAGCTGGCTCCCTGCGGCCAATCAATCAGAAATCTTTTAAGACAGAAGTCTATGAAATATGTATTAAATGCAAAAAGAAAAAAAAATCAAATACAGTAAAGTTTTCAACTTAGAAGCACTCCTAAGAGCCAGAGACCTGGTTCTCAAAACATAAAACCTGCATTAAGACCTCATTCCGTGTTAAGACTCAAATCCACCTTTCCTAAGGGATCAGTGAGGTCCCTCAAGGTATTTCCCTTTTACAGGGTAGGGGTCTGAAATATGGTACTTTTCTGCCCTCCCCCAGAGCTAATTTCCTTTCTGAAAGAAACAAAAGCAGCAGAAACACTCCTTTGTGCCATTGTGTTTTGCACAATCACTCGCCTTTAAATTGCCACATGAAAAACACTCTCCAGGCCCCATGGAGTTAGGTGATTACGTTTAATATAACCTTCTGGGTTTTGGCTTCCTGCAAATCAACAAAGAATATGGAAACATGTAATTCCATACTGCCCAAAGTACTTCTACAGTTTGAGTCTCAATTAAAATGTTTGTTTACTTATCTGCTAATCGCATTATTTTTTCTCAATTCGCCCTCCCGTGCGCGGGTGTTCAGAATCTGAAATTCAGCCATTTCTGAAATATGACCAAAATGAAACCTGGAGAAAGAGAGTGTTATTCAACGAGGGAAAAGAAATACATAAACCCCAAATGAAAGGCCTGGAGTGTCCTTTAACTTTTTCTAACAGAAAACCATTTTCTATGGAGAAGGTATGTGCACAAAGGGGTGACTTTTTAGAAATTTATCAGTGATTTTATCGTGGTAAGTTGAGCCACGATCCCAAGGAGAATACGTGCTATTATTGCTAGAAACGCATAGAGCCTGTATTTATTTTCAGAGGAGTTTGGTATCATTTTTATTAGTTGCTCTTCGCAAAAAAGCAAAACAGAAACCACCCCGAATCTCTGGGAGGTAGATCAGATTTTATCTCTTTTTTTTTTTTCTTTCCAAATGAGGAAACCACACAAAGTGATTTGCCCTGGGGTCAGCCAGCCCATCGGTGGCTGGACTGGGGTTAGGAGATCTGGTCTCCAGATTCCCAACCTGCTGAATCGTCCCTGGAGCCAATCCTTCTGTCCCCAGTGGGGACTCGCCATGGGGCGCTGTGCAACCAGTAAGGATGCCGACAGACGCATCCTTCTCCCTAAATACTCCCCGGTTTCACCACCGTCCAGTCCCCGAGGGCCCAGAACTGCCGCACCAGTGAGATCTTCTCCTGCGGTTCTTCTGGCTCCTTTGTAACTAACACCACTTGGATGGAATCCAAGATTCTTCTTATTCTGAACTCTCTTCTATAGCAAAGAAGTCAGATGATTATTTTTACTGCGATCTGGCCGTAGCCCCCAGGCTGTTCTAAAGTCCCTGTTGGTTATCTCCCCTGAGGCAGAATGATATTTGGACAGAGCAGGGCTCTCCCACATCTACCAGCACACAGATGCGGTGGGGAGCTGGGGAGAGCCCTTCCCAAGGTTGGCACGGGCTTGCCACGCAGGGTAAGGTCACCCCCGTCCTCAGGAAGCCTAGAGAAGGGCCGTTGCCCAGGTGGGACCACTCCTGCCTGCTCTCCAGTCACACGGCGAGCAACCCCACGACCCCAAGGCTCCCTGAGCTGCAGATTCAAGGGAAGAGAATCCCAGCTTCTAGAAGGGGACAAAGCGCGATTAAGAAAACAGAACAAACAAGAAAACTTAATAGGTCAGCGTAACAAGAGCCTTGGCTCTGCACCCGAATTTCCAGGTTGGTATGTTACCCACGTTTCCCAAAGAGTATTCTGTGGAACACCAGCTCCACACTTTGAGAAATAAGTCAAGTAAGTTTGAGAAATACCACATTTTACATTCCCCTCTTGTCGAGTCACATTGGTTTATCAAAGGCTATGAGAAGTTCCATGATGAAGACCCTTTACTTTGTTCCACCCAGGGCTCCTGAAGTTCAACCAGGGGTAGGTCCTTCCTTGCAGGGGACGCAGAACACACTTTGGGAGATGTGGCCGTGGTGTCCCAGCCTGAAGTCATTTCTCACCTCCTGGGGGCCTCCCCTCCAGAAAGCTTCCTTTCTGCTCGTGGTGTCACCTCTCCAGGCACTTTCCTCCGCCCAAGGCCTCTTCTATGGCCGAGTTCTGTTTCCTTCTGAGATGCCTTTTTTTTTTTGCGGTATGTGGGCCTCTCACTGTTGTGGCCTCTCCCGTTGCGGAGCACAGGCTCTGGACGCGCAGGCTCATGGACGGCCATGGCTCACAGGCCCAGCCGCTCCACGGCATGTGGGATCTTCCTGGGCCGGGTCACGAACTTGTGTCCCCTGCATCGGCAGGCAGACTCTCAACCACTGCGCCACCAGGGAAGCCCTGAGATGCCTTTCTGCTCGGCCCTTGCCTCTCTTTTGCTACCCTCTCCACCTCGGTTTGGGGCCACAGTGCCTTCTAAGTGTTCTCTCTGCCCTCTGGCATCTTCCAGCAAATCCACCCCCCACCCTGCCGTTCACGTGTTCTAAACACACCATTATCCACATCTCTCTGGTGCTCAAAGACTGGCCACAACTTCCTGTGGCCTCCTGAAGTAAGACTGGGCTCTTCTGTTTCCTCTCCTGTCACCAGTGTCCACATGGACCCCTCCTTCCCCCACGTCTCCCCACTCAACTCTACACCCTCCACTTCCAACAGGCAGGTCTCACGAGCGGTGTGATTAAGAACAAAGGTTTGGAGATAGATGTGAGCTTGCATTCTATTTCTTTCCCTTAGGAACCCCGTGGCCCAAGCCTCTTTGAACCTTGGTTTTCTCATCTGCAAAACGAACACGATAATCAACTCTCAGGGCTGTTGTAACGATGGGGTGGGATAACGTGGGTAAACGTGTCACCTGGCAGGTGGGAAGCTCAAACAATGTTAACCACTCTTCTTAGGCAATGTCCCCAGTTCACCCTGCTTCCAAACTTGTATTTGTTCTGACACACGTACACACACACTCTCACACACTGATACATACATACACCTTCTAGAATTCCTTCCCCCTCCTGTCCATTACCTAGACCATCCTCATCCTTCTGGGGCCGAATCACACACACCCCCCCAGCCTTGTGAATCCTTCCCTGAAGACACCTACGCAGCAGTCCCTCCTCCTGGATTTCTCCTGTGCTCGTGGCCTCAGTTGTCCTCTAATATTTCCAAACACGTTCACCTGGTTCCCCAGCAGGACTGCAAATTCTTGAATGCCGGGGGCCTCATCCTGTCATCTATGTGGTCCCATAGACCCCTGCTCCACAGAGATGGGGGAGCTGACTGGGTCAAATAGTCACACCAGGATGAATCTAGTATCTTTTCCTCCAGGCCCTTTGAAAGCCCTGTTAGTTCTCAATTTCCTGTAACTTTTGAAACCTGACCTTGGTGGCATATTCCAGGCAAAAAGAAAAAAACCTCAAAAACCTCTTTTTTTATATCCCAAATACCAGAAGGAAAAGCAGCGAGTTGATCTGGGGGACCATCACCCACACACACTTGGTGAGTACCATCTCTGTGCAGAGCGCTCTCTGGGGCTCTGGTCAAACTTGTGCTAGAAGGAGCCTTAACCGCAAGGATCCAGGTTAGGGGACCTGAAATAAGCACCCAGACTTGTTCAACTAGCCTGTTCCCACCCCACCATGCTCCCAGCATCCCCACCCTCTCCTGCCACACATGGGGAAACAAGCAGAGGGAACATGGTCCAGTAATTTCACCTTAGGGCGCACTGGAGGTGCTGGAAAGCAGGGTGTGACCCCCTAGCCTGCTCACTTCTCCCCAGCTAAAGGCTTCCTTCACTGGTCTTGACCTCAGGCATCCTCTGTCTTTTTACTGTGTTGGTCCACTTAGAAAATGCTTCCCAGCTGATATCAAAGGGAAGTAACCCATTGGAAGGAAGATTCTCTTCATTTCAGGGGTCCCCCGGGATCTCTCAACCAGCAGCCGTGCCCCTCAGGAGGTGGAGAGACTCCGTTCTTCCCTCGTCAGGAGGCTCCCAAAGCCGCCGCCGTGTCTCTGCTGAAGCGGGCCTGGATTTGCCCCACTCAGAGGACTACCTGATTCTTCTGACCCTTTTCATGCAATAGGGGATTTTCTCCAAATTCTATTTTAAAAAACAAGGTCTTTTCTAACCCCATTGGGGTCCCAAGGAATCCAAAGGAGCCTTCCTGAACCAGGCTCTAGTCCAAGCCGAAAGGGTTTCTCCTTTTTTATTCTTAGCCTTGGGGTCCTGCTCAGAAGAACTTTGTCTCCTGTCCCCTCCAGATCACCACCCAGGGTCTTTCGAAATAATTGGCTCCGGCCCTCTCCAGCCACGTGGGGCTGCTCCCTTCTCCTTCTTCCTGGAGTATTCACACGCATGCACACGCACACCTACATGCACACACATGCACGCAGGCACACACAGTCTCCCGCCACGTCCGCATTCCTATCTGTGACACTGTCCTCCTTCCAGCTTTCATCGTGGGCACAGACAACTTTGCGCAGCATAAACTGCAATGCCCAACAGAAAAGGCTGGGCTTTTCTTATCTATCTGTCAGCGCCTCTTCATTACAGCTGAGCTGATCTGAAACGAGGAGATTCTTTGCCTCCCACCTCCACACCCTAGGAGGATCTGTTTACACAGCAGATGTCCATCCACTCGCCCACCGTGCGGTGTGACAAGAAGTTGTGGCTTCCCAGGTGGGCACAGGCGAGCAAGCTCTGGGGGTGTCAGGAGCCATGGTGAGGAGTGGAGATGCAGGGCAGGCAAAACACCCCCAGAGGAGCCACGAACACTGGACAGAAAAAGATGTCATGATGATAGAGGGACCCCAGAACGATGAAGAGGTGCTTGTGCTTCGCTTCCAGTCCCAGGGCTTCCAGGGGACCTTGGACAAGTTATCCGTGAACTTTCATGACCAGCCTCTCTCCCTCGACCTTTCTTTCCCACTTGAATTCTTGGAATCATGCACAGCAGATAAACCACTGGCACTCAGAGTCTCTGTCACCAAAGACAGTTTCAAATGACTGGTGAGCAACTGGTGGAGGGGGAGAGGTGGTGAGACGAGAAAGGTGGATTGGGGGATGGTGCTAGGGATTGGATGCGCGCAGCAGAGCCCGGGGATCACACTGGGGACGTGCCTTGCTGGACCACATCTGTGTAAATTCGGCAGTGGCAAAACACAGAAGGCGCTCTGTACAGTGTGGGAAGAGGGCGGGTCCCTCTGCTCCCCAGGGCTCCAGGCCCAGGAAAGAACGAGAATCAGGTGACGCGTGCAGAGAGGCTGCAGCAGGCAGTCAGGGACACTAGTTGGCTCACCTGTGGCCCCGGGTGAGCTGCAGGGACAGCGTGAGTGCGATGTTTAGTTCACACGTGCACGCACCCCATGGACGTTTTAAAGCATCCTCCGCTCCTCAGGGCCTTTATTCCAGTTGGGGCTTCAACGTCCTTGAATGTGCCACGTAACTGTCGGACCCAGTTTAATTAGGGACTTGGAGCTTCAGTGAGCCTCCCCCTGATGTCAGGGAGCAGAGGTGAGGGGACCACGGGCTCAGGCTGCAGCGGTCCCCCTGCCCTATGGCACGGAGGCCGGCTGTCAGTCCCTCATAGCTGAGCACAGAGGAGCAAAGAGCAGGGGACTTCGGGTCCTCCGAGCCGGTCATTCCTCTCCACCCAGTCCTGGGGCAACGCCGGCAGTGCCCTCAGCAGACCTAGTGGAGAAGAGGGCCCCGGGGGTCCACGCCCTGGCCGGCCGGCTCTCCTCGGTCTCAGCGTCCCCGGGCTGCTCTGCACCAGGAGCTGCAGCATCAGGCTGAGCAGACCCTGGGCTGGGGGCTCTGCACCAGGAGCTGCAGCATCAGGCTGAGCAGACCCTGGGCTGGGGGCCGCCCCTGTGCAAACCTCGGTGGCACCTCCGCACGCCCCCCCACTCCGGTTTCCCTCTCCTTTTCTCTCTCCTGTTCTCAGTCCCTTGAGGGTTCTTCTTGACTCTCCTTTTTCTTTTTCTTGAGCCCTAGAACTTGTGTGATCACCGCTTTGGCTTATCCTACCTTGGAATTTAGAAAGAACCTGCCGTGGGAATTCCCTGGCGATCCAGGGGTTAGGACTTGGTGCTTTCACTGCCCTGGCCCAGGGTTCCATCCCTGATTGGGGAACTAAGATCCTCACGAGCCGCATGGCGTGGCTGAAGAAAAGAAAAAGAACCTGCCGTGGATGGTCCTTGGGATGTACAGTCCCTCCACAGGTAAGACAGAAGCCCAGGATCGCGTGGCTGAATTGGCTTATAATCAGGTCAGAACACATGTTTGATATCTTCGCTGCTTTCATGACATCTTATACTGGCCGCCCAGTCAGAGGGGCTGTGACGGAGAGGAAGTAACTGAACAGCAATTGCTCAGGAGCGAGGGGCGCTCGTGGAGTTCACCTGAAGGGAAGGCCAATCACTCTTCCACGGCAAGAGCTTCAGGGCAGGGTGAGGACCAGACTGGCAAGTTGTTAGGTGGTAGTTTGGGGACACAGCTGTCAGAAAGACTATTCCTTCCTGATGGAGCAAAAGCCTTTGTGAATCCGCCAAACACGCGGCAGCACTGAACTCACTGTCAGCCACACGGCCGAGCTCATCCACTCATCCCAAGTGGGACCTGCGGCCTGAGCCCTTCAACGACAGCCCCGGACACATCTTGAACCAGGAAAGGAAGCCAGAGGCCCAGGCCAGACCCCAGGCTGATGTTGAATGAGTGAAAGGGAAATCAGCCACCGTCCTCCCCCCACACAAAAATACAGCCACACCTAATTCAGACCAACTTGGAAACTAAAAATAGGTGATGGAGAGGAGATGGTGGAGAAGACAGCCCTCGAGGAAGTTTGGTTTTGACCAGAGGGGTTGGAAAACCCTCGTCTCTTCCCTCCGTTGGCAGAGCGGTTGATTGTGCAACGTGTGAGAAGCCCGCACTCTTATCTGGGCCACCAGTTAAACTGGTGGAGGAGCTCTGCTCGCAGCAGAGCCGCTCTGAACCAGGCGGCCTGGGACGGGCCCTTCCGGGCGCCGGCTGTTGGCAGCAGTGCCTGCTGCCCTGGAGCTCTCCAGTCCAGGCTCAGGGCTCCCACCGCTCCCAGAGGCCCGGGAGGCCTCCTGGTACTCATGCCCACCACCCTGCCCCTGCCCCTGACTCGCGCGCCTGCTAGAGCGCCGTGGAGTCCTGGGCTCCCCAGAGAGAATCCAAAGTCGAGTTAATAAGTTAACCGTTTACAGGCCACCGCGTATCCTTGAAAGATAAGGGAGCCCTCAGCCTGGGGAAAAACATTGTCCAAGGTCAGAAGTCTGTGAGGCAGGTGTCTTTGGAAAATGCTGTTTCCTACGGTCAGCGCTGCCTGGACCTTCCAGGCTTCCTGGATGGAAGCATAAAGACTGGCCCTGGGCACCCGCTGGTCAGCATGGGGCCGCGGGGTGCCCGCTGTGGGGATGCTCGCCACTCAGGCTGGTCCTGAATCTGTCTCCTGGCCGGCTTTCTTCTGCAGCCCTGCTCCAGGCCATGGCTCTCCCCTCTCTTGGCCCAGTTTCCCATGAAAACTGGAAAGATTATGGTATCTGCATTCGTGCGCTTAAAAATAAAAATGATTCCACACCACCAGTTTAAGAATCCCAGAGTTCTGATTTTCTCTAATGATTACTTAAATAATAATGCCATTGCTTCTTCCTCTTCTTTTTCTCTCCTTCTTCAAGTGTCAAATTCTTTCAAAACATTTGTAACACTTGGTGTCCCTGCTTGGGACAGGGCTAAGTTGAGCGCGGGCTTCATCTGCTATTTGGTGCTGGTCCTATCCTGGATTTCAGCAAACAGCTTCCAGCTGTGAGAAGTGCGCCTTGGTCACCAGGACCCAAACCAGTCACCAGGACAAATTCACCTATTCTAGTGATGTCAACAGTCCTTAAATTAAAGATATGGGTACAACTGGTCTACTTAGAATGAACTTGAGCCAGGAGCCCTGAGACCCAGGGACCAGTCCAGGCTCTGCCTCTAAAGGGCTCTGTCTCTTTGGTCAAAGCACTGTCTGTCCCTGGACTCACTTTCCTGAGTGGTAAAATGAAGACGTTTCCTCATCTGTACAGTGACTAGAAGATTGCCCAGGTCCCTTCCACCTACTGAAGACTGTGCCATCAGCTAGATTCGGGCCCAAGCCTGGACAGTACACAGCCCTCTCTCGGGGACACCTCTGTCTTTCCTGCCTTGCACTTAGTTTTTGTCTAGAAAGCTGTAAGAGTCGAGACCGTGAGAGAAGGCTGAGTAGCCATTCATTCCCCGAATCAGGGGTTTGGATCAAGTTGAAGGGTGGAGGGTAAACTCAATGCCTAGACCTGACATGTTAACCACTGGATGAATTATTTTCACTTCTGTTAAAAAGTCTTCTGCTATCGCTTCACGGAGAAGCCTGCCGCATCTTAAAACCGCCAGTGTCACGAGCTGTCTTATGGAAAGTGGAAATGGGCAGGATGTGGTTTGAACTGACAAAAAAATGAGGCAGCCCATTCCTCACTGGGGAGCTTGAAGCGACGGTGGGGAGGTGAGAACAAGAGATTGTGTCTTTCTGACTTGGAGCCAACAGTCAAGCCTGGATCAGCCAGACCAGCTGCTTAGAGCCAAGATGGTCAGACAGCAACAAAACACATACACACACACCACCACAAAAAACAATCAACTAATAATATTTCTTGTTTTGGTAGTAAAACTTTGCATCTTTAGAGCAACGTACATACTTCAAGACACGTTCACATACATGTGATGCTTGCAGTCACTTAACAGAGAAACGCACAGCTATGTTGATACTCCTATTTTCCAGATAAGAACACCGAAGTAGGGTCTGGTTATGAAGACCAGTTACAAAGCCGGCTCAGGAATCCAGGACTCCTGACACCTGGTCCAAACCTAGTGTCCGGTGCTTCTGAATTTACATAAACAGAGCCCCGTTTGAGAGAGAAAAGCAGGTTCCCAAGGCATCTGCCACCACAGCTTATACCAGCAGTCCCCAGCCTTTTTGGCACCAGGGACCGGTTTCGTGGAAGACAATTTTTCACAGACGGAGGCAGTGGGGGAGGAGGGTTCAGGCGGTAATGCGAGTGATGGAGAGCGATGGGGGCAGCAGATGCAGCCTCGCTTGTTTGCCTGCCTCTCACCTCCTGCTGTGCAGCCCGGTTCCTAGCAGACTGCAGACCAGCAGCGGCCCGCCACCCAGGCGTTGGGGACCTGTGCCTTATACCATATCGCACTGCCCTGACCGGGGGGCCTCATCCCCACTTTACCACATGCTCATGACACCTGTCACCTTATCAGCCCACTGAGTCACTCAGTGAAAGTCTGCAAACTCAACAATTGATTATAAATTATGAAAACACACACTCAAAGGTCACTAATCTCCAAAGACTTAGATACAGAATTCTCTGAGCTACCACAGGATCTTGTGGTAAAAAGGTCTCTGCTGTGCCCCCCTGAGCCAGTTAGAGAGATGAAAAGCCTTTTTCTTCGCTTTCCCGGAAAGGAGAAGCGTTCATGCGAAAGGAACAGGAGTTCAGTGAGTACCCAGAAATCGATGGCGGTCCACAGTTCCCAGAACCGTACAAGTCACCTGGCTAGATCACTTTCCAACCCAGGACCATTTCCACCAGATAACACTGCATCCCAGCTGCAGGGACCTTCCTGGGCAAGTGGTTGTGACACTTGACGTCTTTGTTGAGAGGAACCGTTTTGAAGAACGTGACAATCCCAGCACCTTTGTTGATTGGCTGGTTTAGCCACATTTTAGACTGTTGTCCTTCCAAATGATTTGGTGGGAAGTGACCTGAGGCCTCTGGGTCTGATTCCTCATCTCTAACATTGGGGTGGATGACAGCACCCATGTCGTGGGTGGTCCTGAGGATGAGCGAGGTCGTCCTGTAGGTGCTCAGAGTGAGCGCCCTGGTGTCAAGTGAGCGCCCAGTATGGGGCAGCTACGGTCCCTCTCGCAGGGTTCTTGAAGCAGGTAAGCGTTTTTAAACCATAAAACCCCCTCCTGCTTTTTTTCTTCCAAGACATTATCCAGAGCAACAGACCTTGTTTAATGTTTTCCTGGCTTCCTTCCCTCTGTTTGCAGTCTCTGGGGAGGAAGGGGGGGTGGGCAGAGGGAAAAGGAAGGATGTCCACATCTTGCAAACACCACCTCTGCAAACGCCTCCGACTCATCCACTGCACTCCACCCAAAGGACTTGTTATTTTTAGCACACATAAGCATTTAATATATGATAAAGGTGACACCATGCATTGGTGGGGAAAGAAAGGACCACACCACAAATGAAGCTGGAACAACCAGCTAATTATTTAGGAAAATGGACAGATCAGAAATTTATGCCCTCCCAAATCCAAAATCAAACAGATGTATATCAGAATGAGGAATGCCTTTCTAAGCATAAAAGTGAAAGAAAGACATACAGATTTGACCACATAAAATACAAGCCTGGGAAAGTCACAGAAATAAGGTTAAAGAGTAAATGTCACACCAGATTAGAATATTTATAACGTATGTGAAAGCCCATTATTCCATTGGGTTACTTACTGTTTTATTCACTTTTAAGAGCTCTTTGTATATTAAGGAAATAAGCACTCTGTCTCCTGTGTGTCATATGCCATTATCCATTTGTTTGTGGTATTTCCTGTCTCTCAGAAATGTTAACTCCTATGCAGTTAAATTTGTAAATCTGCAGAAATTAATTATAAGCTGACTTCACTGTATATATATATCTATATAGTCACACTTGATGTCACCTGAGCTCTGTGCCTTGCCAAGAATAGTATAAACAGTGCCAAAGAGCTGTTTGTTATTGTTAGTAGAGAGGGATTATACAGAATTTTGGATCTAGAGTCTCCTGCTGCCTTAAAAAAGAGGGAGGGGGACAGCTGATAAATATTTTTGTTGGAATTTTGACATGAAGCTGCCATTCTTAGAGCCTTCAAGCCCTGTCTGTTTTCAATCCATGCCCTCATTTTTTTGTCTGAAATACCAACCAAGTTGCCAACTCTCACTGAATGTCTTCAGAGGCAGAAGCCAGAGAAGTTGTAGCATCTGTGAGTGATAATATGTGACAGGCTCCGTGCTGAGTGGCAGACACTGAATGTATAAGGTCTCCCCCATCTGGGTAGGCTAGATAGCAATATACCCAATTCCTTGACTGGTTTCCATTCTGTTTTTCAAAGCTGGGCATGTGGAATTTCCCAGGCAGAACTAGAACAGGTAGGCACGGAATTCAACACTCCTGGTTTCATTAGGTGTCTCTAAATCTCCACGAAGTTTTTATTAGTTCTGGTAACCAAGAAAGAAAGAAAGAAAGAAACCCAGTCATTTGTTAAAGTCATAACGCTGCACTAAATGGATAAGGTCCTCTAACTGACCACAAGGAAGCTCAGGGACACCATAGATCAGCTGCTAAATGACTCGAGATGTTTCGATTTAGAGAAGATGTCCGGCTCCCTAACTAATTTGTCTGCCCATAAATTTCTTGATTAGGCTAAAGGCCTCTGCCAACATAGCCAGATCTTCATTTCAGTACGTCCTTCACTTGAGTTAGTACCGTGGCTGAAAGCATGTTCGATCTGGGTGACACAATATTTAAATTTAAAATTGTGCTCATAGCTCATTTCCAAGAGATCCATTTATTAGTCTAGGTGGGAGGTGGAAATCACGAAGGTTGGAGCCATGATGCTCTTGGAGGTTTATTAATGGGAACTGTGGGCCAGAGGCAGAAGCTCCTTCTGACTTCATACTGCCTGCCAAGGACGACTTGTCTCAAGTCCATCAGTGCCCCTTGTGGGAAAATACTGTTCAACATTTATTTTTGATGGTCCAATTCAGGCTCCACAAGACACCACTGAAATGCCCAAAGTAAATTAGTATTAATCACTGGCACTGAAGATAATACAAGAACTTCTCACTGTATCTCAGTTGTCTGTTCGAAGCCAGACAACTGGTTAAGAAGATGTGTGGAATCTGGGGCTTATTTACCAACTTTTCCACTCTTCAACTGTTGGAAGTAGAGATACATGGACAACATAGTCACTTTTGAATTGCTATGTTCCCCTTTCATTTTTTTCTTTTTAACCCTTAATATTCTTCCCATCAAGAAAAACAAGCCGATAATAGTAGAAATGTGAAAACCCCGCTTAGAAATGCTTTTTTAAAA
Organism: Tursiops truncatus; assembly: GCF_011762595.2. Taxonomy (NCBI): domain Eukaryota; kingdom Metazoa; phylum Chordata; class Mammalia; order Artiodactyla; family Delphinidae; genus Tursiops; species Tursiops truncatus. Next base: position 76,053,162 of record NC_047046.1, on the reverse strand, counting down.
AAGCAAACAAAAAGACCTCAAAAATTTTTGGTTTTCTAGAACTTTCTTTTCTCAAGAAAATAACCTATTTTCTTCTGGGTAGTTAATTTCCCCTACCAAGTATAACTAAAAGCTCTCTCACCCAGGAAGAGTCAGGACAAAAATAAACAGATATAACCATGGATCCTGCCAAAACAGAATTGTTTTGGGATAAAATTACTTCTGCAGGGGGCTTCCCCGGTGGTGCAGTGGTTGAGTCCGCCTGCCGATGCAGGGGACACGGGTTCGTAACCCGGTCCGGGAAGATCCCACATGCCGCGGAGCGGCTGGGCCCGTGAGCCATGGCCGCTGAGCCTGCGCGTCCGGAGCCTGTGCTCCGCAACGGGGGAGGCCACAACAGTGAGAGGCCCGCGTACCACAAAAAAGAAAAAAAATAAATTACTTCAAAACCATTGACACTGGATCAAATATTCCGAGTGTCCTAAGTTAAGTGAACATGAAAGAAATAAGACACAGCTACTTGACTTCTACTTTTGTTTCTAAACATGAAATGGTATATTTAGACTCTCTCTTAGATCTTCTTGTGAAACAAAGTTACTCCCCGGGTGGGCTGGTGCTTGGAAGTATTGTTCTCTGCTAGCCTACAATTTGCAAACAAGTTGGTACTTTGATCTTCTTATCATATTATGAATGTCCTTCCTATTCCTTGCCCTCCCATCAGCTTTACAATCCCCTCAATCCCATAGACAAAGGAAAGGCTGGCCCCTCTTGCAGCCAACTCGTAGAAGATCTAGAATTTCACTTCTGTGGGGCAAGCACACCCTATTTCTGCAAAGAACACGCACACCGATCATCCCTCAGGTGATCTTCCCTGGCATAAATGGAGGAAATCCTTCTTTAAATTCCCTTCAGGTATAGATATTGCTTGTGTAGTGTGGACGAGTCTCATTCCACAAACTCAGATATGCAAGAAATATCACATATCTTTACGTTATTGAAATGAAATTAAATAAGACTCTAAAACACCCTTACACCAGGCTGGCAGAAAACTTCATCTCATTCTTGATTGGTAAGAGCAGTTCTCCCTTTCCCTAGAAGAAGCCAGAAGGTTCTTGCCTAAAGATGGAGGATGAGCCAAGATCTCCAGCTTGTTGTGGCTGACACTGATGTCAGTCATTTCTCAGAGCCAAGGTGATCTCCTGAAGGCAAGTTACCCTACTGCTTCTGGGTCAGGCTTGGGCAGGGATGTCTGCCAAGACTGGGAGCCCCAGGGCCCAAGACCGAGCCTCATTTGGTGCCCCACAGGCTGTCTCCCCAGAAGTTCTGTGCTGTCACCAGGCACTGCCAGGGAGACAGAATTGGGTTCTGCTTCTCCCCCTTGAGGGAGACCACCATAATGCCCCCATATGACACAATATGTCTCCCCTCCCTGTCTCAGTCTTGTTTTTTGCTTCACTCAGAGCCAAGTTTTAGACAAGCAAGTCTTCTTTTTGTTCTGTCTGGTGGTTTTCTCTAGTTCAAGAGTGGTACTCATCAGAGGACCTAGCTTGTATAGGTATCTCTGGTCTGACATTCCAGCTTGCAGTGGTCCTAGGCTCTATCCACTGCCACCAGGGCCGTAGCCTCTTAAAGTCCAAGATCTAGAACACCATGGACGGTGAATGCCTTGGGGTGAATGGCAGCTTTGATTTTCTCTTATATCCTTTCAAGGCTTTAAACCTTTCCCTTTACCCCAGCCATACATTTGTGAAGTGATAAAAGGGAGGTTTCTCCAGAACCTCAGCCACCATATCACCCACATGATTTCTTACCATAGATTCTCTTTTTTGTTCCTACTATAGTCTCTGCCCACCCTTTTTTTGTTTTGTTTTTGTTCTCTCAGTCCTTCCGGTACGTCTATAACCAAATTTCTGTATTAAATCCTCTCTGTTTGACATACTTACTATAATTTCTGTTTTCCTGACTGCACCTCTGATACATACAGATGCAATTCCTGAGCCTGACTCAGCTCCTCGGCCCTGACCTCCACCTTCCTTCTCATCTCCCCACTTCAGGGACCAGTAACTGGAGCTGCAAAGCAGGCTGTGGATAAGAAAATCCAAAGCTGAAGTAAGCCCGAGTAACTTACACACATCAATTGCATAAATTAGTGTACGGGAAAGAAAAGGAGCTTGGGAGTCAGTATGAGGTTCAAATTTTCTCTGCACTTGCAGTGATACCTTAGGCAATATACTTCGCAGCTGTGTTCTACGCTGAACTGTGTCCTCCAAAAAGATATTTGAAGATCTAACCCCCAGAACCTCAGAATGTGACCTTATTTGGAAATAGGGTCACTGAGATGTAATTAGTTGAGATAAGGTCTTACTGGAGTAGGGTGGGTCCTTAATCGGATATGACTTTTATGAAAGAGGAGACGACACAGACACCAAGATACATACAGGGGGAATGCATGGGATGACAGAGGCAGAGATCAAAGTGATGCAGCTAAAAAACAAAGAACCCAAGGATGGACAGCCACCGGGAGGATCTAGAAGGAGGCAAGGAAGGGTTCTATCCAGAATCTCTGAGGGAGCACGGCCCTGCTGTCACCTTGATTTCAGACTTCCAGCCTCCAGAACTGTGAGAGAATAAATTTCTGTTGGGTTAAGACACCCAGTTTGTGGTACCTTGTTATAGCAGCCCTAGCAAATGAATATATTATCTGAGTCTAAGTTTCCTCATCTATAACAGTGGGATAGTAACACTTTTATAAGTTGTTTTGAAGATTAAAGTAAGATAATGTATGCAAAGCATCTGGATGGTAGAAGGCAAACAAGACATAGTAACTTTTATCATTATTTTGCAACATGGAATGAGCTAGTTCAGAACCCCTTTCCTGTAAGCAGTGCCTGCTTCCTACACACACACACACACACTGTTCTGTGCATAGCCCTGTGCTATGTTGTAGCAAAGTCTGATGTGCTTTTGTCCACTTCAAAACCTCTAGGATGTTCCTTTCAGCCAGGCTTGACCTGTATAATGGTGAAAGGATCTGAATTGGATGATGGCCCTGGATAGAGGTAGGACTGTCGGAGGACATCATATTCTTAGCTTGGCCCCTGCCCCACCTGGAAACATGGCTTGCCACGTTTAACTTACAACCACAAAGAGCTGAAGTTGAATGGAAAGTGTCCTTGCTTGCCAAGGCGTTTGCCCGTGATTGATAAAAATGGCCGTAACTTCCGTTCTTTTGGTGCCTTTCATTTAAAAAAGAAAAAGATTGCTGGCAATACCTCGAACTCAGACGGAGGGAGATAGCACAGCTTGGGTTGGGTCTGAACCTGCATGGGGATCACGCGGGAGAAGAGGAGCCTGCGGCACCCGATTCCCCACACAGTACTCCAGGACGCCGCTTGCCAGTCTTACTGCCACTTGGGAACACTAAAAAATGTTATTTTTTAATTTTTTTTTTTTTTTTTGCGGTATGCGGGCCTCTCACTGTTGTGGCCTCTCCCGCTGCGGAGCACAGGCTCTGGACACGCAGGCTCAGCGGCCATGGCTCACGGGCCCAGCCGCTCCGCGGGATGTGGGATCTTCCCGGACCGGGGCACGAACCCATGTCCCCTGCATCGGCAGGCGGACTCTCAATCACTGCGCCACCAGGGAAGCCCATAAAAAATAAGTTTTTAAAGGAAGTAGGTAACTTTCCCAAATGTCCATAGTGTGAATGAGTAACAGAGGGGTTTCAGCCTCACACGCATGGGCGAGGAGAGCCCAGCTGCCGAGAGAACGTTATGTGCCCACGTCAGCGTCCTCTCGGTTCTGGCCACCAGCTGCTCAGAGCGGAAAGCGGAGCAGTCACAGGCCAGAGGTGCTGCTGCAAATATGCGCGCGCCCTCTTCTCCAGATGCTGAGCAAATCAGGACTCCGGGAAAAAAAGCCGAACTCAGGACTGACCTGCTCTCTACCTGAGTCATCTCTGAGTCGTTGGATGGAGCTTCAGAGCCGTTAACGGCGCAGCTCTCCAACAATCACAGGGCCGCCCAGGAGAAGCAGTGCCTGGGAAAACGCTGAAGAGCAATTAGGCAAAATCCTAAATTGCAGAGTTCTCACTCCGCAGAGAAATGCAAATTATAATTTTGCCTCCTCCAAAAGCCCGCGGCCTGATTTCGCTCTCCATCTGCAAACTGCTTCCATCCTGGAGCAGCGCTCTGCCCTCCATGCTTCCCCAGGACCCCAGACCTGCAGACATATGAACATCACCCATCCCTCAGGCCTCAGTCCAAACACTTCCCAGGTGGGTGGGCCACAACTCCCTCTGTGCCTCCCTGCGATGGGCCCGGTGTCCCGGAGATCCTGGGGGCAGGGGCTGTCCTTCCCCCTAACAAAGTGCCTGGGACACAAGGTCAAGGAGCTGAGTAAAGGAGGACAGCATGGACAGAGTGGGCTCCTGGTGGGACATCTGCCCACGTGTCGCCTCGTATTCGGGTCAGTGGGCTCTTGGTGCCGTGACCAGGACCCCAGGGAGTCAGAGAAATGTCAGCTGGGGGGCCGCCCAGGCCCTTCTTCTGCGGTGCAGTCAGGCCCCATCCCACTTGTCCCTGCAGATTTTGCTCCAGACCCAGTGAGCTCTCGACACAGCAGGACATGGCAGGGTTTGGTGACAACCCTGTGATGTGACCACAGAGCCTGAAGGGTAGCAGCAGGGGGCTGGCCCCTCCTCCTGTGATCCCCCAGCAAGGCCAAGCCCTCGGCCAACCTCCCCTTCTCCTCCGGGCTCTTCGGACCCTGTTTCTCACCTTCTGGGTCGCAGGAATTTCTAGGCTCTGACCTACAGGGACCTGACTCTGCCGCAGGCTGGGCTCTGGAGAGGAGCTCCCCGGGCAGGCAGATCTGCACCGGGCCTACCAAGCAGGAGCCTGGGGCAGCGGAGGAGGGTGGGTGGCGGGATTAGGGGGTGGGGGGAGGGTGGCAGGACTCGCCTGGACCGCGCAGCCTGCTGGGCCTGCTGGGGGAGCCGGGGGAGCCGAGGGAAGGGGTCAGCTCTCAGAGGACCTTGAGCATGACCTTGAGAATTTACCCTGTGGTAAAGGAGAGCCATTAATAAGTTTTCAGCAGAGGAGACACATGGTTAGATCTGTGTTTTGGAAAGATAGCCCCCAGCTTTGAAATTTTTTAGCTATAAAGGGTTGCCTAGGTTAATGAATCACTTTTTACAGGCCTTGTTCTGTCTGTCCTCATCCATCAATACCCATCTCTAATCCAATATCCAGACACCCAGGGCACTCAGATTTATGGGGATGTGGGAGAGAGTCAAGTGTACAATGGGAACTGGGGGAGAATTCTGAACAGGGAGCCTTTGAGGTCCCCCTGACCTGAGGTGTTCTATCACCCCTGTCCCAGGGTAAAATCTGCTTTCTCCATAAGCCATTTGGATTTTTTAAATCTATTTCATAACCCACTGGAACTAGGTTGCTATATACTTGTTCCAGGAGAGGATGTGTATAAATCATTTGATTATTACTGGGTAAATCAAGAGCATCTGTATGCGTAGAGAGTCTGAGGTCTGGTGTTGGTGATTTGCAGCACTATTAATAGTATCTTCACCTGTGCGGCATCACAGAGCCAAGAGGCTCCCACCGACTGCTACCTCACTCGAGCCTTGTGACCACCAAGGCATGAGCTCCAAGGTCAGCCTGCATGGATGGACCCAGCCCTACCATTTACATGCTGTGCAACCTTGGGCAAAATACTCTATCCCTCTGTGTCCTCAGTCATCTCCTTTGTAAAATAGAAACTGTAGTAGAATCTACCCCATGGGGGGCGTTGTAAGGACTTAATTAGTCAATACACGCAAAGTGTTTAGAGTAGTATCTGGCACGAAGGGAGCAGATTCTAATAGAATATTAGATTATTCTTATTATAAGAATATAATAAGAATATAATATTATTATTATTATCATCCCCCCCGGCCATGCAGACACGACCAGAATTGGACCTATGTTTGTTACTTTCCCATAGACTCAATATGGATTCACGGCCCGTCCACGTCCAAGCAAAGAGCCACAGCGTCTATGAAGTTCCCACTGGTGCTTTGTTCCAGCTTGATTCCAGATCGCCTGCTTGTCTCCTTGGATTGTGTCAATCCCCATCTAATTAGTAATTAAGATATTTGCAGGGATTTAGGATTGGGTGCCTGGCAGTGAATTACTCTAAGTACCTGTCTGATGTGAATTAAACCCGTGGCATTTGTATTCCAAGTTTCCGGAGTATTCTAGGCACTCCATAATGTTTGGTGAATGAATAAGTGACATGAAGGGCAACAAGAGAAGGTACCATCTGGGCTAGTGCAGATTCATTATTCCATTGCGTACATCACACACTGAGTCAGCCCCTACTGTGAGTAGTTATAAAATGATCTCATTTAATTTACTAAGTGTAAACCTTAAATCATACTGTAAAGCTGAACACAGTCATGAAATCACATCAGTTAATTCTGGTCAACTGACCAGATACTCTGCCACTTGATGAACTTAAAATGCAGTGTTTACTGATGTAGATTAACCATGACTTACGAAAACTAAACTTACAGACTCACACAATTGGCAAATTAGAGGTTATTTGAGTTACAAAACCATTCTTCAACTTTACAAAAAAAAAAAAAAAACCCACTGGAGGAATCTATAAATTTCAAACTCTGTGAGTGGTCAAAATATAATTCGATTTACTGAAATTCACTTTTTTTCCGGAATGTATCCACTGTACGAATAAATCCAGCTATAGGATATTGCTGCTGAACTTAGTAGAAATGGCCCAAGAGCAAATGTAGCTGCTAATGAGTATATAGAACTTGTAAAAGAATAAAATGTAGAAATGTATTAAAGATGAAAGATGGGAAGAAGAACCAAAGATGACCAGGAAGGAAACAGAGGAAGAGGAAGAACATCAGGAAGGCTAACAGCCAAATGGAATCAAGGCCTGTGTGTGTCGGGGCGGTGGCGGGGGGTGGGTATCCTAAGGACAACAGAGGGAGTTTATGTTTTCATGCCTAGCTTAGAAGAACAAAGAAAGACCAGACCTGATGGGGCAGGCAGCAGAGTGTTAGCAGGTAGACAGAAAGAAGCTTCTTAACCCTCAGGCTGTCAAGTCTAATGTCCGCTCAGGCAGGATCTTGGCCCTAAAGGGTAGACCCAGATGCCACAGGACTTTGACAAAACCCAGCTGCCACCGCTCATGAGCACCACTGACTGTCCTGGCCACCATGCTTGGCCTCTCCTTCTGGATCTTAGCTGGGAATGGGCTCAGCCTTTGATTCAACCTTTGTCTCTCATTCTTCAGCTGAATATTTTGGCCATTTTAAGACCTGAGATCCCATGTCTCTGAAGTCTCCCAGCCAACATGCACCTTGATTACTCTTGCACTCTTGGGCTGAGTTCTTAACTCTCTCCTCCTTGGACAGAGCTGATAGACTGGCAGCACAGAGGCATGCTGTAGACTTTATCTTGATTATAGCAGAGCACTAGATCAAGACTCTCATTTAATCCCAGTGGAACCAATCGGAAACGCGCATGCTCAGGCTAATAGGATTCAGTTAGTGTTTCCCAAGAGTGTGTTATGAGACTCCACCAGATAATACTCCCCACACAGACACACGTAAAAGGGTATTCCACATTCTTAATGATTCACTGGGCACAATAATAAAAACTCAGAACACTTTCTTTTAAAATAAACCTTATCAAAAAAAAAAAAGTAAACCTTATCAATATTTAAAGAAACAGTTCTTCCATCAGACATACTCTGCAAAACCCTGCATTCGAGCTGATACACAGTTGGTTGAATAACTGTACTCAGAGACCACTGCTCAGTGTCAATTTGTGGAGACATTTCCAATCCAGATCGACAGGCTCTGTACTTGGCCCTGGTCAGTTCAACTTTTTTTTTTTTAAGCAATGACTTGGAGTAAGGGATAAAATCCATGCTTATCAATTGTTGGTGGAAAGACAGTTAATAGAACAGAAGGCAAGGACAAAAGTCAAAATAACCTGAGCAATGACTACTCATTGTTCCTTTTTGGCAGCATTTATGTTTAAAGAATTAATTGCACAAGAGGGTAAGAGGGGAGAGCTGATTTAGCAACAGTTCATGCTTGGACCGCAGGCACAACCTGAGTCAACACCATAATGGTAATACAACCCAAAGCCACATGAATAGAAGTTTGTTGTCTGGACCATGTCTGGCGTGTACATTCCATCCTAGATACTACATTCTAAGAGGGCCACTTGAGACTAAATTATGTGTAGAAGAGGTTGGACAGGGGGAAAAATGTGATTATATGATAACTATTTGAAGCCATTAAATCTGCTTAGCTACAATAAGAGAAAACCAAGAGGCCAGGGTATTGATTTGTCTTCAACATATAAACAATTATCTTGTGTACGTTGTGTAACACTTGATCTGCATGTTCAAAGTCTAGATAGTGAACCAAAGGGTAGAAGTCAAATTTCACTCAATATAAGACCTTTTTATATTTCATATGGTCCAATAATGGAACAGGCTGTCCTCACAAGTAGTGTCCCTTCATGGGAAGTGTTGAAACATGCCAAATGCCCAGGTGTCAGGGCTAAAGAAGAAGGGGTGACATTAAAGGATGCTTTCAGCTCAGGTTCTAAGATTTTTTTCTGGTCATTTAAATATTTACCTACCTCATTTTGGGGGGATGAGAGTTGGGATTACCTAGCCTGTCCCCGACACAGTTCATAAAATTGTATCCCATGCCAAATCCTCTATGATGCTTCTGCTTTTAGTTCTCAGTTCAATCTGAAAAAGAAACACTAGCAACTGAGACCCCCAGCAGCCCTGGTGCAGCCCCTGCCCTTCTTAAACACTGTGTCCAGATCATTCTTTAATGCCGCAAGACATCTCCGTATCTCTCCAACAAATTCCTCTTGCCCAATCTGGCATGACTTGGTTTCTATTCCTGACAAATTAAAGAACTTTAACTATGATCCCTAAAGTCTAAAGTCTAGTGCCTTTTACAATCTTATCTCACAAGAGGATCGTTCAAGTTTATTGAAGCAGGAATTTTGGTCATAGTTTTATAATACACTTATTTCCCATCCTTACACCTTGGGCACTGAACTCCACAAATATTAAAGCAACGGGACAGGGAATCTGTGATTAGCCTTGTAGTAATTCACCCTCAAGTGTGTATGGTCTCTGGAAGAACCCAAAGAAGGCTGCCGTGAACAGATTTACATTTTCATTATTAAAAAATACTTGTCCTGCAAGGCACATTTTTATTTGGAAGGCAGCCCTTCATTATGCAAATACCAATTTCTCTCTGAAATGTCTCCCTAATGGTGTAAGTTTTATACCAATCATTTCTGGCCTGGAACCAAGAAAATGGCACAGCCACTAAAAGTTCACTCGTTACACAGCTGGTCTGACAGTTAATCAATGGGCTTTATTAGGCTGGGGGGCAGCAGGCTTCCCCAAGCCAAGTTTAGGATCCAGTTGGGTCTCAAAGGTTGGGGGCTTCGAATGAAGCTCTGACGTCATGCTGTTAACCCCCAGGCTCTTGGCAGAGAAGAGGTTTCTGTTTTGAAAGTAATGGCCTCAAGTCTCTCGTGAACTCGTCCTGGTAGAGATCAAAGCAATCTTTCATAACCTCATTTTGATGAGTTCAGGGAAAATGAACCAGAAACATGAGGATTAAATGTCCCTTAAAACTCCTCTTGGGATGTAAATACTGAGAAGAATGTGCTGGACCAAACCATGTATGGGATTTTATCAGACCCCAACCATGAGGGGGAAACAGAGCAAGGCTTCTGACAAATTGAGACATGTCTGGGCTTGTCTCTACCTAATTGGTCTGTATTATGATCCTTAAGGGGGGGGGGTCTCATCATGGAAAGGGCATCTGTGCTCTCCTGGGGGCGCTGCTCCCACCTACAAGGCTTGTTCTCTTCAAATGGACCAATTGTAACTGTCTAACATTTAGGTTGTTACTTTTGCTTTAAATCACTCATTACATGAAGCAATTCCACCCAGTTAAAGATGTCTGGTAGGGCTCCAAGCTTATAAGGAAAAATGATTTTATGTGTTAATTTCTCACTAAAAACACAGCTCTTTCAAAGGGATTTCTATAACATATAACCAAAGAGGAATGCTAATTCGATCTCTTGTTTTCAAATATCTTTTTATCTAATCTAAACATTTATCCTGAAATTATTAACAACTCCTAGTCTACATTTAATCTAAAGAATACCTTTAAAAGATAAGAAAAAGAGGATGGTAGAGAAAAGAGCATCTGTGAGAGGAAATAAAGGTTGGGAATAATGCCTTGCTTAAATGTGCAATGAATGTAAAACCACAGAGGGTTTTATCTGTTCATTTTTATTGAGGTGAAATTCACGTAACATAAAAATAACCATTTTAAAGTGAACAACTCAGTAGCATTAGTACAGTCACAATGTTGTATAACCACCACCTCCGTCTACTTGCAGAACATTTTCACTCCCTTTAAAGGAAACCCCGTCCCATTAAGCAGTTGCTCTCCAATCCTTCCTCTTCCGAGCCCCTGGCAACCACCAATCTGCTTTCTGTTTCTGTGGATTTACTTATTCTGGACATTTCATATCAATGGACTCACACAGTAAGTGACCTTTTGTGTCTGGCTTTCTTTCACTTAACATATTGGGTTGGCCAAAAAGTTCGTTCGGGTTTTCCCATAACCGTGTATGACAAATCCGAACGAACTTTTTGGCCAACCCAATAATATTTTCGAGGTCCACCTGCCTTGTAACATGTACAGATACTTCATTCCTTTTAATAGCTGAATAATATTCCATTATATGTACCACATTTGTTTATTCATTCACCCACTGATGGACATTTGGGCTCTTTCCACCTTTTGGCTATTGTGAATGGTGTGGCTATGAGCATATGTACACATGTGTGCACATGCATTTATTTGAGCACCTGTTTTCAATTCTCTTGTGTATATACTAGGAGCGGAATTCCTAGAAGATCACTGATGCTAGAAAGCACTGCAGCTATACTCTGCATGTCTATTTTTTTCCAACACTGTAACACACACAGGTAACAATCCCCACCTCTCCTTTCATCTTCCACCATCACCAGTGGACCCACCGCCCATTCCCCTGAATTGGAACTAAACTGCTCCCTGGCATTTCAATGTCCGAGGCCAGAAAGAGAGTAAGAAAGAGGGGAGGTCAGAGTGAGTGTTGGAGGGCTGGTGCTGACTATACAGGGGAGCTAAGAGAGCTACTACACTAAGAAGGAACAGTGTTCAAAGAAGCTAGGGGCTTGCTTACCCCTAGGGTGTCTATCTGTACTTCCTGCCCCATGCTCAAGGTTAACAAAGGACTACATAAACTCCATATGGGCAGAATCACCAAGGAGTCACACTCCTCAAAACTGAAAGTTTGGATCATGTTATCAAGCAAAGAATCAACTGAGGTGCTGGTAAAAGGCAAGGGAAATATGAGGGCAGAATGGGTAGTTATTCGACCAACTTATTCTTATGACCAGCTGCAGAAAAGCAGACTGACATCTTTAATAATTTCCTCCCTTTTTGTGTTTAGATAGAAGTTATACCCCTCAGTATATGCCCTCCAAAATGAAAACCTATGTCTACAAAAACTGGTACACTTATGTTGATAGCAGCATGATTCGTAATAGGCAAAAATGGAAACAACCCAAATAGCCGTCAACTGATAATTGAATAGATGGTGGCTCTCCATACAACAGAATATTATTCAGCCACTGAAATAAATGAAGTACACTAGGAATGGAAAAATATATATCCTAGATGCAACAGAAATGGAAAAACTCATAAGGGAATCTGCTGCACAATTTTATGTCAATACATTTGGAAATATAGATAAAATTGCTAATTTTCCAGAAAACTATATAACTTTGTGACACTGAAAAAGAAACAGAAAACTGAAGAAGGCAATTTTAGCATTAAAAAAGTTGATTTGACAAACGTTCCCACCTCCTGACCACCTTCCCCCTACAACACTAGTCTTAGATGATTTTAGTAGTGAATTTTACCAAATCTTCAAGGAAAAGATCATCATTATAAGCTCTTACAGACAATAGGAAAGAATAGCAGGTCACTTGATTTGTAAAAGCTAGTATAGACTTGACACCAAAATGAAACAAGGGCAGTACAAGAGGAAAAAACCAACAACTATAGGGTAATCTCTCTTATAAATGTAGATTAGAAGTCCTAAATAAATATAATTAACATACAATTCCCTCAAAACGGAAACACATTTATAACAAAATATATCATAAAGTTTGAGTTTAGAAAAAGAAGAAGAAACAGGCTTTGAAAGATAGTTGCACGATCTACAACAACGGACCTGATAAATACATATTTTATTTTATCAGAGAATTTATATTTAATGGAGAAAGAACCTAACTAAATAAACAAACAAATAAGAAAATGAAAGCACTCCAATAGGAAAGTGGGGAAAAAATGAGAACAGGTCATTTTCAAAAGTGGAAATCCAAATACCTTTATTATATTTATATGTGTGTGTGTGTGTATATATATAGTTCTTATTTAAAAGATTACTTAAATTATGGCATTCATATTTTATAAATTTTTTCACGCAAGGTAGGCATTTATGAGAATTCCACTACATTTTGAGTGAAAGTTTACAGAATATGAACACCATAATTCTATTTATAAAAAAGTTTTTAAATAGGATAAAGCAACACTGTATCACTTATGAAAATATTAAAAATGTGAAAAAAAAGTGAGAAGATTGAAGCTTGCACAGGGAAGCTACGACAGTGATGTCCTTCAAGACAAGGCTGAGGGTGTCAAAGAGCACCAAAGATTTAGTTGTATTTTATTCCTGGGAAAAAAGAGATAAAGTGTTGGCGGTTGTTAATGGTTTGGTATGGATTCTTCTACTCCATTTCCCACACTTACATAGGAATTACAATTTTTTTAATGTTCCTCTTTTCTTTCTCTTTTATAAAACGGGAGAAAGACAAACTCACCATCTGATCTATATGTTATAAGGTGTTGCAATAACAACATGAGAAACATAATGGAATTTTCTCTGCACAAAAATCACAGAGGGGAATCCCCATGCTGGATTCCTTCCAAAATAAGCTTTTTAAAAAAATAAGTAAATTCCTGTAGTTTTATTTTCAATTCAATTTTAAATTACACATGCACTTCCCTCTCATGAAATAAAGAGAAAAGACCATGAAGATTCACTTATAATGACTTTAGGTCTTAAAAAATAACTAACAGTTGTTTTTTTCTCCTGCCATTGCCATGTTCTTTGCAATGATTCTATACCTTTGTGTAGCCATGAATATAAGCCTCCCAAGACCACAATTGTGACACACACTTGTCATTCACAGGCCAAGCCACAGGATGCCACTGTTGGATTTGCGCTACAATGGACTTTTACTTAAGCTGAGCTGAATGAAGAAAAAAATCTCTTTTTCATAAACAGACACATGACAACCATTTAAGATTTAAGATTCAAATCTTATGAGTTCTAATTTTAAAAATCCCTTTAAGTTGGATTTTGAACATCACATATTGAAATTATATGTCTTTTATTAATTGCATTCCAGAATCAAATCAAAACAAATTATTTTGGAACAGTTTAAAAATGAACACCCACTCATGTTTAGAACAAAGCTCTCTGAGTTATATTCTCAAAATCCGTTTCTATGCCAGCTATGTGAAGTCGATTGCTCTTTTTATAGACTCAGAAGTTCTATCTCTGTGATATATCACTTGCTAAAACTAACAATATATTCACTAGTATTTAAACCTATCTAAAACTGTTTATTTTTTTAATGGAGCCGATGTATGTTAAAAATCAAAGTGTTGGGCTTCCCTGGTGGCGCAGTGGTTGAGAGTCCACCTGCCGATGCAGGGGACACGGGTTCGTGCCCCGGTCCGGGAAGATCCCACATGCTGCAGAGCGGCTGGGCCCGTGAGCCATGGCCGCTGAGCCTGCGCGTCTGGAGCCTGTGCTCTGCAACGGGAGAGGCCACAGCAGTGAGAGGCCCACGTACCGCAAAAAAAAAAAAAAAAAAAAAAAATCGAAGTGTTGGGTAAATCAAATTGCAGTTTTCCTTTGACTTACCCGAAGATACTTTATTCGTATTTCTGAATTGAACCGCGACTTATAGTTACACCTGGCACTTTAAAGTTTCTTTCTGACCCTGTTCCAGACTCTAGCAAGTAATTAAAGGTTTATAAGTTAACAATTACAGGTCCCAGAGAAACTGATATTTAAAGGGAAGCATTCCTTTTGTCTTATGAGTAAATAAAATATACAATAAGGCATTCCCAAAGTAGAATACATCCTATTAAAAAGTGACTAGATTTATGAATATCTGGTCTATGCATGTGGGAAATAAACTGTAATCACTAAAAGAGACTGTAGCCTAATGAGGGACACATGACACATCCATATGAAAACACTGTCGTTAGGAAGATGACATGCCAAGATATTTTAAAGGGCCCAGTTCAGAAGAGGAGACTCCCTGAGGACTGCAGTGTCCAGGAAGAGCTTTGGAGGGGACAGCACCTGTGGCGAGACTGCAGGGTCAGTGTCACCTCCTTGCAGAGTTTCACCATCCTGCACTTGGCCCAGCCAAGCCAGTCCCTTTCCTCTGCTGACTCAGTCAGTCCCTGTCTTCTGAAGTTTTCCATAGCCCTTTGAACATGTGTTAAGTTATAACTTTCAAAAATTGTTCATTTATTTAAAATACTAGGCACAAAGCCTACAACCAACATGGTATGGTCCCTGGCCCTGAAGCTTAGGGTCTAATCCATGCATTGCAATTTGCTCACTCGTCTCTGTCTTTCATGGGACTAAGAGCTGTGCAGTGTTCCCAGCATGGAGGACAGAGCAGATTGTGAATAAATGTTGGCTAAATGAATGACGTGCCAGGATGGGGTGGAGGTAGGAAGATAGAATTTAGCACAGTTGTTCAGCCAAGGGGTGCTGGGAGCTGGGATTAGAAGGATGCGGTGGGGACGGGAGAGAAGGGACAGTTAAAGAAGAAGATGAAAGAGCAAAGGGACGTGTTCCCCACAAGCATTAGGGAGAGGGCAAAGCCAACATCCACTGCAAGGCTGGCTTTCCCAAGCGGGCTTGTTTGTGTGCTTCTTCACTAACCCTTGGCACTGGCAAACCTTTTAAGTTACAGAATTAACCGCGTACCCACCTAGTTTTTGTGCATAAGCTTGCCTCTTCGGCAGTAAACTGTCATCCTGCAATAAAGGCAAGGCTCCCTGAAAGGTCAACGTGTAGGTCCCCTGGGTGGGTCCTGGTCGGTGTGCTCAGCCAGGGGAGAGCAGCGCGCTCTGCACACATGAACCATGGTGCGTTTGTCCCAGCCCTTCACAGGCACCCGAGCCACAGGTCTCAGTTAATGCAGAGTCAGGGGTGACTCTTAAGGGTCAGAGTGACTCACAGGAGTGGGACATGAGCACCGTGATGGGCTGACTGGTTGTAAGGTAATAAATTTTTAAACTTAACTAAAATACCCTGAGTCTGAATTCAGGATATTGGTTGCCTGAGTAACAGAGAGGTTAAAGCAGCAATAAATTATGGCTGGTCTAATCAAATAGAGCTGTTACCGTTTTACAACCGGGCATTAGCGCCCTCGATGTTGGCTGCCAAACACAATTCAGTGTGGAGAAATGATGGGCAAGTTCGAATCAAAGGAAAGAGAAGACCACGGTCAAGGTCCAAGCTCCGAGCAGACCCTAATCTCAGTTTAGAGAAGACCTAGGTCCTAATGTCCGCCCTTCCTGATCATGCGGCTTGTGGGTGGCTCAGCTTGCCCCTGGGAACCGCAGACTGCCCGCTTCAAGGGAGAGCTGTTTTAAGGCTCCAGGAAACACTTTTTTTTTGGCCGCACCACACAGCTTGCAGGATCTTGGTTCCCAACCAGGGACGGAACCCAGGGCCCCTGCAGTAGAAGCACGGAGTCCTAACCACTGGACCGCCAGGGAAGTCCCCAGGGAACACTCCACAGAAGGAAAACACTCTACAGAAAAGATTCTGCCATCTCTCATATGCCTTCCTCTCTGTCTTCCAGAGCACCACTGGGAGAAGTCAAACCCGTGTTAATCACTCGTACGTCTGAATAACCTCATTTACCAACGTTTTTAAAAATTCAGGTATAATAAACACAGAAAAATGCACAGATCTTAAGTGGTCTATTAAGTTTTGACAATTGTATATACCCTGTAACCACCACTTCGATCGAAATATAGAACCTTTCCATCACGCAGGAAAGTTTCCTTGTGCTCCTTTCCAGGCAATTCCCACCCTCACCCCCCAGAGGCAATCACTTTCTGATCTTTATC
The DNA here is from genome assembly GCF_011762595.2 of Tursiops truncatus. Lineage (NCBI taxonomy): Eukaryota > Metazoa > Chordata > Mammalia > Artiodactyla > Delphinidae > Tursiops > Tursiops truncatus. The sequence goes on along the minus strand of NC_047046.1, from coordinate 76,036,811 downwards.
ACTTTCTATTTTTTACATTTCATATAAAAGGAGTCAAAAAATTTGCATTCTTTTTAGCTCAACATAATGTTTGTCTATTAATATGTTGTTGCATGAATCAGTAGTTTGTTCTTCTTTATTACTGAGTAGAGTTCCATTGTATGAGGTACCAGAATTTGTTTATCCAACCTCCTGCTGATAAACATTTGAGTTGTTTCCAGTTGTTGTCTTTTTTTAAAAAAGCTGTTGTGAAGAGTCATGCACAAATCTTTACGTACCCACGTTTCCATTTCTCCTGGGGAAAGACACAGGAATGGAACATCTGTATCACTGGGTTATACATATATGCCTAACTTTATAAGAAACTGTCAATTAAGTTCCCCAAAACTATGATATCATGTTACGTTCCCACCAGCAATAGATGAGTGTTCCAGTTGCTTTACCTTCTTTCCCAAGTTTGGTATTGTCCATTTTTTGGTTTTGTTTTGTTTTCAGCCAGTCTAGCAGATACAAGACACTACCTCGTTGTGGTTTTGACTTGCATGGTGACTGATGATAGGGGATGCTGAGCCCCTTTTCACGTCTTATAGCCGTGAGTGCATCCTCTTTTGTGAAGTGACTGCTCAAGTCTTGCTCATTTTAAAACTGGGTTGTTCATCTTTTTACTGTTGATTTGGAAGTTTTTTTCTATATCCTGGATTCAAGTCCTTTGTCAGATATTTGTGCTGCAAATATTCTTTCCCAGCCTGTCCAGGATTATCTGTTCATTTTCTTAGCAGTGTCTTTTGATGCACAGAAATTTTTAATTTTGATAAAGACTAAGTTATCAAATTTTTCTTTGGTGGTTAATCGTTTGGGGGTTCTGTCCAAGAAATCTTTGCCTACCACAAGATTATGAAGACAGAGTCCTATACTTTCTTCTAGAATTGTATGGTTCTGGATTTTATATTTAGGTTTGTAATTCAGCACAAATTAATTTTTATTCATGGAGTAAGGTAGATTGAGGTTCACTTTTTTTCCATATGAGTATACATTTGTTCAGCAACATTTGTTTAAAAGACTTTCCTTTCCCTATTGGACTGACTTGGTACTTTGATCAAAAATCAATCGACTATCTATGGGTGGGTCTATATCTGGAGTCACTAGAAATAATTTTTTAAGCAACACAGTCACCTGGAGAGTTGGCCTTTCAAGACTTCCTAAATTTCAGTCTTTCCTTTAAAGGGAGTGATAGAGAATCCTTGGTTTTGAGAAAATAAAAGCACATGCTTGTTAAATTACAGTACTTTGGGGGACAATATTTTCAGACACCAAAAGGAAGCAACATGTCAGGTATAAACCTTCCTCCACAAAAAAAAAGGACACATTAGTTTTATTTTTCTTGAATTAAAATTCAATCTGGGGCTTCCCTGGTGGCGCAGTGATTAAGAATCCGCCTGCCAGTGCTGGGGACACGGGTTCGATCCCTGGTCCGGGAAGATCCCACATGCCCACGGAGCGACTAAGCCCGTGTGCCACAACTACTGAGCCTGCACTCTACAGCCTGTGAGCCACAACTACTGAAGCCCGCGCGCCTAGAGCCCGTGCTCCGCAACAAGAGAAGCCACCGCAATGAGAAACCCGCGCACTGCAACAAAGAGTAGCCCCTGCTCGCCGCAACTAGAGAAAGCCTGCGCGCAGCAATGAAAACCCAACGCAGCCAAAATAAATAAAATAAATACATTTGTTAAAAAAAATTCAATCTGCCTTTAAGCCGTTATACCTCCATGCTGGTAGGAAAATCAATCCAAGTCTGTCTTAAGATGCCTCCCTCCCTGTGGTTACAAGAGAACCTTTCTTTCAGCAGGCTGAAAAATTGTGGGGAGAAGGAAGGGCTAGGTGGGAGGTGGGGACTCTATGCTCTGGTCCTTAAAGGGAACAACTGATATCCTTAAGGATCAAGCCTGACCATTTCCTTGAAGGCAAGCTGGAGTGAAACAAGAGGTTGAGGTTCATTTTTTTCCAATATGGGTATCCAATTTCCATGCAGTACCCAGGGGCCATGCCAGGTGGAATACAGGGATACCTGCACAGGCAGGTATCCCTGACCTTCCCCAGGCTGCCCCTGTAGCCACTCCCCTCGGATGCGTTTTCAACTCCTTGAGTGTCACCAGCTTCTATGGAATATGGCAGTGGATATTTGATATTTTTGTCTACCCAATACATTTCCCCTTCTTCCAACAACAGCGCTTCAATTTCTCTTTGGGAAACCATCCTCCCCATAAGTGACTGACTGAGCTCCTGACCTAAATTCTAAGCCAATACAGAGCAAGGAAGGTCAGCCCCTGGGATTGCTCTCTGGGAAGCTCTGCCTGCTGGGCTTCAGCTCGGTGCGCTGAGGACTCCCTGCTTAGTGGGATTATCCTACATGGAGAGAATCTGACTAAGAATGAAGCCAGCCCAGAGGGCAGCCAAGCCATGAGAGAGATCAGAAGAGACCAGTCCTCCTAAGCAACAGAATTCAGCCATGCCTGAAGCTAGATCCACAATTATGTGAGCCATTAAATTCTCTTTAACAGTCAGCCTAAATTGGATTCTGCAACTGCAATGAAAGGAGTCCTAATTGTCCATAACTTGGGCAACCCAACAACCTCTGCCCTTCCCAATCTAGGGATACGTCTCTCCTTTTCCTCACAGCTTCTACATCTACTCCTCACTTCCAGAACAAGTCCCTCAAGAAGAACAGAAGTCAGGAAGAAGGCTGTCTTGAAGGAGCTCCCACTTTCTTACCTGGCATGCTTCCTACCTACTGGGAATAAGGGTAAGGAAAAGTCATAGTGAGGATAAACACAACTTAATGTCTCAACGTTTCAAGCCTCTTTCTAGACCTCTTCCTGTCTCCCGCTTTCGTATCACTGACAAATTTTCTCTCCTTCCTTCCCTATCCCTGTAATCCTCCTCCCCAGTACTCTTGCTTTTAAGCTGATAAATGCATGAATCACTTACTTTGGGCCCAATACTGTTTGGAATCATAAAACATGGTCTCGCCCCCTTGGAAAGCTCAGCTGTAATGGAGGAGAATTGGGAGCTAGGAGAGAGTAAGTGAATCCATTTTGAATTTGAAGAAACTGATGACGCCATTGAGAGACTCATTCCGGGAAGAGGAGGGGCTGGCAGACACGTAAGGTGGGGCTTAGCCGATGGTGGGACAATCAGAGGAGGAGACTGAAAAGCATGGTACTCTGAAGGAGATTTGAGAGTCCATTATATTAGACAACATTTCTGTCAAACAATACCTGAGAGATTATCTAATCTGACACAGCTCCTTTTATTTCTTTTAAGTAAAATTAAATCCAACCCTAAGACTCAATTTCACAGTGTAATCAATGAGATAACAAAGCCAAAAGTTCCCACCATGTGCTAGAGTGAGGGTGCCACCCCCGCCATGTCTACAGGGTCTACCAGACAGAGGAACTCAGCTCTTACCTGCTTTATTAGTTTGATTACTCATGTGATCTTATAAAACAATCCCTAAATACATTTGAAAACCTAAGAATTAAATTCATTTCCCTTGCAGTGCTAGCATAATTTCGTCCTTCTTTTGAGCCCGATCTGCTTCCCCAGATTTCTGCCTTTTATCCTATGGTCTCCTTTGCTGCCTTTAGGACATCAACTCACATTTCTGGGCAAAAAGCATCCAGGTCTGTCAGTTCAGCTGGACCTGTATTCTGCGCTTACGTCCAGAGTCTCTCGCTGCCAGGACACTCCACCTGGGTGCTCTGCTCACAGATCCCCCACCAGAAGGAGAAGAGAAGAAATTCAAATTACTCCACTAAGTGGCAGTGCTGTGGTGCTAGTGGCTACGACAAGGCTCTTGGCTTATCTGATTTATGTTTTCCACGTTCCCCGATCCCCTGCATGATGGAGTGAGGGCCACTTCAACAGATGCATTAAATGACTGAGCCGCAGCTAGACAGCACGCCACACCTGCTCAGAAGCTGCAGCCATCAGGCTCACAGCTGTGCGCTGAGTGAAGATGGACATCCGCCTCTGCTTCCCAAGACTCGGTAGAAAGTGAAAACAATCACAACATGATTTGCGTGCAAGGACAATACTTTACGGTGGGCCTCAAAACTGGAGCTGCATCACAGTCCCCTGGAGGTTTGCTAAAACACAGAGTCCTAGGTTTTGCCTCCAGAACTTCCGATTCAGGAGGTCTGGGGTGCAGCCAAGAACCTGCATTTCTAGTGAATTCCTGGTGATGCGGCTACTGTTGGTCCAGGCATCCCACTTTGAGACCCACTGCTGCAGACGAGGGTGGCATGACCTTTGTACTGGTTTCTCCTTCTGCCTGGAATACTCTTCTCCCAGGAGGCCCATAAATCTCTCTCTCACTTCCGTTAGGTTTTTATTCAAATATTACCTTTGCAACGAGACCTTCCCAAGTACAGTTTCAAACCTCCTCCTCTACTGGACATTCTCTCTCCTCCGTTCCTACTTTCCCCACAGCACTTCTCACCTGGATGAGTTCCCTAAGGCTGCTGTGATAAATCCCCACAAACTGGGTGGCTCAGAACAACACATTTATTCTCCCGCAGTTCTGGGGGTCAGCAATCCAAAATCGAGTGCTGGCATGGTGGCTTCCTTATGGAAATTCTCGGGGAGAACCCGCCCATTCTCTCTCCCAGCTTCTGGTGGTTGCTGGCAGTCCTTGGTGTTCCTTGGCTTGTAGCTGCATCATTTCAACCTCCACTTCCTGGTTCACGTGGCCTTCTTCCCTCTGTGTCTGTCTTCACATGGTCTTATAAGGACACCAATCACTGAATATAGCACCTAATCCAGTGTGACCTCTTTCTTCTTCAGTTAACTGCAAATACACTATTTCCAAATAACCTCACATTCTGAAGTTCTGGGTGAGCATGAATTGTGGGGGGACCCTAGTTAATCCAGTACATCACCCTTTAACACAGGATATTTTAAATTTATCTTGCTTATTTTCTAAGCCCTCTTCCCATGCAACTGTTTAAGCACCATGAAGACTGGGGATTTTTTTCCTTTTCTTTAAAAAAAAATCATCAGTGACCAGAACAATGCCTGGCATTTAATAGATACCTAATAAATATGTACTGAATCAATAAATGAATGCATCATAGAAAAATGGTATTTTAAGACAAAGCATGGTGTAAGGGCATCAAGACTAAGAATTCCAGGACCAAGCTCTAGAGAGCTCAGCTGTGGAGAAGTGAGGGAGATGGGGAGAGGCCACCTGGGGAGGAAGAGGAGAACCAGGACACTGTGCTGTTCTGATAACCAGGTGAAGAAAGTGCTTCAAGGAGGAGAGAGCATCATCCGTGTCTGATGGATCTGTCGAGGGGAATGAGGATTGAGAATTCAGCCACACATAAGTCATTGTTGACCTTGACAAAAGCCATTTTGGTGGAGCGGTGGAGGAGAAAGATGGATCAATGCATAGAAAATCATCTGGTTGGAATCATACCAAGATAATCATGGTTGTCACCTGAAGGCTAGAAATACTGCTGCCATTATTATCTTCTTTTTGCTTGACTATACCTCTTTTAATCTAGTAAATGTCAGCTTATTTTAGAAAAATAAAATAATCTTAAATCATAGATGAGGGCTTCCCTGGTGGCACAGTGGTTGAGAGTCCGCCTGCCGATGCAGGGGACACGGGTTTGTGCCCCGGTCCGGGAAAATCCCACATGCCGCAGAGCAGCTGGGCCCGTGAGCCATGGCCGCTGAGCCTGCGCGTCCGGAGCCTGTGCTCCACAACGGGAGAGGCCACAGCAGTGAGAGGCCCGCGTACCGCAAAAAAAAAAAAAAAAAAAAAAAAAAGTCATAGATGATAAAATAGAAAAAAATTATCTGGAATTGTTTAAGGTTTAAATATTTTCTGATTTACTTTTTTTTTCCCTAAGCATACAAGTACATCCTATATTTAGTTAGTTCATATCTTGGGTATCTAATCAAAATACTTTAATTTAAATTCCAATGGGAACATTTTAAATTTACTTTATAGCCTTGCTTACCGTTATTATTTCCTTTTTTTTCTTTTCTTGTTTTTTTTAACATCTTTATTGGAGTATAATTGCTCTACAATGGTGTGTTAGTTTCTGCTTTATTACAAAGTGAATCAGCCATACATATACGTATATCTGATTTACTTTTAACCTGCTTTGCTCATCTGCCAATGTGTTCATGAAAGTTTAGAATTGGGCAAAATTGAATATTACCATTTTTAAAGTGTTTTGGCATACTGTAAAACACCTTTTATAATTTATTTAAGCAGTCCACTATTGTTAGCCTTTTGAGTTGTTTCCAACTAAACTCCTATTGTTGGACATTTTGGTTGCTTCCAACTTGGCCCTAACAAACCAACAGAAAGTCAAAAAAACTGGATGAAAATAAATCGCAAATAGAGGAGGGGGGAAAGGAGGAAAACAACTGGAGAAATTCTGGAAAGACAGACCAAACTGCTTAAAGAAATAAAGTGTTTTAAAAATGCCCCTTGGTGCACACAGTTTGCCAATATTTGTTGAAAAAAAGAAAGGAAAAGAGAGAGACAAAAAAGAAAGAAAGAAAAAGGGAAGGAAAGAGGAAAGGAGGAAGGGAGGAAGAGAAGAAGGAAGGAAGAAAGAAAACAACCAACAGTGATTAGAAATTATTCATTTTCAACCAAATTATAATTAATACTTTTAGAAATTATTGACTCAACTAAGTTGTTTTCAACAAAATCGTGTGCATATCTCCTTCGGGTCAATGCTTACGTAGCCACCTGAAGAGCTGATGAGCATCCATGGTGTAAACTGAAAGAGTGCTTGTTATCTTAATATTTGCAAGATTGTCTTCTAAAATCCAGTGTCTTTCTTTCTTTCTTTCTTTTTTTAATAAATCTATTTATTTATTTTTGGCTGTGTTGGATCATCATTGCTGCATGCGGGTTTTCTCTGGTTGCGTCGAGCGCGGGCTACTCTTTTGTTGCAGTGCGCGGGCTTCTCATTGCTATGGCTTCTCTTGTTGCGGAGCACGGGCTCTAGGCACGCGGGCTTCAGTAGTTGTGGCTCGCGGGCTCTAGAGCACAGGCTCAGTCGTTGTGGTGCACGGGCTTAGTTGCTCTGTGGCATGTAGGATCTTCCCGGACCAGGGCTGGAACCCGTGTCCCCTGCATTGGCAGGCAGATTCTTAACCACTGCGCCACCAGGGAAGTCCACAGTGCCATTCTTTCAAATCTCAAATCTGGTAGTGGCCCTGATATAGTCCTAACATAGTCGACTGGCAAAGCAAACAGAGGGCATTACCTCACACTTAGCGCTCAAATCCAATATCTGACTTGGTCTCATTCCCAGTCCCGAGGGAGTGAATTCAATCCTTTCTCCTCCACATTGATCACAGGGCCCACGGTGGCCTGTGCAGAAAGGGAAGGAGGGAGAGTTGTCTGGGTTCCAGCATCCAAAGCTTGGCTGGTACATAAGAGAAATGGAGAGCCACTCTCAAAATAAATTGTTTCCTCCTGCTCCAAATCTATCCTCAAAATAGTAAGAGGATGCTTCATATTTTTCAAATGGAAGTGTCTCAAAGCAGTCAGGGGCCGCTGTCAAAGCATTCACGACGTTGGTCTTAACTTTGACCAGCCTTAACCTGTCCTCTGAAACAGGGCCGATTCTCAGTTCAGACTGAGAAATAAAAACAAGACTCAGTGGCATATTTGCCCATAAAGCCACAAAACGAATTCTCATTTCTAAGGAAGGTGCATTCACTTCTGGCACCTAAAGTTGCTTATCTGGTTCTTTAGAGTTACAGAATTAAATTCATTCCCTGGTATGAATCAAGCCCAAACCATCAAGCATTTTTTATCTCAATCTACTGCCAGGAACCAAGGCGAGAAACCAGCCCAAGTAAATTCCTTAGAATACACTCTATCCCACAAGAAAACTGCAGCCTATTGTATCTCTTCTCTGGGAAACATATTATTTTTCTTTTATATATGTGTGCTTTAGCTCAACCATCTGATAGTAAGCTTCAGACCTCATGACATTTACCCCTAAATACTTCAGCAAACATCCTGTGACTCAACCACAACCCTATTATCACACTGAAGAAAATTAACTTTAATTTAATAAGATCTAATGTACGGTCCATATTCAAATTCCACAAGCGTCTTTAAAATGTCTTTTATGCCTTAAAACGTTTTATCATACCCCTGGATTCGTAACTTGTTTCTGGTTTTCTTGTCTCTTTTAGTCTCAAAAAATTTTAACTTAGAAGAGTCCCCCCACCTTTTTGTTTTGTCTTATCTGTTTTATATTACTTGGATTTTTTTAAGTTCACACAAACTGTCTTGTAGAATCTTCTACCTCTTGGGTTGTCTAATTTTTCCTTGATGATTAGATTCAGGTTAAACATTTGGGGTCAGAATGTTATACAACTGATGGGTGCACTTACTATATTTCATCAGAAAGCAGGTAACCTCGTGTACATTGTACCAGTGCTGTTTGATTACTCTGTAGCCAACTTATTTTTTAAAAATTAAATGAACAAACCACACAGTGAACAAATCTATATTTTCGAATTGCCTCTATGTGCAATGAAAGCCCAGTGTGTTTTTCAAAACAATCTTCAGGAGCATCAGCTTTTGAGATTTTTTTTAATTCCACCATAAGTAACAAGACTTCTCCATTACTGTAAAGGGGATGTTTAAAAAGCCTGTGAACTAACGCTATGTACCTTTTGCAGAATCTGGAATTTCTTCTATCAAGACCAAAACCAAACCAAACGAAACAACACCTTGCAAAAACAGAAAAATCCAATCTTTACAAGCTGTGAGTTTTCAAGCCAAATTCCAAAGTGTGCCAGATCGCTAAGGACAGGAGGCCGGAGGGTTGTAATGCTGCCTCTGCCCTTATTGGGGGATGGTGGTTGGTCACCTTGCCCAGGCCCACCTCACTCGCATAATGGGAGTCCTGCACCCTCTGCCCGTCAAGCCCAACCAGGAGATCCCAGGCTGAGCTGCTGCTTACATTTTGGAAACCACATCGACAAACATCATTGCTGCCAACTGGGAAACAAGGTAACCTCCAGCCCGAAAACAGGCTGGGGGCTTGGGCTGAGTATTCTTTATCCTGGGGTTCCTAGCCCATGGCTAATCACATGGCTCTACACAGCAGCTTGAGATGGATTTGTTGTGACCCCTCCATCACCCCAACATGACCCTTGTATGAGGTGTGATTTCTGGGGTTGGAAATGGCTTTTCTGTGTTCCCCAGATCTTTCCTGTCTGCTAGAAATACAGAAAACCCTGATTTTGTGCTTCACCCATTCTTTTGAGAACAGTGATACAATATTTCTGCCCCTGAGAAGCCATTTACCTGATGAGCTAGGTCATAGCAAAGTGTGTAAGGGCCTTGAGGGAACCTTGGGGACAATAAATTCCACGTTGGGTGCCCTTCCTGAGAGCGGCATTGGGGCTGGTTTATGGCTGCTTGAGCCATCTCCCTGACTATTGTCATCTTGTTAATTGTTTTCTGGCTGTTTTGTACCTCCTTTGTTCCTTTCTTTCCTTTCTTGCTATCTTCCTTTGTAAACTGATGATTTTCCACAGTGGTGTACTTGATTCCCTTCTCTTTATCTTGTGTGTACCTACCAAAGGGAAAGGGTGTTGTTCTGTGGTTACCCTGAGGCTTCCCTGATATATATAAAATATAAGTCTATGTTAAGCTGTTAATATCTGAACTTCCACTGCACACAAAAACTCTACCCATTCACTGACCCCACACACATTTTATGTGTTTGATGTCACGATTTCATCCTTTCATATATGCATTAGCAAATTATTATAACTGTAGCTATTTTAGTCTTTTCTTTTAACCTTTATGCTAGAGTTAAGTGGTTAACACACTACTATATTACAGTATTAGAGTATTCTGAATCTATCTACTTACTTTTACCAGTGTGTTGTATACTTTCAGATGTTTTCATATTACTAATTAGTGTCCTTTCGTTTTAGCTTGAAGAGCTCCTTTCAGCCTTTCTTGTAAGGCAGGTCTAGTGGTGATGAACTACCTCAGCTTTTGTTTGTTCAGGAAGGTCTTTATCTCACCTTCATTTCTGAAGGACAACTTGGTTGCGTAAAGTATTCTTGGTTGGCAGTTTTTTTCTTTCAGCACTTTAAATAGATCATCTTCCTCTCTCCTGGCCTGAAGGTTTCCACTGAGAAATCCACCGATAGCCTTATGGAGTTTCTTTGTATAAGAGAATTATTTTTTTCTTGCTGCTTTAAAAATCCCCCTCATCTTTGATTTTAAACAGTTTTATTACAATGTGTCTTGAGAAGATCATTTTGGAGTGAAATTATGGGGTGATCTCCTAGTTTCATGAACTTGAATGTCCAACTGTCTCCCCAGGTTTGGGAACTTCTTGGCCATTATTTCTTTAAATAAGTTTTCTGCCTATTTCTCCCTCCCTTCTCATTCTGGGACTCCAGTGATGTGTGCATTGTTTCTTTCAATGTTGCCCCATTAGTCCCGTAGACTTTCTCATTCCTTTTCGTTCTTTTCTGTTTGCTCCTCTGACAGGATAATTTCAAATGATTTGTCTTTAAGTTCAGTGATTCTTTCTTCTGCTTGGTTCAATCTACTGTTGAAGCTCTCCATTGAATTCTTCAATTTGGTTATTGTATTCTTCAGTTCCAAAATTTCTGTTTGGTCCTTTTTGTGTTTTCTATCTCTTAGTTGAACTCCTCACATGGTTCTTGTATTGTTTCCCTGATTTCATTAAATTGTTCATTGAGTTGTTCCTTTTGTAGCTCTCTGAGCATCCTTAGAACCATTATTTTGAATTCTTTGTTGGGTAATTCCTGAATCTCCATTTCTTGGGGGTCAGTCACCAGAAGTTTACTGTGTTCCTTTGGTGATGTCATGCTTCCCTGATTTTTTGTGATGCCTGTAGCCTTGTGTAGGTATCTGCTCACTTGAAGAATCAGACACCTCCTCCAGCCTTTATGGACTAACTTTGGTAAGCAAAGACTTTCACCTGCTGCAAGTGAAGGCATACTGGAATATGGTGTGCCCCTGGGTCTAGTGGTAAAGGGCACCAACTGCACGCGTATGTGGTGGCTCGGGGTCCAGGGAGCATGATGTTTTGTTGGCTCAGGCCAACGGAGTCCACAGCATCAAAAAATGTGTGGTCCTTTGTGAGTACTGCAGCAGGTCCACAGTGGCTACAAGGCCTGTTAGGGTCCTCCGTGGCACCTCCAGGTCCAGCAGCTAAGGACCAGGGCAGGTAACTATGGTGGCCAGAGTCAGTGGTGTGCACGTACTCAGCTGCAGGGGCCTGTGTAGTGGCAGGGGCTGGTTGCAGACACACACACAGTGCTAGGGGTCAGGTTCAGCAGCAAAGGCCAGGGCCAACTGCAGGCACACTGGCAGCTTGAGGGCCCTGGCTGTCAGCATGCACTCCTGTGGCTACAGGGTCTCCCAACAGGTGTGCACAGGGCAGTGGAGGCCAGTGACAGGGATCGGGCCAGTGGGATGGAGGTACACAGCTGGAGGGGCTAGCCCCAAGTATGTACACAATAGTGGGACATAGGGGTCTAAGCTGGCGTCTTGCACTCATGCAGCCACAGAGACCTGGGCTGGCTGCTGGTGCAGATCCCAGGCTCAGGCAGGGCAGGGCGGGAGCAGGGAGGGATTCAGTCTTCTGGCATCTGCAAATGCAAACACCTGTGGGGTAAAAAAAACCTGTGAAATCTGCAAAGGGTTCTTGACAGCTGTGCTGGGCATTGGTTTCTTCAGTGGCAAGTTGCTGGGTCCTCTGTAGAGCCAGTCACTGGGAACTGCAGCCACTCCCTGTAGCCCCTGCTCTTCTCCCTGATCCTAACCATCTCTGTAAGTCTCAGCTACGCAGGTTTCTGGGTGGGGTGAAACCAAAGCAGATCATTGGTGCTGTGCCCTGAAAAGCTGGGAAGGCTGCCCACTCACCCACTCTCCTTTCCTGTCGAGGGGAACTCTTTCTAGTGGGGAGTTCCCTCTGGGCACTGAGCAGGACTGGCCTAGAAGATGTATGATGCAAGCAAAATGAAGCTGTTTTTCTTCCCATTTTGCACGGTTATCCTCAGGTGTCTTTCCTACTGTGTTGCTGAAGTTTCTTAAGTGGACTCCTGAGCTCTCCCAGAGCTGTTTCTGTCCATGGATAGCTGTCTAATTATTGATCTCTGTGAGGGGACCCAGGCTGGGGTCTCCTACTTTGTCATCTTGGTCTTGCTGGGGTTTTCATCTTTGTGTTAGGAAGAATTGTGAGGTAAGGAAGGGAAAGGAGATTTTTTTTAACATACTTTGAAATGGTTAGAATCCTTTCCCTGCTGAAGTTTCACGCTTACAAAATGGTTTTCAGGAAGAGAAGTAATTTGTCTGAATAAGTTTGAGTGTGTGTCTTAGGATTTTGAATTTGATCAGAGCTTTATTATGATCAACTACATAGAGGAGATGGTTTCTGCTTGGGCGGCCTTTTCCAGACTTATAGCATCTTTCCCTAAATACAGACCTAGTTCTGTCACGCTTGATGGATATTTCAGTCCACACAGCTCCTTCTCACCTCTTCTCATTTTGGGGAGATGCACTGCTGATAAGAAAATGGGCTGAACATTCAATCAATGATCGTGTCATAAATATCCTCAAGTTGTATAAATAAAATTTCTTTTAAGTGAACTATATTTTCAGCTTCTGGCAGCAGCAACCTTAGCAAATGCTCTTTGGGGAAATGCCCTCAATAAATATTAAATTTGAAGAGTTTTGTGAACTCGGACTCATACATGAAGTAACAGAAGACAGACCTTCTTTAATATCTATTTGCATATGCCATTTCTGTTTTCAAGGTAATGAACTGTCGACTCATTGGACTTGAGATTCACCCTTCAGTTATGAATCCAATTGCAGAACCAAAGGATAGGCGGGTAAATGTGAAATGAAGAGCAGTCCTGGTGAAAGTGAGACAGCCTTTGTTCTGTCATTTGTGGGCCCAAGAGCTTCGTGTCCTTTGTAAAAAGCCCCCTGGCAGTGTCTGAGAACATACAGGCCTCAGAACATCTCAGGACTATGCTTCAGAGGAGAGGAAGGGAGGGAGAGAGATTCTTTTTACTGCATTTCCCCTTGTTTTCTCTACACATGAGAAAAATGGTCTTCATGTGACAGAATGAATTAAAGACGCCCGTGTTCATTGTCTCCGGTGTTGACTCTGAGGGAGGCTGAACGGAGTGGTGGTAAATAACTACGTAATTGAAATCGCCTTGCTTTGTATTACCTTAGGAGTGGCTTGTTTTGTAGACGCTTCAGATTTATGGAGACAGATTACACCTCCATGTGTAAATCACTTTGTAAAAGTAAATCAGGCAGTTTTCCATAATTCCTTTTGGCCTCTAGGGTACAATTTAATACACGAAGGCAGTAATTTACTATTAAGTGGGACCCTTGGGGCGACTTTTTCCTGGGGAATCATCTTCTCATTGGGAGACTCGTTCATTAGGCTACAATGAAGAAGCATCCCTATTTTCTCTCTGCCCTTGTCATTCTTTGTTTATGTGTCCAAAAGGGGAAAGTTCAGGCTCCAGGTTTGGAAGGTAGATAGTCAGGTTTTGTGTTTCTGGCATGAGAAGGGGTTATCTATTCTCAGGAAACACGAGGAGGCACCATAGTCAGGACAACGCCATCGGTCTTGGCCTTGGATCCCGCAGGATTTGCTGCCTTCAATCATCCGGGCTTTATTTGTCAGTTTGAGGAAAGGCCAGCCTCAGACCCTGGCACTCAGGTTCATTATAACATCGTGAATATCAAACACAATTTTCTCTAAGACATTTAACTTGCATTTTTGTTTAACTTAGGACATGGCCGTCTTTTAAATGTTTAAAATCATATTTCCAATTTGCAAAAATATTAACAACCGATTGGTCGCTTAATCCTCAATGGCTAAAACGAAGAAGTAGAATCTGGAGGGATGATAGTTCAGTATAAAATTGTGCACTGAAATTAAAAAGACCCATTTAAGAATTGGTGGCTTAAGTTTATTTAAAATGTAATTACTGTTGGCCTTTGTAATTTTGCTCCTCTTTCATGGATGAAGACAAGAATTCCACAAACAATGCCAGTCAGTGGAACCTAATATTCAAGAGAGGATTTGGGTGGTTCAGGACGAAATTAAATCACATGTTTGGGGAGGCTGCATTATAAGCAACCTCCAAGCTTCATTCTCAGTTTTCTAGTTCCTCATCTCCTGCAGCAGCAGCAGCAGGGGTACCCCCCTCCTCATCTCTAGCCACTGGTTTAATTGCCCCTCTGGTGACCAGTCTCCTAATAGCTCTGTAACCCTCCTCTCACATCTACATTTTTCTATTTCATTAAGTCAACAGGATTTAGACCACCCTGCTCCTCTATAAGGGTCTCTTCTCACAGCTCTACTGTTTTACTTTTGAATTTAATTTCTTTTCTCTAGCCATTTCTCACTATGTAATTCAAAGACAAAGGGGCCAGAGAAGACTGCTCAGGATTGCACAGTCATATTCCCCATGAGATCAACGTTCACATCTTTATTTCAAAGGGCTGGGGAACACTTCGTTAAGCCGCGGTAGAGGGGGAATCTTGGTTAGAGTTGTAAATTGTCCTGAGTTGTTTTAGAAAATGAGGCTTGATTACAATGGAGATGTTTAAGAAGTAGCAAAAGGTCCAGAAAATCGTGACACAACCATGTGTAAATCAAGCTCTGATTTGCAAAGCTGTCAAAAATCATCCCTCTGCCCAGTTGGACCCAGGAAACCCTGCTCCATCCTACCCTCTTTCAGGACCTGTGCAAACCTGGGACTGGCTGTGGACAGAACACCTGGCTGGGCCCTCGTCCCACGCCCTGCCCCCCTGGCAGTTGTCTGCTTCTATTCAGCATCCTGCAGAGGAGGTAAGAAGCCTGTCCTGTAGGTCTGAGCACCCATCCTACTATGCAGGGGGATTGTCCAAATCGTCCCATAAGTGACTCAAGCTCTTATTTCCCTTTGGCTCCCTGTGCGTGTAGAACCAGCACAAACATGACTTCAGCAGGACGGACATGCCTGGTGACACCGCTCTGTTCGTTGCTGTCAGCAGAGACTTTAGCTGGAGTTTGGTGGTGTTGCTGCATCAGGAAAATAAACCAGTGCTTTCCCACTCAGAGTAGGCAGATCTGTGGACGTCTAAATTGCTTCTAGATCTTTGCAAATAGTTACTGCAAGCCTGGTATTTTTCAAATACCTAATAATACAGTAGTGCTTTACATAATTACCTTCCCTAACATTCGTAGAAAACTATAAATAGTCCTCTTAATATGCACAGAAGTACTTTTATCCCAGATGTTCCCATGGTGAAGGGACTGGAGCTGTAATTTCCACCTATTTCAGAAGCGTTGAGACATGGAAACTTTACAAGCACACTCTTTGCTTTGGCCTCCTACAGATTTCCACACCCCCATCCGCCAAGTGAGTTCAAGACAACCTAATCTCCCTTCGCTGTGGTGCTCAAGGGCGCCTGGAGAGATTCTTGGGTGTTTTTACTCCCTCTGAAATACACCTCAAGCAAAGTCCTTCTGGGAGAAGTGCTCTAACCTCTGCTCCAGGAAGGATGTGTTTCGTGGGCCCTTTGCATCCTTGTTCTGTTTAAAAGACTGCTGGAGGCCAGTGAAGCTGTCTTCCCAGTGTTACTTTATTGGTTACTTTTCTTTACTGCTGGGTTTTCATACCTACTTACAAAACCACTGATGTGTGAACCCAGCAAAGAATCTTTCTCCACAATTTGGATTAGAACCTTGACCAATAATTACTTGGAGCTTTTATTAGGCTGAACTAAAATCTGCAGTACAGACATACCTTGTTTTATTGTACTTTGCAGATACTCCATTTTCTACCAATTGAAGGTTTGCGGCAGCCCTGCATTGAGCAAGTGTCTCAGTGCCATTTTCCCAACAGCATTTGCGCACTTGGTGTCTCTGTGTCACGTTTTGGTAATTCTTGCAATATTTAAAATTTTTTCCTTATCATTGTATTTGTCCTAGTGAACTGAGATTAATGATGTTATTTGTATGACTCACGAAGGCTCAGGTGATGGTTTATTTTTTAGCAATGAAGCATTTTTTAATTAAAGTATGTACTTTTTTCTAGCCATAATGCTATGGCACACTTAACAGACAGTATAGTGTAAACATAACTTTCATATGCACTGGGAAACCAAAATATTTGTGTGACTTGCTTTATTTTGATATTTGCTTTTTTTTGCAGTAGCCTGGAACTGAACCCGCAATATCTCCGAGGTTCGCCTGTATTATTTCAGTAGACTCATTTTCTACTAGAATGAAAAATATATTTTAAATCATTTTGGTCCTAACTTGCACCCCTCAGTGCATTCTAAGTGCATCTTTAAAGGCACTATGGATCTGACTGTTGCCGACCTTGGGCGCATGGGTGGAGAGGGTGCAGGCTGAGTGGGCCTGGGGGAGGATCCGCAGCCCCTGGGCTCATTCATGAACTCCGCAGGATGACAGAAGGGCCGCCTTCTAGCCTTCTGGGTGTTAGGGACTCTGTCAGGAGGATCAGTATCAGGAAGACTCCCAAGGAAGCTGGGGATCCGGGGGGTGTATTTTATTAACCCAACTCTTTGTATCTCTCCTGAAAGTCTTTGGGTCCCTTCAGCAGTAGACACTCCAGAGTTGGGTTAATGCAAATAGATTTCCAGATTCCCAACTTCTGGGCAATCTGCCTGGTGCTAATCTTCTCTGAGAAAGGACCTGGTCTCCTTTGACAACCTCCTTTTCCAACTGCTTTTCTTCTTCCTTACAGAAGAAAAGCGTGCTTTTCATAGATGCTCCAGAATAAGAATTAGAGTTCCAAACCAAGGGCAATCTGACACATTGGTGCTTAATCGGGCTTCATAAACTTGCCATCTACACATATTTCTGTTCAGGAGAAGCATAACTTCAGAGTTGAGGTTTTTAGTCCAAGTTAGATGTTCTGACTACTTTAAAGATCTCTCCTCTCACATCCTCTGACTACTGACAGAGCACTTGCCTCTGGAGGGAAAGCAAAGCAGGAACACAGGCAGTGGGGGCAGGCTCTATGCTTTCTTTCCTCTGCTCTCTGTGAAGTGAGAAGTTATGCTGGAGACACAGCTTATCACATTCACCTGAATTGAGAAAGGAAGTCAGACTCTTTCTTCTAACAGGAAGCCAAAGTTAATTTGGTTGACTGGACAATAGAAGACTGACTTTGTTAATTCGTTTATATGGCAGCTGATTTCCATAAATTAAATGAACTAAATGATTGCTCCAGTGTCTTGAACAAAATAGATTTTAAAGTCCTGGATAACTACCATGTTCCTGAGACTGTGCTAGGTACTAGCATAGATGCACCAGTTATGGTCCCTGCAATCACAGAATTTGGAGGCTAGATGGGAAAGAAAGACAACACAATGGTGCTCTAAAGATTACAATAACTTCATCAAACACCAATCTTTAGGTCAAAAAATAAAAGCATACTTTTCTGGGGAAAAATAAATAAAGTCCTTGATAAGGTAATAGCATTTTATCAAAAATATACTATTAGTAAAGGCATACTGAAATTAACAGTATTTAGATTTTCATAAATCTTTTTGTTAATATTGGGTGGAATAAAATGCCTAAGGGATAGATAATAAGCATAATTAACTGTCATTTACTAAGTCTCAATATAGCTTTCCTTTTTGGTTATATTTTCCCAAAACTGAGAAACTAAATAACTCCAATGACTGGATAACAAATCTCTTTGTAAATCAAATGGTTTCCTTGTGGGTTTTTTTTTTCTTTTTTGGCTTTTAATAAAATTGAAGGAGGACCTAACTGAGTTGTCAGCTGATAGATTAATAATTTTTGAAAATGGATTCGTATGTGATTTTTGAAATATCTCTTGGAAGAAGTTCAAAGAACTGAGTGCCACTGCTGTAACAAAATGTCTGCTATTTATTTATGGGAACAGAGAGTTGTAGAACTTACATGTGTAAGAATGAAAACTAGGAAGAGAATTGAAGCTGAACTTCTGTCTTATTCTAGCAATCAGTAATATTCACCTATGGATGAATCCATCTCTTCAAGAGAGGCGTCTCCAATAACATTTTACTGTTGTATGTTACAATTATATATCAAATCAACATTTGCAATAATATTTATATTGTTTTGATCAATTGTGAACTAATAATAATTATAGCAATAACTCAATTTTATCCAGATAAAAGTGAATGCTTAGTGCCTTATGGTCACTGGAAAATTTAAACAGTTAAAAAATTCAATTTATACACATGCATCTGTGGCAGAGAAGCATAATTGGTTAATCAATTACTACTTTGAAGCACAGATTTTACATTGAGACAAAATTCTGTCGGAGAAATAGAATGGAAATGTGGGTTTGAGAAGAAAAAGGGAGGACACAGACGTCCCAAGGGTTAAACAAGAGTGGGGTTCACATCCTTTTTTAAATGAATGATGGAGGTTTTCATCTCTTGTTGTATTTAGACTCCATTATACATGTTTAAGCGTTCTGAGCCAGTTTGTTTTTCAAACGCCAACGTTTACAGCACGCTGGAAAGTACACCTTTTGTGACTACTGTGGCTTATGATGAAAAATTTAAATGTCAACCAAAAAATGTGTCAGGAGTATCTAGTTTTGTTTTAATTATTATATAAGCTCCAAGAGAACACTTTGAAATCCACTGCTCCCAGAGACTCAGGGAGTCTTGATATAAGACAGGACAGTTTTTCTCTCTCCTCCCCTTAGCTTCTGTTAACAAGCAACCTGCCTCCCAGGGGCCACGTGGGACTAAATGTCCCCTTTCCTGCCCTTTCCTGCTTCCTGCTTAAGCTTGAGCAACATTTGGACCCTTTTAAAGGGAAAATATTGTGTGGATCTCTGTGTTGGCTTAAATTATTTCCACAGTAATGTTACTTACTCCATATTTGATCTTTTATACTCATAGCCCTTATACACTGATTTATAATGACAAATTTACAATCAAAAACAAACGTCAAAACCAACAAAATTAAAACTTTAGTTAACACAACTGAAGCTAAACTGCTGCTCTCCGTGAGCATATAGCACTGATTGCTGGGGCCGCCAGTTTTGTTGTTGTGGCTTTCGTTCTGACGTTCCCTTATTCCTGGGGTCTGTAAAATGACTCATTGGCTGTCTCCCCTTTTCTCTGTTCAACTACTGTGAAACCCTTGTAGACAGTCAGCACAGGTGATGTCAGTAGGTGGTGTCCCTGGGCCTCACCCAGTAAGATCCCTCCTCTACCAGATCCCACTGTCCTGATCCAATAGCCCAGGACAATTATATGCTCCTGGGTGACAAAAAGATTTTAAACACGAATGCAGGCACCGCAGTACTAGAGAAGGATTTATTTTTTAAAGTGGTCATCAAATGACCCTGGGTTTACTTCCATTAAGATTTTTTTTTAAAGTTAGCAACAAAATGAAAATGTGAAATTAATAAAATACCTGTGGCAGAGAACTTATGGGTCCCCATCGTATCCTCCAACCCTCAGAGTTCCATAGATCTCAGTTTGAGACACGAACACCGCAATCTCAGCTATTACCTAGAACCTGAATGGGTACAACTCTTACTAATTTAGGCAGGTCCAACAAGACATGTAGGAAAGAGAGGTCATGGAAAGTTCTTTCCATCTAATCCACTATAAGCAACCCAGAGCAAAAACATCTCCCAATTGCTCATGTGCCTGGAAAAGTGCCCGGCCCTTGTGGTAAGACTCGATCATTTGTTAAACTGAGTTGAATAGAAGATCAAAGTTATTAAGTCATCCAGGATGGACCTCTGATGATTGGCTTTGTTTCTAAATACCTCAAGCATAGGTTACCTGGGCTTATGGTCTCTATTAATCCCAACTGGACCCACTACAACTAGATTGCTGTGGTTCCTATAAATATAAAATAATAGAAATAGTCTATGAGTTATATACAGTATATGTTACATGTTATGTAATACATAAAATTATACTATAATATATAATAAATGTAAAATAAAAACATAAAGAGACACTGGGGAGGGGTGGAGCTCTGGTAAACGCATCTCGAAGACTTGGAAACCCATCAGGAACAGGTAGGTTGTGTGTTTCTGTTGAGTAGTTTTGGAGGGAGCCTATGGAGCCTGGAGTCACCATTACTAACCCTGATGGGATCCTAAATCTTTAGATGTTTTGCATGTTATTCTCTACCTTGTTCTTAAAACAGCAGCTTCCAGGACCAGGTTTTCCTTGGAGAAAGGAGTTTTCTCAGTCTATTCTCCAAGTTTTTGATTAGTACATATTTTCCTTGTTAATAGAGGGTTTTTGCTTCAAGATGCATGATGCCATCTAATTCCAACTGAGTGAGAGGTTTTGTGGTATTTTTTTTTAAAGTAAACTCATATCTGCCCTATAATTTTTCACCCCTATAAAAATTTTAATTACTTTATCCTTGGGATTAAAAGTGGAATTTGCTTATTCCTTTTATTTATTTATTTATTTATAAAACATCTTTATTGGAGTATAATTGCTTTACAATGGTGTGTTAGTTTCTGCTTTATAACAAAGTGAGTCAGCTATACATATACATACATGCCCATATCTCCTCCCTCTTGAATCTCCGTCACACCTTCCGTATCCCACCCCTCTAGGTGGTCACAAAGCACTGAGCTGATCTCCCTGTGCTATGCGGCTGCTTCCCACTAGCTAGCTATTTTATATTTGGTACTGTATATGTGTCCATGCCACTCTCTCACTTCGTCCCGGCTTACCCTTCCCCCCACCCCCATGTCCTCAAGTCCAATCTCTATGTCTGCATCGTTATTCCTGTCCTGCCTTTAGGTCTCTCATAACTTTTTTTTTTTTTAAGATTCCATATATATGTGTTAGCACATGGTATTTGTTTTTCTCTTTCTGACTTACTTCACTCGGTATGACAGACTCTAGGTCCATCCACCTCACTACAAATAACTCAATTTCATTTCTATTTATGGCTGAGTAATATTCCATTGTATATATGTGCCACATCTTCTTTATCCATTCATCTGTCGATGGACACTTAGGTTGCTTCCACGTCCTGGCTATTGTAAATAGAGCTGCAATGAACATTGTGATACATGACTCTTTTTGAATTATGGTTTACTCATGGTATATGCCCAGTAGTGGGATTGCTGTTTCAAATGGTAGTTCTATTTTTAGATTTTTAAGGAACCTCCATACTATTCTCCATAGGGGCTGTATCAATTTACATTCCCACCAACAGTGCAAGAGGGTTCCCTTTTCTCCACACCCTCCTCAGCATTTATTGTTTGTAGATTTTTTGATGATGGCCATTTTGACCAGTGTTAAGATGATACCTCATTGTAGTTTTCATTTGCATTTCTCTAATGATTAGTGATGCTGAGCATTCTTTCATGTGTTTGTTGGCAATCTGTATGTCTTCTTTGGGGAAATGTCTATTTAGGTCTTCCGCCCATTTTTTTGATATTCATCTGCATGTGCTGCTTGTAAATTCTGGAGATTAATCCTTTGTCAGTTGCTTTGTTTGCAAATATTTTCTCCCATTCTGAGGGTTATCTTTCGTCTTGTTTATGGTTTCCTTTGCTGTGCAAAAGCTTTTAAGTTTCATTAGGTCTCATTTGTTTCTTTTTGTTTTTATTTCCATTTCTCTAGGAGGTGGGTCGAAAAGGATCTTGCTATGATTTATGTCACAGAGTTTTCCTATGTTTTCCTCTAAGAGTTTTATAGTGTCCGGTCTTACATTTAGGTCTTTAATCCATTTTGAGTTTCTTTTTGTGTATGGTATTAGGGAGTGTTTTAATTTTATTCTTTCACATGTAGCTGTCCAGTTTTCCCAGCACCACTTATTGAAGAGGCTGCCTTTTCTCCGTTGTATATTCTTGCTTCATTTATCAAAAATAAAGTGACCATATGTGTGTGGCTTTATCTCTGGGCTTTCTATCCTGTTCCATTGATCTATATTTCTGTTTTTGTGCCAGTACCATACTATCTTGATTACTGTAGCTTTGTAGTATAGTCTGAAGCAGGGAGCCTGATTCCTCCAGCTCCGTTTTTCCTTCTCAAGATTGTTTTGGCTATTCGGGGACTTTTGTGTTTCCACACAAATTGTGAAATTTTTTGTTCTAGTTCTGTGAAAAATGCCACTGGTAGTTTGATAGGGATTGCATTAAACCTGTAGATTGCTTTGGGTAGTATAGTCATTTTCACAATGTTGATTCTTCCAATCTAAGAACATGGTATACCTCTCCATCTGTTTGTATCACCTTTAATTTCTTTCATCAGTGTCTTATAGTTTTCTGCATACAGGTCTTTTCTCTCCTTAGGTCAGTTTATTCCTAGGTATTTTATTCTTTTTGTTGCAATGGTAAATGGGAGTGTTTCCTTAATTTCTTTTTCAGATTTTTCATCATTAGTGTATAGGAATGCAAGAGATTTCTGTGCATTAATTTTGTATCCTGCTACTTTACCAAATTCACTGATTAGCTCTAGTAGTTTTCTGGTAGCATCTTTAGGATTCTCTCTGTATAGTATCAGGTCATCTGCAAACAGTGACAGCTTTACTTCTTCTTTTCCGATTTGGACTCCTTTTATTTCGTTTTCTTCTCTGACTGCTATGGCTAAAACTTCCAAAACCATGTTGAATAATAATGGTGAGAGTGGGCAACCTTGTCTTGTTCCTGATCTTAGAGGAAATGGTTTCAGTTTTTCACCATTGAGAACGATGTTGGCTCTGGGTTTGTCATATATGGCCTTTATTATGTTCAGGTAAGTTCCCTCTATGCCTACTTTCTGGAGTGTTTTTATGATAAATGGGTGTAGAATTTTGTCAAAAGCTTTTTCTGCATCAATTGAGATTATCATATGGTTTTTATACTTCAATTTGTTAATATGGTGTATCACATTGATTGATTTGCATATATTGAAGAATCCCTGCATTCCTGGGATAAACCCCACTTGATCATGGTGTATGATCCTTTTAATGTGCTGTTGCATTCTGTTTGCTAGTATTTTGTTGAGGATTTTTGCATCTATGTTCATCAGTGATATTGGCCTGTAGTTTTCTTTCTTTGTGACATCTTGTCTGGTTTTGGTATCAGGGTGATGGTGGCCTCATAGAATGAGTTTGGGAGTGTTCCTCCCTCTGCTATATTCTGGAAGAGTTTGAGAAGGATAGGTGGTTAGCTCTTCTCTAAATGTTTGATAGAATTCACCTGTGAAGCCATCTGGTTCTGGGCTTTTGTTTCTTGGAAGACTTTTAATCACAGTTTCAATTTCAGTGCTTGTGATTGGTCTCTTTATATTTTCCTTCTTCCTGGTTCAGTCTCAGAAGGTTGTGCTTTTCTAAGAATTTGTCCATTTCTTCCAGGTTGTCCATTATATTGCCATATAGCTGCTTGTAGTAATCTCTCATGATCCTTTGTATTTCTGCAGTGTCAGTTGTTTCTTCTCCTTTTTTGTTTCTAATTCTATTGATTTGAGTCTTTTCCCTTTTTTTCTTGATGAGTCTGGCTAATGGTTTATCAATTTTGTTTATCTTCTCAAAAAAACAGCTTTTAGTTTTACTGATCTTTGCTATCGTTTCCTTCATTTCTTTTTCATTTATTTCTGTTCTGATCTTTATGACTTCTTTCCTCCTGCTACCTTTGGGGGTTTTTTGTTCTTCTTTTTCTAATTGCTTTAGGTGTAAGGTTAGATTGGTATTTGAGATGTTTCTTGTTTCTTGAGGTAGGATTGTATTGCTATAAACTTCCCTCTGAGAACTGCTTTTGCTGCATCCCATAGGTTTGGGGTCATTGTGTTTTCACTGTCATTGTTTCTAGGTATTTTTTGATTTCCTCTTTGATTTCTTCAGTGATCTCTTGGTTATTAAGTAGTGTATTGCTTAGCCTCCATGTGTTTGTATTTTTTAAAGATTTTTTCCTGTAATTGATATCTAGTCTCATAGCATTGTGGTCGCAAAAGATGCTTGATACGATTTCAATTTTCTTAAATTTACCAAGGCTTGATTTGTGACCCAAGATATGATCTGTCCTGGAGAAAGTTCCATGAGCACTTGAGAAGGAAGTGTACTCTGTTTATGGATGGAATGTCCTATAAATATCAATTAAGTCCATCTTGTTTAATGTATCATTTACAGCTTGTGTTTCCTTATTTATTTTCATTTTGGTTGATCTGTCCATTGGTGAAAGTGGGTGTTAAAGTCCCCTCCTATTATTGTGTTACTGTCGCTTTCCCCTTTTATGGCTGTTAGCATTTGCCTTATGTATTGAGGTACTCCTATGTTGGGTGCATAAATATTTACAATTGTTATATCTTTTCTTGGGTTGATCCCTTGATCATTATGTAGTGTCCTTCCTTGTCTCTTATGATAGTCTTTATTTTAAAGTCTATTTTGTCTGATATGAGGATTGCTACTCCAGCTTTCTTTTGATTTCCATTTGTATGGAATATCTTTTTCCAACCCTGCACTTTCAGTCTGTATGTGTCCCTAGGTCTGAAGTGGGTCTCTTGTAGACAGCACATATATGGGTCTTGTTTTTGTATCCATTCAGCCAGGCTATGTCTTTTGGTTGGGACATTGAATCCATTTACATTTAAGGTAATTATCGATATGTATGTTCCTATTACCAGTTTCTTAATTGTTTTGGGTTTGTTAGTGTAGGTCTTTTCTTTTCTTGTGTTTCCTGCCTAGAGAAGTTCCTTTAGCATTTGTTGTAAAGCTGGTTTGGTGGTGCTGAATTCTCTTAGCTTTTGATTTCTCTGTCGACTCTGAATGAGATCCTTGTTGGGCAGAGTAATCTTGGTTGTAGGTTTTTCCCTTTCATCACTTGAAATATGTCTTGCCATTCCCTTCTGGCTTGCAGAGTTTCTGCTGAAAGATCAGCTGTTAACCTTAAGGGGACTCACTTGTATGTTATTTGTTGTTTTTCTCTTGCTGCTTTTAATATTTTTTCTTTGTATTTAAATTTTGATAGTTTGATTAATATGTGTCTTGGCATGTTTCTCCTTGGTATTATGCTGTATGGGACTCTCTGAGCTTCCTGGACTTGATTGACTCCTCAGTTATTCTGCTATTGATTCCTTCTAGAGAATTTTTAATTTCATTGATTGTGTTGTTCATCATTGTTTGTTTGCTCTTTAGTTCTTCTAGGTCCTTGTTAAACGTTTCTTGTATTTTCTCCATTCTCTTCACAAGATTTTGGATCATCTTTACTATCATTACTCTGAATTCTTTTTCAGGTTGACTGCCTATTTCCTCTTCATTTGTTTGGTCTGGTGGATTTCTGATGTATTTGTGGGGAGGAAGGTGATCTCCACGTCTTACTCCTCTGCCATCTTGAAGGTCTGCTCGCCTATCACTTTTAGAATAATGGGGAGTTAGAACCTTGGAGTTCATGGAATCCATGCTCACATTTGATAGAAGAGGAAACTGAGGGCCAGAGTGGGGCAGTGGATTATCCAAGATCACACAGCCAGGTTGTACAATGTTGAGGCTCCCATGTCTCCTGAGTTCAGTGCTCCTTCCTGTTCAATCCAGTTAGTATATTTTGAGCTTTCAATATCCTGACAATCTTAGTTTTCTTCCAGCTACATTATCAAGGTCCAACTCAAGTGCATCAGCAGCAAGCTTTCTTCTATGCCACATGGCCTAAGGACTAAACACACAGGCTTCAGAACTACATTAGCTTGGTTTACACCTCACCCTTACAACTTATTTGCTCTCTGGCTTGAGAAAGTCACCTAACCTTTCTGAGCCTTAGCTTTCTCATTTTCAAAATGGTTGTTAAGGGGATTAAGTGAGCCAACATGCATAATTCTTTATAATAAATTTATTTTATTTTTGTCTGCATTGGGTCTTTGTTGCTTCATGTGGGCTTTCTCTAGTTGCGGCGAGCAGCCGAGCAGCTACTCTTTGTTGCAGTGCACGGGCTTCTCATTGTGGTGGCTTCTCTTGTTGCAGAGCACGGGGTCTAGGCGTGCAGGCTTCAGTAGTTGTGGCATGCAGGCTCAGCAGTTGTGGCTCACAGGCTCTAGAGCGCAGGCTTGTAGTTGTGGCACACGGGCTTAGTTGCTCCGCGGCATGTGGGATCTTCCCAGACCAGGGCTTGAACCCATGTCCCCTGCATTGGCAGGCGGATTCTTAACCACTATGCCACCAGGGAAGCTCTGTATAAGGTTTTTAGCACAATATCTGGCACAAAAGAAGCACTCAATAAATAATGGCTGTTCTTTTGTCATTACCTTCTAAAATATAAATTCACTCATGGCTTTGGGAATAAAGTCCTTTGAATGAGAATTCCAAAGCCATTATAAGATGTAATCCCTTTTCTGTAACTTAACTTCTTCCTGAATCCTTCCAGAACGCAGCATGGTATCAAATACACACATCCATGCGTAGTCTCCTGAAACCAGAGCAGCAGCCTTCCCATCCTACAGTAACTCATAAAGCAGTCATATTTTTGGTGTCACTTCTGCTCTTAAGAAATAAGGGATGGACGCATCATTTGAAATAAGACAGAAGGTTCTCTTGGAGTCAAGAGCTAACCTTACTCATTTGGGCTTTAGGACTTTCTGATATGCAAAACCTTGAGTGCTTTCATGCTTGATTAGGTTTTTCTTTTTTTTTCACTCTTAAGTGACAGAATTCTACTTCTAAATTACAGCACTTCCAAATGATTCTGAATTGAAATCTCTGAACCCAAAGGGGACAAACTGGGTTGAACAAGAAGGAGCACTGAACTCAGGAGACATGGGTGTCTCTGGCTGTGTGATCTTGGGAAACCCAGTGCCCCACTCTGGCCCTCAGTTTCCTCTTCTAATAAAATGAGAGGATGGATTCCGTGAACTCCAAGGTTCTAACTTCCCGTTATTCTAAAAGTAATAGGCAAAGTCTACTAAAAATCCCAAGGGTAAAGCGATTAAAATGTTTATAGTGCTCTACAGTTTACAAAGCACTATCTCAACTGGTTCCTATAATAATGCTATGGGGTATTACCATTATTCCCATTTTATGGATGAGACTTTTGTAATATTGAGAAATGTAGTGACAACAAAGGCTACACAGTTAATGAGCTAAGTGGGGACCCACACCTTCCTGTATGGGATATTGGATTTCTAAATTTTTCTCTAAACATGTTGGCATTTGATTAGAGGAGAAATTTCTTTATACTTCAAGTCCAGAAAATGCTCTTTATCCTCATGGCTACTTGCCCATTCACATGGCTGTGAATTTTACACGTTACACCATTCATTCATTCGTTAACTCATTTAACCAGGATTCATTGGCCGTGTCACTCCGGCACTATTCAAAGCGCTATGTGGGGATTAGAAGTGAACGCATGAGTGTCACTTGCTCACTGGCAGCTGGGAAAATGGCATACACTCTCCAGGTCTCTTTGTTCACTGCTCTAGTCCTAGAACTTAGAGCAGTGTCTAGAGCACGGTATAGGAGTAATGAATGAATGAAACTGGCAGGTCCGACTCTGGCATCATGTAACCGTGACCAGTCTCTTCTAGGAAGGTTTCCTTTCAATGCACCACTGTAGACTCAAAGCTTCCTCTTCTCCACTCCCGCTCTGGTAGCACTTACCATATTCTGGTTGTTTTCCTTTAGTTTTAAATTTTTTACCAAACTCGTGTTTACATAGAGTTAAGAATCAAATAGTGCCCCAAGGCTATAAGTCACAGCAACCCTTTACCCCTCCTTGCTGTCCCCCCCCCCCCCCCCCCGCCTCTAGTTCTAATACCTGGAGGAACCACTTTGAACTCTTTTAGCTACTGCTTCTGGCAATTGCCTTCATGTTATTATATAACATGCTTATATGGCTTGCTCTTGATTTATCCGTTTTTGATGGTATCTATTATCTGTTATGATGGATCACTATTTTAAATTAAATCATATTATTATGACTATGTGAACTTACTTATTTTGTTTCAAGTGCTCCATCAGTTCTGCCATCTGTCCGTCTTTTATCTTACCCTAGTGATCTATTATCTCAGATATTCTAGAGAGCCCCTGTTTTTTTCAGGGTCTCCTTTCCCTGAACCCTCTGTCCTCCTGCTCCAGGTTAGTCTGCTGCTCTTCTGTCTTCCTGAAACTTCTCTTCACCCTTTTCCTGGGTTACATCCACTCTTCCTGGAATCCTAGTTCATTGCCTTTCTTGGTTTACTCCATCTGACTAGAGCATAAACATCACCCACTTTCTATGACAAAACGAATGGAAGGTAGAGATTCTGAGTCCTAGGATGACTGAAAATCTATTTTGCCTCACATTTGAGTGAGTTTATCAGAGAGCCAAGCTCTAGATTGAGTTCATTTTTCTGAGGATTTAGAAGACATTGCTCCCCTATTTTCTGCATATAATGTTGAGAGGTCTGATGCTTTTTTTTTTTCTCCTTAGAAGGATTTTAGGAACATTCCTTTATCTCTGTTGTCCACAGCAGCTACCTGGGTGTGGATCATTTCCCCCATGGTCAGCTATTCAATCTGGAGACATGAGTCCCAGCTTCTAGAAAATGCTCAATAAATTTTTTCCTGTCCATCTTCTCTGTTCTCTCATTCTGGAACTCCTATTAGTCAGATGTTGGAGATTCAGGAATAACCTTCCATGTCTCATCTTTTCTATCATATTTTCCATCTTTTTATCATTTGTATTAATTTATTCAACTTTACCTACTCTCATGTTGAATATTTTTATTTTGGCTGTTGTATATGTTTTAATTTTCCAAGAGCTTATTCTTAATCTCTAATTGTTACCATTTTATAGAATTTTACTCTTTGCTTTAAAGCTGCAGTGTTTTCTTGTTTCTAAGGATATTATTTGGGGTTATTTACATTTTTTCTCTCTTCCCTGATTCATCCCATTTCCTCCAGATTCTTTTTTGCAGTTGTTTGCTTGGGGCTTCTTTGTGTTAGTGGTTCTCCTTGTGTGTTTGAGGATCCTTGGTTGTCCAGGATTAAAGGCCCATAAAAGGCTGATTTGAAGCTCTGTATGCAAGGGTAAGATTTGTTAATAGTTCCTCAGAAAGAACCAACTCTGCCAACACCTTGATCTTGAACTTCTAGCCCTAAGAACTGTGAGGCAACGAATTTCTGTTGTTTAAGCCACCCAGTTTATCTGGTATCCTATTACAGCATCCCTAGAAAATGAATACAGTGATTGTACATTTTAATTTTATATATATATATTTATCATGTCTGTATTATATTAAATATTCAGAAGGGTGGAGTCCAAGAACTAGGCTTATGTCATAATCCAAATCCTTCGAGTGACCTCATAGATTACCTTTCTGTCCTTTCCTGAACTCATTAATGAATTCTATCAACAGGTAGTTCTTAAGCTATCAGCCACAGATATTTGTTGAACACAAACTATGTGCTAAGAATTGTCTGGCCATAGCATTTAGCTGTGAATAAGAGAGACAGAATCTCTCCTCTTATGGATCTTGGAGAAGGAAACAAATGATTATGCCTAAAAGGCTTCAGTGACTAAATTGTTTAATACATACGGACGATACTTCAGGGGGAGAACAGACTTATTCCCTAGATGTGATTATTCAAAGTATGATTCTAGGGGCTTCCCTGGTGGCGCAGTGGTTGAGAGTCCGCCTGCCGATGCAGGGGACACAGGTTCGTGCCCCGGTCTGGGAAGATCCCACATGCCGCGGAGCGGCTGGGCCCGTGAGCCATGGCCGCTGAGCCTGCGCGTCCGGAGCCTGTGCTCCGCAACGGGAGAGGCCACAACAGTGAGAGCCCCGCGTACCGCAAAAAAAAAAAAAAAAAAAAAAAACAAAGTATGATTCTATGATTTTTATTCAGAGCTTCCTGGCACTTGTAAGGAGCAGATCCATCTCTGAGCTGCATGTTATGCTACTGTAAGATGGGCAGCATAGTGGAGCAAAAACACTCTGGAGTTTGAAAGCCCTGGGCTTGAATGGAGGAGCTAACCCAACCCCTGGGCCTTGATCTGTCACCTAACTTGTCTGGGCCTCAGGGTGCTCACCTGAAGAAAGGTGGGAGCATTCCAACCTCATGAATAGTCAGGAGAGTCTCATGAGGGAACGCTTTTGTATGGCCATTTTTCTGGGCCACAATTCTTAAACCAGATATGGAAAAAGTCCCTGATATTAGCTATTAGATTAGATTTCCTTGGGAAAGCCTATTGAGAGGTCTGAAACCTGTGCTAGGTTTTTAGAAACACAGTTTTGAGAAATGTTTTGTCTTCTTTCCCACTTACCCTGTGTCTACCCAGGGCTTCATCACAAATGTCTCTGTTGGAATTCCATGACCAAGAAGGAGGCTGCCACAAAATTGCACTCTCAGTGCTGCGGGCTTTGTGGTCTAGGCCCTGGGTCTTTCACTCATATTATCTAGTGCTTGGTGTTTTAGAATCATACTCAAAATACAGAGTAAACTGATTACCCCGGATGCTTGTGTTTTGGAATTTGTAAATGGCCTACTTGGTTCTAGGTCAAGTTTTGTGTTGAGGTGCAGCTAATTAGAACTGAGCTGAAGATGGCATGAATAACTGGACACTCACTCCTGCAGGCCTGTTGCCTGTAATGCTCCAGTGACAGGCCTGACATCTATCAAATATTTCCTCCTGCTCATTCAGCACTGGCCCAAGGTGGAAATGAGGACACTGTGGAGAGTGCCAGCAGTAACAAGAAGAGGGACACCCAGGGTGGCAGGCACACCAAAGACTATGTCATGCTTTATCTAAAACCTTACACATTTTCTGGGACAGCCAGAGCACCCTGTTTTATTTTTCTGCTTGGTTCCAGGTATTTGGAGACAAATGACTAACATTTGCTAGGTTGTATATATATATGTGCATAAATATCTTTTCCCCTCCAGCCTTGAGCTTAAAGATGACAACCTTATTATTGTCAGAAACTGTAAGTAAAATTCTCATTTTGTGCACTCAAGCAAAATGACTTCATCAATTTCTCCTTGACTTACACAAAGGGAATTTGAAGTTAAAGTTCATGCTTTAGAAGGCATTATGTAGGAGACATTTTTTTAATCCCACATTGCACATCAAACTGACTTTTTATTCAACCGTGAATGATATGGGGATAATTGAGATAAGCCTCTAAAACATTTTATGAAGACAAACAGAAATTTCCCTTATATAATTAAAAGGGAAATTTTCATAGTGTTTATTGTCAATGAATGGATATAATTGTATGTCATTATAATTATTGGCAGGCATTACGTCTATATAGCACTTTTCAATTCATCCATTTCCCATAATATAGAGAAAATTGGTTCATCTAAACAGAAAACAAAAAAAAAATAAAGAAAAAAGGGCTTGGCTGTAGGTGTTCTCTTTTAGGAATGATGTCTTTTTAGTTGCAACTTGTAGTAAAATTAGAGGGTACTCATCTTGTTTTATGTTTTTTGTTCTGCTTCTTTCAAGGTTATTTCAGGTTTCGACTGATGAAACTTTAGCTTTACTATATCTGGGTGGAATGGGAAGGATTTGGGAGTTTGGGAGTAACTGAAAAAAGGCAGCACAGACTACAGGACAGAATCTGCCTAAAAAGACAGTAATGCTGGTGTATGAGACAATGATGCCTAAGGCCCTGCTACTCAAATACGGACCAGCACATCTACACCACTCAGGGGGGTCTTGTTAGAAATGCAGATTCTCTGGCCAACAGGCACGTGAAAAGATGCTCAACATTGATAATCATCAGAGAAATGCAGATCAAAACCACAATGAGATATCACCGCACACCTGTCAGAATGGCCATCATCAGAAAGACCACAAATAACAAATGTTGGCAAGAATGTAGAGAAAAGGGAACCCTCTGTTGGTGGGAATGTAGATTGGTGCAGCCACTGTGGAAAATAGTATGGAGGTTCCTCAAAAAACTAAAAGTAGAACTACCATATGATCCAGCAATTCCACTCCTGGGTATATATCCAAAGAAAACAAAAACACTAATTCAAAGAGATACATGCACCCCAATGTTCACAGCAGGATTATTTACAATAGCCAAGATATGGAAGCAACCTAAGTGTCCATCAACAGATGAATGGATAAAGATGTGGTGTATACATATAGTGAAATACTGTCAGAAAAAAGAATGAAATTTTGCCATTTACAACAACATGGATGGACTTGCAAGATATTATGCTTAGTGAAATAAGTCATACGGAGAAAGACAAATACTGTATGATATCACTTATATGTGGAATCTAAGAAATAAACTAGTGAATATAACAAAAAAGAAACAGACTCACAGCTATAGAGAACAAACTTTGGTCACCAGTGGGGAGAGGGAAAGGAGGAGGGGCAAGATAGGGGTAGAGAATTAAGAGGTACAAACTACTGTTTATAAAATAAATAAGCTATAAGGATATATTGTACAGCACAGGGAAAATCGCCAATATTTTACGACTATAAATGGAGTATAACCTTTAAAAATTGTGAAACACTGTGTTGTACACTTGAAACTTATAATATTGTACATCAACTATACAGTCAAAAAAAGTTTGAGAAGCACTGGTTTAGATAGAAGTCAACAAACAATGGCCCATGGGCCAAACCCAGCCCATCCCCTATTTTTGTATGGCTCATGTGCTAAAATGCTTTTTACATTTTTTAAATGGTTGAAAATTTCTTCAAAACAAGAATATTATTTTATGACATGTGAAAATTATATGAAATTCACCTTTCAATATCCATAAATAAAGTTTAATTGAAACATGTTAAAAAAAAGACTGCCATAAAAGCCAAAGCAATAGTTAAATAAATGATAAAATATTTTTTAAAAAAGAATTCTTATGTAAATGTCATGGACTATGTCTTCAAATATAATTTTGTTATTAAAAAAAAAAAACCTAAGAATAGACTCACAGACATAGAAAACAAACTTATGGTTACCAAAGGGGAAAGGATGAGGATAAATTAGGAGTCTGAGACCAACAGATACACACTACTATATATAAAATAAATAAACACAGAAGGAACTACTGTATAGTACAGGGAACTATATTCAATATCTTGTAATAACCTATAATGGAAAACAATCTGAAAAGAATATATATATATTAAAAACTGAATCACTTTGCTGTACACCTGAAACTAACACAGCATTGTAAATCAACTACGCGTCAATAAAAATAAATAAGCAAATAAAACAAAACTCAGGAATAGGAAAAAAAGAAATGCAGATTTTCAGGCGCCACCCAGACCTACTGAGTCAGAATCTGCATTTTCACAATATAGTCATTAACTAATGAGCAGCGCTGCTTTATGTTTGAGATCAGCTAATTCAAACATTTTTATCAAAGAAGGAATGGCCTATCTAAGTCACTGACTGGTAACACGACCACTCACTGTTGCTTATAATATCCTCCAGTTATCTGTTTAAGGTCTGCATCACCTGTAGTTGTAATCCCCTTTTAAATTCTTATTGATGTTTATTCATGTTTGTTTTCTTTTTTGTTGATTAATATTGCTAGATATTTATTTTTTCCCCTCCCCCAAAACAACTTTGTCTTTGTTGATCCTCTCTAATATATATGTCCTATTTCATTAATTTCTGCATTACCTTCATTATATTTCTTATTTCTTTGGGCTTATGCTGCTATTTTTCCCCTAATTCTTAAGTTGGCTCTTTGGTTTATTATTAGATTTTCTTATTTCCTAACATAAACATCTAAAGTTATAAGTTGTTCTCTAAGTACCACTTTAGCTGCATCTGGCACATTTTGGTACATAATTTTTAGTTACTGTTTAGTTCTGAATATTTTCATTTCCATTGTGATTTTGTTTTTAATACACAATTAAATTTAAAGTGTTTATGTATGTTTCCAAAGACATGGGGTTTGGATTAAAAAGTTATCTTTTTATTTCTAATTTAATTGAATTGTGATTAAAGATTATGTCCTGTATGACATCAATCCTTTGAAAGAGCTACCAAAAGAGGTGTGTTAAAATTTCCCAGAGATACGGTGAATTTGGCAGTTTCTCCTGTAAAGCTGTCAATTTTTGCTTTATGTATATTTGAGGTTCTGTTATTAGTTACATTCAGATTTAGAACTGTTATATATTTCTGGAAAATTGGACCTTTTATCATTTATTATGTCACGACCTTTATGTTTAGTAACACTTTTTATCTCAAAGTTTACTTAGCCTGATGTTAATATTACTACTTGATTTCTCTTTTGGTTAGTGTTTTCTTAGTATATGATGTTTTTCATCTTCACTTTCCATCCTGTGCCCCGTCCTGCACCCCTCCTATGCCCACCTGCCACCTGCACCCTCCCCATCAGGGCTGTCACAGCATATTCTGCAAGTGCAACTTTTTTTGGTTTTTCTTTACAAAAACTCACATCCAGGAAGGAGATGAGATCTGCAACAGAAATGACTTCTATTAGAAACAGTTGCCCTTAGAAGTTTTGAAATGCACTGGAAACTCTAAGTACCAGGATATTCCTGGAAGCGCCACTGTCATAATGAAAAGTCTGAAATAATTCTCAATGTCAAACAATAGGGGGTTGTAGAAAAGATAAAAGAGGTCACTACAAACGATGGCATGGATCGCTTTCAACTCTTTTCAAGCTCAAAACCAGGTTTTTATAGTAATAAATATTTTGTAATACCCCCCTTTTTATCCTGAAATTGAATTCATAGGCAATATACCTACCCAAGTGCAGAATTTTTTTAAAAAAGGGATATAATGGCCTGACTGTAATATTAAACAAGTCAAACAGGATACAATTCTAAGCCTTTTTTGTCTGTTCGTGTCTAATCAGGAAAACAAACCATTCTAGGTATTTCAAACAGCAGTAAATTAATCTAGGGAACTGGTTATAAAGGTTTGGGAAGGGCTGGAAGAGCACAGAGAGGAAGGTAGGGTTGTCCAGGGTTAGGAACTACAAGGAGTCACTACTCCCTGGAACTGGAGAAGCAACAGGGAAAATAGAGTTACCGGGAGCCTCCGACGGCCAGGCTGCTGCAGCTGCCACTGTGCACACTATACAACCCAGAAGCCCCGGGAAAATAGCGTCTCCCTGATCTCCTCTTCCAACCTCCCCCAGTGCCTCCCATTGGCAGACACTCAAAGAAGCCAGATGGGAAGGAATCTGGAAGATATAACTTGGAGGTTTCCAACCTCAGAGATGGAGAGCAGAGCTTAGAAGGGGGTACAGAGCTGACAGATAACAGTTGCAATTTGCAAATTTTTAGGCGCAACTACATTTGAAGATATAATGAAGAAACCAGATGTTTGAATCTGCTTTTTAAAAGTTAGGACTTAATAGAAGTAAGACAATTGTACCACTAAACGTTTGTAGATACTTTCTGCATCTGACATTTGGAAACAAAAGGCTGATAAGTGTATTCCCATGTATGTACACTCATTCTAAATGCACTGACTACAATACAGATAGATCCAGGTGGCTATAACCTTGACTCAGAGGCTGGGAGTGGCTTTGCCATTGCTGATGAGATTTTCCAAATGGTTGAGCTGACAATTCATAGTAAGAAGTGTAAACAAAACAAAACTCATTAGTTGCATTGTTATAAAATTCTGTGTATACTAAAACCATGCCAAAAAGCTTTGTGTTTATACGTAAAAGGGAGTTAGGTCTTAGGCTGAAGTTATTATAAATTTTTTTCCCACTGTTGTTAAATATCCATCAGGATATTCAAAATCTGAGCTGGACTAGGCTTTGCAGAACACTTAATTTCCTGGTCCCTTGCCTTCTGAGTGCCAGCTGCACATCTCCCACCCACCCTCTCCTACTCTGCCATGATTGTGACAACTGAAAATGCCTTCATAGATCTTCAGTCCTCTCCTAAGTGGCAGTACTACTCTTCTTAAGACTGCTAATATAGTTGTATATTTTTGACATGGAAATATTATGAGATATTCAAAGAAAAGCAGATTCTAGAACAGTATTATGGGATGATTGTCTTTCATTATTTTAGAAACTATTTATACATACATATGAGAAAAGATTTGGCATATAGAAACCAAAACGTTAACCGTTATCTCTGATGTTGGGATTTGAGGAATAATTTTTTTCTTTTGTTTTACTGTATGTTTAAAATTTTCTAGTTGGGAAATTGTAAAATGCATTCGACGAAAAACCCCCAAAAAACAATAGGTTAGGCAAGGCAGACACATCAGTGAGGATCCTTCTTGGCCCAGAGGGTCAGTCAGACCTCAAATCTGTCAATAGCAGCCGGCAGCTTTACACGAGTACCTGATACAAGCATTTGTGCAAACTCTGGTCCTACCAGAAATGCCACCTCCTTCCTGCACGTAAACCACTCTTTGGTGCTCACTGTTGGTTAAGGATGGTGGGCAGGGCATTTCCCTGGACAGGCACCACTGATCCAAAGTGGGTCATGCTGTATTATTGGCTTTAGAGCACAGGGTTTTCTTTAAGCATTGGAGTCCCCTCTGAACTAAGCACTTTGTGATATACAGACAATTCACCCTCATGCCTGCACCATAAATCTCAGGTATAAATTCTCAAGCTGGGAGACCCAGTTCCAGGCTCAGACAACCACTTGCATCCACGGGCCAAGCCATGGTGGCAGCATCAGTGAGATGCCTCAAGGTAGGTGGGTTGCATGCTGGATGTCTGTGGCAGGCCTGGCACTGTGGGCCCTGCCAGAGAATCAAGGAAGGATGGTAGGATGGGAACACGAATGTGGTGCTGTTGGCAGGTAGCCCATTGGGATTTAACCCAACACACGGTCTCCAAACCCAGCCGCCAGTCCCCAAGACCTCTGCCCTGCACGA
This sequence comes from Tursiops truncatus, assembly GCF_011762595.2. NCBI lineage: Eukaryota > Metazoa > Chordata > Mammalia > Artiodactyla > Delphinidae > Tursiops > Tursiops truncatus. Next base: position 75,999,997 of record NC_047046.1, on the reverse strand, counting down.
GGCCTTGTGTGTGGATCACCAGGCAGGGCGGGGTTGTACCTGACACATACACATCTCCTAAGCCTGAAGGCCTGGGCCAAGACTAGGGATAGTTTCCAGATGTGAGCCTCACATCTGGGCCAGCCATCGGGAGGCTGCTTATTTGAACAAAGACTGTAAGTACTCAAGGAGCCCCAAGGTCCAGAGAAGGCTGCCAAGACCTGGTGAGCAGATGAGTGCAGAACAGACCTTAATTTATGGTTCCAAGAGAGGAAGAAAGCCATGCTTTGTGGTCCACATCGATTCGTGTGAAGCAAGATCATCTGCTCTTACAGGATAGGCAATGGCTTCATTCACAGCATTAAAATGAGGAGCTTAGACTCCAGGAAGAGGAGAATTCTGGACTGAGGATGGGCTTCTAATTATAGCATCCCAGCTCTCGACCCCGCACCCCTTTCCAGATCATCTCATAACCCGCATTCTCTGGAAATACTTTTTTTTTTTTTTTTTCGGTACGTGGGCCTCTCACTGTTGTGGCCTCTGCCGTCGCGGAGCACAGGCTCCGGACGCGCAGGCTCAGTGGCCATGGCTCACAGGCCAGCCACTCCGCAGCATGTGGGATTTTCCTGGACCGGGGCACGAATCCGCGTCCCCTGCATCGGCAGGAGGACTCTCAACCACTGTGTCACCAGGGAAGCCCTCTGGAAATACTTTTGAAACACAGAATTTCACAACTTTATAGCGTGGCAGACCCCTTTAGCCCATCATATCCAGCAGACACATTTTCTTCTACACATAACCATGTGGCTGGAGAACCTCCCCGCTTGATAGGAAAAACCGAAATGAATAGGTGCTGTTAGCAGTCGTCTTTGGAAGAGGCTGAGGAGATGGCTGCGACTTGGAGCAAAATCTTACACTCCTAGGAAACAGGAGAAACGTGCTTCTCTGGCTGAGCGGTCACAGGCTGAATTGTGTCCCCTCCCAAATCCACATGCTGAAGCCCTAACCCCCGGCACCTCAGAATGAGGCTGTATTTGGAAAGAGGTAATTAAGTTAAAATGAGGTGACGGGGTGGCCCTGATCCAATCCGACTAGTGTCCACCTTAGAAGAGACAAGGACACAGACACACACAGAGGGAAGAACCTGTGAGAGCGCAGGGAGAAGACAGCATCAGCAGGCCGAGGAGAGGGACCCCAGGAGGAACCAACGGTGCCACACCTTGACCTGGGCCTTCCAGCCTCCGGGAATGTGAGATAATAAATTTCTGGTTTTTAAGCCACCCAGTCTGCAGTATTTTGTTTTGGCAGCACTAGCAAACTATGACAGCGGGGGTGGGGGGATGCCTGGAGAGCACTGATGGCCGTGAACTTCCTGGCTCATGGCCAGGGTGGTAGCGAGGCCGGGTGGTGGCATGAGGAGCCCTGAGTGAGGGTCTGAGCCTGAGGACTTCGTGATTTATTTCCCGCGCGTGCCTTCATTATCCTCGCACTGTCAGTAAAGTTCCAGTCGATGTCACTGCCTGGCCTCTGCTCTGTGTGGGACCTTAAGGACAAGGTCCTCACTGAGGATAGAGCAGTTGGGGGTGAGGGCACCCTCCTTGAGCCCCTGAGGTCAGTTATGCCCCAGGACGAGGGTCTTCAAGTCCAGACCCCGGAAAGGGCAGGAACGTGCCCACTGGCAGGGGCAGCATCCCTGGGGACTCAAGAATAGCTCGTGGGTAGCTGGAGGAGTACTGGTTTCCTTCAGCCACGCTGGTGCATGCCTGTTGCATTCCCATGTAAATCACACATCGAATATATATTTTACTAGCTGTGCTACATTAGGGAAGTTACTTAAACTATCTGGTCCTGTTTTTGGAGGGTGAAGCAGGGGATAAAAGTTGTTATAAGGATTAAATGAGGCAATGTATACAAAGGCTTGGCATTTCTCTTACTTCTGGAGTACCTACTATGTGCCAGCTACCATCTTATAATTTGACGATATAATAGAAAACAAGAGAAAAAAATGTCTTGACCGCCACAGAACTTGTATTATGGAGAAGGAGAAACTATGAAGGAAACAAATGTGGAAAGTGACCCTAGAAGGAAGAGATGGTCCACAGGGTGCCAAGTGAGGAGACGGGAGGACCCACGTGCAGGTGCCGAGCATTTAACTCATGGGGCCTGTGGCCTTAGGCCTGTGTGAGCTCCACACACACTAGACGTCATAGGGCTGATGCTTCAGGGAGAAGGGGCTGGAAAAATTCTGCTCATTGGCCCAGGGAAATGATTAGGAACCTTATGCCCAGGGTCGTGAGTGAGGAAAAAAATCTCCTCTTTGAAAATAAAATGAGTTTGGCAGTTCCTCAAAATGTTAAACACAGAATTCCCATATTATCCAGCAACCACTCTGAGGTATAGACCCCAAAGAACTGAAAGCAGGGTCTCAGGCCCAATGTTCACAGCAGCACTCTTCACAACATCCAGAGGTGGAAACAACCCAACTGTCCATCAACAGGTGAATGGATAAACAAAAGGTGGAATGTGTATACAATGGAACATTACTGAACCTTTACAAGGAATGAAATTCTGATACACGTTAAACAGGATGAACCTTGGACACATTATGCTATATGAAATACGCCAGACATGAAAGGACACCTACTGTATGATTCCACTTACACGAGGTATGCAGAATAGTCAAATTCACGGACACCAAGTAGACAGTGGTTACCAGGATCTGGGGGGAGGAGGAATGGAGAGTTCTCGTTTAATGAGAATGGAGTTTCTGTTTGAGATGATGAAAATGTTCTGGAAATGGATCATGGTGGTGGGTGCACGATATTGTGAATACACTGAATGCCGCTGAACTGTACACTTGAAAATAGAACAAAATGGTAAATTTTATGTTATGTATATTTTACCATAACAAACACAAGAGAAATAAATAAAAATAAAGTGATTTACCCCAGGTCATAGAGCTACAGGAGTTGAGGTGCTGGGTCTGGAACCCTGAGGTACGCTTCCTGGGCCCAGCTGTCTCCAGAAATAGAAACCACACTGCTAACAGTGGAGGGCACTTACAGCAGGAGCAGGGGTACCGGGAATCACTCATACAGGTTTCTTCCTTTGTTTCTTTTAACTGTCTTTCCCATCTTCCTTCTAAATGGTATTTTCTCCTCTTAGGTTTGGAGTTGTAATTAATTGAGGACACTGTGTGTACTTACTAGGAGCCTGTGCCCTGGAGTCAGGCTGCCTGGGTTCAAAGCCCAGCTCTGCCACATACTAGGTGGGTAGTTTGGGGCAACTTTCTTAAACTCTCTGTTCCTCCGTGTTCCCACCTGTGAGAAGTAGGCTAATGGCAGTGTCTCCAAGCCTGGCGCCACAGTGCTAAGTGGGTGTTTTCACTGTTAACGTTACAGGGCTGAAAGAGCTGCCTCAGAGGGAGGCTCTGGTTGGCACTAAAGCTTGCTGGACTCTTACAATCCTTCTGCATGATTCTTAAAGCCCCAGTACTCTTCTAGAATGTTGCAGCAGAGGCAAGAGGAACAGCAAAGATGCACATGAAACATGTTGCCCGTGCACACCCTTACTTACTCAGGGATGTCCAATGATTTCCCGGTTTCCATAGGACATGGTTTATAATCTACTGGGCTGTTGGGCTGTGATGAGTGCAGTTTAAAAACACGTGAAGTGTGCACAGGAACGGTCTACACACACCATAAAGTGCATCTCCTTCCATTATCAGTGCTGCCCCTCTGGGCAGTCTGTGAACTGCAGCCCAAGTCACCCATTCAGGAGGGCTTGGGGGAGGGGGGCAGGCACAGGCCTGACGGTATGATGTTTCCCAGACATAAGCCCACTCCCGATTCTGTTCCCTCTGTTCTCTCTAAATGGATTTGTGAGATACTTACACCGTTCCTGTTCCCATGAAACGAGGTTTAACAAAAAGAAAAGAAAAAGGCAGCTTGCTTCTGAGAACCCAAGGAGCTGCAGCACCATCTGAGACTTGGGCGCTGGCTGTGGGCTCCTGGAGGCCTAAGATGTGCTCTCACCCACCCTCTTCCAACATGTGACTCAAAATCCAGAGGCACGGAGGATGAGACTAACATGTTCTACTACACTGTTTAAACCTTTTGCGTGGAAAGGAAAAAACCACCACTGTAGGCTAAATTTTTTAAAATGACAAATGTTAAAAAGAAAAAAATTCTTGCAATTCACATGACAAAACAGGGCTAAAAGTTCCTAATACAAAAAGAGCTCCTAGAAATAGGACCAAAAAGAGAGAGAGAACCCAATAGAAAAGGTGGGCAGCATTGACAGAAAGCACCCCTGAGAATGTATTCTGTGGCATTGGGCATGCACAGAAGAGGACATATGCAGGAGATTGTTCACTGCAACCATGTTTGTGATAAAAAACAGTGGAAACAGCAGGTGGCTCTTTCCAGATCTGATGCTTCCCTGGGATGGACCACTTCACTGCTGAAACAGAGAGGAGGCTGTGCTCTCAGTACAGGTGTGGAAAGTGCTCTACTGTATCTCTTGAGAAAAATAAGCAAGGGTCAGAACAGTGCATATAATTTGCTACCTTTTGTATCAAAAGGGGCAGAAGATAAGAATTTATATTTGTATTTTCTTGGTTTTGCAAGACAAATCCGAATGCATACAGGAAGAAACTACCTAAAGAGGTTAGTTGCCAGGTGGGGCACCTGGATGGACAGGGTAAGGCTTGGAGACACACTTTCCATGTTCCCCTTTCTGTGTTGACTGTTGAAAGGAAGAAGGGGTTACCAATTCAGACTTAAATAAATAAATATATATATTGGCCATGCCACATGAGATCCTAGTTCCCTGACAAGGGATTGAACCCATGCCCCCTGCAGTGGAAGCACGGAGCCCTAACCACTGGACCTCCAGGGAATTCCCTAAATAAATGTATTCTTATGAGGTTGGGGGTAGGGAAGATACTCATATATCACAATGGGAGAATAAATAGTCCAACATTTCTGAAATGCAATTCAGCAAATTCAGCAGTATGCATGCACACAAAAATTTCACTGGAAGGATCCTGATTATATGTTGGTCATAGGGAAAAATTCCAAATTTTTGGAAGATGGACATGTTAAATATCCAACATCAGCTCCCTCACCTGCAGCCCAGCATGCCCTCCCCCCACCTGTCGGGCTCCTCGGTGGCTACTGCAGAGGATTAAGAGCCCAGTCGCTGAGGATGAGGCGGCTGCCAGTCCCTGCACACCATCCGCCACCTAACTGGACATGGGCGAAGGAGCAAGAGTGTCGCCTCTGTAGCCTTCAGAGAAGGCGAGGACATTGCCGTTTCAGCTGCCGCCGCCACCGTTTTCACATGCAGCAGCTCACCGCTGTGAGGCTGACAGGGTCTTGGTGCTCTGGCCAGTGGTCAGGCCTGAGCCTCTGAGGTGGGAGAGCCGAGTTCAGGACATTGGTCCACCAGAGACCTCCCGGCCCCATGTAATACCAAATGGCAAAAGCTCTCCCAGATATCTCCATCTCAACGCTAAGACCCAGCTCCGCTCAACGACCAGCAAGCTACAGTGCAGGACACCCCATGCCAAACAACTAGCAAGACAGGAACACAACCCCACCCATTAGCAGAGAGGCTGCCTAAAATCATAATAAGGTCACAGACACCCCAAAACACACCACCGGACACAGTCCTGCCCACCAGAAAGACAAGATCCAGCCTCATCCACCAGAACACAGGCACCAGTCCCCTCCACCAGGAAGCCTACACAACCCACTGAACCAACCTGACCCACTGGGGGCAGGCACCAAAAACAACAGGAACAACGAACCTGTAGCCTGCGAAAAGGAGACGCCCAAACACAGAAAGCTAAGAAAAATGAGAAGACAGAGAAACACACAGCAGATAAAGGAGAAAGGTAAAAACCCACCAGACCAAACAAATGAAGAGGAAATAGGCAGTCTACCTGAAAAAGAATTCAGAATAATGATAGTAAAGATGATCCAAAATCTTGGAAATAGAATGGAGAAAATACAGGAAACGTTTAACAAGGATCTAGAAGAACAAAAGAGCAAACAAACAATGATGAACAACACAATAAATGAAATTAAAAATTCTCTAGAAGGAATCAATAGCAGAATAACTGAGGCAGAAGAACGGATAAGTGACCTGGAGGATAAAATAGTGGAAATAACTACTGCAGAGCAGAATAAAAAAAAAAGGATGAAAAGAATGGAGGACAGTCTCAGAGTCCTCTGGGACAACATTAAATGCACCAACATTCAAATTATAGGGGTCCCAGAAGAAGAAGAGAAAAAGAAAGGGACTGAGAAAATATTTGAAGAGATTATAGTTGAAAACTTCCCTAATATGGGAAAGGAAATAGTTAATCAAGTCCAGGAAGCACAGAGAGTCCAATACAGGATAAATCCAAGGAGAAACATGCCAAGACACATATTAATCAAAGTAGCAAAAATTAAATACAAAGAAAAACTATTAAAAGCAGCAAGAGAAAAACAACAAATAACACACAAGGGAATCCCCATAAGGTTGACAGCTGATCTTTCAGCAGAAACTCTACAAGCCAGAAGGGAGTGGCAGGACATATTTAAAGTGATGAAAGGGAAAAACCTACAACCAAGATTACTCTACCCAGCAAGGATCTCATTCAGATTAAACAGAGAAATCAAAAGCTTTACAGACAAGCAAAAGCTAAGAGAATTCAGCACCACCAAACCAGCTTTACAACAAACGCTAAAGAAACTTCTCTAGGCAGGAAACACAAGAGAAGGAAAAGACCTACACTAACAAACCCAAATCAATTAAGAAAACAGTAACAGGAACATACATACCGACAATTACCTTAAATGTAAATGGATTAAATGCTCCAACCAAAAGACATAGCCTGGCTGAATGGATACAAAAACAAGACCCATATATGTGCTGTCTACAAGAGACCCACTTCAGACCTAGGGACACATACAGACTGAAAGTGAGGGGATGGAAAAAGATATTCCATACAAATGGAAATCAAAAGAAAGCTGGAGTAGCAATTCTCATATCAGACAAAATGGACTTTAAAATAAAGACTATTACAAGAGACAAAGAAGGACACTATATAATGATCAAGGGATCAATCCAAGTAGAAGATAGAACACTTGTAAATATTTATGCACCCAACATAGGAGTACCTCAATACATAAGGCAAATGCTAACAGCCATAAAAGGGGAAAGCGACAGTAACACAATAATAGGAGGGGACTTTAACACCCCACTTTCACCAATGGACAGATCAACCAAAATGAAAATAAATAAGGAAACACAAGCTTTAAATGATACATTAAACAAGATGGACTTAATTGATACTTATAGGACATTCCAAGCAAAAACAACAGAGTACACTTTCTTCTCAAGTGCTCATGGAACTTTCTCCAGGATAGATCATATCTTGAGTCACAAATCAAGCCTTGATAAATTTAAGAAAATTGAAATTGTATCAAGTATCTTTGCTGTCCACAACGCTATGAGACTAGATATCAATTACAGAAAAAATCTGTAAAGAATACAAACAAATGGAGGCTAAACAATACACTACTAAATAACCAAGAGATCACTGAAGAAATCAAAGAGGAAATCTAAAAACCTAGAAACAATGACAATGAAAAGACGATGACCCAAAACCTGTGGGATGCAGTGAAAGCAGTTCTAAGAGGGAAGTTTAGAGCAATACAATCCTACCTCAAGAAACAGGAAACATCTCGAATACACAACCTACCCTTACACCTAAAGCAATTAGAAAAAGAAGAACAAAAAAACCCCCAAAGTTGGCAGGAGGAAAGAAATCATAAAGATCAGAACAGAAATAAATGAAAAAGAAATGAAGGAAACGATAGCAAAGATCAATAAAACTAAAAGCTGTTTTTTTGAGAAGATAAACAAAATTGATAAACCATTAGCCAGACTCATCAAGAAAAAAAGGAAGAAGATAGAAACAAAAAAGGAGAAGAAACAACTGACACTGCAGAAATACAAAGGATCATGAGAGATTACTACAAGCAACTATATGCCAATATAATGGAGAACCTGGAAGAAATGGAGAAATGCTTAGAAAAGCACAACCTTCTGAGACTGAACCAGGAAGAAAGAGAAAAGATAAAGAGACCAATCACAAGCACTGAAATTGAAACTGTGATTAAAAGTCTTCCAAAGAAACAAAAGCCCAGAACCAGATGGCTTCACAGGTGAATTCTATCAAACATTTAGAGAAGAGCTAACCACCTATCCTTCTCAAACTCTTCCAGAATATAGCAGAGGGAGGAACACTCCCAAACTCACTCTATGAGGCCACCATCACCCTGATACCAAAACCAGACAAGGATGTCACAAAGAAAGAAAACTACAGGCCAATATCACTGATGAACATAGATGCAAAAATCCTCAGCAAAATACTAGCAAACAGAATGCAACGGCACATTAAAAGGATCATACACCATGATCAAGTGGGGTTTATCCCAGGAATGCAAGGATTCTACCACATACGCAAATCAATCAATGTGATAAACCATATTAACAAACTGAAGGAGAACAACCATATGATCATCTCAATAGATGCAGAAGAAGCTTTCGATAAAATTCAACATCCATTTATGATAAAAAAAAAAAAACTCCAGAAAGCAGGCATAGAGGGAACTTAGCTCAACATAATAAAGGCCATACATGACAAACCCACAGCCAACATCATTCTCAATGGTGAAAAACTGAAACCATTTCCACTAAGATCAGGAACAAGACAAGGTTGCCCACTCTCACCATTATTATTCAACATAGTTTTGGAAGTTTTAGCCACAGCAGTCAGAGAAGAAAAAGAAATAAAAGGAATCCAAATCAGAAAAGAAGTAAAACTGTCATTGTCTGCAGATGACCTGATACTATACATAGAGAATCCTAAAGATGCTACCAGAAAACTACTAGAGCTAATCAATGAACTCGGTAAAGTAGCAGGATACAAAATTAATGCACAGAAATCTCTTGCATTCCTATATGATAGTGATGAAAAATCTGAAAGAGAAATTAAGGAATCACTCCCATTTACCATTGTAACAAAAAGAATAAAATACCTAGGAATAAACCTACCTAAGGAGAAAAAAGACCTGAATGCAGAAAACTATAAGACACTGATGAAAGAAATTAAAGATGATACAAACAGATGGAGAGATATACCATGTTCTTGGACTGGAAGAATCAACATTGTGAAAATGACTATACTACCCAAAGCAATCTACAGATTCAATACAATCTCTATCAAACTACCAATGTCATTTTTCAGAACTATAACAAAAAATTTCACAATTTGTATGGAAACACAAAAGTCCCCGAATAGCCAAAACAATCTTGAGAAAGAAAAACGGAGCTGGAAGAATAAGGCTCCCTGACTTCAGACTATACTACAAAGCTACAGTAATCAAGACAGTATGGTACTGGCACAAAAACAGAAATATAGATCAATGGAACAGGATAGAAAACCCACGCACATATGGTCACCTTATTTTTGATAAAGGAGGCAAGAATGTACAATGGAGAAAAGACACCCTCTTCAATAAGTGGTGCTGGGAAAACTGGACAGCTACATGTAAAAGAATGAAATTAGAACACTCCCTAATACCATACACAAAAAGAAACTCAAAATGGATTAAAGACCTAAATGTAAGACCGGACACTATAAAACTCTTAGAGGAAAACTTAGGCAAAACACTCTATGACATAAATCACAGCAAGATCCTTTTTGACCCACCTCCTAGAGAAATGGAAATAAAAACAAAAAGAAACAAATGGGACCTAATGAAACTTAAAAGCTTTTGCACAGCAAAGGAAACCATAAACAAGACGAAAAGACAACCCTCAAAATGGGAGAAAATATTTGCAACTGAAGCAACTGACAAAGGATTAATCTCCAAAATTTACAAGCAGCTCATGTAGTTCAATATGAAAAAAACAAACAGCCCAATCCAAAAATGGGCAGAAGACCTGAATAGACATTTCTCCAAAGAAGACATACAGATGGCCAAGAGGCACATGAAACAATGCTCAACATCACTAATCATTAGAGAAATGCAAATCAATACCACAATGAGGTATCACCTCACATGAGTCAGAATAGCCATCATCAAAAAATCTACAAACAATAAATGCTGAGGAGGGTGTGGAGAAAAGGGAACCCTCTTGCACTGTTGGTGGGAATGTAAATTGATACAGCCCCTATGGAGAACAGTATGGAGGTTCCTTAAAAAACTAAAAATAGAACTACCATACGAAACGGCAATCCCACTACTGGGCATACACCCTGAGAAAACTGTAATTCAGAAAGAGTCATGTATCACAATGTTCACTGCAGCTCTATTTACAATAGCCAGGACATGGAAGCAACCTAAGTGTCTACTGACAGATGAATGGATAAAGAGGATGTGGTACATATATACAATGGAATATTACTCAGCCATAAAATAAAACAAAATTGAATTATTTGTAGTGAGGTGGATGGACCTAGAGACTGTCAAACTGAGTGAAGTAAGTCAGAAAGAGAAAAACAAATACCATATGCTAACACACATATATATGGAATCTAAAAAAAAAAAAAAGGTTCTCAGGAACCTAGGGGCAGGGCAGGAATAAAGACACAGATGTAGAGAATGGACTTGAGGACACAGGGAGGGGGAAGGGTAAGCTGGGATGAAGTGATAGAATGGAATGGACATATATACACTACCAAGCGTAAAATAGATAGCTAGTGGGAAGCAGCCACATAGCACAGGGAGATCAGCTTGGTGCTTTGTGTCCACGTAGAGGGGTGGGATAGGGACGGTGGGAGAGAGGTGCAAGAGGGAGGAGATATGGGGATATATGTACACATATAGCTGATTCACTTTGTTATACAGCAGAAACTAACACACCATTGTAAAGCATTATACTCAAATAAAGATGTTAAAAAAAAAGAGGGAGACAAAAAATATATACATATCCAACAGCAGAGGATGGGGTGAATAAACCGTGATACACTCATAGGACCAGAAACTAAAAGCTAATTAAAATAGCATATAGTACAACTGACCCTTAACAACTGGGGGTTAGGGGCACCACCTCACATCCTGCAGTGAAAAATCTGCTTATAACTTCATAGTCAGCCCTCCTATTCATGGTTCTACATCCAGGGATTCAACCAGCTGTGGATCTGGTAGTACTGTAATACCTATGTTTTGAAAATATTCCATGCAGTTCGAACCCGTATTGTTCAAGGATCAACTGTATATGTACTGATATGGAGAGTTGGTCATATTATATCATAGAATGGAAAAGCAGGTTACATATTTGTTTGTATGCTCTGGTACAATATTTGTAAAAATGTAAATATAGATATAAATAAACTCTGTGAGGATAATACACCAAAATGTCATCAGTGGTTACAGCTACATAGTAGGTCATGATCAATTTAAATTTTTATCTTTTACTTCTCTGACTTTTTTGATATTATGTATCAATATTGTAATTAAAGTTAATTTAAAATCTTCCAGATATATGTGTATATTTGAAAATACAGTTTTAAATGATGGAATCATTAGCATATATCCAGTTATACAATCCGCTTTTTTCAGCTTGAGCATTCATTAATCAATACCTTTTCCTGTCAGTAAACATATCTTGGGGAAAATGAGAGGTGGGACTAAAAGGTTTTTATGTCTGTTTCTTTGTTTTAGTTTTTTCTCATTTGGATCTTCAGATTTTTCTACTCTCAACAGTCAGCAATTCATGTAATTAAGAAATAATAAACAATTTTAAAAAGAAATAGTAGGTGGTTTTCAAAGCTCTTTTTGGACTATTTGCACACAATTTATGCAAAAGCAGGCAGGGCAATGATGACTCCATATGGAGAAATAGAGACTCGTGAGGTCAGGAGGTTTGCTGGGAGTTTCCGAGCCATTAAAGTGAAGCTGCGTCTGGACCACATTTTCTAACACATGGCCCAGGGAAGCTCATTCTGCCTGCTGTGCACATTCCCAGAATCCTCCCAGACATCTGGAAGGCTTCGTCTCAATTCCTACTCCACTAGGAAAGTGTACAAGGTTGTCTGCAATGCCCAATAAAAATCCACAAAAGGAAGGGCTCACCAACATGAAGAAGCATCCCTCAGGAGACACTTGCTTTAGGGCCCCATGTTAAACTGCAATGAAATTCTCAAGAATTCTCTTTCCACTTTTCCCTGAATATGATTACCACTGAGTGTGGGCAGATTCACAAATACTTCTAGAGGAAATGATTTCCATTAAAAGAAAAAGAAAAAAAAGATTACCCCCAGTTAAAGATTTTTTAAAATGTTATTAAAGGGTAAATGTGTTGAGGGTAAACTCTCTATACCTCTGCATTTCAATGCTTAGTTAGTTCGCCCAGAGGCACTCAATCTTGGATGGTTGTGATAAACGAATGGATGGATGGAAGGATGATTGTTTGAGATGCATTAATTGAAAGAGGGAAGAAAGGAAAAGAAGGAAGGCAGGAAGGAAGGGAGGCAGGGAGGGAGGTGAGAGGGAGGGAAGGAGGCTGCTTGGCTTGGTTGGAAAGGTGAATGGAAGAATGGTCGGGATGGAAGAAAGGATGGTTGGCTCCCTAGCTAGGTGGATGTGATAGAATAATGGGTGGGTGGATGTAAGGCTAGATTGATGGATGGAATAAATGCATAAGCTGAAGTTGGTATTAAAGTATAACAAGACTCTCATTCAAGTACTGTGGCCTGTTCCAGCTTAGGGACAGAGGAGTTGCTGACATAATTCTCTTCTAGGAAGGATGGAAATTTCACAGCTTCATATACTAGTCTCATTAACAGCTGCCGAGACCGAAGCAGGGCTCTCCACTGCGATCCTTCCCTTTCACAACCAGAAAATGGCCAAGGGAGTTAAGAGGCTGAAATGAGGAGGTGCAAGAGGTGGCATCTTTATTTTACAGGTGAGGTCGCTAACTGAAACCCCCTTGCAAATAATGAATGTTCAAGCTATTAGAGACTTTATAAGATACCAGGCATTTAAAATAAAATTGTAGACCATAGAAATGAACAAAAGAAGAGAACAGAGTCATTAAAACCATTCAAAGGGATGGGGCAGGTCATCCCACTGTGGTTACCGCCAAGGCTAAATTGCAGTGTGTAATGCCATCTGCCTTGGTGTTCTTCCTGTCACTCCCAAAAACTTTTCATTCCACTTTATTTTAAGAGTGCCAAAAGGTGTGCTTCTAATTTTATTCCCCTCTAGTTCTTTTTATAGTACTCAAACTTGGGAAAATATCAGTAATAGAAAAATGTGTCCTTTTTTAAATTTTAAGTCGGCCAGAAGTTCAAGTACCCTGAATTTCCTGCTCCTTTGGAATGCATCACCTGCTGTTTGCAGTGCCAGCTGCACCTGCACAGTTTTCGAGCACACATCTACCTGCTGGACTGCCGACCAGCCTATTAGCAAAGCTGGTGGACAAAGCACACACTTGGGTGTTTTTAGATTCCATCACTGTAATGAGAGTGAAAAGTTCCAGGCTTCCTGCAACCCCTCCCAAAGTCTGCAAGAGAACTAGGAGCTGAGGGCAGCGCTCATTTAGAAAATGCCAGCGAGCAGCAGGGAGTTCCAAAGCACCTCTCACCTGGCCATGGCACTGAATTTGTTGGGGTCTTTTTATTTTCACCTGTGAAAGAAGTACATTCTGCTAAAGGCTTTGAATCAAGGTGCTACAGCAGATGCTGCCTGAGCCCTGTCCATACCCTTTTCTTTCCCCTTCGGCGCTGACAGGCTTGAATTCCAACTGCCAGCACCTCATTTTGTGGCCTGAAGACTTTCTCTTGCCCTGGAGCCACCCCTTTGCCACCTGTGCAGCAGGCCAAAGTGCCAGGGAATTGATACCCCTGGAGCAGCCTCCCAACAATGGTGGACAGGACTTGGTGTATAAATACCCCAGCTCCCCAGTCCCTCAGGCAGGACAACACTGAGGTGTGTGTTCTACATTGGCTTCCAGAGCTTTCTGAGGAGATATAAGCTTCAGTCACCCACAGTAGCCAGCTTGATATCACATGCCTTATGCTTTCTTGGCTGTCCTCCCTTCCCTGTCTTTCTTCTCCAGGTCCCTGCCAGCATCTCCTGGGATCTTCTCCCAGATAAACTACACCATATGGAATCTTTGTCTTAGAGTCAGATTCAGAGAGAACCCACACAAAGACAGGTGCCTACCTCTGCCAATGGGATATTGTTGTGGAGGAACAGTTACTGGCCAGCTGGAAGGTTCCCTCACAAAATCAAAAAGTGTGGCTCCTTCTATAGCCTGAGCTATAGTATACAGTTTGGGGGCCCTCTGATGCACTTTGGGGTCCCTTGGGCCGCTACCTTCTGTCCCAGGAGTGATGAGTTGATAGGGAACCCCAGCCAGAGGCATTCAGAACACACGTGTAGGTAGACAAAGACTGTGTCATGTTGGAACAGTAGTACATTAGGAGGACCTCTTATGTTCTCCTGCCATCACCATATGTGAGCACCCTCCTCACCAGTCCCTCCTAACTGTGAAGTAGGAGGTGGAGGAATAATGATAGAGGAACGAGAATGGAGGGAGAAGAATGGCAGGCGAAAAGCAGAAGGCTTTCCTGCATCCTACTCATTTCCGTTAGATTCAATTTATTTTTTTCCCTCTGAAGTATATTTCTTAGAGTTTCTTTTAGGGAGGATCTGCTAGGGGTAAACTTTCCATGCTTATTTGATTGAAGATGTCTTTATTGTATCCTTGCTCCTGAATAACTGTTTACCTAGATTTTGAAATCCACCTTGGTACTTATTTTCTGTCAGCATGTGCCTTGTCTTCTGACTTCTCCTGTTGATATTGAGAAGGCTGTTTTCAGTTGGACTGTCGTTGCTTTGTAAGCAAGGCTGTTTGTTTGTTTTTTAATCTCTGGCTTCTTAATCCAGAGAGGTTAAATCTCTTTTCCCTCTCTGATGTTCTGCAGTTTCATTTTCATCTGCTATGTATGCCTTAATTTTTATTTATATTGCTCAGGACTCCCTACCACTTGAATCTGAAGAATCATGTTTTCTATTAATTCTTAAAAAAAAAAAATCTCAGCCAGTATCTCTTTGAGGATTGCCACTCTCTCATTATTTCTATTCTTGCCTGAAATTCCTATCAAGGATATGACAGCTCTTGTTATTCTATCCTCCATGCCTCTTAAGCTTTCTTTAATATTTTCTATCTCCCCTTGGCTCCATCTTCCAATTTACAAACTGTCTTTAGCTGTGTCTAAGCTGCTGCTTAACTCCATCCACTCAGTGTTTCATTTAAATAATCCTATTTTTCCATTTCTAGAAGTTCTATTTGGCTCTTCTTCAAGTCCATCTGGTCATATTTAGTCTCTCTTCTGTGGTTTTTATGTTATACATATTATTTTATACTCTCTATCTGAACATTCTATTATCTGAAAGCTACAATGTTTGGTATGGACACTTACATTTATTCTTGGTGACTGTGTCCTTTAGCGTTTTATAAGTTTTCATTTTTATTGTAAGGCTGTCTTCCACAGGGATGGATGATCTTGTTTTGTTCTGTTTTTGTTTTCTGTGGGAATCCTGTGCAATTTGGAAAACAGAAGTGTCCCTCCATAGTGGTTTTGGTTTCGCTCTTGCCAAGTGCCTTGGGGAGAGTCAAGGCAGCTAAAAAATGACCACCTCTAAACAGCCTCCTTGGGTCCCTTTTCCTCAGCTGAGCCTTGGAACCTCTCACTTCTGCTCGCATAGCTCCCTGTACACACTCCTATGGCACCTCAGACAACACTCTGTTTTCAGGCCATGTGTCTGTTTCCTCAGTTCATCTACAAGTCCCTCAACATTCATCAGATCTGGCACAGAGCTCATAAATGTTTGTTGACTGAATGAACTTGGAGAAATAAGCCTCAGAGCCTCAGCTTCTTTGAATGGGATGTTATCTTTCATCCTTACCTCATAGGATTTGGGGGATAGACCCTCAGGGTCAAAAGGTGCTTTAACTAAACCCATAAGACCACTGCATCAAATGCTTAATTCCCTGCATGATAATTAACTAAAGGCCCCTTACAAGGTATGAGGCACCAACAGAGGTACCTCACTGTGCTTTTCCACTGTGCCTGGCAATGGGGTCACCATACATTATTATCTGCTTTCCTTGTGCTTTATGAGTCAGAAATGGTTCCAGTGTTAAAGATCCATCATGTAGTAACAATTTCAGACTTTTCTGAGACCAAGGCTGTACCTGAGGCAGATTTCCTTCAAAATCAAATGGCAGCAGCCAAAAAAATCAGCTCTAAATGTCCTCCTTTTTACCAGCTCGATCGAACACTCTTTAAGGACAGTGATCACTACATATATGTGCTTGTACACAAGCTGTAAGCAGGGAGCTGAATAGTAGGTGTGACTGAATTTTGACTCATTGAATTCCAGTTAAAGGTAGTGTTCCATGTGATACTCAACACTCTAGCTATAAAATATAAACTATCTCCGAATACTAGAAACTCTTGATAATGGTAAAGCCATCTCTGGTTTGTGCTATACTTTTTCTTTTTTTTACTCAAGCATTTTGTGGTGCAGAAAAAGGACTGGAATTGCAGTGGTTTTTAGTGACTCCAAAGAGCTGTCTTCCTCTGCCCCCTAGTGGCCTCATGACAAATTGGAAGCCCCTCCGCGTTGCCCTCAATCTATTCTTACTGTTTTTATTATTGCTCATGAAAAAAGATTTTCTTAAACTTGCTACAGCTTCAAAGTTTTCTATGCTAAAAGTGAAATGAATGAAGTGCACTTTTACTAGAAACTACCTGTGCAGTCAGAGGCATCGTCCTAGACACGGAGAACCTAGAATTTAGGAAGCGATCCCCTCTCCTCCCCTTGCAGGCTGCATCCTCGGCCATCCACCCTTGGTGTAAATACTTTCTGGGACAGTTGTTTGCCACTCTGGGACCCCCCTACTCAACAACTCCATCGAACATGAAATGTTCACCTCCTTCCCAGCTGCACTGTACAACCCGGCACCTCCCACATCAGACTTAAGCCTGCCTTCACGAGATGTGGTCATCCCACGGACACCCTGGTCTCCTGTCCAGACCAAGAACAGCTCCCTCCTTCATTTGCCTTGGCTGCCAGCGCCCAACTCCTGCCTGTGCTCTGACGTCACATCAGTGTAGTGGAGCCCCCAGGGAACCAGATCCTAGACTTGAACGTGATGTTCACGGTGTGGTCAGACCCACACCAACCGCTGTTACTTCTGTTGAGGTATGACCATGCAAATGACGTCATTATTCATGCCACCGAGTCTGCACTAGTTCCCTTATCAAACGCGGCATCCAACTGGCTCCTACTGAGCTTGGATCACCCTCACATCTCCATTGGCCAAGCCAGCCCTCTCTTATTCTGACCTCCTAACTGTGGCTTATTTTTTCAATATAATCATGGGAATTTTCTTTTCATCCCTGTTTTTTGCCAGAGGACTGGATCATAATGTGACCATAGAGGGAAATTCCAACCTGAGGGATTTTGACCATAGAGGAGAGAAATTCCTGACAGCAAATAGTGATGGGACGTCCCAGGGGCCAAGAATCAAAAGTGCGGTCTTGGCCTTGACCCCTTCTGGCTCAACGGTGATGTGGAATCTACCTCACCACACGCTTGGAAGGATTAAAGGAGGGGAAAGGTCTTTCCAGAGAGGAGATATTAAAACCTTGAATGGACAGCTGATGGATACTACACAATCTTGGAAACTTCTTCCAAAAAATCACATGGATTTTCAGGAAATTAGCTCTCCTGTTGCCATCTAGTGGGAAACTTGGTTGACAAATCCAGGTGTGTAAGAAATATTGCCTTTCTCTATTCTCCTTAAATCCTATTCCGAATCTCTATATTAGTTTCCTAAGGCTGCTGTGACAATGTACCACAAGCTGGTACATTAAACAACAGAAATGTATTGTCTTAACACAGCATTGTAAATCAACTATACTTGAAAAGAAAAAGAAATGTATTGTCTCACAGCTCTGGAGTTCATGGTGTTCTCCCTGTGTGTATGTGTCTTTGTCCAAATTTCCCCTTATAAGGACACCAGTCATAATGGATTAGGGCCCACCCTAGTGACCTCATTTTAACTTGATTACCTTTGTAAAGACCCTATTTCCAAATAAGATCACATTCTAAAGTACTAGGTTAGAACTTCAAAATATCTTTTGGGGGGACACAATTCAACCCACAATAATCTCCATCCTGCCAAATTAACAGGAAACCCCATCTTGACTATCATTAGCTACACACACACACTCACTCACTCACTCACTCACTCACACCCATATCCTCTATCCCAGGATTGAGCTTCTGATGTTTTGGGCTAACCCAAAGCACTTGGGAGACCCATCTGTTCTTTTCTTTCCTGGTTGCTGCTGAGTGCCCATGCTCGCATGGTCTCTCCAAACCAATGGCTTTGCTTGAGGGCTCCAAACTCCTTGTCATTGTTGGCAACTCCAGAATCCAGGGCCCAGACAATACGGCACCCTACACAGGCATCCTTCTGGAGTGTTGCTACTTCACCAGGGACCTGGGTCTCACTAGTCTTGACCCTACTAACTTTTTCCCTCTTCCCTCTTGAAGCCCCTAAAGGCAACTCCTCAAGCAATCCCAAAAGAAACAGAGCCACTGACATTAAGCAGACTTATCTTGAAAACTTCTCTGAGGAGAGGCCAACTCAGAGCCTTTCTGAGTACATGAAATGGAGGGAGGGAAAAATATAAGATGAATAACAAAGTTTTTATATCAATGGATTACCCCACTAGGTTTCTAACTGTGTCCCCAAGGAATAAGCCATAAGCCAATTCTCTGACCAAAGCCAAGCTGGCTGGAGACCACAAACCTGAACACAGCCTCCCTCTTCTCTTCCACACTCAGCTGCAGGACACTTGCCTGCCTGAGCAGATGTTGCTGGGACCTGCAGGTGACCAAGTATGAGTGAGTTCTGCTGGGGTCCCTAAACTCAGAAGCATCTACTAGGAGTTGGATACAGAGCCCAGAGCAAGAACCAGAAGGAGACAGTTTGAGAAGAGATGGGTGTTGAGGGGCCCACAGTGTCTCCTGAAGAAGAAGAAAAAGTGACCACATGTTTGGGCAGGGTCACTGTAGTATGATAAGAAATACAATCGTCACTTGGTATCCCTGGGGATTGGTTTCAGGATGCCCCCCTACTCCCCATGGATACCCAAATCTGTCGACGTTCAAGTCCCTTATATAAAATAGCACAGTATTTGCACGTAACCTATGCACATCCTCTTGTATATTTTAAATCATCTCTAGGTTACTTGTAACACCTAGTGCTATGTAAATAGTTGTTGGTGCATGGAAAATTCAGGTTTTGCTTTTTGGAACTTTCTCGAAATTTTTTTTTTTTTTTTGATCTATGATTGGTTGAATCCGTGGATGCAAAACCCACAGAGATGGAGGGCTGACTGTGGATATGGTCCTTGTCTCCAGTTCCTGGCAGAGGTCCTAAAACCCTTAGCGTTTCCTGAGTGCTCAGTGTGTCTTTTGTTATTCATAAAGAGCCCCTTAGATCACACCTAACTTTTGATAATAAGGTAACTTAGGGTGGGGTCCCTGGATAGACTGAGGATGGGTCTGTCACTAGAAAGACCAAGTAATTAGAGAGTGGGAACTTCCAGCCCCACCCACACCCACGAGGAAGCGTAGGAGGGGCTGGAGTTTATGCTCTATAAAACCTCTTGATTTGAGACATTTGATGAGCTTCTGGGTTGGTGAACACATCGAAGTACTCGGAGGATGACACCCAGAGACCTCCGTGCCCTCCACCCCCCATACCTTGTCCTGTACATCTCTTCCTTCTGGCGTTCCTGAGTTTCATCCTTTCTAATAAACTTGGTAAACCTAAGCAAAGAGTTTCCCTGAGTTCTGTGAGCCACTCTAGCAAATTATGGAACCTGAGGAGGGGTCGTGGGAACCCCTGATCTATAGCTGGTTGGTCAGAAGTACAGGTGGCCTGGGACTTGTGACAGGTGTCTGAAGTGGGGCTTTGTAGGACTGAGCCCTTAGATCTGTGGAATCTGACATTAATGCCAGGTGGTTAGTGTCAGACCTGAATTCAACTGTAGGCCACTCAGTTGGTGATCAGAGAGTTGGAGAAATCATTGTTAGGGTGGAAAAAACCTTTGTTATCAGTGTGTTCTGAGTAAAATTAGCCCAGAGCCACCCTGACACCCAAAGGCCAAGAGGAGTTGACCCTGCCCTTGAGGTAGAATATGAGGTAAGACCTGAGGGCAGGGAGGGTCCTTTTGGGGCCACTTAGGGTGTGACAG
Organism: Tursiops truncatus; assembly: GCF_011762595.2. Classification (NCBI taxonomy): domain Eukaryota; kingdom Metazoa; phylum Chordata; class Mammalia; order Artiodactyla; family Delphinidae; genus Tursiops; species Tursiops truncatus. Next base: position 75,979,662 of record NC_047046.1, on the reverse strand, counting down.
CCCCCCCCTCACCCCATTACTGAGGTCCACAGGGCCAGAGACTCCTTTGCCTTCATCAGCTGTGAATCTAACAAAGGATGTTCAAGACTTTGCACTGAAAACTACAAAACATTATTGAAAAAAATTAAAGGAGACCTAAGTAATGGAGGGTTATGCAAAGTTCACAGGAAGGATACTTCAATATTGTAAAAATGTTGATCATTCAAAATTGGTTTATAGATTTAAAGGAATCCCAATCAAAATGTCAGGATTTTTTTTAAACTGGCAAACTGATTATAAAAATTCACTGGGAGATGAACAAGCTCAAGAAGAGCCAAAATATTCTTTAAGGAAAAGAACAAAGCTAAAGGATCAACATCACCAGATATCAAGATTTGCTATATAACTCCACCTCTGTGTATCTACCCCAAAGAATCAAAACTAGAGATTCAAGCAGATATTTGTATGTTCATGTTCATAGCAGCATTATTGACAATAGCCAAAAGATGGAAGCAACCCAGTGTCCATCAATGGATAAATGGATAAACAAAATGTGGTCTATACATACGATATTATTCAGCCTTGCAAAGGAAGGAAATTCTGACACCTGCTACAACATAAAGGAGCCTTAAGGACATTATGCTAAGTGAAATAAGTTGGACACAAAAGGACAAACATTGTATGATTCCACTTATGTGAGGTGTTTAGCATAGTCAAATTAATAGAGATAAAAAGTAGAATAGAAGTTTCCAGGAACTGGGAACAAGGGAAAACAGGGAGCTGTTGTTTAATGGGTATAGAGTATCAGTTTCAGAAGATGAAGAAAGTTCTGGAGATCTGTTGCACAGCAACGTAAATATACATGGCACTATTGCACCGTACACTTAAAAATGGCTAAGATGGCACGTTTTATATGTTTTGCCACAATTTTAAACATGTTTAATTTTAAATGTTTAAAGTTTTAAAAATTCTGGATGTGTATGCTGGTGATGGTTGCACAACACTGTGAATGTACTCAATGCCACTGAACTGTATACTTAAAAATGGTTAAAATGATGATATTTTATGTTATGTGTATTTTTCCACAATTAAAAAAAAAGGTTTGTTATAAAGCTACAGCAACTAACACAGTTTGATAAAGGCATAAGAACAGACAAATAAACCAATGAAACAGCATAAAAGTCCAGACACAGACTCACACGTATATGGTCACCTGACTGATGACAGTGATGACAAAGCAGTACAATAAGGAAAGACCAATCTTTTCAATAAATAGTGTTGGATCTATTGGATAACCGTATGAGGGAAAAATGAGCCTTGACACCTAATTCACATTATACACAGAAATAAATTCCAGATGGCTTGTAGAACTAAATGTAAAAGATAAAATACTAAATCATCTAAAAAAACACAGAAGAATATCTAAAATGCACCAACTCTAAAAGAAGAGACTGGTCAACTAGACTTAATTGAAATTAGGGACTGTTATTCATCAAAGATAACATTAAAAAGGTGAAAAGGCAAGCCTCAGAGTGTGGGAAGACATATGTAATACATATACCCAACAAATAAGTTATCTTCCAAATATGTAAAAAGTCCTAGAAGTCAGTAAGAAAAAGACAGACAACCCAACAGAAAAATGAACAAAAGACTTAAGCAGTTAGTTCACAAAAGAATATAACCAAATGACCAATAAACATACTAAAAGGTGCTCAACATTAAAATAAGACTATAATAAGACATCACCACAAAATTAAATTAAATTAAATTAAAAGACAGAGAGTACCAAGGGTTGATGAGATTCTGGAACAACTAAAACTCATGTACTGATAATGGGAGCATACCGTGGTACAAATACTCCAGAAAATCAATCATCCATATCTCCTAAGCTGAGAATATACACACTTTATGACCCAGAAATTCCACTCCTAGGTATAAACCCCCACAGAAATTCAGCAAGAATGTTAATTGCAACACTATTCATAATAACCTCAAAGTGGAAAAAACTAAAATGTCCATTAAAAGCAGAATGGATAAATAAATTGCAGCATAATCCAGAAAATGGAATACTATACAGCAATGAAAAAGAACAAACCGCTGTTACACATGATATAATGGGTGAATTTCACAAACACAATGTTGAACAAAAGAAGGCAGATACAAAAATGACCCCATTTATATATAATCCAAAACTAGGCAAAAGTAGTCCATAGTATTCGCAGTCAGGAGGATAATGATCCCTTAGTAGGGCTGTGACTGGAAGGGACATAAAGGAGACTTCTGGGGAAATTTTCAGCCTGTAGCCTCCAGTGCTGTGTCACCTCAGGCCAAACAACCAACAGGGAGGGAACTCAGCCCCACCCATGAGCAGACAAGCAGATTAAAGTTTTACTGAGCTATGCCAATCAGAGCAACACCCAGCTATACCCACCACCAGTCCCTCCCATCAGGAAGCTTGCACAAACCTCTTACATAGCCTCATCTACCAGAGGGCAGACAGCATAAGCAAGAAAAACTACAATCCTGGAGCCTGTGGAACAAAAACCACATTCACAGAAAGACAGACAAGATGAAAAGGCAGAGTAATATGTACCAGATGAAGGAACGAGATACAACGCCAGAAAAACAACTAAATGAAGTGGAGACAGGCAACCTTCCAGAAAAAGAATTCAGAATAATGATAGTGAAGATGATCCAGGACCTCAGAAAAAGAATGGAGGCAACGATCGAGAAGATGTAAGAAATGTTTAACAAAGACCTAGAAGAATTAAAGGACAAACACCTAGAAGAATTAAAGAACAAACAAACAGAGATGAACAATACAATAAATGAAATGAAATATACGCTAAAAGGAATCAATAGCAGAATAACTGAGGCAGAAGAATGGATAAGTGACCTGGAAGACAGAATGGTGGAATTCACTGCTGCAGAACAGAATAAAGAAAAATGAATGAAAAGAAATGAAGACAGCCTAAGAGACCTCTGGGAAAACATTAAACACACCAACATTCACATTATAGGGGTCCCAGAAGGAGAAGAGAGAGAGAAAGGACCCAAGAAAATATTTGAACCGATTATCATCAAAAACTTCCCTAACAAAAACTTCCCTAACATGGGAAAGGAAATAGCCACCCAAGTCCAAGAAGCACAGAATCCCAGGCAGGATAAACCCAAGGAGAAACACACCAAGACACACAGTAATCAAACTGACAAAAATTAAAGATGAAGAAAAATTATTAAAACAAGGGAAAAATGACAAATAACATACAAGGGAACTCCCATAAGGTTAACAGCTGATTTCTCAGCAGAAACTCTACAAGCCAGACAGGAGTGGCATTATATATTTAAAGTGATGAAAGGGAAGAACCTAAAACCAAGATTACTCTACCCAGCAAGGATCTCATTCAGATTCGACGGAGAAATCAAAAACTTTACAGACAAGCAAAAGCTAAGAGAATTCAGCACCACCAAACCAGCTCTATAACAAATACTAAAGGAATTTCTCTAAGTGGGAAACACAAGAGAAGAAAAGTACCTACAAAAACAAACCCAAAATAATAGAAAATGGTAATAGGAACATACATATCAATAATTACCTTAGATGTGAATGGATTAAATGCTCCAACCAAAAGACACAGGTTTGCTGAATGGATACAAGAACAAGACCCATATATGTGCTGTCTACAAGAGACCCACTTCAGACCTAGGGACACATACAGACTGAAAGTGAGGGGATGGAAAAAGATATTCCATGCAAATGGAAGTCAAAAGAAAGCTGGAGTAGCAATGCTCATATCAGACAAAATAGACTTTAAAATAAAGAATGTTACGACAGAAAGGAAGGACACTACATAATGATCAAGGGATCAATCCAAGAAAAAGATATAACAATTATAAATATATATGCCCCCAACATAGGAGCACCTCAATACATAAGGCAAATGCTAACATCTATAAAAGAGAAAATCAATAGTAACAAAATAATAGGGGGACTTAAACACCACACTTACACCAATGGACAGATCATCCAGACAGAACATTAATAAGGAAACACAAGCTTCAAATGACACAGTAGACCAGATAGATTTAATTGATATTTATAGGACATTCCATCCAAAAACAGCAGATTACACTTTCTTCTCAAGGGCACACGGAATATTCTCCAGGATGGATCATATCTTAGGTCACAAATCAAGCCTCGGTAAATTAAGAAAACTGAAATCGTTTCAAGCACCTTTTCCAACCACAACGCTATGAGATTAGAAATCAACTAAAGGGAAAAAAATATATAATACAAACACATGGAGGCTAAACAATACGTTACTAAATGACTAAGAGATCACTTAAGAAATCAAAGAGGAACTCAGTAAATACCGAGACAAATGACAACAAAAATACGATGATCCAAAACCTATGGGATGCAGCAAAAGCAGTTCTAAGAGGGAAGTTTATAGTAATACAATCCTACCTCAAGAAACAAGAAAAATCTCAAATAAACAATCTAACCTTACACCTAAAGGAACTAGAGAAAGAAGAACAAACAAAACCCAAAGTTAGCAGAAGGAAAGAAATCATAAAGATCAGAGCAGAAATAAATGAAAAGAAACAAAGAGAACAATAGCAAAGAGCAAGAAAACTAAAAGCTGATTCTTTGAGAAGATAAACAAAACTGATAAACCTCCAGCCAGACTCATCAAGAAAAAGAGGGAGAGGACTCAAATCAATAAAATTAGAAACAACAAAGGATAAGTTACAATGGACACTGCAGAAATACAAAGCATCATAAGAGACTACTACAAGCTACTCTATGCCAATAAAATGGACAACCTGGAAGAAATGGACAAATTTTTAGAAAGGTATAACCTTCCAAGAGAGAACCAGGAAGAAATACAAAACATGAACAGACCAATCACAAGTAATGAAATTGAAACTGTGATTAAAAATTTTCCAACAAACAAAAGTCCAGGAGCAGATGGCTTCACAGGTGAATTCTATCAAACATTTAGAGAAGAGCTAACACCCATCTTTCTTGAACTCTTCCAAAAAATTGCAGAGGAAGGAAACTCCCAAACTCAGTCCACCGTCATCCTGATACCAAAACCAGACAAAGGTACTACAAAAAAAGAAAATTACAGACCTGTATTACTGATAAATATAGATGCAAAAATCCTCAACAAAATACTAGCAAACAGAATCCAATAACACATTGAAAGAATCATATACCATGATCAAGTGGGATTTATCCCAGGGATGCAAAGATTCTTCAATATATGCAAATCAATCGATGTGATACACCATATTAATAGATTAAGGAATAAAAACCATATGATCATCTCAATAGATGCAGAAAACGCTTTTGACAAACTTCAAAACCCATTTATGATAAAAACTCTACAGAAGTGGGCATAGAGGGAACCTACCTCAACATAATAAAGGCCATATATGACAAACCCACAGCAAACATCATTCTCAATGGTGAAAAAATGAAAGCATTTCCTCTAAGATCAGGGAAAAGACAAGGATGTCCACTCTCACCACTATTATTCAACATAGTTTTAGAAATCCTAGCCACGGCAATCAGAGAAGAAAAATAAATAAAACGAATACAAATTGGAAAAGAAGAAGTAAAAATGTCACTGTTTGCAGATGACATGACACTATACATAGATAATCCTAAAGCTGCCACCAGAAAACTACTAGAGCTAATCAATGAATTTGGTGAAGTTGCAGGATACAAAATTAATGCACAGAAATCTCTCACATTCCTATACACTAACAACAAAAGATCAGAAAGAGAAATTAAGGATACAATCCCATTCACCATTGCAACAAAAAAAATAAAATACCTAGGAATAAACCTACCTAAGGAGGTAAAAGACCTGTACTCAGAAAACTATAAGACACTTTAGAAAGAAATCAAAGATGACACAAACAGATGGAGATATATATATACCATGTTCTTGGATTGGAAGAATCAATATTGTGAAAATGACTATACTACCCAAAGGAATCTACAGATTCAATGCAATCCCTATCAAATTACCAATGGCATTTTTCACAGAACTAAAACAAAAAATCTTAAAATTTGTATGGAGACACAAAAGTCCCCAAATAGCCAAAGCAATCTTGAGGGGAAAAAGCAGAGCTGGAGGAATCAGACTCCCTGACTTCAGACTATACTACAAACCTACAGTAATCTAGACAATATGGTGGGCTTCCCTGGTGGTGCAGTGGTTGAGAGTCCGCCTGCCAATGCAGGGGACACGGGTTCATGCCCCGGTCCGGGAAGATCCTACGTGCCGCGGAGCAGCTGGGCCCGTGAGCCATGGCCGCTGAGCCTGCACGTCCAGAGCCTGTGCTCCGCAACAGGAGAGGCCACAACAGTGAGAGGCCCGTGTACTGCAAAAAATATATATATAATAATAATAATAATAATAATAATAATAATAATAGTGTATCAATATTGGCTTATCAATTGTAGCAAATATACTGGCTTATCAGTTGTAACCCTAACCTAAGATGGTAATAATGTGAGAAACTGTGTGTCGGGAGATAGGGTATATGAGACTCTACTTTCTGCACAATTTTTCTGTAAACCTGAAACTGCTCTTGAAAATAAAGTCTATTAATTAAAAAAAAATAAGCAAAGTCAAAGACAAAAAATATCTGCAACTTTTATCACAAAGGACTAATATCATGAATGTATAAAGAGTCAAAAAAAAAGGGAAAAGAAAGGGACTAACAATATGAATGAAAAAAATGGCAAAAGATACAACAGCTAATTCACAAAAAATAAATGCAAAAGTCCTTTAAACACATGAAGAGATCCTAGACTCCATTCAAGTAAAAGAGATGCAAATTAAAACTATCCCGTGATACTATTTCTCACGTATCAGACTGGTAAATATTCATAAATATGACAAGCACTCTGACCAGAGGCCGTGGGGAAGAGGCATTTGCATACACTGCTGTTAAAAATGCAAACCAGTACAACGTCTAGGAAAGGCAATTTGCAATGCCTACTGAAATCCCACGTGCATTTTCCTTTGACTCAGTAATCCCACTTCTAGAAATCTATCCCAGAGACATTGGAAAGAAAAGCGACACAGTGTTTGTGCAAGGCGTGGTAGCATTATGCGTGATACCAAAACCTTGGAAACAACCCAAATATCCATCCACAGGCTGAATAAAATGAGGTGTACACCTTCATGAAGCACTATACCTGGCACTGTAAAAAGTCACAAGGAAGATCTCTAAGTATGGATATGGAGAGATCTCCTATATATTGTTAGGTGAAAAAAAAAAAATCAAGGTGCAGAGAGTGTCTGTAGTATACCATCTTTGGGGCTTATCTTTTCAAAAAGAAACAATGGAAGGATAAAGAAAATGAATACAAAAAGCTTGTCTGGGGGAAGGTGGGATTGGGTGAGTGAAACAAGAACAGAAGCTAGACTTCTTGAGATGTATCTTGTTTCATAGTTTTCACTTTGGGGTCATGTGAGTGTTTACATAAATAAACACAAAATTATTAACACGCATCCCCATTTTCCTGGTTCCAGGTCACTGCACACTGCTGTGACAAACATCCTTACACGTCGGACCCTTCATTTCTACGGGATTCTAGAGGTCATGTGTTTTTTAACTTTACGTTATGGAATTGTCAAGCATACAAACATAGAAAAAAATGTATAACAAACCTAACATACATTAAACAGCTGGCAGAACCTCACACAGAAAGCATGACTCTGTGGCTTTTCAATGCAGTATTCTGATTGTGTATACCTGGTGGAATATGCCTTAAAGACACGAAAGAACAACAAAATAATTAGAAACTGGCCATGAGAGCCAAAACCTGAAAGGGCTCCCACTGATCTAAGTGGGAGCAATTTGAGCATTTAAAAGAATAATGAATGCAATGGATTGAAACCCATGAAATATATAAAATCCATGAATTCATAATTATACTGAAAAAAATTGGTCGCCATTGGAGAGTATGAGGGTGTCATTTATTCTGTCTTTCCTATACAGACTGTATTCAGGAAAGCCAAAAAACTTCATGAGGGAAAGTTTATTTTCCTAGAAGAATTCCAGCCAATCGTTTCAGAAGGAATGACAGAGCTAGAAAATCACCATCTGTGACATCTAATGGAACGACGGCTCTAGGCTGTGTCATTAGTCCATGTTTAGACCAGTCGGTGGAAGGCTGGTGGATGACTCCATCATGGAGTGATCAGACTGACACGTTCTGAACCCACTGGTCAATATTAGTTACCCCTGGGGTTTGCATATGTGGATTATGTGTCTGGGTGAACACACAGACCTATGGAGTCTGTGCATATAGACAAGCATGGGAAAAGACAACGCTGGGTCAGCAGCCTACTGGGTGGGGAATCTGGATGGGGCAGTCCCATTGTGCAAAGCTCTGTCATGTGTGCATGAAGAAAGGCGTAAGTCACCAGAGCACGTACCATGGGCTCTGCTCAGAAAACTCCACGTGGAAAAGCCCCCCGTGTTCCCAGCACAGCCTCACCCCAAGGGCCCTGGCTGCACAGACCATGGGCTGAGTCCTGAGGCTCTACAACAGGAGGACGGGACACCAATACAAATGGTTAATGCTCGGAGCAGATGCGTTTCTGCAGGATTTTATTACAAAGTCTGGTTCACCAGGAACTGGCACCACACTCAGGCCCTGAGGAGAGGAAAATTCCGGACAGACGGACCCCAGAGGGGCCCAGACTGGGGGAGGAGAGACGGGGGGGAAAACTGAGTCAGCTCAGGCACTGGTCAACTACAAGGGCTCTTCGGGACCTACTGGGAATTATCCGAGCGCCCAGTAAGCCCTGATGGAAGGGTGCGTTCTTACCACATGTCTCCAGGGGTTAAATGCACAGGCTGGAGAAGGAAGGGCATAAAGGGAGCGGGGCTGCTCCTGGACGTAAGAAAGTGACCACCCAGGGCCGTGTCTGCTCGGATGGGCCCTGGAAGACAGGTGAGTCTTGATCCAACACTATTCCTTAGAGTTTAGGTTCACAATATGGTGGCTCTGATCTGAATTCCAGCAAAATGAGTTAGCTCCTTGAGCACCAAAAATCTCTCATTGTAAGGTGGTCTAGAGGTGAGAAACCCCTGTACCCAATAATGCAGAGATGGTACAAGGTCCAGATCTATTTACATCTGTCTACAGAATTTAACGATTTGGCAAGATGATACATATGTAAGTGGTCCGTAAACTGCAGGGCACTGTACAACTATCGGCACCTCTGCTACAGGATGCCTTGGACTTTTAACTTGGTGAAAGAGACCAGCGTGAATAAAAACGTTGGTGCTTTCCTAATGTCAGTCTCTAAGTTCCAGCCAGCTATGCCATTTCAGATGGCTGAAATTTAATTCAAGTGAACATGAGGTCAAGCCTGAAGGAAGGGTGCAGAGAGAGGAAACAGGGTGGGGAAGAAACCACGATGAGGGACCTCAGAGCTTTCCCGGAGGTGCTGAAATGGGAAATAATTAACCTTTGGAAAGCCTGCAAGGTGACCTGGTATATTCTGCCCCTGTCCCGCCGCCCAGGCTGTAAGGTTAATTAGTTTGCCCTGTACGGAAGGGCCAGGCCTAAAATTTAGAAGCATTGGCTGGACGCCTCACGTGCCCTCCTCCTGAGCAGAAGTCAGAGAGGGGGGTGCTCTCTCCATGGGGGTGACCCACCCACAGGGGCGGAGCTCACCCCACCCCAGTCTTCATCCCCTCCATTACCCCCGGGGGCCACCCGAGGGCGCTCCTATGGTGTTCTGCCAGCGGTGCCCACCATCTGTCCTCCTGTCGCGGACATCAGTTGGCGCCACTCTGGGGCCAGTGCTATTTTCTGGCCACGGTCTCGTCAGTGTCACCACCCTCCCTTGCAGACACCCGAATTCTGAGAGGAAGCTGCCGTTTACCAGGGAAGAGGCCTTGCCCTCTGGGCCAGCTGGCTCTGCGACCTGGCGGCCCTGCCAGGATGCATCCTCCCCACTCCAAAGGAGGCTCCAGAGGTGAAGGAATCTGTCAGAACTTGTTTTTCTGTGATAATTAGTGCTCTGGTTTCCAGTTGTGTTAAATGGGGTACTTGAGTCCTTGCCTCACCGGGAGCTGGAAAAAGAACTCTCCATTTTCTACGCTTGTCCTTCAACAACTACGAGTTTCCACTCTGGAAGCAAAATAGAGTCACCTAGGGTGCTTTAAAAAATACTCGTGGAGGTCCCACCCCCAGGCCAATTAAATCAGAATTTCTCAGGGTGTGACGCTGGCATCAGTATTTTTTAATACACCCCAAGTATTCTCGTGTGAAGCCAGGGTTGAGAACCACTGAGGGGAAAATACACCAACAGCCCTGATAACGCAGCGCCAGATGTGCGGCTCCAATACTTGTTCAGGACTCGTCAAGACTGCCCTTCATTTCCTGGAGTGGCTATTCTCAGGCTCCCAATTCTGCCTGACCTCTGACCCTCCCGGCACAAGATCCAGCCTCCAGTGCACTGAATCCAACTCCAGATGCCAGGCCAGCCCAGTCTCCGGACCCAACCTGTGGTCTGGTTTCTCCAGACAAAGCCAGCCCCACACGCCCCTCATCAGGCCCTTCCCTGCTCCTCCCCCTCTGCATGGGGTCTCCGGCCGAAACACGGATGCACACTTGGCCCCTCGCTCTTTGACAATGTGGACATGCCCGGCCCCGGGTTCTCGTCAACCCCGATGTCTGCAGGAACGCTGGCTGGGGCCGTGCTGGTGAGGAGAACACAGAGCACCTCCAGGGTGGGGCCTTGGCCCCATTCCTGTTGCCCACTGGCTGCTCCGGACCCAGCCCAGGCTGGGGTGTGTGTACAGGAGCTGTCCCGGGCGTGAGAGCTGCCATGAGGATGCTTGTTACCAGCCTCCTGCCGACAGCCCCGGACCCCCAGCATCGTCTGCCAGTCCAGCCCAGTCCTAGGCTCCACAGCTCCAATGTGCCACTGCCGGTGACACCTGCTTGAACCAGTACAAGTTCTAGGAGTAACAGTCAGCTCATGGTGCAGACTCATCCAGGTGAGCCCTGACCTCATCAATTCGGGAATCACCAATCCAAGGACACAACGAGGGCACTCCCAGGCTGGACCTCCTGGCTCCCCGCAGAGTTCCCTGCTGTCGTTTCTGAGAGCAATCAAGGTATTGGAAAGGCCCCGTTACAGGTTCAATTGTGTCTCCCACAAATTCCTATGTCCAAGTAATAACCTTCGGTACTTCAGAACATGATCGCACTTAGAAACAGTCGGTGCTGATGTAATTAGTTACGATGAGGTCATGCTGTGGACTCAACCTAATATGGCTGGTGTCCTTCTACGAAGAGGGATATTTGGACACAGACACAGAGGGAGAAGGCCATGTGATAACAAAGGTAGAGATTAGAGTGACACAGCTGTAAACCAAGGAGCACCAGGGGTTGCCAGGAGCCACCGGAAAGAGGTGGGAAGCAAGGATGGCGCCTCCCCTGCAGGTTTCAGAGGGAGTGTGGCCCTGCCGACACCTCATTTCAGATTTCTAGACTCCAGATCCACGAAAAAATGAGTTTCTGTTGTTTTAAGTCACCCAGTTTGTGATACTTTATCAGGGCAGGTCTAGGAAATGAAGACAAGAGGTAAACTCAGGCCTGGTTTTTCAGTTTCTCCTTCGAGTGAGTTTCTACAGGTTAGGATGCTTGCACATGTAACAACCAAAACCCACTCTGACTGGTTTAGACAACAAAGGGGATTTGTTCTATATATCCAGTTGCTTGATAAAAAGAGATCTGCATGCTGACAATCATCATCAGATGACTATATGAACACGGAGAATTACACAGGGGGACTTGTGTTACTGAGGTTGGGGTGTGGGTACAGCTTTATCATCTCAGACAGAAGACTCTTTCCTCTGAAAATATGCATTCAACTTACTTCATGGGTTCTCTAGAACAAAACCATCCTTTACATTTGTGGATTGGAAGGGGATTTAGTATTGGAGTCATCCTCAAAAATGACACACCGGCTTTAGCCTCTTCAGACAAAAGTCTCCCAGCAGGTTTTAGAATCCAGTATGTTCTACCAGGATTTCAAAACACTTAGTTAGAGCTGTACTGTAGCCAGGGCAGCATCGTGTGTGTGTGTGTGTGTGTGTGTGTGTGTGTGTGTGTGTGTGTGTGTGTGTGTGTGTGTGTGTGTGTGTGTGTGTGTGTGTGTGTGTGTGTGTGTGTGTGTGTGTGTGTGTGTGTGTGTGTGTGTGTGTGTGTGTGTGTGTCAGTTAATAAGCCTTTGGTAGAATACTCAGAATTTGTCCTCAAACAGTAATTCTCCAGTTCCTTTTCTGATTTATTTCTCGAGCACCATCACCGAGCTCTACCCAGGTGGGACAGTATCTGGAGGCAAAGCATTCCTCAGCACTAGTTCACCACAGGGCTGTAAACATGCAAATTCTCAGGAGTCCAGACACCAGATATCCCAGCCCTGCACACACTGGTGCTGTCAGAGAGAGAACTACAGACTCTTGCTTGAGTTTCTCCAGCAAGGGAACAAAAGCCACAAAGAGTGCTGGACACTTTCCTCAATCCTGTGGGCACGTGTTATACACTAATTGATGCTTTTGCCACCTGGCAGTGCGCTGTTTTAAGCAATTGTATGTCTATAGGAAATAATCAAGTGATTCATTTTTATCTTGAAAACGGCAATAGTTAACATACATTCTATCAATATTGCCTTTTGTCCCCAGCTTCTGCCTCCAATTTTTTTTTTTTTTTTTTGCAGTACACAGGCCTCTCACTGTTGTGGCCTCTCCCGTTGCGGAGCACAGGCTGTGGACGCGCAGGCTCAGCGGCCACGGCTCACGGGCCCAGCCGCTCCACGGCATGTGGGATCTTCCCAGACCGGGGCACGAATGCATGTCCCCTGCATCAGCAGGCGGACTCTCAACCACTGCGCCACCAGGGAAGCCCTGCCTCCAATAGTTAATTGTAATGTATTGTAGTTGCAACAAGTTGAATCAACTGAGATTGAAAAATGAGATGTTAAAAAAAAAAAGTGGAAAAACATATCTTTGCGGTCAATATTCATTTTGCAAAGGGTTTTTTTTTCTGTAAGGAAGTCTGCCAAGAGTGGGAAAGACAATGAAGACAGAAAGTGATTCACTGAATCAGCAGCTTCAGAGAGGTCAGAAGGAGACAGAACTGGCCCTTGTACTTGGCAAAGAGAAGAGAGTCAAGAGGTTGGCTGGAAGCCCCGGAAATGCATCCTGTGAGACAAAGAGAGGGGTGTGTGTGACCACGCAGTGGTCAGGAGGATGGGGTGGATGCCACACTGCCGGGGGAGGGAGAGGTGCCCCCAGCCTCCTAGGACATGACCTCCGCCCTCCCACACCTTGGCTCCCATCAGGGCCCCTTCCCTTTCCTGGAAGTCAATGTTCCCTTTATGTCAACAACCTCTCCATGACCTTAATACTCTCCACCCACCAGGCTTCTGCTTGGGTTGTCCCAGAAGTGACCTTTTGGTCAGAAACTCCTCAGTAAGAAGATTGGATCCATGGGGTCACTCACCTGGGACCCCTGGCACTTAGTTCACCAGACTAAGAAAGCTGAGGCTAGAAGATGTTGTCAAACAAAATCTCCCTAGACTTTCTCCAGAAATCATGTCCTGGAATTATCCCAAGCATTTTTTTTTTTTTTTTTGGCTGTGTTGGGTCTTCGTTGCTGTGCACAGGCTTTCTCTAGTTGCGACGAGCAGAGGCTATTCTTCGTTGCGGTGAGCGGGCTTCTCATTGTGGTGGCTTTTCTTGTTGTGGAGCATGGGCTCTAGGTGCGTGGGCTTCAGTAGTTGTGGCTCGTGGGCTCAGTAGTTGTGGCTCATGGGCTCAGTGGTTGTGGCTCGTGGGCTCTAGAGCGCAGGCTCAGTAGTTGTGGCGCACAGGCTTAGTTGCTCCGCAGCTTGTGGGATCTTCCCGGACCAGGGCTCTAACCCGTGTCCCCTGCATTGGCAGGCAGATTCTTAACCACTGCACCACCAGGGAAGTCCCCAAGCATTTTGTAATCCCACCTCGACCTTCCAAAAAGTCTCAGTGAAGGAGGAGGAAGTCATTTATGCGTCCGTTGGACATTTGTTATTGTCACCTGCCACGTGTGGGCCTGGTACTTTGGGTCGTATTTGGGATACTTCATGAAGACAGGCAAGTTTCTACTCTCATGAAGCTTACAACATAATGAAGGGATGCTGAACAAAGGAATACACAAACTCGTTTCAGTATTGACAAAGGATATGAAGAAATTAAAATGCAGCCATGCAGTACAGGGTGACTTCGAAGGGGCCACCTTAGTGTGGGTGGTCAAGAAGAGCCTTCTGAGGGGGTGATATCTGAGCCAAGATCAGAACAGAGAAGGAGGCAGACATGAGACCATCTAAGGAAGAGGATATAATGGATCTAAGTGGGAAGATGCTCATCTTGTTCAGCAGGAAGGAAGCCAGTGTGAAGTGACTGGTGACTCTCAACAGAGGCGCTTTTTCCCACCAGGGGATACTGGACAATTGTGTTGCCACACTGGGGGAGGGTGCTCCTGGCAGCTAGTGGGTAGGGGTGGAGATGACTCTAAACATCCTATAGTGCACAGGGCAGCCGCCCATGATGAAGAATTATCTGGACCAAAATGTCACTGGTGCTGAGGTTAGAGGGTAAACTCGAGTGTAAGAGTGGCAAAGGTGGGCAGGGAGGTGATGGGGCCGTATTGGGCTGTGCAGCCCTCATGAGGAGTTGGGGTCACTCTAGAATGACGGAGCCCACTGGAGACTGCTCCTCTGGAGCCCGGCATGGTCTTGTCTCTTGCACTGATGGTTCTGGTGGAAAATTAACAGGAGTGGTACCACAACAGACCCTCATATAGAAGCCCAAACAAGAGAGAAGGGTGGCTTCGACGAGCAGGGGAGATGCAGAGACATGGATGGTTTGGGGATATGCTCTCAAGATGAAACAGACAGCTCTGTCGGTGAACTGGCTTGTGTGCAGCGGTGAGGGAAAGACGAATCATGCATGATTCCTGAGATGTTCGCTGGAGCAACTGGATGGTTACTTGTGACATTTTTGTAACGAGAAAGACTAAGAGAGGATTCTTTTGCGGTAAAAAACCAGAAGTTCTGTTTTTGGATGCGATGAGTTTGTGACACTTATTAAACATCCACATGCAGAGATACGGCAGACAGTGGGCTATCACCATATAGATGGTATTTAAAGTAGATAAGATGCACTAAAATCCATCAATTGTGTGCCGGTTTATAGTAGACTACTTAAACAGTAATACTAACTTCAATATCAAAGGGGAAAAAAAAAAGGCAATATCAAAAATATCACATTGTCCTGCCTCTTGCAGTTTGCATAGAAAAAGTTGGTTAAGCTCTAATAATATATGATTCTTGGAAGAATAATTTTTTTAAAAGAGGCAGGACAATGTGAACTAAGAAGATGTTGACAAATACAGAATGATCCAGCAAAAGAGTTAAAATCAGGGCTCACAGAACTTGAACTTCTTTGTGGCACCCCAACTTCACTTTCCTGATTCAATCGTCCCCCTGGTGGGGTTGCTGTTATCCCACTTCTCCGTGAGCCACCTCCCAAGCATCCGCAAGGACCACTGAAGAAAATGCCCCTCTGTGAAGCCATCTCTGTTCCTGACCCGAGTGGCTGTTCTTTTCTGTGCATTTGAGACACCTGAAATCCAGTCCTTCCCACAAGCCAGGCCTATGTTAATGTCGTATCCTCTCATTGAGTGCTATGACTATGTACTATGAACCCCAGTTTGCAGACCAAGTAACTAAAGCACTGGGAGGTGAAATTGCCAAGGTCACCCAGCTAGTCAGAGGCAGAGTCAGGATCTGAACTCAAGGCTGTCTACTCCAGAACTCCTGCTCCTATTATTTTTTCAATGACTGTTTTCCTCCACTAGACTTTCAAGTCCTTAAAGAACAAATCAAGCCACACTGGGTTCACGGTGAATACCAAGTGTCCTAGGTTTGCAAAGTGCCCCATATTTGGAAGTAGTCTTGACATTTGAAATTCTACCGTGAAATCACAGCTACAAGTTTCAGTCTCTAGGCATTTACAACTCAGGCCACTGAAATCTGCTATAAACCACCAGTCACTAAAGGAACACCTTGCAGAGAGGAAAAGTAAAAATCTTGATTTTTCTTCTTGAAGCTGAGATGTTTATTTAAAAATCAGCCCAAAGCTGTATCAGAATTTACTCTTTACCGAATTTCCTTTCTTTTTCCAGGAAGAAAAAAAATATATCACTTTCCCCTTTTGTAGCAGGTTCTATGGGGAATTCCCTGGTGGTCCAGTGGTTAGGACTCGGCACTTTCACTGCCGAGGCCCCGGGTTCTATCCCTGGTCAGGGAACTAAGATCCTGCAAGCCACACAGTATGGCCAAAAATAAAACATAATAACAATAAATAAATTGTAGCAGGTGCTCTGACCTCATCACTGTCCTCCCTCAGACAACACTGCCCCACCCACTGACCTTCACCATCATTATGGGGCCGCATTTACTCTACAACTGGAAACCAAAGCATATCTTCCTACACTGCAGACAGTAACAGCTTAGGTCCCTACCTCTTGCTCCAACTGTTCATAAATTTTAAGCAGGATAATAGCAAAGATGTTCACTGCAGTGTTATTTAAAACAGCAAATAGCTAGAAACCATCCAAATGACCACCATTATTGATGTAGTTGATCAAATTGTGATACATTCACCTAACAGAATATTACCAGCTTTTTAAAATGTTTACTAAGAATTTTTATTAACAAGGGAAGATGATCACCACATAATTGGAAAAAAAAAAGGATATTGAATATAACATAAGCACAATGTGTATTAAAAGTGGCACTTACAAGATTCCCGGAACACTGCCTTGTTACCTCACCACCATCCAACCAGAAGAAAGTCACACACCCTGCAGCCCTCACCCCAAATTTTGCCTATGAAAACTTCTCCCTAAAAACTATCAGGGAGTTAGGGTTTTTTGAGCACGAGCCACCCATTTTCCTTGGTTGCCCCTGCAATAAACCTTTCTCTGCTCAGGAAAAAAAAAAAAAAATTGGTACATAGACAAAAGACTAGAAAGAAATAAAACAATGGCAATGTGTTAATGGGATTATGGCTCAGCTTTTTTCCTCATTAAGCTTCCTAACTTTTCCAGCTTTTTGTGTGCATTATCTTCTAGTCAGAAAAAGACATTATTGGTTATATTTTAAAATGTATCTGTGGCTTCTGGGGTGACAGAAGCCTTTGTTCCATTTCTGGCACCTTTCTAAAGACGGTTAGTCATTTCTAGTGCTGAAAAGGAAGGGTACCAATTAAAAAGCCCACAAGGTGTTTGCAAAGTTGGTGCATTCTTTTATGCATAAAAATGTGTTGAAAGAATATTATGTGCTAGGTGCAGGGCAAGTCCTGAGATACAGATATTAGTAAGGCAAGGTCTCCCCTTCAAGGAGCTTACAAGATGCCCATTTAAAATCTTAGAATGAGAAAAGAATGTGTAAAGAAAGGTGGACCCAAATCCTTAAAGGTGAATACATTTCTATTATCATCATTTAAAAAACCTACCTAGTGACTTAAACAATCAACCAAGAGTGACAACCTAAATGGGGGTCCCAAATATTGATATTTGTTGCAAATCTATCCCCTAACCTTCCGAAGGTCTGGCTGTAATCCCTCCTTTCCCTCTCCAGTACCCTCCACAGGAAGGTAATGCAACACACCAGAAATTTCCCGAATATGGTTTGTGCTCAAGTCTTACCTCAGAGTTATATTTCCTCCTCCTATAAAAAGTAGCTCCCTATCCGTAAATTGCATCGTACTCGACAGATCTTTCCTTTTGCAGTCATGAGACCTCTCCCATGCTGTCATCTGGTTTGTGACATCCTGGATCCTCCCCAAGTACAGACCAGCCTGTCCCCTTGCTCTCCTGGGCAGTCCCTCTTCACTAAGGCAGCGAGAACACAATTCTGTCTAGTGACAGATCCACAGACACACCCTACCCCCAAAAAAACCCCAACAAAAACAAAAACAAAAAACCCCCAAAGCCCTCTTCCTTATCTTTTTAAGCTAAATTTTGCAAGATCAGATCCATCTAGCATGAAAAGGTCCCAAACTATCCAAAGTGCTGACGACCCCTGAAGCACTCCCAGTGAGACAGGCAGTTAAATGCAATGGAAAACTGCTACTTGCCCTAAACTCAAACTTTTGTTTGATTAAGGGTTAATCGGGGGGGATTAATCTCCTGCCATAGTGCTGTCCTGGGAGCAGTGAACGACAGAGCTGGAAAGGACCCAAGGTTGCTGTGTTCACAGCCTTCCTGTTACAAACTGAGGTCCCCAGAGCCCAAGGGACTTGCCTGAATTCCCACTGTTGGGTCAGAGCCAGCAGGCACCTGGCTCTTATTCTCACAGAGGGCTCAGTCCCAGGGTTTCAAACTTTTACTTCTCACAGAAAAACAAAGGTGCAGCCTGCAGTATGTGTGTGTGTGCTTGTGCGTGCGCATGTGTATTAATACGTTACATACATGTACCACATGGTGAAGATGGTCTCATCCACGAAATGGTTAAAAAATGGTGATAAGAGACAGCTGGGAGCCAGCCAGGCTGCTCTGACACCTCCTGGCGGTGACCTGACCTGGGGCTGATCCTTGGAACCCTGAGCCTCAGCTTCCTGTGTAAATGAGGATTATAATAGTCTTCACCTCCCAGGGCTATTGTCAAGATTAAGCCAACCACTAAAGTAAAGCAAGTGTCCGACACTTCTTTAAAGCCGTGTATGAATTTAAGTCTCACAACTTTCAGAAATGCAAACAAACAGAAAGGGAAGTTCTGATATTTTCTTCCCACACCCAGTGGTTCCTCTGGTGCATCCCAGGGCTGAACACACGCCCCTGGGGAGACCACACTGTCCTCCATGCTCCCTCCCCGGCTGGCACTGGCCAGAAACGCACCTCCTCACAAGGCTTTGCACTGGCGCTGGTGTCCCTCTGGCGCCAGCTTTGTCCACACACCTTCCCCTAGGGCCCAGCGGCGGTCCCAGTGGAATATTATGCAACCAGGCCACAAGCATTTCATCTGCTGGGAAGAATCCTGCTCCCTGAGAAAACCCCCGAACGGTGCCTGTTCCAATCTGTCTTCGGCTCATGTCATGTGAAGAATGACATGAGAGAAGCAAATTCCCAATGCTGCTCACCGTGGTGACAATGGCTGAGATTCATTAAAGGCATAAATCAGCTCATTATCCAGACTGCAGTTTCCACCTGGTTTTGGATCATTTACTTAATATTTATTGATCACTGAGGATGTGAAATGGCCTGTCCTGGGCCAAATAAGCAATTTAAAATAGAGAGATACAGGGGAATGCCTAACCACGGCCAAAGTCATCCATCCCCAGGAAATTCACAAACACACCCTGGGCAGGTGACCCTGGAGTGGGCGGGTGGGAGCAGCTCACCAGGCACCTCTCACAGCGCCAAGGAACTCTATTAAGGTCAACCAGAGGAAATTTGGGGATGCAGCCAATGTCTAGTACACCGAAACATATGAAAAGGGTTCCACCTCTTACCTGTGTCAACGCGCTGCCGCTTGAAGGGCCAACAGCAGGACTCAAACAGGGGAGGGGTCTCTCCGCACAGAAGGGAAGGGACTCCCTGCAGACCAGCGAAACCGTAGTGCCCCGCGCGACCTTGCAGCTCCTGCCAATAGCTGAATTAACACGAGTCATGTTCACCAATCCAGGGAGGAAAGTAACATTTTGCTGAGTATCAGAAACTCGTAGTTAGTTCTGGTTCTCACTCCGTCAAAGAGATCACCAAGGCGGGCATCCCTGAATTTCTTTCTCACAACCCTGGGTAAAAGCGCTGCAAAACAGAAGGAGGAGGAAATAAATCAATCCACACGCCCAAAGCCACCCAGAGGAAGGCTGCATTTCGGCCCTGGCTTAAAAAGCTCTTCCCTCCTGCTCTCAAGTCCCCAGGGCCAGGCAGGAGTCTGCGGCTCCCACACCTGGAGGCTGAGCGGACCTCCTGGGAGTCTCTTGGGGAGAGTGGGTGATAATCCTGAACTTCCGGTGATTCTCCTCCTCCCGCCGCCGCCCACACACCTCAGTCTCGGGGGCCTGGGGAAGAGTGACTCCCTGTCCAGTAGAGGCCGAGTCCCTGTGCTGCTCAAAAGCCACCCAGGCCAGTCCCGACGCAGGGACACAGCGCTGGGGCCACAAATTCCCAATCAAAACCCCGGACCCCAAGCGTGACCAGTGTGAGAAGACTTACAGGAGGCAGTTTCCAAATGTTTGAAACCAGGCGCATTGGGATTTTCGTCCATTACTGGGTGGACATTTACGGTGCTTGCAACACACGGGAAACGAAGGTATGGGGCCCAGAGGCCGCGGCGCGAGCCGCACAGGTGCGCGTCGGCGGCTGGAGGGCTCAGGCCGAGGGGACGGCGCCTGAGCGTGAGCACCCTTGAGAAACTGCTTAGTAAGCACCTGCCTTGCGCCAACCTCCTGGAAGACGAGATCTCTCTCAAGCCCCTGGCCTTGGCGGAGGTCTGCGGCCTCATCTCACACCCTCCAGGCCTGGGTTTCCGACCTCTAACCACGCAGCCCCGGGACCCGTCTTGCAGGGCGGCGCCAGCGCTCTCTCGCGAGAGTCTGAGAGGACACACTGAGCATGCGCAGCCCGCGCCCCGCCCCTCAGGAGCCGCGTTCTCAGCTTCCTCCCCGCCCCCAGAGGGCGCTCTCTGCCCCAGAGCCCTGAGGGCTTCCGCCTCCGCCTAGCGGCTGACTGCTGAGGGGTTTCCGTAGTCGGAAGCCCCCTCATACAGGGACACAGCCCTCATTCTCCACTGTCAGCATTAAGCAGTAAAGTTGACCTTTCTGCCCCTGCTGCTTATTGCTGTCTTATTTCGCCTTTGGTTCAGAGCCGGGGCAAGGAGGAGGAAAGCTGATAAGGGCCACTCCCCTAATATCCCAACACTCGCGGTCCCCACCCCGGGGTTTTGACCTTGCAGTTTCCTCTGCTTGAAATTCTCTGCCTCCAGATCTTAACTGTCTTCTTTTCATCAGGTTTTAGGTCAAATATCGTTCTTGATTCCATTTTCCTCTTCTGTTTTTTTCACTTTTTTTTTTTTACATCTGAAATAATCATGGTCATTTTAAAAGATTTGCTTATTCATTGTCCATCTCCTCCACCAGGAGGTTTTAGGAAGTAGAACTGACAGGACTTGGTGACCGATGACAGGTTCTGCCAGCGTCGGGCTTGCAGGAGGTGCAGGTTTGAGGTACGTTGGGTTTGTGGCGCCTGAGTCCTGCGAGGGAGGTGTCCAGGAGGCGGTGTGGACATGGGCGGGGCGGGGGGGACGATGAGCGCACCCTGGACGAGCCTTGAGTGAGAGTGAGAGGTGAAGGGAGGAGCGCGGAACCCAACTCTTAGGATCTGGCATAAGAGCCTGCAAAATGTGGCGGAGCAGCAGCAGTTATAGCCGGCTCAAAGGCAAAGCAAGAGGGCTGGGGGCCAAAGCGGAGAGGTTGAACAAGGCAGTGATCGCCTGTGGCAGCTGCTGCAACGTCCAGCCCCATCCTCCCTCCCACCACGGTGACCATGGTGAGCAGCACCCAGACCAGGGCAGCTGAATGGCCAGGAGGGAGGGCGTGAATGGGGAGGAGGGGCGAGGGGCAGAGGCCAGGACCGAAGGGATGGAGGCAGCTGAAGTTGCAAACAGTAGGCAGGGCGCCCATCTGCATGAACCAGTGGTTTTATTTCTGGCCCAGATGGAAGCGAAAAGGAAGTCAGGGATTTCCAGTGGAGGCCAAGGGACCCATCTTCAACCCTGGATGTGGAGAGCCTTGTGCCTCCACAAGTGAGTGAGGCCCATCCTCAGTGTGCTGGAGTGGAGGGGAAAAGGCTGCAAACATTTTTTTTTTTTTAAACAAATGGGCGTGTTTATCTCAGGTATGGTACCAGGGGATGGGTTGCAGAAAAGGAATTAAACGTGAAGCAAAGGGAGCTCTGAGGTCAGCGTGCTAGAGACAACTGCTGTGTCCATCTTCCACAGGTGTGTAGAATTCAAAGTTGCTCAAAATAAAACCCTGCCTATTGGAGAAAAACAGCTAGGAAATGGTTTTGATGGTGTTTGATGGGCAGAGCAAAGGGGCATTGGTCTTTCTGTTCTTTTCCGTCCCAAGAGTGAGTCTTCAAAGCTCTGTAAAAGCAGGCCCAGGGTCCGTCTGCTCTGTCCTTGCACCCTCTGCGCTCAGCACACTTGGAAGAGGCTCTGTTTGTGGCAAGGCTCCTAGGGTAGAAGCGGTCAAGGTTATTACTGGCTCTCCATTGCAGGAAGGAATCTGAGCTGGGCGTTAATGAGGAACAGCTGGTGGCAGGTGGGCCCTTCCCCCTTCTTTGTTCATTGGAGGTGGGAAGTCAGTAGCATCCCTCAGGAAGTCACGACAGAAACGTTTGAAGGCCACTGGTGGACAGGAAGAACTCACAGTGCTGGATCTCAGTGACCACCCTGCGGGGCTGGGGTTGTAATCTAAGGAATATCATGATGAGATTTTAAATTTGAAAGCTGGAGGACTCAAAAATGTTTACATGAAGGGTATATGCCAATTATATGCAGACAGCATTGAAATACATGCCCAATGAAGTTTCCAGGAAAAAAGTGCTGTGGGTTTACCTGTGAGAGATGGTGGTTTCAGCTCCTGAGGAAAAAGTGTGGGTGATTGTGCTTAGGATAAGCAGGGGTGGGCCACATTTCAATGAACTATCTTTAACCTACTGAAACGCTCTAGGAAAAGGAGTATTTGAGTAGTTCTTAAGATGCATTGTAGACCATCAAACAAACAAAAGACTTTATTTTGCATGCATGATTTATTCCTGGGTTACAGGGCAATTTCTGTTAAGTGGAAAACTGACTTAAGAACCTCCAGATGGGACTTCCCTGGCGGTCCAGTGGTTAAGACTTCACCTTCCAATGCAGGGGGTGCGGGTTCGATCCCTGGTTGGGAAGCTAAGATCCCACATGCCTCGGGGCCAAAAAACCAAACCATAAAACAGAAGCAACATTGTAACAAGTTCAATAGACTTTAAAAATGGTCCACATCAAAAAAAAAAAAAAAAAAAAAAAAAAGAGCCTCCAAATGTTAACTGCAAAGCAGTTTTCTTAAAGACTCAGAAAGGCAAATGACCTGTACATGAGTCCAGGAAAAGGCAACGGCTGGAGTTGCGCCATTTGGGAAAATGATCTTAGTTGCCATTTCAACTTTCTTCCAGTAGATAAGATTAGGAATTAGGGGGAAGTTCAGTTTATTGGAATAAGACCTAAGAAATAGTAATGACTAGAAAGTACTTGAAATTTCAGCCTGAAGCCAGTTTTACTTCCACGGCTTTAGAAAAAGAGAGGAATGACAGTGCGAGAAGTTCTAGTCATAAGCAGACGGGAGAAAATTCTCCACGTGTTCTGCCATTTCCCCTCTGAACAGGATAGAACATTGTGTTTCTGATTTAGAAGAAAATGGAAGGACTAATGAACTGGAGCCCAACAAAAGCAGCACTTGTTTATGGGTCCTTAAATTCAGGGCAGGGGACAGCGTGGCTTTCTACTTTACCACACAGCCTGAAAAGTGGAAGGCGGCCTCGGGGACTCCTTGGCCCCTTTCTTCCTGTCAAGGTTCAACCTTAGTCTTCTAGAAGGCAGGGGGCAACATGTAGAGCCTGTAGTCTGCCCTCAACTGGCTGAGACCAAGACCTCAGGAGGTCAGCACAGCCACCGTGGCACCCAAGCCCCGCTGCATTTGTGGTCCTGGGCAGGGGACCCAGAGCTGAGCACGCTGGCGGCTCTGGCTGGTGCTTCCTAAACGCGTGGCGTGAACGGACATGGTGGATCGGGTGGGTGTGAGGTTGGCTGTGGAGCTTGCCCAAAGCTTCGTCTGCTAGTTGTAGCTCCTGCATTGTTACTGATCAGGGCAGTGGATCTGCCAAGCTAAGTCTGAACTTGGTTGCGATTTTGGTAAAGGTGGGGTGAGGGGACACCTTGAGAGCCATCTTTCAAAGACACAGCAATAGGAATCAGTTCACCACAGGTGAACAACAATAGGGAAATAAAGTTTGCACAGATCCATTTGCACAAAATGCATTTTGGGGGGATGAACTGAAAGCAAAAGAAACTCAATGGCAAGAAATGAGGAAAACCTATTTTTTCTACCATGACATCATCCCTCCCTCCTGTAACAGTTCCAACAGATGTTTCCTAGGAGTTTTTGGTTTTTTTTCCTCTCTGGGAGTTTTTAATTTAAAGAACTACTTTTTCTGTGTTCCCAATTATTTTCTATCTGACCACCCTTAGTTCTTTACTTACAACAATGACAATACTTCCACTTACATAAGGCTTTACTATCTACAAATTACGTGGTTTGATCACTTGGGAGGAAGGGAGGGCAGATACCACACTGTACAAAAACCCCACACTGTCCAAAAATTCTATTTCCTGACGTGTCCGAGTGAATTCAGAGTGCCTTCTGATGAGTGTTCGCATGGGAATTGTGCTTTGTCCCCGTTGGGCAGTGCCAGCAATGAGCTGATGTTGTCCTATTAGATCCAAGGCATATTAGGGGGTTTTTATTTATTCTTCCCTATGGGGAATGGAGAATTGGATGTTGGAGACTGACTTCCTCTCTCCCAGGTCGATGCTATGATTCCGGCTACACATCTTGATATGTTTGCCCGTCAGTGTCCCTAATATTTCTCTGACTACTTAATAGTGCTGGAGATTGCTTTCTGTCGGTGTCTAGGAATGAAAGTAACTGAAACTTTCTTTTGGAAGAGGGGCAGGAGAAAGACCAAGAGTCATGCCCATTTCCACCCCAAATCTAATCTCACCAGCAGGTGGTGCTGTGACAAAAGCAATCTAGAGAAACCAGGTCAGATTGGGAGTCGGGGCTCCTGAGCCTGGCCCTGGTGCCCTCCGGAAAGCCACTATTCCGTGGGCACACACGTGGCAGCCTGTGGCTGATCCAACACCAAGCAACTCCCAGGGCCCTCGGTAGGGAGCTCTGAGTCTATTAGCAAGGCTGCGAGCCCCGTCAGAGCTTCCAGCCTCTTACCCACCCACACGCCAGCCCTCTCCCAATTCGCTGGCCTTGCCAGCACGAAGGACAGTGTGGGGTGGGGCTGGGGGATGCCCTTCCCCCTCATGCTCACCCTGGAGATCCCGTGGCTTTGAGGAATCTTCAATTAGGCACTTCACAGTTTTATAAGCAGTTCTGCATACATTATTAGATGCTACCTTGCTGAGCAGAAGTGAAAAGAAACTCCTTCTCAGGCAATAACTGGGAGACTCCTAAGCAAGAGCAAGGAGGCCTGGCAGTAGGTCTCCGCGTCTTTAGCCGCTTAATATGTGCTCATCTCTTACTTTTGACCCACACGCCTATTTACCCCAAGCTTCCAAAGGGCAGTTTTGTCCTTTGTCTCCATAGTGCCTTATATGCGGCGTGTGCTCAATGTGACTTAATGGTCTAAGAAACTGAGAAGCAAGCAAGCACTGAACTGGCGGCCTTAGGAAAACAGCAGGGCCAAGCCTGTGCCCCTTCTCCCAGTCATCCACACACGTTAGGACGTGAGCTGAGCCCCCACTTGGGACTTGCTGGTCCCAGCAGCTGCCCCTGGCACAAGCAGTTGCTGTGGGACCCATCGTGGACTCCTCAAATTATTGCTGCCTCTGTTGGCCATGCTCAGGGCGGAAGCGTTGGTGGCTCCTCTGGAAGGGAGCTGCCGTGGAATCGGATCCGCACTGACCGTCTGGGCAGGCCCTGCTCCAGGCAACAGGTGAGCCCTGTCCACAGGGGATTTAAGCACCGAGGAGGTCAGAGAGCCAGCCCAGATCTTCTGTAGTGACTACGGCACTGGCGTGAAAACCCAGAGCCTTCCAAGTCCGCTCCGATCCACCTGGAGCAGAGGGACGACAGGGCGGCAAGGTGCTGCTGAGTGGGGCTGGGCGGAGGGACCCTCAGATGGTTTTGCTCCGGCTCTAGAGCAGAGAGCTCTGCCCGAGCTTGGGCAGTCTAGTCCCTTGGTCACTGGGTCCCTTATGGGCTGAGAGGAACTCAATCTCCTTCCACAGCCTTAGTGGTTTTCAAAGTACACAGTGTACAAGTAGCCTGACATGGAATGAAGAACGGACGTCACCAAGGAGGGGGGGGGGGTCCTCTGATCTGACCACCCAGCGAGGGGACGGACAGCCCATTACCGAGTCTACAAGAAAGACTAGTTGCCATGTCCTGTCACTGAACCAGCCAGGTACCACTGGAGGGTAGATCTGAAGAAGGAAAACCATTCTACCTGGGAAGCTAGTCCACATGAGACAAGAGAGAAGACCCACAGCATCTCCAAAACATGGTTCACAAGATGCAGGGTCGGCGGGGAGGGGTGGGGCACTAGAGTCTGTAAATGGGGCCAGTAAGTCAGCTAGGAATACGGGATTTCCTAGTGGACCCCACTGCACTGACATTATTTCTGCTAGGGGTAGAGAGCGAGGCAACCAGCTCCGGTGTACATTGTTAATCAACCATACTCCAATTTTTATAAAAAGATCTATTAACATGTTCAGGTGATTGAGGGGGCCTTGAGAGACCTGGAAACCAACTTGGCTTTGTGGGAGTTTTCCAGGGATCTCCTCTATGCAACCTCATCTATTCCCCTTTTACCGTCTACCCTACACAATAACAAGAAGAAATAGAAAGGCTGTAAGACCAGCTACGCGTATTGTTAACCACAGGGTTGATTTCACTACGTTTGTTCAATGTAGGTTAGCCTGTTGGGTATTTTCCCTTAAAAAAAAAAAATCAAAGTCGGAAATATCTGATGACCCCAAAGTTACATGCATTCATTCCAAACCCAAGCTGGGTGGGATCATCTGCAAGACACATCTGGCTCTTGAGACAAAAGCAGATGGGTCCAATACTTGTAAATTTTATATTTATTATAACAAAAATGACATGTTCATTTGTGCATTCTGCTTTAATATAACTCTTGGTATGTAAATGATCTAACTGAATTCTATACAGTCATGCTGATTGTGGCAGCAGTAAGGAACACAATTAAAAAGTGTCTACAAAAGAGGCTGGGTGGAAACAGGAGAGGAGGAAAAAGGGTCAGAGGCCCGTCGGGTGCAGGTTCGTTTCCAGTGGCCTAAGGTCCACCTTATTTGAACAGCAATGCTCTCAGCAATGCTCAGGCTCATCATTCAATGAATTAAAAAGGTGGGGGGACGAGGGGGTGTGGGCAGGAAGGTGTGTCAGAGGGGGAGGGGAGGGAAGTCAGTTGTTTAGTCCCTTATGCCCAAACTACAAAACATGTGAAGCATCACTATACAACACTGAGCTATTTACAATAGAAATTTTTCAATCAACTGTTCTCTCAGAGAAAATTAGTGAATCCAGTGACTTAGGTCACCTGACAGAGTAAAGCAACTCCTAGGAGTTAGTCTCCATATTCTACAAATGTCTATCATTTTCAAGACAAAAAAAACAAAAAAAAAAGGCTTCACCCCCAACCCCCGCAAAGAAATACAGAATTACAGTATTAAATCATTTAGCACTGGCAACCTGCCCTGCCTTCCAGACAAACAAAACAACACAAAGCCACTTTAAAAAGTATTACATTATCATTAACTGTTTCTCTGTAATATATTAAACCTTTTGTTCTTTGTCTTTACACATCTGATATGTTAGGGGAAGAAGTTAACAAATTTAAATCATATTGGTACAGCATCACGAGAAGAAAAGTGGTAATTATTTTAAAAAATGACCAACAGAAGGGGAACCTACAGACTGGATGCAAAGACAGGCTGGGAAAGCGTCTGGGAGAAGGGCGTGGAGTAAACCCCTGGTTTAACGGGAGCCTGGGAGGCTCTGGCAACTCAGCCTTTGTTGGTTAGTTTATTTTTAAGCAGCGCGCGGGTGGGTCATAGCGGTGTGTCACAGCAGTCTGGCAGCTGGTCCCCCGGGCACTGCCGCGGCGGCGGCTGCACGTGGAGCTGTGAGGGCGGCGGCGGTGGCGGCGGCGGCGGTGGCGGCTGCTGGTGTTTCATGATCTCTTTGACCTCCTCCTCCAGCTCCGGGGGAATGATGAACTGATCATCAGGATCTGGCTGAGCCGGGGCTGCAAAATAGCCCCCCGGCTTGCGGAGAGGCGCGTCCGTGGCCACTTCTATCACGTTGTGGCTCCGTTCCTGGGGCGCCACGGAGCCGTTAGCCCTCCGGCGCCCCATGGTCCCCACGGCGGCACAGTCCGCCCTCCGGGGCAGGGCCGGCTCGTCCTCGTTGGCGCTGATGACGATACCCTCGTCGCTGGCCTCGGCCGGCAGCTGCAGCAGGGGCTGCTGCCTCTCCTTCTCCTTGGTGCGGCCGCAGTGGATGTCCACCTCCACCTCCACCCGGCTGCCGTTGGTGAAGACGCCCTCGATGGGCTCTTCGTCATCGCTGTCGAGGCCGTTGTCGGAGAAGGCGCTAGAGAAAGTGGCGCTGGACAGCTGGCGCTGGAAGGAGCTGGACGGGCAGGCGGGGTGCAGCGAGCAGCGCGGCTCGCTGGGGCAGGCGGGACTGCTCTCGCTCAGGGCGCCCGGAGGGGGCTCGTCCGAGGCCGTGGACCCCACCTCGCTGCTCATCTCGGACGTGGAGAGCTCGCTGCTCATCTCCGAGGCCAGGCCGCTGCTGGACGACGGCACGCCCAGCCCGTCGGCGGGCCGCTCCTTGATGACCATGCTGACGGAGGGCGGGAAGGTGCCGGGGCTGGGCGGCGGCACGGGCCCGCCGGCGCCGAGCTCGCAGCAGCAGAAGCTGTCCTCGGGGACGCTGAGCTGCACCACCACGGCGCTGACGCTGTCGCGGCAGCCGTAGCTCTGCGCCAGCGTGCACAGCTTCTTGGCGGCGGCCAGAGCGTCGGGGACGTTGCGCACGGCCCCCACGGCCTCCTCAACAGACAGGCTGTCCCACAGGCCCTTGCTGCCCAGGATGAAGAACTCGTCCTGCGGGGTCAGGGCCACGGACTGCACATGGGGGCGGGGCACCACGCTGGGGTGCAGGAACGTGTAGCCCAGGATGCGCGTGGACTCGGTCACTCCGTTCACTTTGCCATCCTGGAAGAAGAGGGGTTTCCAAACAGACGTTACCACGGAGCACGCGGGGCGACGTGCGGCTTCCCTGGGGCCTCCTGCCTGGGGGACCACCGGAGCGTGACACGCGGTCCACAGGGGGAGGGGCTGCCCACCCTCCTGAGAGTGGTTCACGTCCACCTGTCATCAGAACCCTGGGGCAGAAGCCCGGGGCAGGTAAGAAGCAGGAGGGACAAATGGAAAGTATCTCAGTTACTCCCTTTATTGGGACCCGTCTATCTCCAAAGCAGACCATCATCTGACACAGCAACACGGCTGATTAGTGCCTCCTGGAACCCACAGGGGTCCCGAGAGGAAGAGCCTTGCTGAACGCGCCAGTGCCGAGCAGCCCCTGAGGCAGGTGCGTTCCAGATAACGCCCGGAATCTTAGGTCCCTCCCCAAAGCACACCAACCATCAGGGGCGGTAATGTCTGAAGGTCCAGAAGTGAGGGGAGAGGCACTGTTTTAAACGTATAAAAACAATTGGTGGGTAAATCGTGGGGTGACTAGCTGGGTACAACTGATCGTGTTTGGAGAGGTAGATGCTTAAGGAGAAGTGCCAGGTCCTGCCGCTTCCCTGAACTCACTTCCGTGGCAGCAAATGGAGACGACAAAGTCTCCTGCTTCAGTCCGGCCAAGTTCACGCCACTTACACCACGAACCAAAGTTTCAGACCACTTGCCGATAAAAAGCCTTTACTGTGAAGCTGGAGGAGAGGAGGGGAGATAACCCCAGGGTGTACCTGCTCGGTTCTTTATTCTTCAAGTTTGAGGTTCTCGGGTCTAGGACATGCCTCTACATGCCCCTATTTTTAACACCTTTTCCAGAGGAGGCTCCATTCGGACAACTTTTATGTGTGTCTGGGATGAGGGAATAGTGATGGTCTAACCATCTCCCTCGAAGCAAGTGTCTCTTCCGGAGAACACCCATTCCCTTCCCAACCCTACCACGTTCCTTCATTTGGGAGTACATCCCCCAGCTCCGCAGACAATCCCGCCACACAGGCAACACAATTCGAAGTAAAATTACTAAAGCAGGGCTTCAAGCACAATTTTCAGCTCTCTTAATTCTCCTAATATATTTGTTCTTCCCCCAAATGTGGAATTTCGGCAAAAATTACCCTCGCTGTTCTGCCCAACCCTTTAAGATCTCACCACATCAGAATCAATGATTTTGTCCGTGTGTGTGTGTTTGGGGGGGGGCATACCTCAAGGCAGGGAAATTAAAGAAAACCAACGCAGCAATACAGATAAAGCGAGGAAGAGGGAGGCAGAGAAAGCAGGAGAAACCTCTGAAGCACCAACTGTGACGCATTTATGTAGCAGAAATGGTTAATCTTTGCAACATGTAATGTTGAACATTTAATTCAATACGTTTAATAATTTCATCCAACCCCATCTGAGACTGTCTAGCGTCCATTTTAATCCTCTCCGCTCTTAGAACAAGCAGGGAACTAAAATCTACACGCGGCCTCCTTCGCCAGACCCTCGTGGTGGAGCCCGAGTCTTTATCTTTCTCATGGCCCTTGGTCAAAGTCTACCGGGAGTCACAGTCCTTCTCTACTGAGCTGCAAACGTTCACCACTGTCTACCCGAGCTACAAATGCTTCCAGGGGTTTTATCCACAAGACTGGACACCTCCTGGGGGCAGACGTGTGTCTCCGGGGATCACGTCTGTAGCCCACATCAGGTTTCAGGTGAGCAGCAGGTGAGCCACACTGTAGGATGAGCTAGTGAGTGGAGCACAATTCCTCCAGCCCACTTTGGAAGCTGCGCTACAGGGAATCTTCTGTCACGAAGACTGACACCCGTGTTTCTCAACAGTGGCACTCTTGACATTTTGGGCCAGACCATTCCTTGCTGTGGGGCTGTCCTGTGCACTGCAGGATGCTTCGTAGCATCCCTAGCTTCTACCTGCTACATGCCCCAAGCATTTCTGCTATGACAACAACAGTGTCCTCAGACGTTAGCAAGCGTCCTGTCAGGGGGAGATGGCCCCTGGCTGAGAACCGCTCACTGCCTTACTCAAGTGGAGCAGATGGCATGAACCAAAGTAACTCCTCCTTACATGTACACCGATGCGCACACTCGCCTCGTATGACAGGACAGACACACAGCTATGCCCACTTTACGGAGGACGAGTCTGAGGCTTCAAGGTTTCAAGGTCGTAGCCCGCAAGCTGCAGATCTAGGACAGGAGGACCAGTGGCGTGACTTCAGGGCTGGCGGCTTCAGCCCCCCGCCGAAGCGCCTCCGAAGAGCGGCTGTGAGGATGAGACGGTACCGTGGCACAGCCCTCGATGCGGAAAGGCCGTCGATAGCTATCTTATCACTCTGTATATTGTAACGTCTCCAGACACATCACACGCAGAGTTTGCTCTGTGCTACTCCGGATGTGGAGTTTTAATTTTAAACCAACTGCAATGTTTAAAGAACGTCCTTTGGTGGGAAATGCTGTCTGGCTGATTCTGCCACGACCCTGGCCCCGTCCTCCCCCGTCCTGAGGAAAGTCCCTCTTCCTTACCTCCGTGATAATGGCCTTGTGCCGTTTGATTCTCTTCAGTTCTTCCTCACAGCTCATAACGTATGACCTGGACAGAGGCAGCGGCTTCCCGTTCCGACACAGAACCGTTTGGCACTTGCCCACATTAGCAGAGGTCAAGGTGAAGGGTCCTCCTGGGTCCACAGGGTCATGCTTGATATGACAAAGGACAGCAGCACCTCCAAGTTTCTGCCCAGCAGTTCCAAGCTTCCTGGAAAACGAAGAGACGGGGTAAAAACCCACACACACCCGTCACGTGTAGTTTTGCCAGACTGTACCACTGGACGGGGCTAGGAGGAAAAACAGAACTTGGGGCTCCACCAGGCCTCTTTCACCAAAGCAGGCACTGCTCAACTCAGGAAAAGAGCCTGTGGAATCTGACACACACATACACACACACACACACGGAGAGGTGTCTGCTCACAACTGGGGCAGGTGTCACTTCACCACGAAAGACCCAAGGAGCTGCTGTGGAGTCAAGGAGCCCTTATCCTGCTGCATCCAGCCTGCCACTCCCGAATCGGCGTGCCCCAAAGACGGGGAATGACCGCTTCTTTCTTCATCCCCCTCTCTAAATCCCCTCTGCTCCCGAGAGAGGACAGCCGGAGTGACCACTTAACAGGAGCAGGTGTAAACACACTACACCCACTGACACTTCAGAATTACCTGACCACCCTCTCTATTAGGATGCTTTCAAGTACTGGACCATTCATGTTCTTGTCCTATACAGTGCAGACTTTCTAGATGAGTGATGTCTATTCTAGAATATTCACAGAAAGGACATTCTAGTAATGAAGCTCCAAAGTGCTTTTATTCACCATCAGTCCATACACGTATTGAATACACAAGACACCTGCAAGTTCTAACAATCAAAAGGAGGTAAGAACTCTTATCAGAAGCCCCACAGATGGCAGTGCCTCCCAGACGGATCCTGAGTGGTACAGAAGGTTAAGATGGACAGACTCCCCTGTTTACAAGGGCAGACCCTGTCTAGGTTAGGCAAGGGGCACCACTAGCGATGGAAACCAGGGCTGCCTGTTCATATAAATTAGGATGTCAGGCACAGAGAACATACAGTTCTCCTGAGGACTGAAAAGATCACCACACACCCCATATCCTGTTAACCAATAGGGAAAATAAGAGGCAAGCAAATGACCTAGAGATGGGCTGACAACCTGGGTCTCTAAACTCCAACTTCTGCACATCTATGACCGGACTGGACTTTAGGCCCTGCCAAGGCAGCACTGCTTTCCTCCTGTCAAAGGCACAATGATTCCTCCCAGCAAAGCCAGAATTAGGATGGTACTTGTGAGAAGTACAGCTAGTAATCAGAGTTTGAGGTTCTTAATTCTTATCCAGCGTTTGGGGGTCTATAAAAAGCAGACCGCTTAGGAGTGTGTGAAGGGTGTGTGTGTGTGTTATGTGTGTCTGTATGTATGAAATGTGTTTGCTTTTTTCCTAAAACAAGATGGTGGTCAAAACAGAAAAGTAGAGAGATGTGTAGATAGATGTCCCTGTCTTATACTTATGGCATTAAGGTATTTAGAACAATGACTGGTATATATTAAGGGCTCACTAAATATTAGTTATCAGCGTCAATTATTAACTGCACATGCCCACTGAGAATCTGAAAGACAGGTGAGTCGAGCAGCAAAGAACCCCACTGGGCTTGCCTCTACTGAGCTCTTCAAGAGTATTCATGACTTAGGGGAACTTTCAAGGCTTCTCTGGACCAGCATTCCTTAGCAGACACTTTTTCTACTCCTGTTGCAAAGATACTTCCTCTGGCAGATTATCAAGGCAGGGAAAAGGGAGAGAAAGAGAAAAGATAGTCATTGTTCCCATGACCTTTAGAGCGCTCTCCACTTCCTGGTCCCACAAGAGCAAGTGTTTGCAATACAATATTAATAGGCAGTTCCTTTACAACCTACAAAGCCTTTAAAGTGACAAAAGAGCGAGCAATTCTTCGAATGTGGGAATGCTCACAACATGCGGCCCTCAGAGTTAGAAACAACATTCCACAACTTCCACGGTGACCAAAAGCTCTAGGGAATGGCCTAGGATTCTACTAGTAACACTGTCTGAACATTTAATAAAGGGGGAAAACAATATATGAAGAATGACTTAACTCCTGGCCTAAGATTTGACCATCTCAAGTCCTCAAAGGTTGGCACTTCTTGAATCAGTGACAGTGCTCCATGAGGGGGAACAAACCGAGATGGAAACAGTCCATTGCAAAGAGCAATCCACACGCCAGAAGGTCTAAAGAGCGTCTGGCGCTCACATGATTTGGGGTGAGGGGAGTGTGTCATAAACAATCTGGTGAAAATCTGGAATCACGACAGGCCTGTGAGACCAGTTCTAGGAGAAACTGAATTCCTGTCACTGACTCGGCCTCCAACAAAGTCGTCTGAACATCAGTGTGTCTCAAACGGAACACAGTCCAGCCCTGATACTTGGGCAAAACCAAATCGCCTGAATGCATCTTGAATAACGCATGTTCAACGATAGGCTTTGAGATTACTGGACACCTGTTTTTCTAACCAGATGGCAAACACTCAAAGAAGAACAAGAAAACACAGGGCAGGTGCTCTAAGTTTTACCTTTGCATAACAATGAACGTATTGACCATGTATTCTTCTTCGTTTTTTGTTTTCTGCAGCTCTTCTGCCAAAATGTCACTCATGGTACACTGGAGAAGGTAGGGCACCTCCACGTTCCGGTCTCCATCAAATACACCATACAGGGCCTCCCGGTTGTCACGGAAGTTATTCACCGACAGGGCTGCAACACACAACCTGCAAAGCAAGAATGCTTTTGTGCTAAGTTGACTCATCTTTCCTTCTCCATGCCCAACCCAGCTGTGTTTTTTTCAGATTTGCTTAAGCCAGTCTTCTCTCTTTCTTCATGACTCCACATAGATTAAGAATAGGTAAACCAACCCCAGCTAATTTATATCAACTAATTTCGGTGAGTGAAGAAAAATGATAAGCACATATTTATGCTTCATGGCTTTCCCCCACTCTTCTGATGATTTTATTTTTAAATGGTAGTGAAAGAAAGACAGTAGGAGGCATGGGAAATAACACCAGATTATGAATGCATATGTTCACATTCATTCACAAAACATTTATCAAGGAGAACTTCCACATGGAGCAAAAATGGAGTAACAACTAAAACACTAGGAAAAGTATATACTGATGGGAGGAGAGCTGCACAGGGTGCTCTAGAGGCCTGCAGAGTCTCTCTACTTAATCAGACTCTTTCCAAGTAATGTTAACTGTGTCCCATAAATTGTCCAAAATGAATAAAAGACTAGGGGAAAAATTAAAAGCCAGGGCATCATTAAGTGGTGAGATGACTTTAAGCAGCCCATCACACGGGGGAGTGGAGTCTTCGAAAGAGAAGAGAGACAGACAGAAAAAAGTTTTGAAGAATCAATGGATGGACATATTTCAAATCTGATGAAAACTATAACCTACAGAGACAAGAAGCTCAACAAACAGTAAGTAAAACAAGAAAAAAAACTCAACTGAGGCACATCAAAATCAAATTGCTGAAAACCAGGGATAAAGGTGGGGTTTGGGGAGTAGAGAACAACATATCCTACAGAGGAACAAAGGACGAATGACAGCAGAGTTCTCATCAGAAACAATGCAGAAGACAGCGGAGCAACATCTTTAAGGTACCGATAGGAAGAAACTGTCAACCTGGATTTCTAAACCAGTGAGAACAGCTTTCACAAGTAAAGGTGCAAAAAAGACATTTTCAGACACACAAATAAAAGACAACCACTACAAGAAATGTAAAAGGAACTACATGAAACAGAAGAAAATGATACTACCAGATGGAAATCTGGATAAAAGAATGAAGTGTATTGGAAATGACAAATACGTGAGTAAATATAAACATTTTCTTTTTCTTATTTTAAAAATCACTTTAGAACAGTGGTTCTCAATGGGGGAAAGTTTGCCCCCAGGAGACATTTTGGCTTGTAAGGATTGGGAGCGGTGGTG
Organism: Tursiops truncatus; assembly: GCF_011762595.2. Taxonomy (NCBI): domain Eukaryota; kingdom Metazoa; phylum Chordata; class Mammalia; order Artiodactyla; family Delphinidae; genus Tursiops; species Tursiops truncatus. Next base: position 75,943,934 of record NC_047046.1, on the reverse strand, counting down.
ATATTGACATTTATTGGGTACAGGCCAGGGGTGCCGCTAAATATCCTACAACGCACAGGACACCCCCCTCCTTCCCCTGCCCCACAACAACGAAGAATTATCTGGCTCAAAATGTCAATAATACTGAAGTGGAGAAACACTACTTTAGAATAACTGTTTAAAGTAAAAATTATAACAATGTATTCTGGGGTTTATAACAAAAGTAGAAGTAAAACACATGACAGCAAGAGCAGAAAGACTAGGAGAGGGGAAATGGAAGTACACAATGTAAGGTTCTTATAATATATGTGAATTGATATATTACTTGAAGGTAAACTGTAATTAATAAGGTAAAGGTTATGCTATAAACCCTAAACAAACCACACACACACAAGTAGAACTAATAAGAATAAAGGAGATAAAGTGGAATAAGAAATATTCAATCCAAAAGAATGAAGAAAAAGAGAAAGAGAATCAAGAACAGATGAGACAAGCAGAAAACAAATACTAGTAAATTGGCAGATTTAAACCTAACCATATCAATAATTTCATTAAATACAAAAATGGTCTAAACACCACCCAAAAAGACAGAAAGTCAGATTATATAAAAAAGCAAGATTTAACTAAATACTGCCTGTAAGAAATACACTTTAAACATAAAGAGACAGGGGCTTCCCTGGTGGCACAGTGGTTAAGAATCTGCCTGCCAATGCAGGGGACACAGGTTCGATCCCTGGTCTGGGAAGATCCCACATGCCGTGGGGCAACTAAGCCCATGCGCCACAACTACTGAGCCTGCGCTCTAGAGCCCGAGCTCTGCAACAAGAGAAGCCACCGCAATGAGAAACCCACGCACCGCAACAAAGAGTAGCCCCCGCTCGCTGCAACTAGAGAAAGCCCATGCAGGAATGAAGAAACAACACAGCCTAAATAAATAAATAAACAAATAAATGAATGAAATACACTTACTAAAAAAAAAAATCTAGATTTATTTTTAAAATAAAGAGACAAATAGCTTAAAAGCAAAAGGATAAAAAATGATATACAGTGGACCCTTGAACAATATGGGTTTAAGCTGTGTAGGTCCACTTATATGCTGACTTTTTTCCTCTAAATACTACTACAGTACTACACAATCTGTGGTTGGTTAAATCTGTGGGTGTGGAACCTCGGATACAAAGGGCTGAATGTAAAGTTACGCGTGGATTTTTGACTGTTTTTTGACCCCCATGTTGTTCAAGGGTCGACTATACTATGCTAAATACTAATCAAAAAAAGCTGGAATAGCTACATTAATACCAGACAAAATATATTTCAACACAAAGAACATTACAGAAACAAAGAGTCATTTCATAATGTTAAAGGGGTCAGTTCGTCACAATGCTATAACATTCTGAATGTTTATGCACCTAATAACAGAGCTTGGAAATACATGAAGCAAAAACGGAGAGAACTACAAGGAGAAACAGATAAAACTAGAGTTACACTCTCTCAGTCACTGATGGAAAAGTAGACAGAAAATCAGCAAGGATATTTAAGACTTGAACAACATTATCAACCAACTTGATCTAAATGATACCCTACCCAAGATTTTTTCCAAATGCACACAGAGTATTTACCAAGATAAACCATATTCTGGTCCAGAAAATGCCTCAGTAAGTTTAAAGGATTCAACTGATTCAGAGTATGTCCTCTAACCATATTGGAAAAATTGCTTAGAAGGAAATTTATAGCTCTAAATGCATAGAATATTAATCCTTAAGCCCAAATCAATGACCTAAATTTCTACCTTAAGAAGCTAGAAAATTAAGGGCAAAACAAACCCAAAGCGAGCAGAAAGGAAATAATAAAAATAAAAGCAGAAGTCAATGAAATAGAAAACAGAAAAACAACAGAAAAATCAATGAAACCAAAAGCTGGTTCTTTGAGAATATTAATAAAACTGATAAACCTCAAACCAATTTGATCAGGATAAACAGACAAATGACAGATATATTAGGAATGAGAGAGGGGAGAGACACAATCACTACAGATCCTGTAGACAGTAAACGGAGAATAATGGAATATTATGATCAAGTTTATGCCAACAAATTTGAATACTAGATGAAAATGCATAAATTCTCGGAAAGGCATAAATTACCAAAGTTCATTCAAGAAGAAGAGATAATCCTGTATTAAAGAAATTGTATGTCTAGTTATAAACCAAAGAAAATTCCAGGCCCAGATGGGATTTATTAGTAAATGCTACCAAACATTTAAGGAAGAAATAATATAAATTCCAAACTCTTCCAGAAAACTGAAGAAGAGGAAATACTCCTCAATTCATTCTATGAGGCCAGCATCACCCTGATACCAAAACCAGACATAGACACCACAGGAAAAGAAAACTACAGGCTAATCTGTGAATACAGACGTGCTCAACAAATTACCAGAAAACTGAATGCAGCAGCATATAAAAAAGGGTAATACATCATGACCACAGGGAATTTTTCCTGAAAATGCAAGGCTGATTCGACATTTTAAAATCAATGTAATTCACTACATCAACAGACTAAGAAATAAAAAATATGATCATCTCAACTGATGCAGAAAAAGCCTATGACAAAATCTGATACACATTATAAAAACTCTTAGCAAACTAGGAATAGAAGGGAATTTTCTAACTTGATAAAGGAAGTCTACAAAAACACCTTTAACATCATATTTAATTGTGAAAGATTACATTCTCACCAAAGGAGATATAGGTATGGATGATAAGCATGTGAAAAGATGATCAACAATCATTAGTCACTAGGGAAATAAACATTAAAACCACAATGAAATATCACTATTGGAATGACCAAAACCACTACCACCACTGCCACCACCTGATCTTACAGGTACTGGTGAGAATGTGGAGCAACGAGAAGTCTCATTCATCGCTGCTGGGAATGCAAAATGGTACAGCCACTTTGGGAAACATTCTGGCAGTTTCTTATAAAATTAAATATATACTTGTCATAACGACTCAGCAATCCTTCTCATAGGTATTCACCCAAGAGAAATGACAACATTTGTTCACCCAAAAACCTGTATGCAGGTTTATATGTTTATGGGATTTTTATTTGTATTTGCTAAAAAATAGAAACAATCTAAATAATTTATCCTTCAAGTTGTGTATGGATAAACAAACCGTAACATATTCATGCAATGGAATAATACTCTGCAGTAACAAGGAACAAATTGCTAACACATGCAACATCACAAATGAATCTAAAATGCATGGTGCTAAGTGAAAGAAGCTAGACTGAGAAGGCTATATACTGCATAATTCCATTTATATGACATTCTAGAAAAGGCAAAACTAACGGAACAAAAAACAGATCAGGAGTTGCCAGGGGCTGGGAGGGGGGAGAAGAAATTGCAACAGAGGGGCATGGAGGAATTTTGAGGAACTGTTCTATAATTCGATTATAATGGTGATTACACAATCACCATCACCAAGCAGAGCTCGAGCTCTTTCATCAAAACTTGCAGAGCTGTACACTAAACAGGGTGAATGTTGTTGAATATAAATGATACCTTCTTACTGTATACAAATTAATGAAAAGAAGAAAGTTATTAAGCACCTAATATGTATCATGGCTAGGTAACAGCGGTATGAACCTGAAAATGTAATTCCTGAGCTTAAGGAGTTTGGGGATAAATAACAATAGTAATACCCATTATCATTAATGAGAATAATAACTAAATTTAAATAGAGTTTACTATATGGCACATGTTATTCTAAGTTCTTCACGTATGTAATCAGTGGATCCTTACAATAACCCTATAAGGACAAGTAGTATTTTTGATGAGGAAAGTAAGCTAAAGAGAGATTGAGTAACTGCTCAAGGTCACATAGCAAAAAAGTATAGAGCCCAGATTCAAAGCTAGGAAATCTGGCTCTTACCCCAGTACTTTGAAATTCTTTTTTTTTGCGGTACACAGGCCTCTCACTGTGTGGCCTCTCCCGTTGCGGAGCACAGGCTCCGGACACGCAGGCCCAGCGGCCATGGCTCACGGGCCCAGCCGCTCCGCGGCATGTGGGATCTTCCCAGACCGGGGCACGGACCCGTGTCCCCTGCATCGGCAGGCGGACTCTCAACCACTGTGCCACCAGGGAAGCCCAGTACTTTGAAATTCTTGCCTCCATTTATTAAAGAAAAAAAAGTTATCCCTAGTTATATGACAATTAGTGGCAAAGTAAAATTTAATTATATAATAGTAAATCGTCTTATAATTCTGTCTTCTTCTATAAGCTCCCCTTGCTAGAAAGAATGGGGCAGGAGGTATGAAAAAAATAACGTGTTTTAGAAGTACAGTAGTGATTTTTCTTTTCTGCTGAAGCTTCCTGTTTGTTTTTTAGTCTGAGGAAGAACCTAAATTATAGAATTGCAGCTCCCTGCTTGGATTTTCCCAAAGGATCTGAAATGACCTGATAGGGAGGCAACACAGCACCAGTACCCATCGGGGAAAGTGGGAGGGAGAAGAGAATAGATGTCTATTGAGATTTGGGGCAGGGACAACTGCAGTTCTCTCCTTCCTTCAAAGCAGCAAGCTCCTTGCTTATATATCTACTTTATCCACAACTCAAAAAGAAAACTCCTGAGAAACTTCTGCTGGCAAAACCAAAGGGTAAAAAAGCGAGGGAAAATAAAGTGAGGGCCAGGGATGGCATGGGACTTCTGAGGTGCTGATAATGTTCTATTTTTCGATCTAGGTGCTGGTTCACTTAAGGACAATCCATAGAGTTGTATGCTTACCGTTTATCTTACACTTCAATATAGCAAAAACTTTTTTTAAGAAGGAATTGTGGAAAAGGGAATTATGTAGGAAAAACTACCTAACTGGTCACTGCTTCATTAATATATATGAGTAGATAATACATTTTAATATCCAGAGAGGTTTAAAAACCAATCTTGGATTTCACATCAGTGTTCTGGAATTAGAGAGCAGTTTCACACACTGGTGTTTATAAGTAAGACAGAAGATCTTTTGATCTAAAAAAAGAAAGATCTCTAGGAAGGAACTTTGACTGCTCCAAAGAATGTATAGTTTCTTCCTCTCTCCCCAAAATATAATGATATACAGTGCAAAGTACATAGAAATAAGCAGTCAGAGCCCAGACACAACTGGTTATTCTGCCTTTTTTGGGGGGGGGGGCAAATGGAACAGAGATGTTGAAATGGGGGCTACGTCTTCTCTAATATGCCAAAGCACACTCTCAGGGAAAGAGGACAGGATCAGTGCATCAGACGCACAGTGCGAGTTCATTCTGTTTTCTGACCCAAGGAAAAGCAGTCAGCATGGCAACCACAATTCCACCTTTTATTTTCCATGAAGGGTATTCAAGCTAGTCGGTGGTTCTCAGTCCTGGATGCATATTAGAATCACCTGGGGGACATGTTAAAGCATTCTGATTTAACGGGCCTAGGCTGGAAAATGTTCTTTAAGGTTCCTCACCTGACTGATTCTAATGTGCACCCAGGGTTGAACGCTGTTAGCTATTATGGGATCATCCTCCACTTCCTGTTCTTCCCCTGCTCTCAATATTTTGTGTTCTTATACCTTAGCTAATTAAATTATGACCATTCTAATTTATAGGATCTTTGCTTTTCTAGTACTGATTTATCAGCACCCCTTCATAGAAAGCAAGCAAGCCTGAAGAGCTGGATTACAATTCTCAAGAAATCAACATCTGCATCAGAGACAGGGCAGGTTGGTGAAAATAGGGAAGAAAAAGAAATTAAGATGCACAAGACCTGATGGCAAGACAAGCAGCTGACATTACAGGGAATGGACATCAAATTCCCGACAAGCTAATTTAGACTGTAAAAAACAGCTCCACAGAAACAGTGACTGTCAATAACATAAGGGATCTCGAATATGGACAATCAAGGCTACTTCTACTCCTTTAATACTCTCCCTGTTTTGCTTGGTAAACAGGCTTCAGAGAAAGATAAAGGGGCTTTTCAAAAGAGCAGGGATGCATTTCAATACTTATGCCTTCTCCAAACACTGGAGTCTCACATAGATATAATGTGTCAGTTACACCGTATCCTAGCAACATCCTCACAAAGAGAGAGTACGTGGTGCCAAGCAGGGCTTAGCCTAATGTTCCAGCCTAAGTCATGAGGTGGCCTCACTCTGGGGAAACACACTGAAATAAATGTGACACGGGGAAAGTGTGTGCTAGCACTGGGCTTCTACTCCACTAAAGCAGGGAGGCAGGGGGGTGGGCAGCTGGCGGTTCTCACTCCGAAGTTTCACCCCACTTACTTGTTTTTCACCCCTGAAGCTTCGGTGTAGCCATGGCTCCATACAGCTGGGGCTCCAGACGCATCGCCTCCCGAAGGCTGATCAATCTTGAAACAGCGGATATTACTAACCAGAGAAACAGAGGGGCCAGGAATCATTAAAACAGAACATGTGCAAATTGCTACTTTTACCTGAGAAATGAAAAACACCTAAGCACTCTGTACTTACCATTTGTGTCTAATGTGTCTGCAATATTTATCAGCAACAAGAGCTAGCTACTCATCATAATGAAAACAAAGGGGCATATATACAGAGCATGAAAATTAGTTTTATCAGCATCAAATGTCGGTTATTAGGCACTTTCACACACACACACACACACACACACACACCACCCCTAGATGGCTACTCTCTCCTGGGGATGAAGGGGACAGCTCTCAACCTTGGCATGAGAAAAGACAACTATTAAGTTGGGTGTATTCTCACAACATGAAGCCCAGATTTGAAAAGAATGAAACCCAAGCCACGACTGTACTGTGTTTGGATCATGTGAGAGAATTCTGCAACACTCATCCTCAAATCCAGTATCTGCCCACATCACCCCTTCAAATATTTCACAAACATTACTGGGGACTTGCTATCCCCTGAAGCTTCCAATTCTTTCCTCACCTGCACAACCATGCTGAGACCAATATCATAAAATTATGAAGTAAACGAGGGGCATTCAATAAATTACACATTAACTACATATAAATGAACTGGGAAACAAATTCTTATCTCACTTTGGCTCTCATATGCTATAAGTGGTCCAAAAGGACCCAAAACAGAAATATTAGAAGAGTAAACCTTCAAATGCAGTTCATTAAAAACCAGCCTACCAGAAAGCGTTCAGTGCTCACAAACAGGAAGTCATACAGATGTGAAGCAGGTTTTTAAAAGGCCACCTACCACATGGTGAGATAAATCCCTACTTGTAAATTGCCACTAGTTTTTTCCCCGTTACTCAAACAAGAGAAACAGAATTATGTATAATCTCTTAACACCTAAACAATTTTGTCCTGAGCTCAAGAATTTAAATTATCTGTTGGCATTCATTAACTCCAAAATATAATAAATACTGAATACCTTTCCTAAGAACCATTCAACTCAGAAGTAAATCAATGTCTAATAATATTCACTTTGATTCTAGAAATATTTGGTGGCAATTTCTTTGAAATTTAAAAATATTTCATTAAAGAAAAGTTTCTACTCTTCATTACCAGAAAACATTCACCTTTTGCTTTATCCTAAAAAAGCTGAAAAACTTAAAAATCATAGGTAGTGTCAACAGAAAATCTCAAAATCTAATACCTCATTTTACAGATATATCCTCCTTTCAAACCCATCAATAAAAGGCGTATTTAAAAAGATAGTCTGCTGTTGTTTGCTTTCCATATGACCTGGTACCAAATTTTATCCATGTACAATGGCAAGCAATGCAATGGGTTTCTTAAGGCATACCTTAAGGTTCTCCCTACATTTTTCCTACCTTTCTGAGTTCTGGAGAAAAACAGAAGACTCCTTTCTAAAGACATTTATACTTTTTACAGAACAGGGAGCCTTCAAAGAAATAATTCCATTTCCTAGCCTGTTGTTTTTTTGTTTTTTTTTTTCGGTACGCGGGCCTCTCACTGCTGCGGCCTCTCCTGCTGCGGAGCACAGGCTCCGGACACGCAGGCTCAGCGGCCATGGCTCACGGGCCCAGCCGCTCCGCGGCATGTGGGATCTTCCCGGACCGGGGCACGAACCCGCGTCCCCTGCATGGGCAGGCGGACTCTCAACCACTACGCCACCAGGGAAGCCCTCCTAGCCTGATTATTAAAGAAAAAAGTAATCCTTAAACTCCCCCACAATCCTTTCTAGTGAAGCAGCAATCTCTCATTTCCGCCAAGCTGAACACAGTGTGACTGAGCAGCCGTCTGAAGTGACCTGGATGTTGACTCTCGTACATCTTGAAATTAGTCTGAGGGAATCTGGGAGCCGGAGCTCAGTCACACGGAAGAGTCGCCATATGGACTAACCCTGCCTCATGTAGAACAAATAGGCCAACCCTCTAAAAGAGCAAGTAATACATGAGATATGGAAACTCTCCCAAGTTATTAAGAAGCCACAACCTTCTAGATATTAAATAGAGGGTAACGTTTTTACCTAAGAGTGTTATGATCTCACTGTCTGTTACTAATTTTTTTTTTAATCTGAGAACACACATGTGCTTCACTGTAGCAGCTCTGGCCACTCTAGTAACATATGTCCTTTGGTAGAGAATTTTAAGAGATACTGTCTTATGCCTATATAATAATGGGGTCATTCTATTATATATATGGTTTTGCATCTTTTTTCTAATTACATCTTGAACATTTCCCCATGTCATTTTATATTCATCCTAAATTTAATTAGAAATATCTTGATGACTATCTCTAAAAGTTATATCAATTTACAACCCTCCATCAACACGAATTTGAGGGGGAAAATGTTATCATTTAAATATTTTATTTAATATTTCCTTGATACACTAATAAGGCTGAACTTTTCATGTAACTATCCATACTTTATTAAATGTTAATGTGCTTCACTTACTTTCTGCTTGAGTGAGTACTTATCACTAAGAACATTTTCTATTAAGAAAGACTCATAAGAACATTTTCTATTAAGAATATTAATGCTTCTATTTTTCTTATTTTTTGCCAGCGTTTCTTCTCAGTTTGTCATTTGCCTTTTAGATTTACCTTTGATAGCTTTTGGAATAGATATCTAAAACTTTTACGTAAAAAAAGTATTTTTATATAAAAATATACATAACATAAATATCAAAACCACTCTATACATATTGACTTCTTTTCTGATTTCCCCCACCCCCTTCTCTGCCCTAAAAAGTCCTTTTCTGGTTTGTAAATATATCCATATGATTTCTTCTTACTTTTAAAAATTATTTCATTTTATGTATTTAACTCTTTAATTTAGCTGGAATTTATTTTGGTGTGCAATAAAAATTCAACTTATATTTTTCTCCAAACAGCTACTTCCATTGATTAACAGATTTTTATATAATTATTTTTATCATAAAATTATGTCATATTTGTAAAAACTCAAAAAGTTACCCATTATAAAGATGAAATATGTTTTGCTAATCCATGTATTCTTAGTTCTGGAAGTCCCTTAGAGAGTGTGTAGACCATCCTCCCTAAGAGATGAGAAAACTAAGGTCTGGACACACTGAGGGATTTGGGCCAACGCTTCACATACTGATACACAGTGGAAAGAGCCTCGGTCCCCGTGGCTTCCCGAAGACACTGTACTTAGGCAATATTCTTCAACTAAATCAATTTTCTCATTAAGTACTTAAAATATCAACGAACAGGGACTAATTAAGCCAATTCCAACCAGGAATCACCTTAGGTGATTTTCAAATTTTGATATGTACTAAAGCCTACGATAATAATAATGGACCACCAATATTACTCTTCTTTTCAAAATTCTTCTCCTTTTCAGTTTTTTCTAAGATATTGGAAGATGACTTTCAGCAACAGATATTACAACAGAGTTTAAGCACAGATGGCATACACAATGTCTAATGTGTGTTGATGTCAAGGACTGTTACTTTGAGATACACTGCAAAAAATTCTGAAAATTCAGAAAAATTTAAAGGAGAAAGTAAAGACCATCCATAATTATATTATCCAGAGAACAGCATCATTTTAACATTTTGTTTTATATCCTTTTAGGAATTTTCTCGTTGTGCATGTGCACACACACACGCACACATACCCAAATGCACACAAATTTATGCTACAAAAAGTGGGATTACACTATACAAATTTCCTTGTAAACCTTCTTTTCACCTAACGTCATATGCAGAGATCTTTCAAGTTAGTAATATAACTCCACATCATTGTTTTTAGTGGTTGTATAATATTCATTATAATATTCATCATGTGAAGCATAATTTAATTTTATTGATATTTAGAGTTCTGTGATGAACATTGTTTTAAAGACATCTTTTCTACCAAGGTTAACTTTAATGTTTTACATAGTGAACTCCATCCAACCTGTTATTCTCCATCAACAGAAAACATGAGACAGTACCAATGAACTCTCTTCCCAAAACAGGAAGACAACCTAGCAGGATCTAACTACCCCACTCTCCCAGTTTTGTTTAAATAACCTGAATTTTAGTTCCAAGTTGTTCATTTACCCCACATTATGAATCTCCTGCAAAATCCCTTTGTAACATTTGCATTAAGCATCACACACCATATTATTCGTAACCGAGATGTACATTTACTTCTTGGTTGTTCACTGCTCTCTCCTGTGTCTTTAAATCCCCTTTTCCTCTTTGTTTTCATTATTCTCATCTCTTTTTGTCTGGACACTTTCTCAAAAACTTTCTGAAAGGACACGAGTATCCAATTACTGGAAAATTTGTTTGGCCACTCGTCCATTTTGGTGACCTACAGACTCACAAATCACTTCACTTCAAATGTGTGTAGATAGACCTAATAAGTCAACAGATGCTTCATATTCCATGTAATGTTTTGACTAAGTGATAAATGTCATTTTCGGTGAATAGCGATGGGGCTGCAGCGCTTCACAAAATACTTACTTCAGCAGCTCCAGGGTTTTGTGATCGAGGGCGAGTCGGGGGTTTCCAGTCAGGTCTAGTTCTTGCAGTTTTGGAGGCAGGTTTTCTGGTAAAGTGACTTCGCTTAGCTCATTACAGCTCAGGTCCACGCACTGAAGGAACAAGTGGAAACACGAGGAGATGGCCTGGAGAAGTTGTTCAGGTAGTTCTATGCTCCTACTCGTTGCAGGAAAATCAGTGTGACCGTTCATTGTACTATGATGGCCAAACGCAGAAACTACATTTGTCTGCTATTCTGCCATAAACATTTAAAACAGACTTTGCTAAATGTAATTAAAATTTTACTTTCTTTGAATAACACAAATTCCACGTTCTTTATACTCCCCAGCTTCATCCTTTTAAGTTCATCTCTACATTTAAAAATTAAGCATTAACTGAAAAAGCCTAAAGATCGTGTCTCACTCACATTGTTCACAGTATCTCCGCATTTGCTGTGGCCATGAGGGTTACAGTTATAACATCAAGATGGAACTTTAAAGGGCTTGTCTTTGGTTTTTAAAACAAACCAAAAAACACGTAAAATGAGGAGAAGGCAGGGAACGAATATTCAAAATGGGAAGATAATTCAAAAGAAGCTGAATAAGAAAGTGGCGAAAGACTAGCAGGTGGGCCTGCCTACTATATGCACGGGAAAAAGGCAGGAGTCAAATATAGATCCTGCACTCCAGGCATCCAATACCTGGACTTTCCAACAGCCCTGCCTAATCTCACCTGGAAAACTGCCACAAAAAGGGTCAGCATACCGATTAGAACGAAAATTATGTGTTATCTGTGAATGGGAATAACACCACCTTTCTTGCAAAATGTAAGGCTTAAATGAGCTAAGTCCCAAAAGGAGGTGCTGCATTTCTGTTATGGGAGCGGGGACCAGGGTAGAAGAAGGATCACATGCACAAGAGAGAACAGTTGGCAATTTTTCTGATAAGAGAATGTGTAACCAACAACTTAGCAGAATGGGGAGGAAGCATTCAATTATCTGGCTTGAGCTGGTACCTTATTATAATATTTTAAAATGCCTAAAGAGCATATTAAAAATCTTAAGGTGGACTGAAAGGCAAACTGTATCCAAGAATTTGTCTTAAAAGTGGACAAATTCATCTTTATCTGGAAAATTTTTTAAAGAACTTAAATCTATTATGCATTGGGGAGGGGTAGAGACTGGGTAAAATGAAAACCTCTATTTTTGGAGAAATATATTCTCAGTTGAATTCAAACAATACAATGTTTCCACACAAATTGTTTCATACCCTTGCTCTGAAACAGTAGCAATGATATACTGTAATTTTTTTTATTATGAGAGCATTATAACCACATTATAAAAAGTTGGACAGAGATTAGAAAACTTACCGTTAAATTTAACACCTGAACACAACCAGTGTTAGAATTCTATTTTTGTTTCTTTTAGCCTTATTATTAATATAAAAAACTTTTAAAACCCATAAATGTAGGTACAGTTTCATTACATTTCACTTATTCTATATCTTCACTCCCAACACCTTTTATAGTCTTAATACTTTCAACAGAAGTACAAGAATTCACTTAACCTAAATGTTAATAACAGGGACATGGTCATCTCCTTTTTTTGTTTTTCCAAATATAAATAATGGTTGCATGAATAGCCAACTGGACTTTAATGAAACTCTGATAATACTGGTTCATAAGGGGCTATTCTGGCAGTATGGTCAGTATACATCAGTACAGATAAAACAACACATGGTGTCAATATAATCTCCTGGTGGTGATGAAACATGAGCTTAAGGCCTGACAGGTGTGGGCAACACAGAACGTAGGTGGTTGACACAAACGAATTCAGAGGTCAGAGCATGCATTACGGGGAAAGAGTAAAGACATTTTAGAACATTACTGAATTTTTTGAAATTGGTGAGCAATGTTTTTTAATGTTACCTCTAAAGATTTAAACTTTCACAGTTCTGTGGAGGTAAAATTGCTCATTCTTTAAATTACCAAATTATAAAATGAGTTCAATAGGGTATTCATTTATAATGTTGGTGATGGTAACGCAGATCTTATGAGATGGTGCTCACGCACTACCCCCGCCGAGGCCCATTTCATCACGAAGTCTTTAATTCACGGCAGTCAGTTCCCGTAGTCCTGTTCTGACCCACATCACGTTTCCCCTGGAGGATTTGCTTTCAGTCTCACTTCCCTCTGCTGCATTCCCCACAATGCTGTCAGGGTGATTCTCTGATGTGGTTTGTTCTATCACATCACACTCCAGCTTCAGTCTTTCTTTTGCTCCCTACTACCCTTCAATCTGCCACCAAAGTCCTCAGCACGTCAACTAAGGCCTCACCCCACCTTTCGCCAGCTGCTTCCTCACACTCTATATTCAGCTGCGTCAAAGTTAACTCTTGTGTGTGTCATGTTCTCATTTGTCTGTGCCTTTGCACTTGCTATTCTCTGTGAATGGAACTCTTCAAGCTATCCTTGCCTTCTACCTGGAAATCTGCCTTATTCTTTCAAGACTCAATGCCACTACAATGTCACTCAATTCCACTACAGCACCCGTTTCAATTAGATGTCCCTTGTTGTAAGTATCTGCTTATTTCTTTCTTTCACTAGACCATGAGCTCCTAGAGAGAAGGGACTGCCTCTTCTCCTCCTATATCCGAAGTGCAGTGCATTGCAAAGAATAGAGGCTCGGTAGATGCCTTCACCGAAAGGAGGAACAAATAAACAATCGATTGCCTGGCACTTGGTAAACTATTATTTGTTGAATGAATAAATGAATGGATCTTATAAGAAGGTTCCTCAGTAATTAAATCTCTTAGGATGGGAACTGAGATACACATGTTTAGGTTAAATTCAGTCTAGAATAAGTAGCACTGCAAAGCAATTGATACGTTTTAAAATGCTTTTGTTTCTGCATGAGAAGGAAACTCTTTAAGGGCAGATAAGCAGAGAAACACCTTTATATAGTTCTGCACATTGAAGGAGGTTTATTCCTAAAAATTACAGGACACGGGTACTTGGTGCCAATCTACTGGTGTCAACGCAGATAGTGACTGCTTTACTTACAAGTACTATTTGCTATTCTTTTAATAGTCCTCAACAAACACTTGTTCACTGAATAATTGTAACGGCGACCACTAAGAAAATAGAAAATTTGGAAGTGAGACCTGAGAAAAAAATTTAGCACCCACATATTCTATGTTGTTTAATGTATGTATTTATATTTAATGCACTAAAATTTTCTTGGAAATACATTGTTAAATAGAATATTGAATCTAAAACGTTATCATCCCCTCTTTCAGGCCCATTCTAGGACACAGCTAACAAAAATCACTCTGCTATAATACAAAACTCTGGTAAGAATACTCAAAAAAGAATTATCCAACCCTCAGAAAAAGTGAGATAACTCATAATTGAGAAGGAACTCATGATTTAGAGGAAATGACTACTAATACAATTATATATGAGTATAGGAAAATAATCAGTATCTTAAAGAAAGGGAATACAATGTGATGTATAGTTCAAGTGTAATTATCACAAAAGTTGCAATATCTTAATTATGATGATTCCTCACAAAACATTACTAAAGAAATAAGCATATCAATGTTCACAGCAGTGTATTATTCATTATCTGCCAAATAATTGCCTGGGCTGCCCCGAATCAGCAACTTAACAGAACTAGTGAGCTCTGAGGTTCTGCAACCCCCTTGCTTCTTCCTTCCTCAGACCACAGCTAGTCCCCCACCTCAACTGTGCTGCCCAACAGCTCTGACAGCTCCAAATGGCGGGGCTCCCACTCACCTTCTGCACTCCCTAGTCCTCACAAGGTGAAAGCCGCTGATGTATAACATGTTCCCCCTCCGAACAGGTTCACTAATTTCCATTTTGAAGTCAAAAGAAGCAAATACATCCAAGTACTCAACCAAAATAACATTTATTTAGCATCTACTAAACGGCAGACAATAAGCCAGACATCAGGGACCTCGAGAGAGATGGCAGACACAGTCCCCAGCCCGAGGAACTCCCAGGCTAAAGGGGGAAATGAACACCACTACCTACCTCCAGCTGCTATGATCAACGATGTGTACAAGTGTGCGTGGCTGTGACAGTGAAGGGGCAGCTACTGAGACCACAGAGAGGGCTTTCCAGGAGAGGATTTTTGTGAAGAATCAAAATTAAAGATAAAGAGGCAGATGGGAACAGGAGGGCATCTAGCAAGCACTGACAGCACGTGTACCAGGCAAGAGACAGAGTGATGCACGGTATACCAGGACACGAAGCAAGAGTGGTTGGTGTGGCTGGAGATGGTCGGGCCCGAGAGCAGAAGATGAGGCTGGAGAGGCAGGTAGGGGCCAAACGGTGAACTACAGATTGTGTCTTACGCTGAAGTCATCTATACTACCTCCCTCTCTCAGAGTTCTACAGGAACCGAACATTGTAGCTTTAGAGTAAAATACATGTACATACATGTGTAGTATTTCTCATTATGTAACTTTAAGTCAAATTCTCTTTTAACACTTAAACTACTACATATTCTTGATGTTGCAAAAGGCTAAGGCATCATCACTGTAGGAGGTTCACACATCTAAGTAAACCTATTAACTAAGAGAGCCAGTCTGAACCTTTTGCTTTAAACACAGACCCTAAAGCCAAGGTTGAAGTTCGGTTTTTCTATGTAATAGTGTATTTGTCTATAATTATTCAGGAATGCATATTGTTTAAACCTCCCCACCTTTCAGGAAGTTGCAAAAGAAGAACTTTAATTTGTTCAGCCTCTTCCTTTTAAATTTATATACAGTATCTGTGATTTTTCTCAACTGGATTTTAGAAACCTTATTGGCAACTACTTGACAAAAATGACAATCAGGATAAAACTTTGTTTTAAACAAATCCTCGATCCATCAAATAGCATTCCATTCCTCCAAATAGCGAATTCCCTTAAGCACCAAAATAAATTATTTATAAAATCTGACTTTAAGAAAATGCATCCTATATAAACTAAGCAATTCCTTTACCTCATAAATTTCATTACCTCATAAAATTGGTTATGTGTGCCCTTGGGGAGACTCAGTGGTATATCACAAAGTTACAGGACACCTGGCCCATGCTTCTGGGGGCTTCAGTGTTACTCAAAGATTATGGAGAGGAAGAGCCTTTATTTTTACATTAAAACTAAAAGAAATGGTAAAAAGTAGAACACAAAATTAGCATGTAATTTTAGATCAAAAAGGAGACTTCAAAGAAATTTATAGATGATTCCAGGCTGTATTCCAGATTTGGGGGCATATGAGCTCACTTCTCTTTTTCCTTACTAATAAAAGATTTTGAAGAGCAGGATAGTGACCACTTCACAGCCAACTTCTTTGAGGACTCATGGTCACAAATGCTCCTTTCTCCAGGAGCATCTCTAAAGGGATACTTTTAATATGCATGAGCTCACAGAGGACCAGTTCTTTATCTGTATGTACACATAACCCACTTCGTAAGATGCATGCAGTATTTCATTGTAAAAGACATGGCTTTGTGTTTAAAAGGGCTGCTGAAATACTTTTTAAAACTAGAGTTAAAAAAACAAACAAATTAGTCTGAGTTAATACATTATCCCAACTTTGAAAGACAGAGACTATGCAGTCCTAGCTTCCTGCTGGTGAGTCGCCAGTGAGGCAGGGAGAAAAGCGGCTTAAATGGCCATGTCCTGGTAGACACTGCTTCATTCCTTTTTCCTTAGCTCTTGTCCCAAACAGGAATGGATGCCAGATTCCCCAAATGATAGAAGAATTCCTAAATAACCATTACCCAGATTCCAGGACCATAATGACAATTGCTCCTGCTTCCTGGTTTTTGGATACTGCAGTTCCTAGATGACCTTTTAAGTCTAGTAGGTCAACTACTCTACCAAACTAGACATCTAACTGGCCCCTGATCTGTCTTTATTTCTATTATCCTACTTTCCAGAGAATTAATGCCTTTTCTTTCATCCATTCTGACCTAGCCGTTTCCCCATGTTCTTTGTGTCCTATGACTGAGCTGGTTCTCTCGCTCTCATCTCACTTTAGAAACAACAACATGGCTTGATTCCAAGGGAAATTCAACTTCCTGCAGCCATTGTTCTCAAGAGTGTGGCATATTAAAAATACTTCATACTCCATGAAGTGAAATAACAGTCCTAAAGACGAAGTCACTCAGCTTATCCAAGTGGTTTCTTACTGCACAGCACAAACATGAAAATAACCTTCTGAAGAGAATTTAAAACATTTTAAGAGATGCTGTTCACCCAGTAATCAGAATCAGGACACCGCAGGTAAATGGAAAATTTGACAAAAGCTGCTGATATACAGTGTTTAAATTTCAAACTTCATTCATTGTATGTGTCACACATTTCTTTCATCTGCTTAAACCACACTTCAGAAAAGGTAGGACCATGTCCCTAATTGGAAGTAACTCAACTAAAAGCTTTGGTGTTGTTGCAGAACTCCTACATGATCAACGTGACTGCGATGTGGTTTGGCGAAGGGCCCCTGAGGAAGAGAAGCCGAGTGCCACACCCGCGGCCACCTCTGCTTTTCAGGTCCATCAGCGCTAGCAGCCTACGTGGGGACCTCGGCCTGGGACCAGCCAAGCCAAGTCTGGCTTCTGTGGTGATTGAGAGCTGACCCGTATCCAGAGGGAGGTCTGTCTATTTTAGAATCAGAACAGAACATGACCTGCTCCAGGAACACAGGACTGGTGGTGGGGTTGGGAAGACTAATTTGAAAGTGCTAAACAAAGGTGAAGACAATAATATCAATACTAAGGAACAAAACGACTATGACTCTGGGTGCACTTGAGCTCATCGAAAAACTAAAAAATATATTTTTTTCCTACGAATTTATATGACCTTCCTGCCCAAGTACAGAATTTGATGCCTGATGATCACTTTAACAGATCTCACCAAATGCACCAAAATGAGAAAAGGCCAGACCTAAATTTTATCCAAGCATAGGGGATGCATATAGTCTCTGTTCTAGGGGTACATGAATAATGGCCTGATTTTACAAGTTTAAAAAACTACATTTAAAAAAATAATAAATAAAGTAAAATAAAAAACTATATTTTAGCATATATATTTTAGTAATAAAACTTGTTTACCCTTTAAATGATAATTGGTTTTAAAGCTTTGGTAACAAAGCAGTGAACAAGCACTTTTCTTTAATGTCTGAAAAGATGAGACTGCTCACAGAGAACTAGCTAAATATACCAGGATCTTATCCCTCTTTAAATTATCTGTTAATGTTTATAATTGCAATGATCTTCATACCTTTTATGAAATACTTTACAATTATTGTACTTTATTTTCAAGAAGCAATAAGAATACAATCTAGGATTATTAACTCAATGATAATATTTTAATAGCGGCTGGAGTATTTCAACTTAGGAAAAAAATGATTTCTTTTCCATTAGAAACATGCTTTAGGGCTCAGTTTGCAGTCAAGACTCTCAAAGGTATTTTATCATCTGTTTACAGCAAATATTTTTTACCAGGAATTTTCTTTTGGATGGTTTATTTATTTATTTTTGGCCACACTGCACGGCATGAGGAATCTTAGTTCCCCAACCAGGGATCGAACCCGCGCCCCCCGCATTGCAAGCACGAAGTCTCAACCACTGGACCGCCAGGGAAGTCCCTTGGATGGTTTAAATCTGCATAAATACTTATACAGCAACTTAAAATATTCTCATATGAAATAACACTAAAATATCATTTCGGAGTTCTCAAACAATATAACTACTACTTTTTCAATACCACTGTCTGTCCAGGGCTGCAAAGTTTGTACTTTGTACATAAAGGAGACTTGATACTGCTCACCGCACCCGCCTCCCCGCCACAAATAAAACCCCAGCAACAAAATATCTCTTGGTAATGGAAGAGCTGGGTCAGAAACACTGGACATTTTTAACATAAGGAAAATGCTAAGCTACAATATCTGGGGTTAAAAATCAAAGAACAAAAGAAGAAAAACTGTTAAAAAAAAAAAAAGTAATACCAAAAGTAAAATTTGAAAAGGAGCTGTAAAGCAGGGTTACAGGGGAAGGAATTAAATGCAAACACGAGGGCACCAAGTTTAGAATCCAGGAATCCAAGCAAGGGTCTAAGAGAAGATTTGCTTTCATAGAGCAACATTCGTATTTTGCAAAATTTAGTCAAAACTTGAAAAGTTTAAACATCTATCTGTATCTGTATTTTAAACCAGATACTTAAAAAAAAAAATCTACGATTAAGAGTTATATAACATTAAAAGACAGGTGCAGAAAGTAAGACCAGCAAACAGGAGGTTAATCTTGAGACCTCGGTGCACAGAGACCTGTTTAATGAGGCCCCGTGACAGACACCACACCCCCCACGGAGTAACAGGCAGTGGAGCAGCCCCTGGAAAGCTTAGCTGTCAACACTGCTCCTGCGATGGAAGCAAAGAAGCATTTGCTTAAGTGACAGATTTCTTGGATTTTGTGGATCATCAGCCAGAACAGTTGCTCCATATAATCAACATCAGAGTTGAACCCCATCGAGGTCTTGTAACTAATTATAGTTAACATTTACCGAGCTCTTACCAGGTGCCACTTCTATTTCAAATGCTTTACATGTATTATTTCATCTCATCCTCACAGCAATACTGTAAAGGAAGCACTGTTCTTTCCCTCATTTTACATAGGAGGAAACGGAGCAATTAAGCAGCTTTTAGTTGGGATCCACCTCTAGATCTGTCTTCCTTCAGAGCCCCACCTCTTACCTACTGTAAAAGGTATATAAAGTAAAAATAAAACATTTCTGCTAGTTAACAGTAAGTATTCTAAAATGACACGGTCATGTATGAGGTGACGGTGCGCTCACAGTAAAATATTTCATGGCTTAAGCACACACACACACGCACACGCTTATCAAATGGCTTGTATACACCTCAACCATGTAAATGTACAAAACTCCTGTGGTGAAAAATTATTCATGCTATTCAAAGTGTCTTCAAATAGGAGATTAGAATATGCTCCTAGTCTATAACCAGAATTACTTTTTATTAAGCACAAAACTAATCATCAGAAATGCTAAAATGCAAAATGAAAGAACTTCTTACTCTTTGCTCCAAAAAAAAAAAAAAAGAATAAAAAGTTGTTAGATGGTTTTCATTCTAGTGAACTGGTTTCGTCCGATGAGACTGCCCTGAGTCAGGAGCCAGGAACTGCGGAATGTCTCTGCCACCAACTTGCTGTCTTCAGTTTATAGAAACCACTTTCTTTTCAGCACCTCAGTTTCCTCACCTACCAAATGGGAATACTATCTGTTCTGTCAGGTTTCATTAAATTGAAGTGAATGCTTGGTAATGGTAACAGTAATGAGACTACATCTATATAGGGAATTATTACTAATTGGGTGCTGGGGTGGTGGATGCTATTTAATTAGGGGAGTTGGGGGGAGGGGTGTGCAGAGGTACTGTTAACTATCTCAAACTACTATCAAACCTGATTCAGTCTCTGAGTCTCATAACCACCCTGGAAATAAGTAGGACAAGTATTGTTAGACAGATGGGAAAGGGTTAGGTGGCTATGTGGCTAGTTAGGGACAGAGCCCAGAAGACAATTTTCCCCACTCCCAGTCCAGTGTTTTTTGATCACTGTTTTTTTTTTTTCCCTCTGCCGACTCAGAGGTGTAGCCCAGTGCTGAGGAAGGACGGAGCAAGGACAACAGAGAAATCTTCATTCTGAGGAAATCTAACAAGGGTGCGAACATCCTGAACCGATGAACTAGAGAAAACAAGTCTCTTTGTGGACCTGAAGCTTGGAGTTTATGGAATCGACCCACGTACCTTGATTTCTGGGAGCTGCATAACTTCAGGAAAGACCTCGATGCAGTTGGAGTGAGCGATCACCGTGTGCATGCGCCTGCAATTCATGATCGTTGTCGGGACGGCCTTCAGTTTATTCCCACTGATGTCAATTTCTTCAAGTTCTTCCAGCTTTGCCATTTTACTGAAAGAGAGAAAATCCAAGGGTGGGCAGGTCACAAAGTAATTATAAGGAAATTTAGAAAGAAAATAATAGATAATGAGAACCAAAAGGTAATTTACTATGACTGAAGATTCTTTAAAGATTCACTTGCACTAGTCATTTTAACAGACAAGTTTTTCACTACTGTTTTTGAGTATCAAAGTATTTTGATACCTCCTTTCTTGTTACAAAACAAAAACTCTTAACTTCAGCTCTTTGAATTGGCAACAAGAAGAAAAATGGACATCCTTTTCCTATGAAAACTCTGTGTGTGAATTGAGTTATCCTGACAACAATCACTTTACTATGTAGCTTAGTCTGAACTCCAGTGAAAATCCTACCCAAATGGGTCAAAAGCTGGCATTAATCTAATCTATGTGCTTTAAAAGTGTGAGAGTATTATTTCTTCGTATTGGCACTGAAACCTCAAGGGAATATATAGAGTAGAAAAGGGTATGGTTTATATGAAGATATGCTTTCTCCTGAAACCCCACTCCCCAAATTCCTTGGACATCCCTTGTGATAACAAGGTGGTCATGAGAAGCAGGATGCCGGAAGGTGATCTGGATCATCTCTCGACCTCTGGCAATGCCCAAATTCAATCTGGACCCAAAAGAAATTTCTCTCAACTCCTGCTAAACACCTACAAAGAAAGAATCTTTCTCATCTTACCTTAATAACAAGTCCTAATGTAATTTAACACTTTTGTTTAAGAATGTCTTGTATTGTTCAATCTTAACCTATAATGTAGAATTACTATTTAATTACATTAATCAATAATTACAGTAACTCAATAAAGAAAAACTCCAGAATTAGGGTTTCTTATATTTTCTGTAAAGCTGGAGGGAAAAAACCCTCTGCCTCTACAAACCTATAATGCATCTATCACTCCTCTGGCCCTTTTCCCACCACTTGTGAAGGTGGAATCTAACAAGTGCAGGATTCCCAGTGAGTGCGACTCAAACTTACAATCTAAATCATTTAGTTTAGAGTTATTGGTATCTCCTCTCCTTGCTGTGGTTTCATTTGTCACAATAAACCTTTTAAAAAATTTAGCAAGAAACACTTTATTGCTTTTCTTTCTGTTTTCTCTCAAAAATAAAGGTTACCTTATTTGCTTCCTTGAAAATAAATATATGCCGAAGATACAAGAACTAAGTTTTTATCTTATGAAATCAGATCTTTTAATATCATAAACATTCAACATGGTATTAGGATATGCTACAAACAACACTGTATGCACAGACTGTGAAGTAATCCATCTGTGATAGCCTGCATTTGTAAGATTATCATTTGAATATGTTGTCATCATATTGTGAGAAGAAATGTGGAGAAACCAATGAGTAACAGGCACGAAAAAAGATTGAGAGTATAGACATCAGGTCCAAGAAAGAAAATATATCAAAGAAGTTTCTATCCCTCAGCATAGAAAGGAGGTGGTCAAAAAAAATTCTCTGTAGTTAGGGTGATTACTACTGGCATGGGTCAGTGGGGGATACCCTCAGAATTTGAGCTGATGATCATTTCTCCTGCTGGCCTTAGTCATTCACCATCAAATGAGGACCATGAGCCCTTTCAGAGATATTATTGTTATGTGAGGACTATGTTTTCTTCCAAAAATAACATCTCATTCCACAGTAAAAGAAAAGTACATTAAAAGAAAAAAAAAAGAAAGAAAGAAAAGCTTAATCAGTAACATCAAATGAGGGGGAAAAAGTAAAGAAATAAATGTATACTACAAAAATAGAGTAATACTTGAAGTCAATGCATATTTGGGCCTCCCTCCTTTAGTAAGGGTTTCAACAGACTGGTATCCTTGATGCTAGCAGAGGGAGGCTGTCCCCGTATTTTGCTTTGGCCCAGTGCTAAGTCGCAGTTAGCAGCAGAATACCAGAGGGGTTAGTGTTTGCTTCTTTGATGTCTGGGTGTGAGTTCTAAGACCTAACTTGTTAAAGCTTCACTCAAGGCAAGATACAATGCCACTGCTCCCCAAAATTAGAAATCAAAATTAAAATAGACTTAAAAGTAGAATTTTCTAAGAGCCATAAATTATTTGTAATGTCACAGTTTCTAAGAATGCACAGGCCACCATTGCTTTCTATACCATAAGCATAAATACAAAAGCTATTAGCTAATTAGAACCTTCAGGTTCCTAGTTTATGTTCTAATTCTCACACATCATACTAGGTTAATCATTTTTTTTTTTAATTTGACTGGTTAAAAGGAAGCAAAAGAAAAAATATACCTGCTAGATGACATGCCTTATTTCAAAATCATAAGAACATTCTAGCAATTGGGTCCTTGGATACATTCATATTAGAAAAATGAACACACCTCTCTTTAGGGGAATGCTGACAATGGCTTATATAAAAGACACTGTGAATAAGAATCAGGAGGAACAAGCTTTACATTATCTGGGAAATAAACATGTTAGTTTTTGCCTTTCCATCTATGAATCCATTTTCAGAAATGCAATGAAGGATGTCACTCTGTAATCTTCTTTTACCTTGCTGGAAAACTCTGAAGTCGGTTATAGG
This sequence comes from Tursiops truncatus, assembly GCF_011762595.2. Classification (NCBI taxonomy): domain Eukaryota; kingdom Metazoa; phylum Chordata; class Mammalia; order Artiodactyla; family Delphinidae; genus Tursiops; species Tursiops truncatus. The sequence goes on along the minus strand of NC_047046.1, from coordinate 75,920,471 downwards.
CCATGTGAAGAATCTTCAGATGGGGGTGCCCTGTTAACAAGGGTACACATTTATCTGTGAGGTTGTTATTTGTCAAATACAACTCCTGTAAGACGCTGTTTGTCTCTTCAGAAAGTGTGGCTGGAGGAAGGGTTTCCAGTTTGTTTGCAGATGCATTCAGGAATCTCAGGCTACAATGACAAAAATGCAACAGAATCCCACTGATAAGCCACAGGTCTAGTCCAGAATCTTCAACAAACCTAGAATTTTTCTGATTGATAACTGGCATATTAGAAACTGGGTTTAGAAACATGAATCTAAAGGTAGGTCTTGGCATGGAAGCAACCTAAATGTCCATCGACAGAGCAATGGATAAAGAAGATGTGGTACATATGTATACAATGGAATATTACCTAGCCATAAAAAAGAATCAAATAATACCATTTGCAGGAACATGGATGGACCTAGAGATTGTCATACTGAGTGAAGTAAGTCAGACAGAGAAAGAGAAACATCGTATGATATCACTTATATGCGGAATCTAAAAAGAAATGATACAAATGAACGTATTTACAAAATAGAAACGGACTCACAGACTTAGAGAATGAACTTATGGTTACCGGGAGGAAGGGTGGAGGGAAGGGATAGTCAGGGAGTTTGGGATTGACATGTACACACTGCTGTATTTAAAAAGGATAACCAACAAGGACCTACTGTATAGCACAGGGAACTCTGCTCAATGTTATGTGGCAGCCTGGATGGGAGGGGAGTCTGGGGGAGAACAGATACATCTATATGTAGGGCTGAGTTGCTTTGTGCACCTGAAACTATCACAACGTTGTTAATTGGCTATACTCCAATATAAAATAAAAAGTTTAAAACAAAAAAAAGATAGGTCTTGGCTTTGGCAGGCATACAGATATGTGACTCCACTGTCCATCATGAACACAGTAGCTATCTGTATGTGTTAACTACAAAGAGAAATCAATTTTTATGGAAGCACAAAGGTGAGAGAAAGTGATTAATTTTATAGCTGGTGGGGAGTCGAAGGGATAGTGATAAGATAAAATTAATATTCTGTCTTAAGAAAGAGAAAAACAATTGCCTATTTTAAAATAAAAGAGCTCTTATAGTAATAAAATAATTAGACATTAGATCACAATACAACTAAATCACATAGTGACTAAGTCCTTTTCAGTATGATGCCCGAACCATATTTTACTGACATATATTCACAACTGCAAGGGATAATTTACTCCGTAGTAAAATAATGTAATACTATGTAGTAGTGAAAATGAAGAACAACTACATGTATCAATAGGATGAATCTCACAGATATAATATTGAGTTAAAGAAGCCAGATACCAGAGGATACACTGCATGATTCCCTAATTATAGAGTTCAGAATCAGGCAAAACTTATCTGTGGTATTAGAAGTCAGGGAAGGGAAGCAGTGTCTAGGAGACAGCTTCTAATTTTTCCAATATGATAACATTCTGGTTCTTGATCTGAGTGCTGGTCACATGAGTGTGTTCACTTTGAGAAAATTTATCAAGTGCTACAGTTACGATATGGTCCCTTTTCTGTATCTATATTATACGTCAATAAAATTTACATTAAAACAAGATGTATATGCTACCAGTTATCCAAATGATAGAGTGAACAATAGCTAAACTATGAAGAATGTTTTTACACCTGAGATAACTAAAACTGTCAAAAACTGTGTAATTCCTTCCATAGTTATTGTGAAACACAGATAAATGCAAAATGCAAAGCTGGGGAACTGAAACAGAATCCCTGCTGCGATCAGGTTCCAAATCACTGGAAAGGGAGAGAGGGACAGAGCAGGAACTGTGCACGGCTCAGCAGACAACCCTGCTGCTTCACAGTGGATCTCCACCACGTGTGTCCCACAGTGAAGCTGCAGTGACCCGAGCGTGGAGAACATCCAGCCCACAGGACTCACCTGCCATGGTTGCCAAGGTCAAAGCTGACTTGTCCCCCACCCCTTACCTAGAACTACCCTGTTAATGAACTGCCTTTCTCGTTTCAAAACCACCCAGGTTTGAAATGTTCAGCATTCAATTCAGGACTATTTTACCATATGTTAGTAAAAAAGAATAAAATCTTCCTTAAAAAGGAAGACTCTGGAATACCAGGTACAGTTATTTTTAATCTTGGATAAAAAGAAAGCTTTGTATTCGGGCGTCATCACCAAAACTGTCATCCCAAGCCCTCAGTCCACTAACTTAATACTCTCCAATCTTGCGACCTCCACACACTTACACACACACGGCCCAACTCCACTACTTATCTAAGGAAAAGCAGCTTCCCCAAAATAGAACATTTTCCATTAAAGAAACATGTATTCCGTTGACATTAAAAAAAAAAAGGAAGTTAGAAAAGGCTGTACAAAAAAAAAAAGAAAAGAAAAAGTCTGTACAGACCATAAATAGTCATGGGAAATTATAGTCGTGTGTGCTACAGAGAAGAAAATAAAGGTCATTCATGCAGTTTCTGAAATGGTTTTGACATAGGACAGAAACCCCTTCCAGCACCATAGTTCTTTAAAGTACTTTTACCAGTCTCATTTGTATCACCTGACTTAAATACCCTGTTAAGATTTCTTCAGTATAGAATTAGAAAAAATTAAAATGCATTGCCCTAAAACATCTTGCAATGGGGTTGGCTGGGAAACTCTGACAATCTCATTAAAATACAATTCTCTAGGAAATATGTAGTTATAGATACATGAAAAGAAAAGAAAGAAATTAACTCATGAATATTTGCATATTTTTAGGCCAGAAAAAGAGGGAAAGTTGCTTTGAAAGGAAAAAAGACTGACTAGTGAATGCTCACCTAGAAAACTGCAAAAGGGACTTTAAAAACGCCTTACAACATCTGATGAAGGGAAGAGAGGGATTTCCAAAAAGACTTGTCCCCTCATCTTGTTGAAATTTGCCTGTATTGAAGTTTATACTCTTTATGGGAAACGGGGGGGGGGGGAATCCTGCACCCTCCACTCCAGGAAATGAAACTAAGTTGAAACTACATGGGCTGGTTCCAAAGGATTTAGTTTGAATTGAATAAAGCCTGACTGAATCATCGTGTTAGTTAACGGTCAAAGAGCAAACAATTGGGCTAAAAACATTTTTGATTATAATAGTCTCCGGGAAATTAAATTCAATACCAATCCTTTTAAAAATAAAATACCTGTCCCACAACCTCACGTTTCAGCAGGAGGCAAATTAAGTTGGTTTAATCGTCTGGGTGTTGTATTTCCATCAGAATGAGCAACTACTTTAATTTTGCAAAATTTCTCCAGTATGGGTAACGATTTTACTCAATAAATATGGTGTATAACCCCACCCCCTGCTTTCAAAGCCTCCCCAAAACTAAATTCCTAAAGCACTGAGTTTGGTCTCAACTCAGTATGATATGAGAGAACTTCCTCAAGCTTTTCCCTTATAGGTTTTTGTAATAACTCTATAAAAGACTTGTTTAATGTGCCATGAGAGTTTCATCATAGAACCCTCTTCACTATGCAACCCTCTTACAATCATTAGAGAAAAGCAGTAACATATCACTTTTTCTCATTTGTAAAGTGCTCTCTAGAGACCACAGCTCTTTCCTATTTCCTGTTTCACTTGATTCTCCCAACATCCCAGAGATGCCCCCCTTATATTTCACAGAAGACAAACTGAAGCTGAGAAAAGTCAAATTACCTGGCTGTTGTTAAATAGTGATTAGTGTCAGAGCCAGAAATAAACCCAGATCTCACCAATCTCAGAGTCCACTATTTCCTACAAAATTCAACTGATAAAAACAGTAATAATAAAACTTTCCTGAGGACATTTTCATAGGCCTTCTCCAAAAAAGCTGGAGGCCAAGCAGGGCACCTGCTGGGTAGTGTGAAGACCACATGTGCACAGCGCTTCAAACTCCATTCCTAAAATAACTTAATAAATAGCACAGTACTCAAAAACTTTTCTTAGCAGGAAGTGCAAACCTTGTAGAGAAAAGACTCACATACAACTCCTGCCCTGAAACATTTGGAAAGTTGCCCATGACAGCAGTGAGACAAATCCACTTCTTGCTTCTTGAGCAATTACTCTCTTCTTCCCTGGCACATTCTGTTCCGTCTGTTCTAGCTCATCTAGGTTTTTTTGTTTTGTTTTTGTTTTTCAGTAATTCCCAGCACACCCTTAACTTTTACAGCCAAATTCTGTCCTGAAACAAAGCACAGGATTTGGTACCACAACAGGTCTACCTATTTGCAGGCATACCAGGCATTCTGCATTCAAATGATTTTTCTGCACATCAGTACTGGGACTTGTAAGTCTATTGAAAATGCAAAAGGTTAAGACCCTAAGCACAGCAAAATTCTTTGACTTTTATACAACTCCCTGATTTCTGGCCCCCAAAATCTTCCAGAGGTGCCAAACAAAATGCTCTAAATTCCTTATCATTTGCCCATACAACACAACGCTTTTGACAATTTCATCTATTGATATCTTCAGAAGACTGATAGCTCTTAAAGCAGGGGCTTTCAAACTTTTCATTAATGGCAACCAAGAGTACAAAATACATTTTACATGACCACCCAGTACAGATGCGACATATACATGTGTAAATGAAACAAAAGTTTCTTGAAACAATACTTAACCTTACTCTATCTTACACTGATATTTTCTATGCCATTTTTTTAAGTGCTGGTAGAAACCCACTAAATTACTACACCTCACTTATCAGTTTGAAAAAAGGACGCCTATTATTCATTGTCTAGCAACATCACATAACAGTGAGGATTGCATGTGAAGAGAAAGTGCGTACGTATAGCCTAACAGAACTCACACACTATTATTTTGAAAGATCTGAAAATCTGCCTGGCTTGGGCAGTAAAGATCATAAGCCTACAGGGCAAAGGAACAAAGGTTACACAGACGTATGAACCGTTGAACAAGAACTCGAAAAGAATTAATTTTAAAAATTAAGTATAATTAATTAAGAATTAGTTAACATTGATGTAACACTATAAATTAATCTAGAGATATCCTAATTTCATCAATTATACCACTGATGTTCTCTATCTGGTCCAGAATCCAATTTAGGATCGCACATTCCATTTCCTTATCATGCCTCATTTGTCTCCTCTAATCAGTCTTAATTTAGATTTGTTTGATGTTTTATCATCATTAGAATTTAGAATATTGTGATGCATTTCTGGCAAAAACACATAGAAGTGATGTTGTGCCTTTATTCCTGAAGGTATGTGATGCTCAACTTCAACTCCCAGATATTCTTATTAAGTAGGTCAGCGTAAGTCTTCAAAAATCTATAGAATTAAGAATTCTGATGATTGGCCAAGTTGAGTCAGTAGAACTGAGATAAGGGCCAGAAATCTGCATGTTTAGTAAGTAATCTAGGGGATTCTGAACACACTCTGAGAAACACTATTTTATGTCACTACGGCTCTCAAAACATCAGAACTTCCCAAGATAGCTCTCTTCCCTCAGGAAAAATAGTGTAGGCATAACTTAGCTCTTCAAAATGCCAGAAATATCTATCTTTGCCAAAAGCCACCAGTTGTCATGGTTAATCGATCACGCTCTCCCAAATTTTCTATTCCCTTTTAGTCCCCTTGATATTTACACATATTCTGTCTGAGTCACTAAAACTTATGGTCTGTAATGTGACTAATACTCTGGGGATATTTTAATAATTACCATGTACTTCATTTGTACATACACTCTCCCCATTCCCATCCCCTGAAAATACCTTGTTCTGTTCCAACCAAGGATAAAAACAGACCCTAATCCCCACCCACAGTAGGAATCTATAACTCTCCTCTAAAGGGCCCATTGTGACTGACCTCATCACGAACAGCTCTCTGGCCATGATGTGAGAGTGCATATGTGAAATGGACAGGGAACCAGCCACTGCCGAGATTTCAGAAAGGACAGAAGGATGGCAGCACCTCATCCCTCCAACCTGGTGACCCACGGGGAATATCTACTCCCACTCTTGCCCATCTGTTGATGAAAACCGATTATCTGAAACTCTTTTGGGGGTTTCCATCAAGAAAATTCTCAACTCTAAGCAAAAAGGGATAAAATGAGAGATCTAGGCCGGTAAGATCCAGATTAGAATACTTGCCAGTTCCCCTCACAGAACCAAATCCTGCCCTGACCGCAAGATACAAAATCACAGTCAACATCTCAGCAAATATGGTCTAACATATTTTACATCTGTCTATAGTTTTTGAGCTGCCAGTCAAAAGAAACAAAACTCAAAGAAGAATATGGAGCGTAAACTCCAATTGTATTAAATTGTTGATTCAGGTCATAAGAATTTTAATAAAATCGGTCTGAAGTTTTCAGAGGAAGATAAAGATATCACTAAAAGTCATCTAATTTAAAGTAGATTCCCCTCTCTTATCTGGTTACCTGCTACCAGGTAAAGCAGATTAAAATATACCATTCTAAAGCTGTAATATCTCAGAGACAATATTATATAATCAAAACCATGACACTGTGTTTTAGCAGAAAGATTCAGAGCTAAAGAAATCTCCTTAGAAAGAGAGTTTAAGTTCAGCCTTTTGCTGTGTCCAATAAAACATGTTTTTCTGACAGTTCTCATGAAGCTTCCAAGCACAAGTTCTACTGAGAGAACAAACAAAACCATTTTTAACTTATGAAGACTTGTATTCAGGCCTTTTCCTCAGTTATATAACCAAACACAGAACTGGTAACAATAATTTATTACCACACAAAAAAAAAAAGGAAAAAGAAAAAGTGAGCATCTATATATTTTTTAAGATTTGTATTATGGAGCAAACGGAATGGAAGGAGAATTGAAGCAGTTTCATTACTGCCTGGGGCTATCTGCCAAACACAAAGCCCTGTATTATACAACAAAGTGCTGTTCTTCATACCAGGAGCCTAAATTAAAAGCAATCCTATCATTTTCCTTCTCCTTTACCCTCTCAACCCCACCTTTTATTACAGTTTATTGTGCAGTCATTTTAAGCTCAGCATTAGGTTGTAAGCTCCTTGAGGGTAAAACCGATGTTAGTCATTTTTCAATTCCCTGCAGTACCCAGCACAGTGACTTAAACTTACAAGGTCAGTAAGACATTGGCCATCCTGAACCATGTAAATGAAAACAAATCACAACTGAAACCACCTGCAAAGAGCTTGTGAAGATTCTTTCCTAAAAAACCCTCTTTTAATACTAAAAAGCCCTCTTTTAATATTTTAAGCTTCATGTTTTCTAGGTTGGCCTGCTCCCACAATAGTCAGTAGTAGTTTATTCCTTCCCCTCAAGCTAATCAAACCAAATATAGCTCTACATTTTCCTGAATGTAAATTATGCCTCGATTAAAAAAATTTTTTTTTAATTTAGAAAGAGAAAACCTCAGTTATTTAGGTTTTGGAAAGGGTATAAATAGAAAAAGTATTATCCCTTTAAGAAGCAGTAAATAGTTTGGTAAAGCATAGGGAATAGAGTCAATATTTTTATCATAACTCTGTATGATGTGTAATCTATAGAAATATCAAATCACTATGTTGTCTACCTTAAATTAATATAATATTGTAAAAGTCGACTACATTTCAATTTTTAAAAGTTCTATCTTTCTTGTCTTCCAACAAGTGAAATAATACAAGAATGTTGTTCAAAAAAGATCTCATCGACTTTACCCCACCCTCTTTATAACCCTATCTGCCTGAGAGAACCAAACCTCTTAACCTTTCTGACTCAGAGTCATGACAATAAGGTCAGTTGCTACACGAGGCTGGAGATGAGGTTATTGCATTGCTTGGAAAACAAAGGCACTGGAATATGCCTTCTTGGAAAAGTTTCTTACTTCTGCCTCTTTTGGTCATTTGCTTTTCTCTCATAAAATAAAAGCAGGATGCTTGCTCTTTCTAATTCACTCAGCCCCTTACTCCAGCACTTTCCTGTGCTGGAAGGGCATCTGGCACGGCCTGCCCTCCTCCCAAGACCTACAGAGGCTGCCTACTTCCCCCGCACCAGCCCCTATTTTCCAAAATGCAGCTGGCTTTGGATAGGCCCATTTATTCAGACTAGGGTATTTCTGCCTAAATGCCTTTAGCTTACACTGTAGGCTCAGCTTATTCTGCTCTCCTTGATAGCAATGTTCCCTTTCAGTGGCTCAATTCAGGTCCTAAATTTTCCATACTGCATGACCAGAAATATTCTAGTTCATACAATCACCCCTTTTCCAACATACAGATTCCATTGGGACTGTACAGTATAGACAACAAGGGAAAACCTGCGCAGGGCCACAAAGTCAACAGTCCACGCAGCGGTTCTTGACCCTGGGAGTCAGCAGAATTGCCTGTGGAACAATCTAAGTTAAAGTTGCCCCTCGCAACTGCTCATCTGAACATGAACACACAGTCTCCTGGACCACACTGTGAGCGACCTCAGGCACACATGGTCAGATCTGGCTGGCACCAGGGAGACTCAATGACTGCTTAGGGACGCCTCTAGAGAACAAAAAACATATTCAAGTGCCCCTTTAAAATAAAATTCTCAGAAATGAATAAAGAATGATTATTATCTATTGGAGAGTTTCAGCACTATTTACCTACTCTACTAGCCATGACCTTATAAGACTCAGATTCAAAAATGGTTTTAACTCACTCAAAGACTCCTAAAACCCGAATCCATCTCCCTTTTGGTTTCTACCGATTCAGTGTAGATCCCCCAGGAGAACAAGTGGATTCTCATCATAAAACTGCACCCAAATTTTCCCTAGTTAGCCTTATGAAAGAAAACACAAGGCTACAACATGACATAGAATTCTCCGCAGGGGAAGAAACCAAATCCCATAGTATTCATAACAATAAGAAACAGGTCTAGAGCTACCCATAGGCTGTGCATTGTCCTTTGATATGAATGCAAAAGCAAGAACAATTCTTTAAATTATCTTGAAATATTGTTCTTTTTGTCAGGGGAATGACTTAGCACCAGTCAATTACAATGTAACAATCCCATTTCCCCACAATTCCATTATTTCTCAATAATTATACCAGTAGGAATTCATTGTAACTTACATTAAGTACAGAGAATAAATTTTTTTTTAAATGAGGAAAACAAAGGAAAAGGAAAGGAATGCTGGACATGTTCTCTATCTTGATCTGGGTGATGGCTATGGGGTATATATGTATGTAGAAGTTCACTGAGCAGTATGCTCAAGAGTTGTACACTTTTTGACTGTAAGTTACATCTTGATAAAAAGATTTTTTTGAAAAAGGAACAGGAGAGAAAGAAAAAAATGCAAATCCAAGATCAAGGGTAGTATTTAAAATTCCTTAAATTTTTTACCTTTCATTAACCAAATATTTATTGAACATCTTAGAAAGGAACCCTCCTATACTGTTGATGGGAACAATTTCTTTAAATACTTAGTAAACAAGTCATTTAGAAAAATTCTCTTCGTTCAAAAAGAAAATAGTTTAAATGCAAGGGTAAACCTGTGGTAAAGATAAGACGATTGGTAAAAAAAAAAAAAAAAAAAAGTAAAACTCTAGGAAAATCTATCTCTGTCACCCAAAGTCATAAATATGTGAAAGCAAGAACAGAGAATCCTAAGGTAATTACACTAAGCCTAGAGCGGGCTGCACGAGTTTTGACCAGGCAGCAAACTTCCCACCCTTGTTTTTATAACGACACCTCCACAGCTCACGCTTACGCACAACTCAACCCACTTAAGGAATCAAAATTAAAGAAGCAGAGAAATTAAGAGACTCTCTAGGATATTCCTGCCTCTATTTCCTACAAAATGGTGACAGAAGTGGCTGGCAATACCATTTTCTTCATAAATCTAGGACAGATAGATAGTCACAAGGTCCACTTTAAATGGTCTGAGATCACCTAAGATAAGAATGCTAATTAGGGGGCATCTTACAAGTCGATGAACAACCAAAACAAAGCAGCAGCTTTACCTGTCGGCCTTCATCAGAAGGTTGGGTGGCAGCTCCAGGAGCTGGTTGTGCTGCACATCCAAGACCTCCACTGAGGTTCTTTCTAGCCTTTCGGGAAGCCTTGTCAGCTGGTTGTGTCCCGCCAGTAGTTTCCGGAGACTACTATTACAAAATAAGCTGTGCAAACAAGGACAAAGACAGAAGGAAACTTACTGAGAGCTCATTTGGGATGAAGTTTTCAAAATGAACAGGAGTAGGAAAAGACTTAAAATCATCTAAGAAACCTAAATTCATTCAGAGCAAGTGCAAATTCACTGTAACGTAAGCTCAAAGTTGGAGCTGTTCATACTTCAGTACTTTCCATACTTAAAAAAAAAAAAGGGGGCTGGGAAAAACTATGAAAAGGAATATTTAACAAAGCAGCTCTACTTAGTGAAAAAGAAAACGAGTTTCATAGAAGACACCAAAGGCAGCAGCCTAGTGTTGTTAGACTCACAAGGCAAACTGTGAAAGGCTGTAGGCTTCCCCAGGCAGGGATTACATTTGGTATCACCCTGGAACGCTGGGGGTTTTACCCACAATAGAATCTGAATAAACACAGTTGAGCAATTTTTACTTACAAGGTCAACATTCAGTAAGGATTCTTTTGTCCAGTTAAACTTTTACCAATGACAACTGAAAAAATGCTACATTTTCCTCAGTTGCATTTCACAATAATTATTTCTCTCTTTCCTCACTTCCCTAAATCTGTATATTTCTATTTTCTCTTTGGTTTAATCCTAGACCAAAGTAGGATTATATTCTCCCTCCTAAAGAGAATATAACTCACTCAATGCAGTATTTTCTTTTGAGCATCAAACAAGCTATTGGGAAGCTTGACTGAGTTTTTCTTCTATGGGTTATCAAAACTGCAACGAATGATGAATATGTGTTAATCTTATGTAAATCTGCTTTATGATCACTTAAGACCTCGTAGAGAATAAAGCAGGTCCTGGGCTAAACACAGAAATCTGGGGACTGTGGGAAAATCAGGTTATAATTTGCATCCGGATCACATTGGAATGAGAACTCATTTACACTGCTGTCAAAGAATGAGGCTTCCTCACCCACCTCCTGTTTCCCACCATTCTGACCTCACTGACATCCAAAGTTCTTAAATCACTCTATATTACAGCTGTAACTTTATTCACTTTAAGTATCAAAACTAGATTCTTTGTTCACAAAGATGCTAGCAACCTGTCTCAACACTGTGACACCATGGGCCCCCATTAAAGATATACCTGACTTTGCAGGTTTAGATGTTAATGAGACAAGACAATCTGTCCAGGACTGTCATTCAGTCACAGCTATCACAGGGCCCAGTCTCTGTAACGCTCACTTCAACCTAATAATTCAGGATTTGGTCCACCCATTTTACTGTCTTGCTGGGCCTGGTATACAATTTAGAATTCTTAGAGAGTAGAATGGGATTATTTCTCTCTCTCTCACACACACACACTTCACCCTTACATAGACAGATAACTGAAAGACAGGTTACAAAATCTTTATCTTCATTTTTCCAGATAAGAAAGGAGATTTGATAACTGTAGGATGAGTATAAATGCTAGTGACTGGATTTGTTCAATCCTTTTGGATACTATGAATTAAAATAATTAAAATAGCTTCTTTTCCTTTCAGTACAGCTCCACTGCTAAACATGAATTTCTGTTTTCTCAGACCCTTCACACACATCACCTAGACAAACAAAGCTTGAATGTTAAACCAACTTCTAACGAATCACTGTCTTGGCCTGGATATTAGATCAATGATAGGGCCGATACAAAGTTTGCAACTAAACAACACCATAAATGAGAAAACATGTATTGTTTTTGTCCCATGTGTTAAAAACACAGACATACACAAAAACAAACACTGTTTAAATTTTTTGACAAGACAGCGTTTGGATTTGCTTTGAATAAGCATTTGTTTAGATCCCAAAAAAGTCAGTACCAATGCAGAGCAAATCAAAGATTAATTAACTCTGGGGAAAACTGGGTAAGATATCAGTTATCTTGTATTTACTTAATTGTTGGTTTATTTATATAATATCTTTGTTGTAGCGTACAGTGACACAGAGGCCTTAGACTCCAACATGCTATATGTGTTAAACTGGGGAGGTCAAAGTAGGGAAGGGAAAAACAGAAAGATAAAAGTACAAGATTTTTTTTTAACAAATTATTTTTCCTCATTAGTAGTAGTAGCCTGTTTCCTTTTTTGCTGTTTGTCTTCTAAAAGGGTCTCTCTCTCTCTCCCCCTCCTTCACACACACACACACACACACACACAGACACACACACACACACATCTGTCCACGGGGCACATCACCAAAGTCCTTTTGATAATGGTGACGGGCTACACTGGGTCACCTAAATGCTCACTCAACATAAAACTCTAAAGCAAAAAGCATTTTCAAATGGACTGAATTTACAGGTATAACATATGGCTGAGAAACAAAGTAAAATCAACTGAGCTTTCCAGGGATTGAAAATGTAAATCGATTTCTTCCACAAGAGCTAGACTCCAACACAATGTTATCCAACAGAAATACCATGCAAGCCACATACATAATTTAAAACTTTTTAGTAGTCACATTTAAAGAAGTGAAAAGAAACAGGTAAATTAGTTTTTACAGTACACTTTTTATTTGACCCAATATATCCAAAATACTATTTTAACATGTAATTAATATACAATATTATTGACATATTTTGCATCCAGTGTATATTTTATACTTCAACACTTCTCAGTTAGGACTAGTCACGTTTTAAGTGCTCAAAAGCCCCTCAGCTAATGGCTACTGGCTGTCATAGTGGACAACTGAACTCTGACACATTTATTGGGCTTACTAAGCAGGTGTATTTCATGATCCTTGTCCTTTACAAGAGAACAGAGAAATACATACGATCATAAACCTTTAGAGATCGTATATCTAAGTTTACTCCAAAATAGTGATATATTTCTACAATTTTTCATTGATATATTTTACTATATATGGTTAAAAATAGGGCTTCCCTGGTGGCGCAGTGGTTGAGAGTCCGCCTGCCGATGCAGGGGACACGGGTTCGTGCCCCGGTCTGGGAAGATCCCACATGCCGCGGAGCGGCTGGTCCCATGAGCCATGGCCACTGAGGCTGCGCGTCCGGAGCCTGTGCTCCGCAACGGGAGAGGCCACAGCAGTGAGAGGCCCATGTACCGCAAAAAAAAAAAAAAAAAGATAAATAAATAAACAAACAAACAAACAAACGACTTACTCTGTTCAGTGACTGGCTGAGAATAGTGGAAATACCTAGACCTGAGTCGTGGCAACCACTAGGCACAAGTGGCTATTTAAATTTAAATTAATTAAAATTAAATAAAATTTAATATTCAGTTCCTTGGTCACACTGTCCACATTTCAACAGTCACATGTGGCTAGTGGACATGTGGCTAGTGGACACTGTAGAGAAGAGCACAGACACAGACTATTTCAATCATCACAGAAAGTTCTTCAGGACAGCAGTGGGATAGACTACTCTTCTGGTTATTAATTGCATGACTAGTCACTAACAGTCCAATAATATTTTATGCCACAATTAGCCAACTTGAAGATATTTGTCTCAATCTATGGATACCAGATATCATCATGTGGTTGCTTTACAATCTTGCCATTAAAGTGAATATTATGAAATAAAAATAATAACACGTTAAGAGAGAGAAGGAACGAGAAGTTCTTCGACCTACTCCAAATTTCACACAAGAAAAACACAATCTAGTCTGCTTTTTCTGATTTAATGATCTAATAATCTTTTTTTTTTAGGGTTACATTCAAATAAAACCAAAAATTATTTGTGGGTAAGGTAGACATGTAAGACAATGGACAGAAGGCAAAGATTCTGAAAGAATTAAGATTACAGAGGTGAACAAATCATACTGTTTGCTGAGTCTCTGAACATTTCTTTTGGCTTATTTGAAAACTTCCACCAAGCATCAACTGTCACGTGGCTTTGCGAAGTCTGGCTCAGAGTCAAAGCCTTGGTCTACCCATCACTGCATGATAGAAAATTGTGCCTCGAAGGTACCAAGAGAGGTAAAAATACTAAATAAGGTTTTATTATTAGTTTTTTGGCCACGCGGTGTGGCATGTGGGATCTTAGTTCCCCAACCAGGATTGAGCTCATGCCCCCTGCACTGGGAGTGCAGACTCTTAACCACTGGACTGCCAGGGAAGTCCCTAAATAAGTTTTTGGAGCAAACTCTTTCAGGGGTTCATAATAACAAATTAAACACTGAATCTGCAATTTTTTCCATTGCTCATCTAACTGGAGATTCTCTAACTTAATCTGTAATACTCACCGTGCAGGAAGTTCACATATTTGATTATGGCCAATATCCAAAACTTCTAGCTTTCGGCTTTCACACACCCACTCAGGCACGTTTTCTAAACGGTTCCTAAATATAAGAATATACAATTCTTTTTGATTGGAATTTGGCTTAAAATATGGTTCAAAAGTCAAAATAATTATATAGCACAATAAAACTTCAAGTGAAATACCCAATTACAGTGAGTATAAATCAAAAGGATATGTGTATTCACTTTAATCTGAAGCAAGATGAGCTGTGATAAGGAATAAGAAATAAAGAAAGAGTAGCAAAGAACATAGTCACATCATCTGCATCATCTCTAAAGTCTAAAAAAAAGTCTGGTTCCCAGAATTACTATCCCAAAATGTCTATAAACCCATGTAAGCTTAGGGAGAAGATGTCTCATACTGGAAAACAAACAAACAAACACATATACACACACTTCCAGTTAAGGTAAATAGTCAAATGGTATAAAATAGTTTTATTTTCCAATTTGCATTTTTACCCTTAACATGAAAATTTTTCCTAACTCCAGAAGGTACCATGAGAGCAGTGCCATAGACAAATGGAAAGAAATGGCAGCAATGAAAAGATACACTGACCCTTAAGTTCAGAATTAATTACTTGAAAACATTTACTTATATATTTTTTACTTATATAATTTACTTATATAATTTTTTACTTATATAACATTTACTTATATAATTACTTCTGGTAATTATAATTACCAGAAACAAACTAAACCAATGGTAACTTAAATTGTTAAATGAATTGACCACGTCTTAGATAAATCTACTGTATTTGAATGTCTCCTTAGTCACAGATGGATCCTTAGTCACAGTCATAGCTTTTTACCTTCTTTTTAAAATATGTGAAATGACTAGGCACAAAAATCTAACATGGTATGTATGTTATGACTACAATCCTTTAAAAACAGATGAACAAGTCTGTGAAAAGTATGATGCTTGGAACAAGGATTATATTAGAGTAAAAGTTTTTGCTATTATATCAACTTTTCAACTAAAATATAGAAAAGAAGGCATTATTTTCTGTTTAGTGTTTATATAGGTGCACATGGTTCTGGCTTTGAAGCTCTACAGATTGACACACTTAATTACTTTATGGCACAGTAGTTAATCCCTAAAACATCTCAGTAAGATAGGTGAGTGAAAGTACCCTTCAGTATAAGCAACCTCACCATATAGCAATAAAATTCCTCTTAAGTGATAAAATAACCTAGAACTTTGAACTTGAGGAACTCTAAGAACCTAGTAAACACTATAATGAGTAACAGCTCAGTTCCTTCAGAGAACATAAATACACAAGAGAGGGTGAAATACCTAGAGCTATGTGAGGGGAAGCAGAGGTTTTTCTATGAGAATGTCCTACAGTTTGGGAGGTGCATTAGGCAGAGCACGTTACAGTAAAGATGCTGGACATGCGAGTTAAAAACAAGATGAATAGCATTTAAGTGCAGAATTCAGGGACCAGCAATGACATAAGAGTCTCCAATTCAGTCTCACTTAGGGGTTTCAATGGGAACCATTTGCCAATTATATACTATAAATAAAAGAAAAATAGATTCACTCTACGGCCAATTCTCTGGAATAAATCTGTTCAAGATATTTATATGCACCCATGTATGCAAACCCCACTCCTGTACTCTTATTTAAATGCTGAAGATAATAATATTCAAGGCTGACAGAAAAAAAAAAAGAACTTAGGTAGTGTCTGACTTAAAATTCATTAAACAAAACTGTCTGACATGAATTTAGTAGGAAATGTATGAAGCTCTACTCATAAAGGATTTTATAATTATAAATTTCTAATAAAACTAATTGTAATCATTCTCACATCCGCTAAATTCTGACACATTCTGACATAATTATGATTGAGAATATTATTAAAATATCTAGGTTTGTGCACTTTCATGACTAAAGGCAAATTCTGCACCTGACAAATCACATATCAGTTGTATCAGATTTTACACACTGACATGAGTTAACAGTTGTCACGCTGACAGGGCCACATGCTCCCACGTACTGTGGTCATTCAGAAAAGTCTTGGTTGCTACCTTTGGAATTAAGTTAAAAGTGAGTTTCAATTTAGTGTGTTGAGATTATGAAAGTCTAATTTGTGCAAATACATGCTTTGGGCCTTCAGGAAAAAGTTTACTACAATATTTGTGGGAACTAGAGTACACACGACACACTGTAGTAGTGAATTTGTATAACAGGTGCTCACAAATGAGCTGAGAAAAGTGAGCAGGTTGTATGGAAGTCTTACTTTGGCAGTCTCAGCCAGCACTTTTTAAGAGTTCTTAGTAAGGAGATGTATATACAAAACGGAGGCAAAAAATCAAAGAGCTATATAGCACAACATATATTTTTAATGAAATTAACATTTCAGAGAAAGACATGAAGATATGGTTAATATAATTAAAGAAGTACTGGACCTTCCAGCCATACAACCCTCAACTGACTAATCTTTCAAGCGTAAACCTGGCATTCAAACCGGTGTCCACATCAACATCTTGATTTTGCCGGTGTAAACTATAGTATACAAATGAAGTACATATTTTAACTGACAGACAGTTGCATGCATTTTTCAGAGGATAAGTATTCAACACTAGTGAATACCTTCAAGATACATAAAAAGTTCTTATGCCGAAGTTGAGACAGAATCATCTGAATAATTTTCAAGCAGACCCCAGAGTGCTCTAGGACTTGCTTTCTTACCTTGAAACATCCATGTAGGACAGATAATTCGGAACTGGGTAAACGTCAAGTTGGACAAGTTCTAGGAAGCAGAAAACAAAAACATTACCATTCAAGTGACACAGAGACTCTTTTTATATGTAGAATATCATTCTTGTGCTTTATTCTCCATGGTTTATTTAGGTTAGGAAATACAATACATCCATTTGTTTAACTTTGACACTACAGGAAAGTACAAAGAACTTCTAATTTAATCACAAGATCTTATTCAGAGACTGAAATAAATCACTCATTCTACTTTCCTACCTCTTTCTATCCACTTACTGTGGCACTCCTCTCGTTATGCATGCTAAATTTTATCTGGAAGATTAACTGTATGAATACCATTTTTTTTTAAACATTCGGCTTGACAAATATTTGTTCAGCACGTAGTAGTAAATACTTGTTTCCATTCAGTTGTCTGATGGGAGGGAATGGAAATCTTCACTTCAGCAAACATATGCCCATACGACCTTTTCTGTCTTAGAACTGCCATGGTTTCCAAATTCTAAGGAGGAGACCTTAGTAAATGAGTAAGACTCTTGCTTTGTGGTGTCCCTGTGGGTATGTAATTTGGGTGTCTCTTAAGGTGAGCTCCTTTGTTGGTGGAGCAGGAAATCTGAGACCCTGAATGGAGTCCGTAACAGACCTCCCTTTCACTTTCATTCTCCAGATTTGCTAGCTTAACAAGGGAGCCCAATCACCCCGCACCTTCCCCCCTGTCTGCCCTTCAAGGAGAAGAGCCAAATCACAAGTGGGAGTAACCTATCTAAATATCACAATAGGAGAAAAACAAATTAGGAACTGTAAAATCTTCCTTTCTGATTCCTTTAAATACCAAACCAGGATTCTTCTTTTATGATTTTTATATTAGCAAAATTGGAAAAACTTATTTTCCTAAATGAGGAAAGAAAAATCAAAGTGAGGCAGAGAAGATGGCATTGAGTAAATTCTTGGAACCAAAAGAGAAACTCTGGGGACTTCCCTGGTGGCGCAGTGGTTAAGAATCCGTCTACCAGTGCAGGGGACACGGGTTCGAGCCCTGGTCCGGGAAGACCCCACATGCCGTGTAGCAACTAGGCCCGTGAGCCACAACTACTGAGCCTGCGCTCTAGAGCCCGCGAGCCACAACTACTGAGCCCACGTGCCTACAGCCCGTGCTCCGCAACAAGAGAAGCCACTGCAATGAGAAGCCTGCACACCGCAACAAAGAGCAGCCCCTGCTCGCCGCAACTAGAGAGAGCCTGCATGCAGCAACGAAGACCCAACGCAGCCAAAAATAAATAAATAAATTTAAAAAAAAACAAAAGAGAAGTCTGATGTGGTCTTTGTTACATACCATTAGAAGAGGTATACAGTGCTTTCAGGAAATAGCCACAGATGTTTAATGTCACCAGTTGATTCCTTTCACAGTGTAAAACTTCAATGTTGTTGAAAACCATAGCATCTAGATCACGAAGCTTATTGTCGCGCAGATCAAGCTGAGTGACGTGAGGGAGAAAGTCCACTTCATCTGCTATTAGCTTCCTAATTAGGTTCAGTCTTGAGAGGAAAAGGACATAAATAGACACTATAATTAACTGCAATGTTATAAATAAACAGCCACACCCTCATATGGTGACTAACAAGAAGGACTCAAGTCTCACTCTGTCACAGTCCTCCATGATTTCTTTAATCTCAGTATCTGGCTTTCCTTAACTAGCCAGATTCTCTGGCTGTTTCTAGCTACAATTCCATGAGGTCTTAACCTTGACAATATAATCTGAAACACAATTTAGATCATTAAGGCTGGAAGAGAAATATGCATATTGATTTTACCTTAGTTAATTTAAATGGAGAAAAAAATCATTTGAATGTTTATTTCCAAAGAATCTGGTTGACAGAACACGAGTAACAAAACCCAGAATAACCCATTAAGCACATTACAACTACATGGATATTTAAGGAAAGAGAGAGGATGAGTGAGCAGGTAGATGAGCGGCGCCATAAAGGACAGAATTAATCGGTGAACTTGGAAAAAAAATAATGAATGGGAGCCAAATATACACCAGAGACAGGTGTGCAAATATATCTGAATTTTCAGTTGGTTCTGGACCAAAGATTAATTACCAAAACTATCTCCAATTTTAAAATACTACTTGAAAGAGCAAAGTGCAGAAAATACTGAAAGTTGACATGTAGGATTCACTGAGAAGTCATAAAACAAAAGACAATAATGGGGATCAACAAGTTCAGGGCACAGGGAAAAACTGGCAGAGTCTCAGTCATAAGAAGTAGTTAGCTAATAGACTAAAGTTGCCATGAATGAGCGGCCAAGAAGATAAGTAAGTAGTAATGGGGACTAGCAATCAATGTAACAAAAACACATCTAGCTTCAGAGTGGAGAAAAACAGATGAAAATCTCAATTCCTAGCTTGCTAGGCTACGCCCAACTCCTTTACAAACCAACAAACAAGAGAACCTCCTGCTTCTCATTACAAAGCCAACAGAGCGCTGATATCACGCACTTGGTTAGAAGAGCATTAATACAAAGGCAGGAGCTTAGAAACAAGGCAAGTCTTCTCTGCAGTGATTTTCTGCCCTTTGGGAAAATAAAATAAAATGAGGGTAATTAAAATTTTAATAGCAATAGCATAAAGCCACTGAAACACAAGGATGAGTGACAAGACAGCAAAGAGCTAGGACTTGTCAACCTGCAAGAAGAGCATATTGCCTCTTCAAATGTCCCCAAGATGATTCTTTTTTTTTTGTTCCTTTTCTTTTCTATTCCAGGTTATAAGATTAAAAAACTGGCCTCAACCCAGCAATTTGCCTATCTCCAAATGCTCACTAGATTACTAGAATATGTACACAGAATAAAAAGAAAAAAAACCCCAAATCTAATTTTGGATATAAGAGACTGCAGGAATTGAAAAAATGTCCCAGGTTCTCCCTAATCTACATTTTAAATTACCTTCACTATCATCTCCTCGCTGCCCCCCCCTCCATTGTATTAACATTAACGTAATTAAAGGGCTGGTTTAATGAGGAGACAAAAGAAAATCTATAAACAGGGAGGTTAGTCCCACTATTCACGTTAAATTGCCAAGTCTTATCAGGATGCAAATATCAAAAGTTTTCAGGCTCACACAATAATACAACTACTTAGGGTGACCTTTCAAAGAGGCAAAATGTGGTAAAAATTTTCTTCCAATAATCTCCTCAGTTAACACAGGCATTTTATTTATTTCATCAGTACTAACTGAGCATTTACTATGTGTTGATCGGCAGTATGAAAATGTTCTAGTTCCAGTTTGCTGCTCAACACTTTGCATATGTGACCTTGAGCAAGTCATCAAAGTCTCCGTTAAGTCTAATTCTAACCCGTAAAATGGGGATGACACCTTCCTTGTCCTACAAGGCAGCTGAGAAAATCAAATGAACGTATGTATGTGCTGGTGCTTTGCGAACAAGGAAAAGCCACGGTGATGATGATGATGACGATAACCTATGGCTTTGTGTCAAGAAGAGATGAATAAAGTAAGGTGCTTGTCAACAGATTTAGTAATTTAGTGAGGAACCAGATATGCTTTAAAATATGAAGTATAAAGATACAAGTATGTGATAAATGTCATAAATGACGTAAAATACAGAGAATGGTCAAAAAAGATGCTATGCAAGAGGAGCCATCTCATCTGAATCCCAAGGGCAGGAGGAATTCAACAGATGCAAATAGGAGAAGAAAGGCGTCCATGAGGAGTTGCTGAATGGCCTTCGGACTGAAGAGAAGAGCACAAGGTGAGTTTCATGCATGGGTGTAGGGGTCCCTCAGGAGTGCAGGCTATGTGAGAGGAGTGAGAGTACGGCTACAAAGGTGGGTTAGTCAATCAATATTTATCAAGTACTGTGCCTACTAAGCGCTAACACTGGGAACTCAAGGATACATAAATAAGATCAGTGCTTCTCAAGTTATCTCGGGTGAAGGACCTATTTTCTTTTTAAAATTTTATTTATTTATTTATTTATGGCTGTGTTGAGTCTTCGTTTCTGTGCGAGGGCTTTCTCTAGTTGCGGCAAGTGGGGGCCAGTCTTCATCGCGGTGCGTGGGCCTCTCACTATCGCGGCCTCTCTTGTTGCGGAGCACAGGCTCCAGACGCGCAGGCTCAGTAGTTGTGGCTCACGGGCCCAGTCACTCCGCGGCATGTGGGATCCTCCCAGACCAGGACTCGAACCCGTGTCCCCTGCATTGGCAGGCAGATTCTCAACCACTGCGCCACCAGGGAAGCCCGAGGACCTATTTTCTAAACTTCTAATCCATCACAGATGTGTAGTCATATGCACATACCAGGACACAGCTCACCGCACAAGCAGCTCACCACTGCAAGTTCGCCAACACCTAAACTAGTCTACTCCCTGTACAATGAGGTGAGTCTGCTTATATGAGTCTACTTGGATATTGTGGCAATGTCAAGTCACTGTGTGTTTCTAAGATATTAAGTCTCAATTTCTACACATATCTCATTGTAGAAAAGGAGCAAATAGTCGGTTTGCTAGCACAGGCTGGAGGACCACACTTTGAGCAGCTCTGAGCTAGCGCCTCATCCTCAAGGGATTCACAGGCTAGTGGGTTGAAACCAGATGCGAGAGCTTGAATATCTTGAACTAGAGAACTGAAGGCTCTGAGCAAGGCTGTGCTTGCTTGAGAGGCTGCACAATGGCAGCAGATAGCTCAGCTAGGAGGCAACAGCAGCAGCGAGAAGGCAAAGGAAGGGGCAAGGAGTCAAACTAGCGCGCGAGGACTGACGGGATCTGGTGGCAGACTAGAAAATAAGAGTCAACAATTTTGTGTCTGGATAACCAATGGAGCAGTGTGGCTATCAGCAAAATTAGGAATCCAGGGGAAAGAACTAGTTGAATAGAAAGAAATTAAACTCTGTTTCACATGTAATTTGGGTGAGTGTGTCAATAGGAGAAAGCAAGGTGAAATTATCCTGCTGGCAGCTGAAGTGGAATTAATCCCAAGAAGAGAAATAAGAGTTAGAGAAAAATTGAGGAATATTTACCATGGAGATGAAAGGTAAATGATGAAGTCCTGTGAGTACAGGGAACCAACCACCAAGGCACAAAACAGAAAGAAAGAGAGGTGATCGAGGAGAAAGACGTAATATCCACATTTTGGACAGAGAAGAGGAGAAATTATTAATGATGCCATAGAAGAAATAATATCAGACTCAAAAATGTGAATATGAGAAAAAGAATAAGATTAAAAGAAAAATGACTACTTTTAATCTGATGTAATATTTCCATCTGAAGGAATAAAAATTCAATCAATAAAATTAGCCCTCTGCTTACAGAAACTAAGTGAAACTCCCCTTAAATCATTCTACTAGCTTCAGTTTAAAATATTAAGGCAGAATTATAAGCAAATCTGACCAGATTTCTGCCCCCTCAGCTCAGTGGTCTGAAGGGAAGCAGTTACCTACTCAAGATCATTCAACATTTACATGTACAGAAGTCTATTCTGGTATTTAAATATCCTGTAACTAATCTCATCTAAAAAAGACCCAATTAGAACTAGAAATCTGAAGAATTTACGAAGCTCTTAATAAGAAGTTACTTCCAAACATATTAGATTGATCTCGTTTGTAAGCTAATTCAGATCAAGAAAAATGATGCTTTCTTATCCATACCAGGTAACTTATAAATCCCCTCATGCTTGCTACCTGAGGTCAAAACGACCATTGTTATACCTCTGGGTGGCTGAATTTAAAAAGGGCTCAAATTCTTGAATATGAAGGTTTTCTAAACCCAAGTGACTCAGAGGCAAATAACGTTAACAATTTAGAAAGAAAGTTAACAAGACAAAGTGTTCAGTTCCCTATCCTGTCACACTCCAAAAAGTTCTCAAAGTCAGATAAATTATTACCATTTGGACTCCCTGAACTAAGAATTCTAGGTCTGCAAATTGCTAACACTTCCCCAGGTGCGCAGGCTTGATTCCTTTAGTCTGAGAAAAGGTAAAGCAAATCAACTCTTTGTGGGACTGGAAAGAATGGGTTCCCCGCGGCCAAACCATAAGAATGGAGATGAAAGGGGAGCAAAAGGTGATGCTGCTTTATACTGATGAACAGGCCTGAGTGAGGGTCTGGGGTTATCACCAGAGAGGAAAGTGGGGAGTAAAACAAGGAAAGAACCATCAAACAAAGAGGTGAAAAGATGCCAAGACTGACAGCTGAGCAGGGTTCATGAGTACGAGATCTCAGCAGGTAATAACAACAATATGTAACATGTGCTGGGAGAGTGGGGCATTTACTCCATTCCTTCCAAAACTCTATGAGTTAGATTCTGTTATTAACTGTAATCTAGAGATGAGGACACAGCTGCACAGAGACATTAAATATCTCGCCCAAGATTGAATGTGGTCGTCACTCCCTGGTTAATGGGAAAGTTAGTTTGGCTGAAAAAGTATCAAATTGGGCAAGTTAATATTAGGGTCTAAACCTAATATGTTGCTTTGCAGGAACTCAAACCCAGTGACAGGCTCTTGTTTTTCCTTAAAAAAGAGAAATTTAGAATGGCTTCCTCCTTGTGTATTGGTTCTTTGTGCATTAGAAAGTAAAACTGAAGTTTACACACGAAGGGATGATGACTGGGCATCTGTGATGTAGCAAGGATTGTGTTAGTGTTTTCAGCTGCAGTTTAGTGTGATCAGATTCAAAATGCAGGTTCCCTTGTTCTTGCAAGGGGTGAGAATGGAGGTTCTGGCCAAACTTGGGCCTACCAAGAGATTATGAGTTTTACATTTTTGTAAAGAACTGTAAACTAAGGGCAGACCCATCTGGATAGAGAGAGAGAGAGGAAATTAAAATAAGTGAATTAAATCAGTAATAAATTTAATTTAATGAATATATTATATTAAGGAAGCCAAGGAAGGGAAAAAAAAAAATAAGGAGAGATGCTCAATGGTGTCAACTAGCCTCAAGCCACAGAAAAGTAGGAATAAGAGAGAAAAATATCCACTTGGCTCTTGATACGGTTTTCATTGACCATAAACAGCTCTCTCTGACTCGATGGGCCTACTGATTCACGCTAATTAAAACTGGGCTCAAACTTGCGAAACCAACTAAGACCTTCAAGATAGGTGGTCACTCATCAGTGAGAAAAAAAATTTTTAACAAGTTTCAGGCATGAGCAGACCCTACTACCAATCATTATACTTCCCTCTGGGCAAAAATAGCAAAGCGGGCCCTTACTGCAACTAACCAGCCTGCTTGCCTCGATGGAAGAATGCCACCAAAAGGGCTATAACCTACCCCCCAAATATAAGCCAACCACTCAAATGGGATATATTTCTTTAAAATGGTTACCTTAGATCCACATGTTTAATGTGAGGCATTTTCCTTAAAGCCTGTAGCCTAAGAGTCTCCATACAGTTTCCAGACATGCACAGCTTCTCCACAGCAGTCAGTTTCTCCAATACCTCTGGAATGTCAGTGAATTCATTGAAAGAAAGACCAAGATAACTAAGCTGATGCATGTTCTCCAACTCAGCAGGAAGGGTCTGGAGAAAGTTTCCATCCAACAAAAATGTCTGTAAGCTATTAAAGAAAACATAAGAATTAGAAGGAGAGTGTATAAATTTTACATCTTTATTATTAACATACGAGTTCCATAAGTATAGATCATATTACCAGAAAAAGAAAATATACTATTCTTTGCAAAATGCTAAGGACAGGGCCTGAGGCAATAATACACCAGAGAGAAATGATCAGAGATAAACATCTTAATCTTTTACTGAAAACGAAAATTATGACCAATTTCCCCAACTTGGATAGGGATAAATGAGAACAACACAAGCTGACTGCAGTGTGAATCTGCCCAAATACCCATCTTTCATTGTTATTCTAAAAAACTAACTTCTAGGTCTTAGAATTCAACATAACTCAGGAAATGAGAAAGTAACCCCTCCTCCCATATTTAGACACATTCACCTGTAGGGGTCTTCGTTCTAAACAAGGATATTTTAATTTTTTACAAGAATCTCAAAGAAGCTAACAAATGAACTCTACACAAGAGCATGATCTCTTGATTTGGGACCAAGAGACCAACATATGACCAACATAACAAGTTAACTAATCTCATGTGCTGCGACCCTAATGCAGCTTTCTGGGGGTTTCTGAGAGATACCTTGCAGCAGGGTTTGAAGTACATACTTGTGCATATCTCCGACGGCTGCCGGGACTGCTCGGAGGGCATTGCAGGACACATTCAGCTCGGCCAGGGTTGGAATATTGCAGACTGCTAATGGGAAGTCCCCTAAATGATTATTGGAAAGGTTAAGACTCTTCAACTTGCTGAACCTATTATAATAAAAGGAAAGAAAAGACAAATATCATAGATGCATAACATCACATGATTTTGGCATAGCCTTAGAGATAATCTAGTCCAACTCTAATTCAGCTGAGCAGAAAAAGGAGCCTTCAGAGGGTAAGCAAGCAGCAGAGCTGGAGTGCACATCTTCAGACCCTAAGGCCAGCGTTTTACCTAAAATATAAAGATTATATTTAAGAACAAACGTCACTCTAAAATAAGGTTGAATATTTGAGGCGGTGAGTTTGCTGGAGTTTTTTAGCTTCACCTTGGCTAGCTTTATTAACACCCATGTGAATGACAACAGAGAGGAAGGAAAAGAACACCGATGTAGCTCTTTTGGATTTCTGTTACCCCAGACAAGTCAAAAACTTTTCTGCTTCCCTGCTCTCCAATCCAAACCTGAAATAAAAACTTCACAATTAATCAAAACTACACTCTCTCTAAGGGTACCAGTTTTGCAGTTCCAAACTGAAGAACCAATGACCATTCCTCAGTCTCGATCCTGCTAACCACACACCCTTCCACGAAGAGCTCTTGTCATCTCACTCTAAGGACACTTTCCTCACCTAGCCTCTTCCTAGCTCTCTCCAACCTTTCCTCCTTTTCTTCTTTTTTCTTCCCCATCTCCTCTTTCCTACCCCACAGTTAGGTACTCCTCACAGATGTGCTCTTTGTTTCTTCTCTCTTTACATTGTCTCCCTTGGAAAGCATTTTACTACCCTGTGGACAACTCTCTCTAACCCTATCACACAGCATCTCCTCTCTGTTGACCCACACTACAACATTTCCAGTCCAAAACCGAACATACCATCTTTATCCCAGACCTGAACTTCCTCCTGCTCTATTTTTGTTAATGGCTCTTTCATTTTCTCAGTTGTCCAAGCAATTAAAGCAATTCAAGAAGTCACCTCTAGGGCTTCCCTGGTGGCGCAGTGGTTGAGAGTCCGCCTACCGATGCAGGGGACACGGGTTCGTGCCCCGGTCCGGGAAGATCCCACATGCCGCAGAGCGGCTGGGCCCGTGAGCCATGGCCGCTGAGCCTGCGCGTCCAGAGCCTGTGCCCCGCAGCGGGAGAGGCCACAGCAGTGAGAGGCCCGCGTTCCGCAAAAAAAAAAAAAAAAAAAAAGTCACCTCTAAGTTTGAGGGCACTTCTCTGTGTACTCTCACATTTGGCCCATTGCCAACCTCGAGAACGTTTTCTATTTGAGATGAGAATCAGATTAGTTATTGCATTATGCTAATTATTTTATAAACTGGCCAAGCCTAAATACTAGGCAATGTGTACTATGCCTAGAACAGACACATCTTAAAAATAAACCCAATTCAATCCAATCAGCATTTTAAAGAAACTGTCATGTGACCTCTTTATTGAATTTTATAATAAAAAATGTAAAGCTTTGTTCTAAATGGCTATGTAAATTTTATTCTAAATAGAAAGCTGACAATGTACCTATCTGACAGACTGATAGCTATTTTGACAGAGTAATTTTGTTTTATTTATTTATTTTTGGTGGGGGTGAAATTGAAAAGAATAGTTTTATTGCTTTGCCAGGCAAAGGGAGCCACAGAGGGCTAATGCTTTCAAAACTGAGTGTCCGGACCTGCAGGGGGTAGTGAGGAGTTTTATAGTAATGGTTCAAAGAGGAGGGTGTGATCAGCCCATGGACCTTCTTCTGATTGGTTGGTGGTGAGGTAAGTGGGAGTCAGCGTCATCAACCTTCTGGTTCCAGCCAGTCCGTGGTTTGCCTGTTGTGGCAGCAGAGTTAACTTCTCCCACCTGGCGGGGGTTTCAGTATCTGGTTTCAGGACTTAATGAAGCCCAGGTTCTTGATGTCTCATCGCAGAAACAATTCAGTGAGAGACAAAGTTGGTAGGTAAGAAGTGGATTTATTTCGAGAGAAACACACTCCACAGACAGAGTGTGGGCCATCTCAGAAAGCGAGAGCAGCCGACAGAGTAATTTTAAAGTAAAAAACAAAACAAAACTTAAGAATTACTGCTAAACGTGAATAATCATTTTAAAATTTGTTTTGTATTTTATGATTTGACTCATTAGTCCTACTTAAAACAAAGAATGTTTATTCTGTATTCTGATTATCTATGACCTATCTAACACACAAGCTAGAATTAGAGGGTCTATTATTCCTAGCCCAGGGGTTCTCAAAGCATGGTTGGGGGACCGTGGAAGAGGTCCTTGAGATCCTTTCAGGAGATTCTCAAGGTCAAAACTATTTTCATAACAATACTAAGATGTCATTTGACTTTTGCCACTCTCATTTTCTCCCAAGTGTCCAGTGGAGATTTCCAGATGGTACATGTCTTTGTGATAGCACACCTGATTAGAAACAGAAGGAGACTTGAGAATCCAACTATCTTCTACTTAAGCCAGGCATTAAAAGAGCTGCAACAATATAAAATAATAACATTCTTCTCCCTATTTTTTCTTGTTATAGAAGGTATTTTTCATAAAAAATGCACATGTTAACAAGAATGGGGTTTATTATTTTTCTAAATGAATTACTATATATGAAAATATTTCTCAGTTTAAATTTCTGGCACAGTAAATATCAACAGTTTAATCCACAGAAATAAAAGCTGCTTAGGGTCCCCAATTTTTGAGACAGTAAAACAGTCTTGAAATAGGGTTGCCAGATAAAATACAGGACATCCAGTTAAATTTGTATTTCAGATAAACAAATAATTTTTTAGTATAAGTATGTCTCAAATGTTGCATGAGACATACTTATGCTAAAAAATATATATTCTTTTTTTTCTGAAATTCAAATTTAACTAGATGCTTTTTTTCTTCTAATTCTGGAAACTGTATCCTGAAATAGATAAAACTGCTCTTCTAGTCCAAACAAAAACAGTACCCTACCTTCTAGATTTGTATCCTCATTTGGTAGAACTGGCCACAGTTTTAAAATATGCATGCAATTAAACTGAACTTTTTAAAAAAAAAGTTCCTCTAGGAAGGAAAAAGACCCTAGACATTATCCAAAACAATATAGCACAAAGACTTCAGAAAGTGGAGAACAGAAGGATTACAATTCCAGTAATTACTCAAGATGGAAAGTGGAAGCATTGGCTTTTGGAAAAGTATTTGTCAATAACAGGGAGATAAAAGGTATATTCATCTATGCAAACAAATTTATTAGGACCATACCATTCCTGAGAAGAAAGGCAAGCAGCAGTGAGTTGAATGAGTAAAAGGCAGGTGACAAACTTGAATGGAAGAGAAAAAAAATAGTTAAGTACAGGCCAAGTGCCCCTATAGAACAAGGAGTTTGGGCTCCCTTGGCCTAGAGCTGTACTGTTTGGTACAAATACCACGAGACCCAGGTGGCTCCTGAGCATCTGAAATGGGGCTAGTCAAAACTGGCATGTTCTCTAATTATAAAATACACACTGGATTTCAAAGACTTAGTACAAAAAAGAATGTAAACTCGGGCTTCCCTGGTGGCGCAGTGGTTGAGAGTCCGCCTGCCGATGCAGGGGACACGGGTTCGTGCCCCGGTCTGGGAGGATCCCGCGTGCCGCGGAGCGGCTGGGCCCGTGAGCCATGGCCGCTGAGCCTGCGCGTCCGGAGCCTGTGCTCCGCAACGGGAGAGGCCACAGCAGTGAGAGGCCCGCATACCGCAAAAGAAAAAACGAATGTAAATTCTATTAATAATTTTTTAGAACTGATAATTTTGATACATTGAATTAAATAAGCTATATTATTAACATTAATTTCACCTGTTTCTTCTTCCTCTTCCTCAGTGTGGCTACCAGAAAATTTAAGATTACTTATGTGGTTCACATTATATTTCCATTAGAGAAGCATTCTCTCCATACTAACAATAAGCAGGATCCTGGAATTCCTTACCCAAATGACACCTTATCTGTTTTCAGTGCTTGTGTGGGCCTCTTCCCTGGGCCCATCTGCCCATGAGTATGTGCACCCATAGGCCCTAGGAGTGGACAGAGCTTGGACACATGGGCTGTGTGTCCAGCAGGATGAGGGATAGAGTCGGAGATGGATAAAGATGAGGTTTGGGCCACTGAGCCAGTTCCCCCACATACAGCCATATCCAGGGCAGAACCCCAAGGGGTCTGAGGATTATATAGATAGAATTCAATAAATTTGAATCTAGAGGTCATCATAAAAGTATATTTGTGAAGGTAGGAGGCGAGAATGTGTTTTATTTAACAGTTTGTTAGCTTAATTTTAACATCTTTTTTTTTTTTTTTTTTTTTTTTTTTGCGGTACGCGGGCCTCTCACTGCTGTCGCCTCTCCTGTTGCGGAGCACAGGCTCCGGACGCGCAGGCTCAGTGGCCATGGTTCACGGGCCCAGCCGCTCCGTGGCATGTGGGATCTTTCCGGACCGGGGCACGAACCCGTGTCCCCTGCATCGGCAGGCGGACTCTCAACCACTGCACCACCAGGGAAGCCCTGTTAGCTTAATTTTAAATTAAATATTTAGATATGTGGGCTGGGGCCTCAATTTATACTCTTGCCCTAGACCTATACATTTTAAGGGCTGATTCTGATTTATAAGTGTCCTAAGTTTCTCTCGTTCCCTCTCCACCTCCTTCGTAGCCTGCCCTGCACAGCCCATCCCCCAAATTCTTCCCAGAAAAGAACACGACGTTCAGTAGACTTGTTTAGCAAACAAAGCATGGATTGTTTCTGAGAACTCAAGTTCTTGATCAGAACATAGTAAAACTCATCTGTTTTGGAAACTCTAACCCTTAGCCTTCTTAGAGGTCCACTTTTTCTTTATTTATGTAGAAAGCAGTCAGATTATAGGCATCTGCCAATTCAAAAACCCCTTCTTAGAAAAATAGAAGTCCACCTAGAATCCACTTCCCTCTGGTCTTCAAATGGGTGAAACAGATACCTGAAGGCAATGTTTAAGAGAGAGATAAGAGATCAAAGTGGGGAGTGGGTGACCTTTCCTCCCTTTACCTTCATTTTAAAAGAATGCAGAGGAGAGAGCAAGGTGACAGCACACTGTTACGGAAGAAAAGACCAGAAATCTCTATGTCTCCTACAAAATTAAAGACTTTTAGCTCTGTCATGCTAACAGGTGAGACAGATAAGTTATCAAATGTGCACAGGCTCAGATTCTAAAATAAAACTTGGCTGGCTTTGGAAAAAATGCATATTTGGTGACATATTTTAAATAATTTTATTTTTGAAACTAATATTACAGTTCTTAAACCTTAAAATTAAACCCTTGAAATGAAGTTACATTATATTCAATCAGGCTGCAGATGTCCCCTCAGAGCTGTTCAATATAGGAAGTAGAGATGATCAGAGCATCACAAAATTTAAGACTAATAAAAATTATTTTAATGACGATTGTAATAATTACAGTTATGAGTTTATCAATAACAAGAAAGGATTCTTTTTGATACTGTAGAAACTAAAAGGACAAGAAACTGCGTGGTTTGTTTTTTAAAAACATCTGTTATACGTACACACACACACAGAGACGCACACAGAGACACACACACACACACACACACACACGCACGCACGCACGCACAGTGCCAAGGCTAAAGAAAGCTACTTAAAGTAGATATACCTTCCTTATTTCTCAGGGCTATCAAAAGTGAGAACAGACGGGGCCTTTCATTTCCCAGGGTCATAGACAAAGAAACTAGGCTCAGAGAAATGGTGTGACTATCACATACAACTTGAATCTACTGCCTTTCAACATCAGTACTACTTCTCATCTCTCCCGCCCTTCTTTTATTACATCTTATTAAAGAGTTAAATGTAAATAGATATCACTTACTAACAATTCTAAGTCACAGGTCAAAGAACTGCCTCAGAGTAGTGTGTGGAAAGCACTCCTTTTTCACCCTCATTTCCCTCTATAGAGGGTGGCATTATCAGCCCTGGAGGATAATGAATATTTTGAACACTATGTACATTTACCTTCAAACAAATTCAGGCACAGCCCATGCTCCCAAACTACCCAACAACCTGAAAAGACTGACCTCGCTTTCCAGAGCAAGCAGAATGCTTTAAGGAAAGAGATATTAACTCGTGTTCATTTGTTTCATATAGAGCTCAAAGTAGGGAAAAGAAATCAAGTTAACATTCATCCAGTCTAACAGTAATCTTAGTTCTCTAAATGAAGTTACATGGCACAGTATCACATTTAGCAAACGGCCTCTCTTTATTTTCTAAGGAGCACTTGCTCCCAATGATTTTAGTCTGCAGTATTTATGGGTGCCCAATGCCATCCACATAAGATATCACAGTTGAGAAAAACAAACACACAAATGCTGTCAAGTTTCATATACCGCCCTGTTCTGGGCGTGTTTTATTATGATCACTGATGTGCTTAATCTTTTCTCCTTTCTCAGCATTTATCCATTCAGTCTATCCACACTCAAAAATTTATGTACAAGGTTCTTTCTGCATCTGAGTTAAAGGTAAGGGCTACATAGCCTGTATAGATTTAGGAAATAAAACCAAATAAACAGCATGATAACTATTTGGAGACATAATACTAATTAGCTTTAGATCCATCTAAATCTTTAGTAATTTTCCTTCCAGGAACTAAGGGTAGAGTACTAGGAAAACTTGACTGTAAAAGAAAATGACAGTATGGTAGAAGTAGTTCTATTTTTAAACATATTCTAAATGTGCTTAAAATGAGTGTCACACACTACACTCATGAAGCGGAAACCACATTTGTCTTACTCAACAGAGTCAAAGAAAAATCAATATTACTTTCTGGAGTTATTATTCCCCACAAGTGGGTCAGTTAAAAAAAGACTCCCGGGGTGACTGGATTTCCGTATCATAGTAACAGTCTAAGTTTAACTTGTTTTTTTCCCGTGGGGGGACAGGCTAATACATGTTGGAAATCATTAGGCTTCGGTACTAAGTAATGAAGGCCCTGCTTGAGGACTGGAGCTGTAAGCCTAGCTCCAGGCTTAGCCCTCTGCCTTCCATTAATTATTAATTATGAAAAGCAGGTTCCCTCATGGTCTGGAGAGCTGCACCTTAGTGGAGAGATGCCAACTCTCAGTGCTCTGTAATACAAACTGTATTTGCTTTTCAGAGAAAAATTGCTTTTATTTGATGACCAAATTAATACATGCTCTTTTTAACAAGTCAAACTCTAGAAGCATGTAAACAAAATGTTAACAGTCTCCTACTTCCTTCCAAATCTCATCCTCCTGAGATAACCAGTGTCTAGAGTCTGGTATATATCCTTCCAAAGCTTTTCTTCCTTGTAAAACACATACATGCGTAAGTGGGTGATAACCTCCCTCCCTCATTTTTGAGTGGGACTGTACCACACGCTTCTCTTCTACAACTTGTTTTCTCATCTAATACAAACAGATCATCTTTCTGCGTCAGTATGTTAAAATCTAACGCACTCTTTTGACAGCTGCATAATACACAGAGTACAAATGTGCCACCACCTATTCCATCCCTCTGCCGATCGACACGGAATGCTTCCGGTCCTTTGCTGATAGAAATAATTCAGCCTATTTGTTTGTGCATCAATGACTCTATTTTGCAGTATTTATGGGTGCCCAATGCCATCCACATTTTTGAAACCCAACAGGCTCTAAAAATTCAGAAGTTTTTCTTTGATTCATGTGGTGCCAAAAATGATTTAAACTTATGTGAATATTCATCTGTTCCCTTTAGAAATATAAACGTGTTTGCTTATGGGGTGCTGTCCCAAACCTCGAGGGAGGTGTTATACAATATACAGTAATATGCACCGTATTATCTTTAATAACCTGAAAATTTCTGAAATCTGAAACACAAATGGCCTCAAGAGTTTTGGATAACGGATTGTGAACCTGTATTTCTAAAAGTATAACTGTGGGTCTAAGAGTTTGTACAATTGAAATTTTTTTTAACCTTTCTTATATTTTATATAACGTTTAAAGGTTACTTTCCATTTACAGTTATTACAGAAGATTGGCTATATTCCCCCTATTGTACAATACATCCTTGACCCTATCTTACATCCAATAGTTTGCATCTCCCACCCCTATATATATATTTTTAATCCATATGGCAAAATTACCAAAAAGTTGTAGAAATTCATACTCCCAATTGGCCACACAGGAGAGGGTTTCTTTCCACGCTACCTTCACTACCATTTAATGTTAGCATCCTTTGCATTATTGCTAATCTGATGGGCAAAAAGTTGTATCAGGTCATTTCAATTGCTGTTTCTCAATGAAGTTTATCTTGTTGTGAAGTTCATCTTCTTTGAAATACACAGTCATGTTCTTTGCCCATTTTTCTCCTGGGTTGTTCACCTTCTACATATCAATTTGTAGGAGCTCCCTGAAAACCATGTGCCTCTTGGTGTCGTATGACGCATGTGTGTCACAGGACACCCTAGCCTATGGTTTCATTTTTCCCGCTTTGCTGATGCTGACTTTAGCCACACACTAACTTTATTTTTTATTTGCTCAAATGTGGACATTTTTTCCTGTATGGAGTCTGTTTTTCACCTTGCTTGAGAAGGTCCTCTTACCCTAACCCAAAGTGGCACACATGTTCTCCTATATTTCCTTCTAATATTTATATATTTTATTTTTCACATTTAGACCTTTATTTCACTTGACATTTATTTTCTGTTAGGTGGAGGTCTAACAATTTTTTTTCTGGTATCTAATTATGCCAATATCATTTATTAAATAAACCATCCATTTCAATTTCCATTCAATTTAAATAAATTTCATAGAATAGGGGAAGAGAAAACAAAAAGAGAAGCTTAGTGCCCTTCCAGTAAAACAGACGAAGAAAAAGGCTTGGGTAAAAACAAGCTGCATTTACTTTTTCTTTCTCTTTTCTTTTTTTCCAAGAGAATTTATAAAATCAAGCGCCTGTATTTTTGTCCTTCCTAAGAGCCCACTTTGTGGTTTTGAGTCAGCAAAATGCTTTAATAAAATTATTAGTTTGATAGAGTAGCTTTTCTCTTTTCTCTTTAGAAGGACAAATCTTGGGAAGGGTATTAAAGTACACTTTGAAAATCTGTACTGAATGCACTTTCTCTCAAGAAACATTAGTTAAGTCAATGAATGAAAGACATCAGTCAGCAACTTCCTGATCCATCTTCCATGCACTCCTCAAATCCCAATTCCTTTAGTATGGAACTTTACTGGCTTATGAACTTAGTCCTACACCATGTTTTAATATTTTTGCCCCAATCCAGGAATGATATAGGGCAACCTGAACATGCTGTTATGTAAGAAAGGCAAATAATCTGCAAAACAGTTAAGAGGCTCTCTCTCCTGGATGCAGGAGAAAAGAAAGGATACCTTTTACTCCATGTTCTTCTTGGACTTGTCTGCAGCTCTGGTGGCATGAGACACATTTGAATCTTTGGGCCTGCTTCAGAATTGCTGGGAACACCTACCCTTCAGAAAGCATGACTCATCTCCTTTTAGCTCTCACCAAACTGTACTGTGCTGAAATTGAACTCTCATCGGTGACTTCTCCATTTCTTGGTGCGGCACTTTTTTCCTGTTGTCCCTTTACCACTTTGAAATGAATCCACGTGAACTTATGTATGCCATTCTGTTCCAAGTCTCAAATGGCCCACTGGCCTTGTTCCCAGCTAGCACCTGCCAGGGTCTTCTGGGAGGTTCAGCGCACCCAAATGCTAATGCAGCACACAGCCAGCTTCTCAATACTTGAGCAAAATAAACACAAACCACCCCATCTTCGTCCTAATCACCATAAATGACTGTCAGTATAACCAAAACAAGCATATTACCTTCTCATAGGACTAGAAAATAAAAATAAACACATGCATATTTTACCTGGATAAAATTTAAAATTTACAGCCACAGAAGAATTTGAGCAGCATTTTCCTAAGGACTGCTGCAAATGTGAAAACGCAGAAAAAGTATACCAAAGCTACAATTCATAAACATAATTTTTCCAAAATAATAATCAAGGAAATAGAGAACACTCAGTGCTGGCAATAATTACAATGGACATGTTGCTGGAAGGGCAAATTAAAGCATCCCCTAAAGAGAGAAATGTTTACTTTAATCCTCCCTTTTAAGATAGTTGAAACAAGAGGCACTTATGGGTTACTTACTTTGTGCCAGATCCTAGACACAGTTAACCCTATGGATACAAGAGGCAACAAGACAGAGCTCCTGCCCACAGCAAGGCGGGGGTGGGGGGGGGCATGCAAGGGCAGGCTCCCATGAATCAAGTAATTCCATTATACAGAAAACCACTCCAAATCACAAGACGGTAACCATGCGGAAAGAACAGTCACTAGATCTACAGGAACTGTGCACTAACTAAATTCATGAAAACAGTAAGTCCTCAGTGGCATAAATCTGTCATTTTCTGATTCTTTTATAAATTGGCAACATAACAATCAAAAAAACAAAGAAGAAATATGTTATGTTACAGTTAAACATCTCTTATGAAATAGTTTCTCACTTTATCTATGACTACATTTTTTCATTTTCTTACCAACAGATCTGCCCATAGTTAGCCAATTTAATTGAGATACTATTCAAGAGATGTTTAATATTAACCTCCACACTAGTAGGACAAATCACAAAATATAAAAAGAACATTTCTGGGCTTCCCTGGTGGCGCAGTGGTTGGGGGTCCACCTGCCGGTGCAGGGGACACGGGTTTGTGCCCCGGTCTGGGAGGATCCCGCGGAGCGGCTGGGCCCGTGAGCCATGGCCACTGAGCCTGCGCGTCTGGAGCCTGTGCTCCGCAACGGGAGAGGCCACAGTGGTGAGAGGCCCGCGTACCGCAAAAAAAAAAAAAAAAAAAAAAGAACATTTCCGTAACAGGCAGAAAAC
Source organism: Tursiops truncatus (assembly GCF_011762595.2). NCBI lineage: Eukaryota > Metazoa > Chordata > Mammalia > Artiodactyla > Delphinidae > Tursiops > Tursiops truncatus. The sequence continues at coordinate 75,884,229 of NC_047046.1, read as the reverse complement.
GTATTGCTATTTCCACTTCTCAAAGCAGAGAAGACCCACACAGTATACTTAGATTAAATCCCAGTTGAGTCATACAAGGATATGTAAAAATGAAAATCAGGTAATGTCTCTATCAAGGATATTAGATTACCAAAGGAGAAGGCGAACATAAGCTAAAGCCAGAAAGAATAATCATGTCACGAAAACATGCTCAGACATGGAAAGCTTAAGCTCACATCACAAACAGACCAGGCATATCTGATAGTTAAATAGAAAAAATCAAAAATCCAATACCCAAAGTTTACTAGGTATAATAAAAGTCCGATCCTAGGACTGAACCATTCATTCACTAAACATTTTCTGAGTTCTTATTAGGCATAAAGGGTGTGAAGCATACACATGTGAATTAGGCATGGTTTTCACCCTCCAGGAACTTGAAACAGTTTGGGAGCAAAGCTGCTATAATAAAAAGCAGAAGATGAAACGTACTGGAAAAAAAATACCATAAATGCTTGCAGAAGAGAAAACTCATTTTTACCTAAGGGACATGAACAAGAGTTCAATAGGCAGATGGGGAATTGAAAAGAGAGCATTCATAAAGAATAGGCTGGTGTGACTGTTTCTCAAACTTCAGTAAGCATTGTTAGAATGCAGATTCATGGGCCCCATCACCAGAGGTTCTGATTCAGCAGGTCTGGGATGAACACCAGGTACCTCTGTTTCTAGTAAATACCCCAGGTGATTCTGATGTAGGCATTTCATAAATCACATTTTGAGAAACACTAATTTGGGGGGCAAAAACTCCACGGTGTTCTTGGAAAACGTTAAGCAAACTATACTGTTAAGCAGAAAGCACTCCTGGGGTCGTAAAGGATGCTTAGAGTATTCACAGAGCACCTTGAATTCCAGATGAAGACACTGCTATTTACCTATGAACTTTTTTTTTTAGCTTTTTTTTTTTTTTAAATTTATTTATTTTTTGTCTGTGTTGGGTCTTCACTTCTGTGCAAGGGCTTTCTCTAGTTGCGGCAAGCGGAGGCCACTCTTCATCGCGGTGCATGGGCCTCTCACTGTTGCAGCCTCTCTTGTTGCGGAGCACAGGCTCCAGAAGTGCAGGCTCAGTAGTTGTGGCTTACGGGCCTAGTTGCTCCGTGGCATGTGGGATCTTCCCAGACCAGGGCTCGAACCCGTGTCCCCTGCATCGGCAGGCAGATTCTCAACCACTGTGCCACCAGGGAAGCCCTACCTATGAAAATTTTTGAACAGGGGAGTCTAGAACACATGGATTTGTGTATTACATAAATCAAGTAACAGCTCCCTTTCCCTTCTTGTGCTTCCCCTACACACACACACACACACACACACACACACAATCTCTCTATGTAGGGTGAAAGTGAGGCTTCTGACAGAAATCTTTAAATTGGAGGAAAGTACAACTATTTGGAAAGTCAGACTTTCCCTAAGGTTTCTTGTTAATTATGAGTCCCAAAGACATCACCGGGGAGGGATGGGTGTGCCCTACTTTCGAGAGGCCTCTGTCAAATACCTTGCCAGCTCTAGCATCACCATCCTAACCCAGCCATGGGAAATGACAACAGGAATCTGACTCTTCCATCCAAAGCTCTATTACTGCAGAGCGCATGGTGAGTGACATCAAAATTGCAGGCACTCTTAGGACAAACAGAAACCCTCATGGGTCTTTAATTTTCAAAAGTTACACGTGCGTGTTGTTAGAAGGAACTCCAGTGTTAGCTGTACTGTTAGCTGTGTCTGTCTGACATGAGGCAGAGGGGAGAGGGAGAAAGAGGAACATTACTGGTTTCCATCAGCATTCTCACACTAGCAACCAGAACATTATTTCAGAAGTTATCAGTAATGATGTTAATCATGTTCCCAAGTCACAAGTTACTATGCTATTTATCCATCAACAACCGCAAAATAATTATCTGTTGGCCAGCTCACTGCATGCTTATCCTTTTCCCCTGAGAGCTAGGCAAAGTGAAAAGTTGGTTACCACTCAGAATAGCAAATTTCTGCAAATACTATGTTTAACATTAAACTCTTACAGTTAAAACTGAGAGAGTACAGCGAGGAGCTCAACTAAAACAAACAGAAGAACAGAATTGGCCAGAATACAATAGCCTCACTGGATGCAAGCCAAGGCTTCTGAAGATCTCTCCCCACTTTTTAAGTGGGGAAAAAAAAGTTAAAGAACATCTTAAAGGATCCCAAGAAGGCAACAGGGCAAACTGAATTCAATATAGTCTGGCTGATAAATAAATCTTTTGTTTCTTCTGAGCTCTCTTTTCTAAATGCGCTGTATGAGGGCAGAAGAAAATAGGCTACTATTGCCAGAAATGAGGCCGAGAGCCGTCACCAAGGAGAGCACCAAAGGCTACACAATCTCAGCGTCCCAAGCACCAAGCAAATGCCTTCCTTTGATCACACGCTCAGGGAAAGAAAATGGGAATTGTGTGAGATGGAAAGCTTCCCAAGAGGATCAAAACTCCATTTGAAAGGCAAAGCTGTATAAAGAAAGGAACTTCAGTGTTGGGAAAAGTTAACTGGAAAAAGGGCATTCCGTACAGTCTCTGAAATTCCTTAGACATTCGGCAAGCCTCACCAAACCCAGTAGTGAAAATTCCTTCCCAAGCCCTGAGCAGGGACTGTGCTAAGTGTTTTGTCTTTAATGCATCGGCTATGCCCTTCCTTCAGCAGTGCGTGGCTCTTGTTTGCTTGCAATATTTTTTATATGACAGAGCATCTTTAAAGAAGCTGAAACTGTTCTAAGAACTGCAGTCTATGTCTGGCAAATAAGCTGAAGAAATATTTTAGCATGCCACCCCTGATCCCACTATGTTAATGAATCATCACTGTTTCCATTAAAAGTGAGTCACTGATAAAATCACTGATAAAAACAAAAATTAAAATCTCTCTTTCTATAAAAACCTGGAAATGCGAACTTTTGGTAAGGATAAGTAATTAAAACGAATGACTCTGTAGCTCTGGACTGCCAAGATCCCCAAAAGAACAGAGTAGGAAATAAGGTCATTTGTTTTCCATTTCATGGAGACTAAAAATGTAGAAAATTAAGCTTTCTAAGAAGAAAGGTACTTGATAAATGCCAGGCATAATTATGAGTTTCTCAATGCTCATTTCTTCAATAACTTTCATTCTTTTACACCCACATACTTGCACACCCAACTCAACTTCATTCCTTCACTCCCATTTGAAAAATTCTCATCCCTCCCATCTCTCTTAGTCTTTTCAGCTGAAAGAAATTTCACATCTAATCAGATAACATTCCAAGTACCGGGGTGGACAAAGCTACCAGAAACATATACATACGAATTATTACTATCAAACTTGGCTTTTGAGTTTGCTCTTGACATTGCTCTTTGTAAACACTGCACTGGATATCACCGTAAAAGAACTCTGAGCTATCATCCCTTACAAACTTTAGATCTGTCAAAACAATATTACGACACGTGAAATTTTAATAAATGATAGATTTAGCTCTTTTAAATGTAAAAGTACATTTGAAACGTTTGAACACCAATATAATTTAGTACAAATAGGTTCACGCTGCTTTGATACCATATTAAAAACAACAAAATTAAGACATGGGAAGGAAAATTATATTCCTTGAATTTAAGCCAACAAAAAGTTGTCCTCTTCATTGACTTTACAAAGAAACTTACTATATTTTATTAAAACAATTCTCCATTGCAAATAATAACAATTTAGTACTAATACCATCTGGGTCATCTAAATGGAATACGATTATAATATAAGTGAAATACTACGTATTAATAAAATAGAGGTAAATAATGATCGTAATTATTAGTAACATACAAAATCCGGAAAGAAACCATTAAAACTACCAAAAATTACTCTGATTTTGCCTTGACTCTATTTTTGAAAACTAACTGAAGAGTTCCAATGCCAATAAAGGAAAAACAAACACTGGTAGTTCCAAGAACAATGTTTTCCCTCTGAAACTGCTGGCCTGTGTGTGTACATCAGCATGCCATCTTTCCAGAATTAGAATGTTGTTGCAAATACCATTTTAAATGTTCTATGGAAATTGCTCATTTGTTTAAGGTGAGAATTTGCAATAGAAAGAAAAATATTAGGGGGATATGTGGTTAAGAGAAAAAGTCTTAGAACTCCTATGCATTATAAATGCTTTGTATGTAAAGTTTCTCTCTGGATATTCGCCCTGACACTGTAACCTAAAAATTCATCCCTTGAGACTTTGGTAAAAACATAAAAATAAATTACCCTTTGGTACCTCTCTAACATATTCCCTGTGAAACATACACTAGAGATCAACACAAATTCCTTAAACATACAACTAAAACTAATAAATTAAATAAATGGCGTATCTCAAAAATACCATACTAACTGTATGACTCTAAATAAGCTACATTAGTGCTTTTTGAAGTATAAATGAGTTTTAAATATATATAATTTCAATTCCTAGCATCGAACATCTGTGTGTGTGTACGCATATACTTACAAACTTACTACTTTGAAAACTTGGCAATAAAATCTTTCATGAATAATAGGGATGGGAGACAAAAATCTCACATTAGTATGTGGAGAAAAAGAAATTGGTTTAAAGCCTAGTTTTTCCCGAAGGGCAAATACAACCTCACCTTCACCAGCTGCTCAGCCTCCACATCCGAGTCCCCTCAACCTACCTCCCCCACGCACAGCTCGGGACATCAGCTCAGTGCTTTGTGACCGCCTAGAGGGGCGGGATGGGGGGGCGGGAGGGAGACCCAAGAGGGAGGGGACGTGGGGATATGTGTATGCGTATAGCTGATTAACTCTGTTATACAGCAGAAACTCACACAACGTGGTAAAGCAATTATACTCCAATAAAGAGGTTAAAAAAAAAAAAGCAACAGAAACTTAACAAACCTTCCTGGCAGTGCAAAACTGAAAAGTCTCCCACCTTAAACAAATCAAAGTCATGGCTTTATACTACACACTATACAGTGCAAGCTGATAATATGTAACTTGATATGCTTTGTTTTGCTTTGTAAAAACAATGTAAGTGAATGATGCGGGACACAAGTACATACTATATGACTCGTTTATATTATGAACAAAACCAGGCAAAACTCTTCATGGTGTTAGAAGTGCGCACAGTGATTATCTTTAGGGTACTAAGAGGAGGGGTGCAGGGAGGGCTTCTGTGCCCTCCCTGAAAACAGTAATTTTCTATTTCTCAGTATGAGCACTGGTCACATGTGTTATTTTGTGGAAACCCATCGAACTGTACACTCATTATACTTCTACAAAAAGACTTCCAAAAGATTATATAAGGAATATAAGGAATTACACGAGACCCCAGATCCTCTCCCCAATTCCAGCAGGAGACAGTTTATTCCCTGGAAGAAACTGAATCCCAGAGTCCTGGCTCCAAGGCATCAGGAATAGTAGAAAACACTGTTCTGAAAACGGGATCAAATAAAAATCCACACGCTAAACCCTGAGATTGCAGCTCTCTACCCTACTCCACTCCCTGAATCTTGGCATATAATGCCCAGGCAGAAGACCAAAGGATTCCTCTCAAGTAAAACTGACATGTCCTAGGGAGAAGATCCACAGATACTGTCTTTGGAAGCTCCCCAAGGAAACCACAAGGCTCACCCCCGATAGCACTGCAATGGAGGAGAAGCGCTGTCCACAGACCACAGCACCTAATTCGCTTCTCAGTGGCTCACCATTAAATAGGAACAGAGAGCAAAGGATCTCCAAACAGTGAGGTCAAGTTCCTAACATAAAAGTCAGACACCCACACAAACAGGAAAAAAAAAGAAATCAAGACAGTGCAAGAAGGAAATTAATTAATTACTTTAATGTCCTCAGAAAGAGAAGGAATGCACCCATGGCAGCGGTGGGGAACAGAATGCTGTTAAAAAGCACACAAATTAAACCAACGAACAAGAAAGAGCTCTTAAAAAATATCAGCAGAAATTCAGAAGGTTAAGATAAAGTAGAGAAAACCTGTCAAGAAGTAGGGCATTAAGAGAAAGAGGAAAATTACAGCATTAGAGGACAAATGAGGAGGTCCTGCCTAACTGACAGGAATTCAGAGGAAGAAAAGAGAAAACCAAGGTGCGGATGAGGTTATCAAAAAACACAATGAGAAAGTTTTCCAGAACTGAAGGACGTCATTTTTTTCAGATCAAGTGTTCATCATAGCTGCTGAAATGAATAAAGACTGCTAAAAAAGAAAATCCTAAAACCTCTTTGGGGGTTATTAAAAAAAAAGAAAAAAGAAAGGAGGTCTACAAAGACAGGAACCAAGAGTATAACACTTTTTAATAGCAACTGTAGAAGCTAGAAAACAATAGTGCACTGGCTTCAAAATTCTGAGGAAACATGTTTTCCTATCCAGAGACCAGACAAATTATCAATCAAGTGTGTGAGACATATATTTTTAGATATACAAAGTGCCTAGTAAATTTGTCTCCCATGTCCCCTTTCTCAGGAAGATCCTAGAAGATATTCCATTAAAAAGAGGGAGTAAACCAAGAAAGAATCGCTAGACACAGGAAGACATATAGAAAACAAAGGAGAGACGAAAAGGGAATTACCAGGAAAATGACAAAAGGTAACCCCAGGACAACAGCTCGGTAGCAGGCCTATGGAGCAGGTGCCTACGCTGGCTCCAGGAGGGAAGAAGTCTCCAAGACAAAGGTGTTGAGAAGAGGGTTAGAGTTCTGCCACCTTAACAACACTAGAGAAAAAAGTACACCAGTGAAAAAGAGAGGCTACTATCCAGCCAGCACAGGAAAGGAAATGTAATCATTGCATTTAAGTGGCTTAGGAGAATCACAGTTCCATGCTCAAAATAATGTGAGCCCTCAACATCTACTTAACCAGAAACGGATATCTGTACATTGAGAGGATGGGGGAAGTGGCGGTCTGGGCATGTGGCATGGGGCTGAGGGGCTGTGAGACAATCTAAGAGTTAAATCCTCATCTTCTATTGTAATATGCCAACCCATAATGCCCAATAACAAAAAATTCAAAAATAGCAGTACATACATACTATTTCAGAAGATGGAAGAAAACAGCAAGAAGAGTCCTGAGAATCAAAAGTAGTTGCCTAGGGAACAGGACTTGGGTATAAGGATGGGCTGGAGTTCCTATTTCCTATGTCTTATTGCCTATTAAGATTTTTTAAAACTCTATATAGGATATTACTTTGATGGGACAAATGTTTAAACTTTTAAAAATACAAAACAAAACAAAACCAAAAAATGCACAAAATAGTAGGCAAGAAAACTAAACAGGATGAATTGCTGTGGGAAAATGACAGTTAAGACAACCATTTCTCCAAAGCTCCTGCAATAGCCCCTGTGAGAGCTGAGAAGTGCTTCCCCTCACAGCTGGGTGCAGAGGGTATGTGCTAAGAGACAGAGGAGAAGCAGCAGAGGAAGCAGACAAGAAAGGTGGACGTGTTGAAAAGCTATTTACAGATTTAGAATCAACAGATATGAGGAACCAATCAGGAGATTCTGAAAGCACCAACAGGCAAGGCAATGCCCCAAATATCCCTCCATCTGGGTATTTATTTATTTAGTCCATATATGCTGACCCTTTGGGACTATCATATTCCCCTATGTTATGAGAAGCATTTTGATTTCCTTTTTGTTTAGGCTTTAATTTTTGGATTATTATGAAATACACAAATAGAAAAATACAGAAAATAATAATGATCATCCAAGTATCCACTATTCAGCTTTTTCAAATATTAACATTTTGTCTGTCTCTAATTTTTTGTAAAGAAATAAACATTTTGGATATAGTTAGAGTTGAAATCCTCTTCAAACCATTCCCTAATCGCATTCCCAAATGCCTCCCAGAAGGTAACCGTTAACCTGATTTTGGCATTTAACATCTCCCTCTACCTCATCTCTAAAATGAGAGCACTGGTTTGGATAAATTCTAATGCCCCTTTCTGTTCTAAGACAGCAAGATTTAATAGCATGATATAAAGTTCTTGATGTTCTGTAATGAAGTGCAGAAGCCTACAATGCTGTGAAATACACAAGAATACTTCAAAATAATTTCAAGCCTCAAAAACAGATTAAATCATGGTATAATCCTTTAGCAAAAAATCATTGTAACTTTATTACAGTACTGTCAGTAAAAATAGTATTATGAGTGCATAGGGCATATAAAAACCTAAGTTCAAGAAGTTCCTGTGGTTCCCTTTCACTGTAACCATCAGCTCCAGGGAACAATAAGGAAGTGCTGGAGCACAATATCCTTCTGGAGTTCTTACTGCCTATGGAGCTAATTCAGTGCAGCATCAAACTGTCCCCATTGTCACAGTATTCTTCTCTGCCAGGCAATCATGGCAAAAATATTCTTTTTAAAAATGCATAATGCTGAACAAGACAAGGATGTCCACTCTCGCCACTATTATTCAACATAGTTTTAGAAGTCCTAGCCATGGCAATCAGAGAAGAAAAAGAAATAAAAGGAATACAAATTGGAAAGAAGAAGGAAAACTGTCACTGTTGGCAGATGACATGATACTATACATAGAGAATCCGAAAGATGCCACCAGAAAACTACTAGAGCTAATCAATGAATCTGGTAAAGTTGCAGGATACAAAATTAATGCACAGAAATCTCTTGCATTCCTATATACTAATGATGAAAAATCTGAAAGAGAACTTAAGGAAACTCTCCCATTTACCATTGCAACAAAAAGAATAAAATACCTAGGAATAAACCTACCTAGGGAGACAAAAGACCTGTATGCAGAAAACTATAAGACACTGATGAAAGAAATTAAAGATGATACCAACAGATGGAGAGATATACCATGTTCTTGGATTGGAAGAATCAATATTGTGAAAATGACTATACTACCCAAAGCAATCTACAGATTCCATGCAATCCCTATCAAATTACCAATGGCGTTTTCCACAGAACTAGAACAAAAAATCTTAAAATTTGTATGGGGACACAAAAGACCCTGAATAGCTAAAGCAGTCTTGAGGGGAAAAAAACAGAGCTGGAGGAATCAGACTCCCTGAGTTCAGACTATAATACGAAGCTACAGTAATCAAGACAGTATGGTACTGGCACAAAAACAGAAATATAGATCAGTGGAACAGGATAGAAAGCCCAGAGATAAACCCATGCACCTATGGTCAACTAATCTATGACAAAGGAGGCAAGGATATACAATGGAGAGAAGATAGTCTCTTCAATAAGTGGTGCTGGGAAAACTGGACAGATACATGTAAAAGAATGAAATTAGAACACTTCCTAACACCATGCACAAAAATAAACTCTAAATGGATTAGAGAACTAAATGTAAGACTGGACACTATAAAACTCTTACAGGAAAACACAGGAAGAACACTCTTTGACATAAATCACAGCAAGATCTTTTTTGATCCACCTCCTAGAGTAATGGAAATAAAAACAAAAATAAACAAATAGGATCTAATGAAACTTAAAAGCTTTTGCAAAGCAAAGGAAACTACAAACAAGATGAAAAGAAAACCCTCAGAATTGGAGAAAATATATGCAAATGAATCAATGGACAAAGGATTAATCTCCAAAATATATAAACAGCTCATGTAGCTCAATATCACAAAAACAAACCACCTAATCCAAAAATGGGCAGAAGACCTAAATAGACATTTCTCCAAAGAAGACATACAGATGGCCAAGAAGCACATGAAAAGCTGCTCAACATCACCAATTATTGGAGAAATGCAAATAAAAAGTACAATGAGGTATCACCTCACACCAGTCAGAATGGGCATCATCAGAAAATCTACAAACAACAAATGCTGGAGAGGGTGTGGAGAAAAGGGAACCCTCTTGCACTGTTGGTGGGAATGTAAATTGATACAGCCACTATGGAGAACAGTATGGAGGTTCCTTAAAAAACTAAACATAGAACTACCATACAACCCAGCAATCCCACTACTAGGCATATACCCTGAGAAAACCATAATTCAAAAAGACACGTGCACCCCAATGTTCATTGCAGCACTATTTACAATAGCCAGGTCATGGAAGCAACCTAAATGCCCATTGACAGATGAATGGATAAAGAAGATGTGGTACATATATACAATGGAGTATTACTCAGCCATAAAAAGGAACGAAACTGGGTCATTTGTAGAGACGTGGATGGATCTAGAGACTGTCCTAAAGAGTGAAGTAAGTCAGAAAGAGAAAAACAAGTATCGTATATTAACGCATATATGTGGAACCTAGAAAAATGGTACAGATGAACCGGTTTGCAGGGCAGAAATAGAGACACAGATGTATAGAACAAACGTACGGACACCATGGCGGGAAAGCCACGGTGGGGTGGGGGTGGGATGAACTGGGAGATCGGGAATGACATGTATACACTGATGCGTATAAAATGGATGACTAATAAGAACCTGCTGTATAAAAATATAAATAAAATAAAATTCAAAAAAATTGCATAATGCCAATTTTACTTAAAAATGTCCTTGATGATGCAAGGAAGTTATTTGTATTACATCTCAACCGCTGAATACATATCTTTTTTATTTTCTGGGTGATAAAATGGGAAGTACACATAAAGCACTTCTGCTGTATAAAGTATGATGGTTATCCCAAGGAAAACCCTTGTACGATTATTTGAGTTGTGAGCCAAACTAGTCACAATGTTCATGGAATATCACTTTTACCTGAAAGAACGACTGACAAACTCAGTATTCAGACTTGGGTATTTGGCAGACGTTTTCTCTACAATGAAGTAAGAAGGTCACTTCAGGAAAAACAACTGACAGTATTTGTTGCCAAGGGTAGCCTTCAAGCCTTCAACTGAAATTTAAAATTTTGGAAAACTTGTTTCCACACTGAGCCTGACAACTTCCCAATACTTAAAGATTTTTCTGATGGGATCAGTGGTGATATTAACAACTGTTATTTCTTGAAACTGCATAATGAAATACATTAACATCTGGAATCTCACTGTTATCCAACAAACCAGTATTTTCCAAATGACCAATACTTGATGCAATAAAAGGATGTATGGGGCAAAGATCCATTCAAAGTATGAGAAAGATCAATGGATCCTAATGTAAAAGAATTTTAAAAGTCCACTGATAGGAGTTTACATTCCACACTGCAACCAACATTTAAGAAATTACCACTTGTCAAGTTTTGGTATAATATCAAAGAAGAATATTCACAATCATCTGAAAAGAAAATTAAAATACTCTTCCTTTATTCTACATGTCTGCACAAACTTTATATAAATACTTATTGGATTATTCTTTCTGGATGTTAAAAAAACATAAACACATAATCATAATGGTTAATTTCCATAGTTTAATCTCTGATGATTATCAATCATTTAAGAACAAATGAGCTATCCATTATTTATTTAAAAGTTATATCCTTCTGTAGTTACAGTCTCACATATTTGCAACAAATATATATCAGAGGTTTCATTTACCACAGAATCAAGATTGATCATTGCTCCAAAAAAGAAAACGAAATGAATATGGTAAATTCTTAAATCTGTTTCAGATAAATGCAAATAAAGTCCCTTCCCTGTAACTAGAGGAGCAGACCCTTTGCATTTCACATGCGACTCTTGAAACCTATACAGTAATCACCCAGATGATGTGGTATTAATGAATTTAAACTTTCGTTCTTAAATTTCTAAGGAAATATCTTTTCATGGAAAAAACTGACCTTTTGTAAATTTTGAAAGAAATAATTAATCTGACCAAACCCCTATAGTTCAGAGGTAACACAGCAAATATCAACTTTTCACAGACCCATCTGTAGACAGGTTAAGAAATACAAGTGATTTAAAGAGAAGCGTTCTTCTTATACAAATCTATCCAGGTAATGACTATCATAAATCATTCATTTCAAAGGCAGAGACCTTGAAAAATATTTCAGAATGAGAACTGAAAATGTCTCCACTACTAAAGTCCTATTACCCTGCCCTCTGAAAGAGAAAGGTTATTAACTGTAGCTTTTTAGTCAGAATATTCAAGAAACAACCAGAAGCTGACACCCCCTCCCCTTCCTAATTATCTACCCACTTCTGCATGCTCACCTTTGCAGTTCATTGAGCCCCCTTGCAGTTGGTAGACTGGGACTCTGCCTTAGGAAGTTTTGTTTTAAATTGAGATGAGTGAGGTCTTGGCTGTAGAAGAGGTTGGCAGGCAGATGCTCCAGGCTACAACATGAGAGGTCCACTGAGCTAATACGCTGTGATGCAACCTAGAAAGGGATGAAAACACAACTCAATTTTCATACCATCCTTTATCCTATAACTGTTTTCCACGGACAGAAACAAGATAACCCCATTTGGGAACACAGACCCGCTATGCAATTAGCACCATTATTCAAATATAAACCAAGAGTATTTACTTAGACAGAACTGAGCAAAGTATTACAAAGGCAGGAAACAGTGTCCCTCCGGGGAAGGTACTTACAGTAATCTAGTATAGGAGACAGGTTACAAAGAGCACAGATTATCCTATCAAGTTTAGTGATATCAGTAATCTCCTCCAACTGTAGGGGTTATGTTCCTGAAAACATTCATGGTAAGAGAATTCAGGGCTAAATAATACAAGACTTTAGAGTAAATACAAGGTTGGGAGATAGACACTGAGATCTACACAGAACCTACGAAAGCCTTGACTGATTTAAAACAGCACAAAGAAACGCAGGATCAGTGGCCTTGTACATATCTTTAATAATAGTGGTAGCATATAATCAGATTCCACTGCTTGCCTGCTGTGAACTTCTCGCGTTGCCTCTCCCACAGTTTCCATTTTGCTTCACATAGGTATTCTAAGTGGAATTTGTTTTATGTCTAAATGTTTATCCACATATTCAAAGTTTTCCCGGTTAAATGGCTCCTATGACAGCCAGAGTCCCAGGGCTACAGGGCATGCTGGAAGCAGAAAAAGCATTGGGCAGCGTGTGTTCTCTCTCCCACGTTCCAGGGACTGTGGCGCCAGTTTATGCCGCGGCACATGGCTTTAGGCCCACGTACACACACCTTGGCTCCTTCTTCCCTCACAGAGGCTGTGGGGTTATTGTTCCAAGATCTGGGTTGATTCCTCCTCGTGTTCTTTATCGTTATCGAAGCTTTATGGCAAAAACTCCATTCCTTATTTGTGATCTGTTCGATGTCCTTTTCTATTACCAAACCCCAGCTGACCAGCTTTTTTTTTTTTTTAAACAGCTTTTTTGGAGTATAATTGCTTTACAGTGGTGTGTTAGTTTCTTCTGTATAACAAAGTGAATCAGCTATACATATACACGTATCCCCGTATCTCCTCCCTCTTGCGTCTCCCTCCCTCCCTATCCCATCCCTCTAGGTGGTCACAAAGCTGATCTCCCTGTGCCACGCAGCTGCTTCCCACTAGCTATCTATTTTACATATCAAACCCCAGCTTTACTCTTTCATGATTATAAAAAGCAGCAGAACATGGTCCTTAGGAGTGTGGCTCTGGTGTCAGTGTGTGGATTCGCATCCCGGCTCTACCACGCAGGAGCTGAGAGAACTTGAGGGCATCAGTGAGCTCTCCAAGCTCCCATTTTCTCACCTGTATAACAGGCATAAAGATGACACCTCCATCTACATGCCTGGTCAGAAAAAGCACTCAATAATTTGTGACTGCTATGACCATTTATGATTGCTACGACTACTTCCAAATACATCTTATACCCATTGGAATCCACATTCTCCTGATGCTAAAGAAGATATTCAGAAGTAACTTTGCATAAAACACATTCTGCTGATGGCATGTCTGAGGTTAGAAAGAAATTGCTGTGCACACATGAAAGCTGAGAGGACAGTGGGATGAAAAAGGCCTGGCAGGGCTCAACTCTAGAGATTTTACAAAGGAAGCCTGAGTTTGCATTTTAGCAATTTCATCTTTCCTTGAATTTTCACTATTAAATAAGAAAAAGAAAATCCAAAACAGGCCAAGTCACCCACACAAACCAAATGATGTGAAAAAAAGCCAGAATTTAATGGGCAGAAAGGTAGGTGCAAACATGTCACAGCCACACAAGATTCCCTGGCAGGAACCCATTCACGGGAAGTGAGGTTGTAAGTTATACTCGGTGGAATCATTCAGGCAAAAATATGTGGTGAGGAGGGAATGGTGTGTCAGACCTTCCATTTCCTGAGGTACAGGAGTGAAACAAGACAGACACGGTCCGCCCTAAAGGAGTGCACCTCAAGGAGAGGTGAATTAACATACTACTTGACAATATACTAAGTGCAAGGGCACAGAGCACAATCTAAGGAGTCAGGGAAGGCTTCCCAGAGGACCTGATGTCCAAGCTCAGGGCTGAAACTCAAGTGGCAATCTGTGTTTCTGTCGGCCCCGAATCCTTTTCCACTTCTTTCTATAACAATCCTTCAAATGCATGTGATTCTGACGAGAGTGGCAGCGTAGGCTGACCCTATGGCTACAGCAGCAGGCATGTACTCCCAACTCGAGCAATCAAAGCCCCCCAGTGCTGAACCCACAAATTGATCCAACGGGTACTGGCATGTGACCCAGGCTAGGCTAATCAAAGGCCTTCTCTGGGATATACATTCTAAAGCCAGGAGAGAGAGAGAACCTGCCACTTAGAGCTGCAGTTAAAATGACTGAACTAGGGCTTCCCTGGTGGCGCAGTGGTTGAGAGTCTGCCTGCCTATGTAGGGGACACGGGTTCGTGCCCCGGTCCGGGAAGATCCCACATGCCGCGGAGCAGCTGGGCCCATGAGCCATGGCCGCTGAGCCTGCACATCCGGAGCCCGTGCTCCACAACGGGAGAGGCCACAACAGTGAGAGGCCCGCGTATAGCAAAAAAAAAATGACTGAACTAGATTTGTATGTATCAACCTGGATTGATTAAAAAAAAAAAAAGCCAGCTGCAGAATATTACATACACTATAATGCCATGTATGAAAAACATGTTTAAGATAAACACACACAACAACTCCGTATATTATGTATGAATGGTTATATGTGCAGTAAAGCTACACACTATGCATTGGGCATGTGCCAAATCAACGACAGTGACGGCCTCTAGGTGAGCAGGGAGGGAGATGGAAACAGGAATGGGAGCACAGGGGATTTGGAACTTAGCTGTGACGTGATTTACTTATAATAAGAATGGAAGAAAGAGAAAAGAATGGAAGATATGGAGGAACTACGTCAGTATGTTAACAACTGGGGAGGCCAAGACCAGTGCGTGGAAATTGTAATATTATTCTTTGTGCTCTTCTGTGTGTGTGTGTTTAATTGGAAAAAAATAATGTAATCTCAATGAAAATTTCAGTAAAAAGGGGTGAAATGGACGATTGCCGTCTCCTGGCTTTCCTCGTATCCTTGTGTTATACTACGTGGTGCATCAGAGATGATTCTTCCCCCGTAAGGATCCCAACCCTTTGTAGTGGGCTGAATGGCGGCCCCCCAAAAGGTATGTTCACGTACTAATTCCCAGAATCTGTGAGTATTAGTTTACATGGCAAAAGAGTGGATATTATCTTACATGACAAAAGATGTGATTAAGGATCTTGAGAGGAGGTGCTTATCCTGGATTATCTGGAAGGGCCCTAAATACAATTACATGCATCTTCATAAGACAGGCAGAGGGAATTTTGGGAGAGAAGAGAAGGCAATGTGACCACAGAGGCAGAGACTGATGTGGGCCACAAGCTAAAAAACGCTTAGAGCCACCAGAAGTTGGAAGAGGCAAGGAATAGATTCTTCCCTAGAGCTTTCAAGAGGAGCACAGTCCTGCCGACACCTTGATTTTGAACTTCTGGCCTCCAGAACTGTGAGAGAATAAATTTCTGTTGTCTTAAGCCATCAAAGTTTTGGTAATTTTTAATAACAGCCATAGGAAACTAGTACACCCTTCTTAATTCTTTTCCATAGTACTTCTCATTTTCATTCATTCAACATGTTTATTGAATACCAACTATATGCCTATTACTGACCTAGGTAAGCACTCAGTATGCTTCAGTAAACAATAAGAAGATCCCTGCCCTCATTAAACTTATCTCACAAATAAGTATATTATATGTTAAAAATCGGTAACTACTATGGAAAAAATAGAGCAAGGAAAAAGGGGTCAGGATTGTTGGGAAGGTTGTAGGTTGTAATTTATATAGGTTGGTCAGGATAGGCCTCACCTAAAAGGTGGCATTTAGACCTGAAGGACATGAGGAAGTTAGCTGAAAGCATTTATCTAGAAGAACACTCCAGGCAGAGGAAGTAGCCAGTGTAAAGGCCCTAAAAAAGGAGTGTGTCTGGTCTGTTCTAAGAACAGCATGAAGACCAGTTAAAACAGGGGAGAGTGACCTGTGATGAGGTCAGAAAGGTAAGGGGGTTGTGGGGGGAGCAGATCTTGCACCGCCTTTTAGGTTATTGTAAAGACTGTGGCTTTTTGGGTTTTGCTGGTGGCGCAGTGGTTAAGAATCCGCCTGCCAATGTAGGGTACATGGGTTCCAGCCCTGGTCCGGGAAGATCCCACATGCCGCGGAGCAACTAATAAGCCTGTGAGCCACAACTACTGAGTCTGCGCTCTAGAGCCTGCGAGCCACAACTACTGAGCCCGTGTGCCACAACTACTGAAGCCCGCGCGCCTAGAGCCCGTGCTCCGCAACAAGAGAAGCCACCGCAATGAGAAGCCCATGCACTGCAACACAGAGTAGCCCCCGCTCACCGCAACTAGAGAAAGCCCAGGCGCAGCAACGAAGACCCAACGCAGCCAAAAATAAATACAATAAATTAAAAAAAAAAAAAAAAAAGATTCTGGTTTTTCATGTGAGCAAAATGGGCCGTCGTGGAAAGGTTCCAGAAGAGTCTCTGTCTCTGACTGTAAGCTTATAAAGAAAGGATTTGGGCCTATTTTGTTCACAATGTGCCCTGTGCTCAGCACTTAGGACGACCCTCAGGAAGTACTGGCTGGAAGAATGACAGGGGATACTTTACAACCCTTCCTTTCTCACCAGTTTGCATCTGACCCATCTGGTGTATTCCTCCATGTGGGGACTACTCTGTAGAGGACACATTCCACTTCAGCTGAAGCATCATACTGAATACTCTCTTTGGACAGCTACAAGATAATGATTAAATGTCAAGTCGTATTTGATTTCTTTCCTCATTCTGGACCGCAAGCTGTTCCTGCTGGAAACAAGGGGGAGGAAAGCACAGTAACAAAGCTACAGCAAGCAAACGTGGTCTGTGGGAGTCGCAGCAGAATGGGGAACAGGGACAGCGAGAACAGAAATTAGACAAGCCGTGATGGCAGTGGGGCAGTGAGCAGCCAAGGCGACCACAAGAGCTACTACCACTAGCTGCACCTCTGCCCAGTCCCACGCCCTGAAACAAAGGGGAGATTTAAACGCTTTCCCCCAGATCAGCCTGGGCACGTAAGGACACCACCACAAAGAGGTTTTGCGGGACTCCCAAATGAAAAAACTACCAAAAGGGCTACCCAAAGAGGCTGTGACCCACCTATATAGCACCTGTTAAAACTAACATCCTCCTCAAGATAAGAAATTTAAAAAAAGAGAAAGCCACCTGTATACACCTCAGAGCAAGTAGCCTTTTATTATTCTAGCTTTTTTTTTTCCTAATAGTAATAACAATGATAATAGCAGCTAACATTTAAGGGGCACTCTTCTTTAGATGTAATGTTAAGTTTAATCTTCACAATAACTCAGCATAGTAAGGACTTATCCCCATCTCAAAGATGAAGGTTAAAGGGTGTGCCCAAGGTCACACAGTGAAAGCAGCAGCAGAGTCTGAATGACAGCATATGCCATGGAGTCAGGGCCCCAACACAGTTCAAGTCCTACCCAAAGGGAGGCTCCTCTAACTGCCACAATCAAATCCTAACATAACCCTCAGCCCAGAGCAAAGACGATTTGATGTCATCCCTCACAGACCAATCAATGAACTGCACATGAATGCATTCAAGTTTTAGAAGATCAGTTAAGTAACCATGGCTTGGGAAATCAGTGCTAGTTTATATTAACAACAACAAAAAATTTTAAGGCTAATAATTTAGAGTTAGTAAATCAAATGGGATTTTTTCCCCCCATAAACGGCTATACTTTCGGAGATACATTAAAATGAATATGAATCCCAACCACTGGCTCACGTTGTCTTCTTTTCCAAATGACTTGTGAACACATATGAACCAAAAGCTCATTGGGCCCTCAAAATATTTCCCCCAAAGACCATTGCAGAGTAACCATAAAAATGATAATGTGAACAACAAACTTTCCAGATTACCTACTGGGCTTCTACACAGGTCTAACATCCTACTCAGCTTGACACTTTCCTGAGTCGTTTCTTTACCAACCGTTAGCACACTTGTATCAAGTATCTCTGCTCTGAGTCTAGCTGGGTTGCATTTCTAAACCAATGTATCTATCCTAGCCCTAACCTATCCCCTCCGTGCTTTCAAAATTATCATCTTCCCTTGCAACAGGACTGCACTCTGTATTACTCACATTATTCCTGATGTTCACTTAGTGCACAATCTTCTTTTATAAGCAATGGAAAGTTCAGAATAACATTCACGTGATTTTTTTGTCCCCACTATACTTTAGTGAAGTGGTATTTATCCTTATTATGTGCAAAGCATGCTCAAAATTGAACAAAATGATTCTGAAAGGCTTGGTCAAAGCAGCTGAAATAGCACAAATAATTCTGCTTGTGCAAAGTAAAATACTGCTGTAAACTGGCATTATGAGTCATTAATTGCTCTGGCCTAGCCTTTAGTGGTTTGGGAAACTATGCCCTGGCTACAGGGATAGTCTCTGGGGAGTTTACCAAGCTTCTGTAAAAAATTCTTAACCTCAACTGACTTAGTTTTAATTCTCATCCCCCAAAAATGCTTTGGGAAGACATGAAGTTGGAGAATATAAATTTAGAATAGAGTTTATTCATCTTTCTTAGCTAAGCACTCTAATGACTTATTTTCAATTTCATCCTCATCAATAAAGTTTTATAATAATATCAAACAAAAAATTTCCAATTTTAATAAACTTTAAGCTGTCACTGCTCCAAAACATGCAATCATTTCTTTAAAAAAATTCTACAAATATAGGAAATGCCTTAACCTGACTGCAGACATTTTCACAATGACATCTCATTTCTCGATCCTGTACTAATTAACATTTTATACAATCTGTTTAACAGCAGAAGTAGAAAACCTTCCTATAAAATTAATTACAATATATACATTAGTCATGTCCGAATAGGGGCATATCAAACTGCCAATTTGGGACTTAGTAAATTCTACGTGGAATTCTGGTATTTTATCATTTCTTTGCCTTAAATGAGTAAATGATATGAAAAAATTTTAAACCCAAGAAATAAAATACACAGATTTACACACCATTCCAAACCACCAGATGTAACCAAATCAATGAAGACAAACAAGAAGATGTGGAGAGTCTATCATTGACAGACAAAAATGAGAGATGGAACTCTCTGAGGGCAAATTACTCAGGGAAGGGAGGGGACTACGATTTTAAGATTAGGCTTACTAAAACTATAAGGTACCAGTTAAAACATCGTTAAGGGACCAAAGAATAAAAGAGTATGGAGAGGGCTTCTCTGGTGGCACAGTGGTTGAGAGTCCACCTGCCGATGCAGGCAGGGGACACGGGTTCGTGCCCCGGTCCGGGAAGATCCCACATGCCGCCAAGCGGCTGGGCCCGTGAGCCACGGCCGCTGAGCCTGCGCGTCAGGAGACTGTGCTCCACAACGGGAGAGGCCACAACAGGGAGAAGCCCGCGTACCGCAAAAAAAAAAAAAAAAAAAGAGTATGGAGAAAGCTGCAGGCTGGAAAAGGAAAGAAGGAAGGCGGGGGTTGGGGTTGGGGGGCGGGGAAGAGAGACAGAAAAAGAGAGCAAGAAAGAAAAGAGAAGCGTTAGATAGATGACTGATTGACATATAAGCAAACAAATAAATAAAACACACGACTCACTGTAAAAGCACCAGACTATAACAATAAAGAAAAACAATATTGAGAAATTTAGACTAAGAGTTCCTCCTAGGCGTCCCGACTTCTCTTTGCAGGTGAGTGGAGGGGATGAGTGCACCTTTCAACATGGATCTACCATTTGCCTTTATGAAACAGACACTGGACTTGATATTGGAGAGATGCACATTTCGTCTTCAAAAAATGGGTCCCTTGAAGGCACAGACATCTAACAAGTATAATTCCAAAATGCACATGCAGTGGTGTGGTAGGGACACACAGAGCAGAGAACACAAACTCCAGAGCTCCCCAGGCCGTTCCAGCACTGACGGTCCCCTCACGCGCCAAGATGGGCGGGTATTCCCTGGCACCATTGCAGAGACTGGCACCCCACCATCAGGAGCAGGCAGAGCTGCAGGATGTGCCCCGTGAGCTCGTGGTACAGCCTAAACTAGAAACGCACACCTGGCACCTCACCCTCTCTGAGTGTGAGAGGGTCGGAGAAGATGGTACCCGCGGCCTCCAGAATCACTAACCGCGTCCCTCTAACAGTTATCTTCCTTCCACACACACACAGCCCATTGTGTTTCTCAGTAAGAACAGAAAAATAGAGCTTGGCTTGGGTGGAGATCAAATCTGAACTCAGAGTTCCTTCCTCATTTCCTTATTAGCAAAATATGTGTAAACAAGCTCTTTAGAATATGACCACCTGAGAGTGTCTCTGAGCTCCATCACGGCAGCCCCCAAAGGGAGCATCTCCTCGGCAAAGGAGAAGGGAAAAGATTGCTAACCACAAAAAACTTACATTCTAATTTTCTATTAAAAGAAGTAACATAAATGCACACTTATATGATGCTCTCTTAGAAACAGGCTACTTGTTTTCCATTTAAAATACAAATGACACATACACCTCACTGGTTAAGTACCAGTCTAACATACAAGGTCTGGTATGTTTAACATAGAGAGTTCACTGATATTTTTTCAATTATTCCAGTATTCCTTACTTTATAAAATAAATCAGACCAGTGAGTAGAAGAATTTAACTGTTCAGAGCAGTTGCAGATAATCCAATACTCTGGGTTACAAATATTGGGGTCTTGCAAGGCAAGTAAATATATCACGGAAACTAAACTCATAAGATACTATGTATTTTTACATTAGTCTAAACACTCAGATTAAAATGATTTAACTTCAAAATATAAGACGACCAGATGTAGAGATCTGGTTAATCATATATGCTAAGTTCCTGATATAGCAATACTTGACCAGTTTTTGAAGTCAGACAACAGTAGTCCCCTCAACACTGAAACCAATTTAATTTGCTTTGGGTGACTCAGAAGGCATCTCAGATTTCCTAAATACGTCTTGGTCATCATTTAAGAAGATCAGTGATCAGTGGCTATGTTCAAGTGTCCTTAGCAGCACACCCCAGTCAATACACTGCCTGGTAAATCACCTTTTATTCTAATACTGAGCTGCCTGGATTCTACTGACAACTGTGTATTTGAAGTACTTCTCTTTGACATTTTCAGTAAATCTCAGTTATTATTATTATTATTATTTTTTTTTTTTTGCAGTACGCGGGCCTCTCACTGTTGTGGCCTCTCCCGTTGTGGAGCACAGGCTCCGGACACGCAGGCTCAGCGGCCATGGCTCACGGGCCCAGCCGCTCCGCGGCATGTGGGATCTTCCCGGACTGGGGCACGAACCCGTGTCCCCTGCATCGGCAGGCGGACTCTCAACCACTGCGCCACCAGGGAAGCCCTCAGTTATTATTTGAATCTTGTTTTGTTTTGCCCCTTCAGGCCACTGTAAAACATTGGAAGTACAATTAAAGAAAAAGCAAGGAAGAGGAACTCCCTGCATAAAGCCGTGCTGGATACTTTACATCTCAGTTCCCTCATCTGCAAAATGGAGATGATAGTATCTCCTCAAAGGTTATTTCCTTTTGTTGTAAAGCCCGACCTCACACAATGTTATGGGCACCGACCTCACAGGGATACTATAAAGCATCTAGAATAGCGCTTGGCACACAGAAAAAAGTTACCAAAATGTTAGTTATCACTATTTGTTGTCACTACTGCATCAATTCAGTTGGCTAAATGATTATATTATTAACAAAATATATCTATTAACAATTTGGGGGGAAAAGCAAAGAGTCTTTTTATTTTGATGTTGACCTCATGAATGAATAACTCACTTTGGACATAATGTCTAAAGCAAGGAAAACCATGGTCACATACTCTGTGCTCATCAGATAGTATATGCAGGTATGTCAAGAAACTGCAGAGCACCCAAAGGAAAAAGCAAGAGAAGGGATCTGGAAACCAAGTGATGACGAAATTGTGGGAATTACCAGACATGTTTCTCCTAAAAGTAGATTGCTAAGAGGTGGGGGAGGGCATGGAAATCATAGAAACTTCCAGTTAGAGGTTATCAAATAGGAGAGTGAGTACGATTACCTTTTGTTAAACCAGAGAGCAAAACTAGGGTCAGTGAGTCAAAGGCATAGGGATAGAGACTTCAGCTCACTTCTAAGGAAGAGCTGTCTTGTCAGACACTATAGGTATCTGAAAGGCTGTAGACCTTTTCTAGGCGGGAGGTAAGTCTGGGAGTCCACAAGGTCCTTCTCAAATCTTAAATTCTAATTCTCTCAACTAAGAGCCACTTGATGATGACTAGACTTTAAGGTTAACGAACACTTTTAAAGAAAATGACAAGTAATTGTTAAGGCAATTGTTCCAGAAAACTAATATTACCTTTTGGGCGACTACTTTACAAGGGCCTTTCCCAATCTTAAAATAACATGCTATAACTTTAAAACACAGCTGTAGGGACTTCCCTGGTGGCACAGTGGTTAGCAGTCCACCTGCCAATGCAGGGAATATGGGTTCGAGCCCTGGTCTGGGAGGACCCCATATGCCGTGGAGCAACTGAGCCCGTACGCCACAACTACTGAGCCTGCACTCTACCGCCCCCGAGCCACGACTTCTGAGCCCATGCACCACAACTACTGAGGCCCGCGTGCCTAGAGCCCGTGCTCCGCAACAAGAGAAGCCCGCGCACCGCAATGAAGAGTAGTCCCGGATTGCCACAACTAAAGATAGCCCGTGCATAGCAACGAAGACCCAGTGCACCCAAAAGTAAATAAATAAATAAATTTATTAAAACAAAACAAACAAAAAAAAACACAGCTGTATGTTCCTCCCTTAAAATCTAAAATGTATTTTACTAAAGATAACAACATACAGATAAAATACAGGAGGAACTCATTTCTTCCATTTGCTGAAGTCCTGACGCTAGAAGTGGAGCCTAGAAGAATGCCTAGCACAGACAAAAGGTGGAATAAATATTCTCTCATTCACCCTTCACTACCTTCTGCCCACCCCCAACAACAGAGCTGTTGACAGAACAGGGGAGGGAGGGTGGGAAGACACAAGAAGGGAAGATGGAGACACATGGGATGAGTTTAACATGTAAAGTACACAAGTCAGAACTTCACAAAGCATGCTGCTTCTGTCAGGATACAGTAAGCAAACTAGGTATCTTTTTCATTTGTATAAAAGTGGACTGAAAAACTCTAAAGAAAATAAATTTAAATAATTTTAAATGGAAATGACTTAGAATGAAGGAGAAACCCCTTCTTTAGGAATATATTCACTAGGATTTCAAAACCAATAGTTACTATAGAAAAAAAAAGAAGGGATTAGCAATGTGGAAATAAGATGAAGCATAATTATAATTGCAAAGAGAGCGTTTTAATATTTTCACTAAATCACAGTATTATGTATTAGAAAAACAAAATTTAATGTAATCCAAAATACTTTATCTTCAGTTTAAATTCAAAGCAGAATTTCTAAATTCCCTAATTTCATAAACTATTTATATGTATAATAAGGAAAGATTCCACAATATGAATTTTTGTGTAATTATACTGGAAAGTTAATTATGATGTTTGGTAACATAGTCAAATTTTCCCAAAAAAATAAAATGGAATGAACAGGAAACCATCCAGATGGGCAGTCCTTTTTTTTTTTTTTTTAAGATTTTTTTTTTTTTTTATGGCTGTGTTGGGTCTTCGTTGCTGTGCATGGGCTTTCTCTAGTTGCGGCGAGTGGGACCTACTCTTCGTTGCCGTGCACAGGCTTCTCATTGTGGTGGCTTCTCTTGTTGCGGAGCATGGGCTCTAGGCACACAGGCTTCAGTAGCTGCGGTGCATGGGCTCAGTAGTTGTGGCTCACAAGCTCTCGAGCACAGGCTCAGTAGTTATGACGCACAGGCTTAGCTGCTCCGCGGCATGTGGGATCTTCCCGGACCAGGGATCGAACCCATGTCCCCTGCACTGGCAGGCGGATTCTTAACCACTGCGCCACCAGGGAAGCCCTTGGCAGTCCTTGCTCAGACATCTGTGATATGACTACACATTTACATTTTACACAGTTGTACCTTTGTAGATATTTTCTCTCTCCTTGAAATGCTCTTTCCCTTTGTCTTTGTTGTGAACTCCTATTCATCCTTCAAACTCAGCTTGCTCATTACCTCCTTGAAGCTTCCTGTACCTAAATATTTCATACACTGAATTTCCAAACTTTTCTCATATCTTCACTACAGAATTGGTACAAGAGCAATTCTCTAGGGATTGGGGTGACATTTTATAAACTAAAATCCATGTCACTCAGACCCTCAATTCTACTTCAGATTCTGCCATAGACTTGCTAGATTGTCACGGTCAAACGGCCCTTGATTCTTTATCTAAAGAATGGGTATAAAATGTGAAGGGAGGGTTTCCAAAAATAAAGCCCCTTTAAGCCCTGGACTCCTTAGCAGAACAGGATTGAGATCACAGCTTCTTACCCTTATAACCCCAATGTAACCAGCAACAGCAAAATCCCTAAAAGACAAGTGACCAACCATGCTGACAAAAAGCAGAACACTCCCTAAATTACACTTCAAATTAAGAGACAAAATACGTGTAAATATGTGCAAAAGATGACTAAGTGATCTTAAAAGGTTTCTTGCAACTACATCAAATGACACAAATTTATATGCTGGAAACAATCCTATTCCACCAGACTGATTTGACTCTGTGATTAGTTAAGTATTCTTTGAGTAAAATCTGGACAATAAAACACTCTTTTTAAGCACATGAAAGCGAAAGTTCAACTGTGATTCACCATATATCTTATTCTTATTTAAAGGGTGATGTTTACTCATCATTTCACGTGAACTTTAATTCAGCATGAGATGTTGCCCTGACTTGCCTACACTATGCATGTTAAGGGTGAACCAAAATATCACAGCAACCACAACTTCAACGTGGTGACTTTTTTTCATTAAAAAAAAAAAAAAGATGGCTTAGAATTAAAATACTACGATTAATACTAAAAGAAAGATAGCCAGAGAGATAAGCACTGTGATAGCCACCATGGCTGGCAACTGCCAGCCTGTTAACCACTGATCAACAAGGAAAGAGATATGTGGACAAACTAAGTGGCCTTATGAGGCGTCAACTTATACCACTGGGTCATACAACATATTCATATAACACAACTGGCCACAAGCTAAGAATTGGGGAAGCTGAGTAATAGGTATGTGTGTATTATCTCTACTTCTAAATATTTGACATTTTCC
This sequence comes from Tursiops truncatus, assembly GCF_011762595.2. Lineage (NCBI taxonomy): Eukaryota > Metazoa > Chordata > Mammalia > Artiodactyla > Delphinidae > Tursiops > Tursiops truncatus. The sequence continues at coordinate 75,858,603 of NC_047046.1, read as the reverse complement.
ATAATGAAAAGTTAAAAACACATTCATGCATACTTTAATTAATTAACTAATAAGAAATAAATGCCTTTCACATGGAAAAAAACAACAAAAACAAACAAAAAACCCCACATTCATGCACAACACCAAATCAATGATCTAAATCCCCTTTTAAGCTTCCTTGAAATAAGAAACAGATTTTAATGTGGGACAATACAGTGTCCCAGAAGTGACTAAGACTTTAAATTTAAAATATGTACGACTTAGGCTATAGATTCACATGAAGACTAACTTTGAAGAGAATCCACAGGATCAATCAACATGTCTAAAACCAATGTACTCCAAAAAGTGGGCCACAGAGAGGGACAGCCAGGGCAGCATTTCTGTAAAGTCACTCGTACTTTACAGAAGTACTGGAGCGCTTCTGCAATTCCTGTTCTTCCCTCAACTACCACCCTCCCCCTCGCATCACTGCCCCACCAACCACTTTGAAGACACGCTGGACAGGTACCCATGTTGAGCTAGCAGAGTCCTTTCTACACAGCATACAACAGGATGTTTGCTGAATTTTTAAAGAGTGCCGTGCATTAATATTTCAGGGATGACTTTAAAATCAACATTGTAATCCTCCCAAAGGAGCCATTTCTTCCACAGTAACTACCACTAACACCCACCCCAAATTAAAAACTCTAAAGGGACAGCCTCGGGTGTTATTTTGGCAAGCAATACTAAGGGCTAAGATTAAGTTTAAAAAATAATAAGTATATAAGAGCCTATCTTGGTAGAACACGGCTAATTAATAACCTTTTATATATGTTCACAAAGTCAACTAAAAAAACTGGAACAAAGAATAACATTTTTCTTGCAGCTAAGATCCAGAAGCATAAACTGAAAATAAAGAATTTTTATTTTAAATTAATTATCTAATTCATTTTAATTCAAAAATCATTGGAATTTGCTTCTTTTTGTCTTCCCACCCTGGGGTGAGGATGGTCATTAAGAATCAGAAACTCAGATATTTCTTCCTGTTGTTGGTTTGTCTTTCTTTCAGATAGTTATTAAAGTGAATCCTCATTTAAACATCAGGATATGGACAATCCATTCTGTGAATGTTTTGTTCCTCAATAAGAAGAAAAGAAAAAGAAACTGTTTCCATAGTAACCCTGAGTGTGACTAAACTGTATACCTTCCTAAGACCTACATATAAGGAAGAACAGAATGGAAAGGAGAAGCCAGAAGCAGAAGTGGCCTGTGATGGTCAGCCGGTGCCACTCCACGCTTCCCATACACACATTATCCCAAAGGGACCGAGTTCTAATCCTCTTTCCAGCAGCCCCAACCTACCCTCCCATGATGTGGGGTTAAAGGAAAAGACACTATCATAGGATTTTCCTCAACATACAAAGTTTAAAGAGTGTGGCCATATTTTATATGGGTTTCATACCCAAATAGGGAGTTCTCACACTTATTCCTCCTATAATACCTAACCTCTTTAATCAGACCCTTATAACTCATTTCCCCTTTAATTCACTAAGTAGAACAACTTCTAAAATTTTTTGAAATGTGTCTGGTTTTTAGGGTTGACGAAAAGGAAGACACTGTATCTAAAATCTGCATTTATTAAAATATTTGCCCTCTATCCCCTACCCCTGACTTTTCAGGAAGAAATCTTCTTTCTCCCCAATGTCTGCCATGCTTAATTACTTTACCCCAAAAGGCTGCTGTCCTGGTTAAGAGCAGCAGAATGTTCCTTGTTCAGATAAACTAAGCATATGTGTGTCTTATGCTTAAAATAAACATAAAAACAGAAAATATTAAAAAATATATATATTGTCCAGCCAGTCAGTGATGATGGCAGGAGAGATGGTCATAAAATTATTTTTTTATTTATGTATTTATTTAGTCAGTCATACATACACACACACACTTACTACGTGCCAGTGTAAGTCCATGACATGCATATTTCATATAAGCACTAAGAGGTAAGTGCTATTATTATTTCCTTTATCAAACGAAAAGGCTTAAAATTTATAAACTTAGATACAGTCACACAGCCAGTAAATGTTAGAACCCAGGTCTCCTTAGTGGAGACTCAAAACTCTTTACTCCTACACCATTTGGCCTCCCCAAACATTCAGAGCCATTCTGAAGGGAGAGGAGGTTAAGGTTCTGATTCAAGTTCGTCCTAGTTAATATCAGTTAACTACCAGTTGAGTACTTGTTAATACTAGTAATCTAAGGTAATTAACTCAAAGTCCCCCCTCCCTCCTGGGAGTGTGAAATGTAAGCTGCAGTCTTGTGTATGTACATGCGTGTAGCTACATTACATTTCAGCACGTACCTATCAGATGGTTCCTAACAGCCACACAATAATGAGGGAAAAGGGAAACTCACACCAACATTCCTGTTCCTCATTCTGCCACCATCATGTGCTCCTGTGTCACAGTTCTCCCCCCGACCCCCTCCTACTGAGAGGTCTGATGTCTGAACCAGTTCAAGGTTTGGATAATCGGAGTGACAGCCTCATTACAGAGACACCACCCTATTAGACCATTGAAATGGCATATTAACCAACCAGCAACAGGGAAGAGTACTAACCAAGCTAACACTTGACATTTGCAATCACCTGCCACAAGTTAGAAATGAACATTTTTCACACCTTATTTAAGAGATATTTAATAATCTTCCTCTTGCACTCCACCTCTCTGCTGTCTCCCTAGGAACAGAAGCTCTTTGAAGTGAAGAACTGTATTTTGCTAGTTTTCAAGGCGCAAATACGGAGTCTAATTCGTGCTATGGTTTCTGACTGAGGCTACAATCTACACAGCAGTTCAAAGAACCTAGAAGCCATTTTTTATGTTTCCCTTTTCCTCATGCTCTTTATGTAATTTATCAGTAAACCTGTCACTTGATCCCCAAAACACATCTGTTCACTTCTCTCCATTTCCACCTTCACCTCTTGCCTAAAATACACCACAAGAGCCTCTTGACGGTCAGGCCCCCCCGCTTCTATTCTTGCCCTCCACAATCCATTCTCTACACAACAGCCAATGTGATGTGAGATCATGGAACCTTCTGGAAGAAAACTCTTTAATGGCTTCCCATTATGCCAATGACAAAATCCAGGCTTTTCATCCTCTTCTATAACAGAAGACCCTTGTCTTCTCTGACCTTCACCATCCCTCCTTCCAGTCTTAGGGCTCTCTCACTCCCTTCTCCCACTACCTGCAAAGCTACCCCCACCAGATCTTCAAATAATCAGATATTTTGTTCACTGAAGTATCAGTTTAAATGTCCCCTCCTCAGAGTTATTCCTCTCCCATCCTTCTCTGTCATATCACTTTGTATTATAGCATGATGATTAACTGATGTTTTCTTTCTTCTCTGTTTACTTATTTATGGTTTGTCTCTCCAGTATAAGCCCTACCCAGAGAGGGAAACTGGACTTGTCCTTTGCTGTATCCTAGTGCATAAAATACATACCTGACATACAGAAGGTGCTTAATAAATGCTTGCTGGCTTTAGAACAGTGATTTATCAATTGTGTGGATGTTTAATGTACAAGACTATTAAATTCAATACCTATTAATGTTTCTGTTATTATTGTTTCAATCAAAGCAATCTGTCATTGGTAAGCTTGATAATTTACATAAACTTCTATTTACATCCTTATCCATGTTTGTTTAAGAATTTATACCTCTGACTTGTTCGAAAAAGAATGTAAAGCAGCTATTACACTGCATTTGATATAGAAGGTCAAAACATCTCCATATAGGACATTCTATAAAATACCTGACCACTACATCCCCAAAACTGTCAAGGTCATGAAAAACACAGAAAGACTGAAAAACTGTCAGAGATCAGGGGAGACAAAGGAGAAATGACAACCAAGTGCACTCTGGTGCCCTGGATTAGATCTTGGAACAGAAAAATAACATTAATGGAAAAACTAGTGAAATCCAAATAATTTCAGAGTAACGTACTAATGTTGGTTTCTTAGTTTTGACAAATGTATCATGGTAATATTAGATGCCTGGGAAACCAAGTGAGGAGTATACAGAAACTCTCTATACTGTCCTTGCAACTTTTCTGTAAATAGAAGATTACTTCGAAAAAAAAGTTTATTTAAAAAATCAACACCTCCATATAGAAAGAAATTTAAACTGCAGTTTGACCATAGTTTGGCATTTTATTCTGAATAGAGTATGGGCCATTGACTTATTGCTTTGAACCCATACAACCACTTAATGTTAAAAGCACGATATTATATAATATTTGTCTCCTCACATTTGCAACAACCAGAGTAATTTTAAAACAACTAGACAGATATACTAGTTGCCTCTAATATCACATTAATTCTACATGAAAGTCTGAAGGAGAAGTGTCATCTTTCCCATTTTCTCTAGTAGGAGTGCTGTCCTGTACGTTTAGAACCTCCATTTGCCTACTAGGTTGGGAGAATATTCAAAGTCCTATCAACCTAAACTCTGTCCATTGCTTCTTCCTAAAAGGAGAAACTAATGTTCCCAAGTATATTGTATCATCAGAGAACACAGTTTTCTCCCCCTGATAATTCAAATGCGCCCAGTATGTCAAAAAGACTTTCTAGACATTATTCTCTAATTTTCTCTTAACTCTTCTACAAAGTTATTCCCTATTCATTCACTTGACAAATAATTACATCATGCAGCAGTCTGAATCACACTGAACTTGAATAACAAACTGGATTATAAATTCAAAAATATGAAAGCAAATTCCACTGTAATGCTTCTGCCCCCTAGGGAGGTTTCATCGTTTCATAAACACACCCAAAACCAAGGCACAAAGTACTGCAATCTAACCCACTGTACATAATTATACAAATGTGATATAAAAACATTCTCACACACAGCACCTGAAATACCAGCATTTCTTTATCTTATTTATCAGTTTATTGTGGGTTCCAGTACACACACACACACATACACACACAGAGGTATTTTGTTTCATGGGTCATGGTAATCTTATTTAAACAGAGGGCTATAAAATGGTAAAAATAATTAAGACGAAAAAAGAAATCAAACCATTCAAAAGGCAGAAATTGAAAAGGTGAAAGGGAGATGGTACAAGATTAGACTGCTTATAAGAAAAAATGGTCAGAGGAAAAGGGGAAATTTGTCGTAACAATTCTCTGGGTATTTTGTGGTTTTGTAGCTGTCCTACCCTGGGCCAGTCCCTTAAATATTCTCAACCTCATGTTCCTTCTCTACAACGTTAAGATAATAATGACAGTCTACCCACTGAATTCTTTTTTAAGTATAAACAAAACGGGCAAATAAAACACAATTTTTAAAAAGCTACTTTTCACCAAAATGTGCTTTTAAAAAGACCGAAAATTGCTAACTACTGGCAGTATCTGAAAAAAAAAAAAATGAGTGTATAACTATATTTTGTAAAGCAGAAGCAACTCTTTAGCCAGCCAGAAGCTGAACAAAGTTCCTGGTTAAATGCTTACCTTGGAGACTTGTCGAAGCCACCTTAAATACTCTGTGAATGTATCAAAACAAATGTAGTAAGTCTGGCTTTGGGGTCCAGAGGAGCTAAATGCTAAACAGTGCTGGTGTTTTTTCACTTCTTCTACCTATAAAAACAAAGAGTGACAAAAACAAGTCAGAAAGCAGGACATTTACCAAGCTCATTAACTGTCCCTTAGACCAGTGAGCCTGCACAGCTTTGCATCTATCTCTTTATGTGTGCCTCTTACTACTTAAAGCATGTTAAGTTCCTAAGTCTGACCAACCAATCTGAATTACAAGGAAACCAAAAAGGGGACTATTACCTTCAATAGATTTCCCCACAACAGTGAAATTCTCTTCTTCCTGTTTAAAATTGTAACAGACTCCCTTTTTTATCCTTCTATACCCTCACAATAGGGTGCTGAGGTTCTTACTTCCTCTTAAGGAGGACTTTTACTGAAGATTTTACTTAAGAATTTTTACTGCAGGTGAATTTTTACTTAGGGGACTTTTGTATTACTCTTAATTACAACTTTTTATTAAAAGAGGTCTTCAAGCATGTTAAATAAGTTTTTTTCTTTTAGCTTATTGTGAAATTGAGATTAACCTGAAATAAAACCCTACCATAAGAAATTTCAAGTCCCAATAATGCAGCGATATAGTCAAATCAAGTTTCCACTCCCAATAAATTCTTCATAAGGAGAAAAAGTCCAAACAATAAAGTAACATGATATTACACAAACTCTTATGTTTAACTTACAGAATGAATGTTTCCTATATTTCATTTACAAAAATGACCACAAACCAAGTCACAGTGAAAGTGTAAAAAACTTCAGAAAGATCACACAGACTACATTCTGGGACCAAAATAAAATCAAGTTAAAAATCAATAATAAATCAATTAAAAATCTACATTTAGAAAGTTACTACACTTCTAAACAACTCACAGGTAAAAAAAAGAATCTGTAATCAAAACACAGAAATTCTTAGCACTAAACCATTAAAAGTACTACGTACTGAAATTTATGGAATGTAACAAAAGCAGGTACACAGAGGGAAATTTATGATTTTAAATACTCATATTAGAAAAGAAGGCAGAAAATTAATTTAATTGGCATGTATCTCAAGAACTTAGGGAAAAAATATCAAAAACAAAAACGAAGTGAACTCAAAGCAGAATGAAGGTGATAATAAAAAGCAGAAGTTAACAAAATGAAAACTGGGACTTCCCTGGTGGTGCAGTGGTTAAGAATCTGCCTGCCAATGCAGGGCACACAGGTTCGAGCCCTGGTCTGGGAAGATCCCACATGCCACGGAGCAACTAAGCCATGCACCACGACTACTGAGCCTGCACTCTAGAGCTGGCTAGCCACAACTACTGAGCCCACGTGCCACAACTGCTGAGCCTGCGTGCCACAACTGCTGAAGCCCGCGCACCCTAGAGCCTGTGCTCCGCAACAAGAGAAGCCACCGCAATGAGAAGCCCGCGCACCGCAATGAAGAGTAGCCCCCACTCGCCACAGCCAGAGAAAGCCCGTGCGCAGCAACAAAGACCCAACGCAGCCAAAAAATTAAAAAATTAAAAAAGAAATTTAAAAAAAAGCAAGAAATGAAAACCAAATATACAATAGAGAACATTAACAAAGCAAAATAGCAATTCTTTGAAAAGGCTAACAAAATTGAATATCAATTGATATTGATCAATGATATCAATTGAAGACATAAATATTAATAATGAAAAGGGAGACAAAACAGATTAAGCAGGGATTAAAAAGAGATTATTATAAATAATTCTGTGGCAAATTTTTAGAAAAATTTATTTTACCAACACTAAATCAAGGGAAAAAAAACAGGCCTAAATAGTCTTATTACCATTTAAGAAAATGAATACTTTTTTAATTACCAAGAAAATATCAGGCTCATATGGTTTTGTAGGTGAGTTTTATCAAAATTCCAAGAACTAGATCATTGCAAACTTGGGCAAACTCATCCACCAAACAAGAAAAGAAGAAAAAGACCCCAGCCTATTCTATGAGGCCAGTATAACGAAAAACAGATCAGAACAGTAAGAGAAAGGAAAATTACAGGCCAACCTTAGTCATGAACACTTATCTTGAACAAAATGTTGCATCAGAATCCAGCAATACAGAAAAAAATATACCAAGAACAAAAGTTGGATTTATCTCAGGAAAGATGGTTTAACATTATTGGAACTATAAAGTCATTAATCACATTAACAGATTAAAGAAGAAAACCGTATGATCACCACTACAGTTGCAGAAAAAGCATTTGATGACATTCTCCACCCATTCATCATTCATGATAAAAACTCTAAGCAAACTAAGAACACAAAGAACTCACTTAAGCCAACAAAGGATATTTATGTAAGGTAAACTTCAATGTTAATGATGAGATATCACTCTCTTACCTTACTTTTTCTGTTCAATACTGTACTAGAGTCCTGACCATTGCAATAAGACAAAGAAATGTATTGAGGAAGAAAGAAAATTGCCATTATTTGAATATGAGATGATTAGCTACACAGCAAACTCCAAAGAATCTAGAGACATTAGAATAAATAAGAAAATTTAGCAAGGTGGCTGGATATAAGATTAACACTTAAAAAATCAACCACATTTTTATACACCAAAGAGAAAATATAACTTTATAAAAATGCTATTTAAACTAATCCATATTGACAGAAATCAGGCAGTGTTTTTTGGGAATGGGTAGGAGTGAGCAGAAAAGTAGGGACAGAACAGTACAAAGGAGCACAAGGGGACTATCTGTCAAATTGTACTCATGGAAGTATAATACAGTTATCAAATTGTTATCAAAATGTACAGTATGTTGTATATCAATTATACCTCAATAAAGTTTGGCAAAGATGTAGAGAAATGTGCACTGATATGAGCATGATATGATGCAACAACCTTGGAAAACAATTGGATATCATCTTGTAAAAGTAAATGTGCATATATGTCCTATAGCCCAGTGACTGCACTCTTAAGAGCAATATTTCTCAAGGAGGTCATTATAGGAACTTTGGATTGAATAGTTCCTTGTGTACATTATGCAGGACTGTCTAATATTTTTGCATGACATTTTACTCTCTGAGCCCCTGCCCTGTAGATGCCAATAGTGTCCCCTTGCAGCAAAAGATACTAGTATTAACCAAACACACTATCTACTTTTCCCAGAACCTTTGCAATTAAGATGGAGTCATGTGACTAGTTCTGGCCAATGAGCCATGAGCAGAAGTGACATGTGTCACTTCTACAACCAGATATACAAGAGCCAGCTAATGACCCTCCAGTTACCTCTTCTTCTGCCTAAGCAGCAAAGGAAGCCACGTGTTACAAATATTATAAGAGAGAAGGACCCCCATCAGGCTGGGTTCGTACATAATTACTTGAAAAAAGAAATCTCCACCCACCCGCACTGGACAAATAGTGTGAGTGAGAAATAACTGTTACGATAAGTCACTGAGATCTGGGGGTTTTGTTACCACAGCATAACTTAGCTTACATCAACTGACTACCCAATCATTTGACAATCAAAACACTTGCACATATTACCAAATGTCCCCTTCAGGCACAGCGACAAGAGTTAAGAAATGCTGCTCTAGAAAAACTACTTGTAAACCAGGAGGCATATCAAAATAAGACTATCTCAAGAGAACTATTTATAACAGAAAACTAGAAGCAACCCAAATGTCAATCAACAAGAAAATTACTTCAGATATTTCAGAAATTTGGAACATTTACAGAGTGGAACATTATACAGAAATGAAAACCATATATAGCAAGTAATATGGAATCTTATTATGAAACATAATATTGAGTGAAAAAATTCAATCACAGAAAACCACAAACAGGATGATACCATTTTTATCAAGATCAAAACAAGCAAAACATAGTTATATGATAAAAGTTATTTCAAAACAGTAAGCAAATGATGAATACATATTCTAGGACAGTGGATTCCTCTGGGGTAGGAGGAGGCAATGGGACAGATGCAAAGAGAACTCAGGTAGAGACACTGGTATTGATGCTGCTGTACTTCCTAAATTGAGTAGTAAGTTAACAGTTACTCAGCTTATTATGCCTCATAGCTTAACAAATATTACATAAAGTATTAATGTAAATAAGTTATCTAAAAATTTATGTTCAATTTTAAAGAAGAAATTAAATATAATAATTGTACATGAATAAAAACTTATTAAACAAATGTCTTTCAACAATTTAATAGAGCTTTAACTTCATATTTGAATTCTATATTTGAAAACATAATGATGATGCTCAAGTAGTGTGTCAAAATTGATTATCACAGCAATTATAGCACCTATCTCACACCTCATTTCTAGCTCTTTTATATAAATTAGAAAACAAAAACAAAAAAACCTCTTCCATTTACTCTCCGATTTTCCTTTAACAACAGAACAGAATGAGAAAAGGAAAGACAAACATTAATGAAAACTCACATTGCAAAGAGTGAAATATTTTTTCCTAACGTGGTTAATATAATTTTTCAACATACTCAATTATTTTTAAAGGTGTAACACAAAACAGGTTTTACAAGCTTTGTCTGTGAGAAAAAGAAGCTGTTAACTTTCTATTCACTCAATGGTAGAAGTACATCCAGTAATAGGCCTGGGAAACAGAACAAGCCTCTAGCTCTGAATAAAAATGCTAATTATAACTGGATCTTCTCTCACCTTACCTGAACATTCCACTGCTTCCCTGTCTCTGCTTCTCTGAGCACAATAATCTTTCTGACCATCTCCTTTATATGTCAAGAGATTTTTCACCCTTCAAGTTCTATCATAATTGCTACCTCCTTCATCACAAAATCCCGATTCCCCCCCACAAAATGTAATCTCTTCCACTTATCTTCCACCCTACTTTTTTGCACCTCTCGTAGAGCAGATATTGTTGTGTCCATCCTTCATTTCCAGATAGTAATTATAAGCTATTCGAAGGCAGAGATGGTGACTTACCCATCTTGGTATTTCTGGGATGCCAAGCAAAGTGGCTTCCCCACAGAGGATATTTAATAATAGTTATATTAAATTTGCCTATGCAAATGCCTAACACCAGAGAAGAAAGAAACAGATTGTTGACCTATCAGGGCATCAAACATTAAATATGCATTTTTAATGATGAGTTATGGAAGTAATAATGATGACTAAGTTTTCAGATCCATCCAAAGGACAAGATCTTCAGTAATAAACTATCACTAATGCTTCAATGCTCAGACATAAGTTAAGAAGCCATGGTTTCAAAATGGGTGAATGAAACAGACCTAAACACACCTCACAGACTAGCCAAATCTATCTTTTTAAATGATCAAGTATCGATCAAGAAAAAAATTTTTAATATGCCCCTGATTTCCAAAAACCCATTTCTTCATCCAAATTTACCTTTACCTTTATTAACAGATTATCATATCATTTAAAAATCAGGAAATACTGACATATAATTATGGTAATGATACCCCTACCAGTGCTTGGAGTTTATAAATAAATCTGGCAAAGAAAAGAATGTAATACCTTCCTAAGCAATCTTGTTCTTTCTGTTGATATTTTATAAATGATAGGAATAAAATAGTTAACATGCCCAAAGAAAAGCAGCCAGTATGTTGGAAATATCTATCAGCTGTATCACAGGTTTTCTCTGAAATGAGTAGCATTTCAGGTTCAAAATTCATGACTAGCTATAGTGATAAACTAAAAGTACTAACCCCACTGGTCACTAATCACAAATAAACAGAGAGGTAAGGCAAAGCGGGATCACAGATTCCTGCTAGAGAGTCTCACCTTTGATAAGCACGCCTGAATGATCCTAAGGTCATGGACTTGGGGATCACTGTACTATACTATAAAATACATACTCACAATATCAAAAGACATCTTCTCATAAATAATAATTTATCACCTACAGTCTGAAATATAACAGTGAAATTCTAGTTGCTCTATTTTCAGTCACATAGTTAAGGTGCATGTACTAAGAAGTGAACATAACCAGGGCTTCATGTGAGCCAATGGCATTGTTATTTTCCAAAACTCCACCAACCAAAAATGTCCACTGGTGGAGGCACAACAGGAATGATGAGTCAAAAACCATCTACCCCTGGGACTTCCCTGGTGGTCCAGTGGGTAAGACTCCACACTCCCAATGCAGGGGGCCTGGGTTCAATCCCTGGTCAGGGAACTAGATACCGCATGCATGCCACAACTAACAGCCCCCATGCCGCAACTAAAAGATCCCACGTGCCGCAATGAAGATCCTGCATGCTGCAATTAAGACCCAGCACAGCCAAAATAAATAAATACATAAATAGATTTTTTTTTAATTGAAATTCTTTTAAAAAAAAAAAACATCTACCCCTTATTACAGCAATGACTCAAAGTAAGCTTCTTAATGACACTGGGAAATCTGTTAGTATTTGGTTTGTTTTAAACTTACCTTCCCACCAATTAGTGGCAGAACATGCATCTTTCCGGTGAAGCTGTCTTTCACAGATGATACTATTAGGCAGGTCCCACACAGGATAACTTGGCGTCTGGTCCATCGGTTCACTGGCAACTGCATTTTGCCTTTACGGACATTATACATTCCTGAGAGCTGAATCCGTTCAGAGCTACCAGTGCTGTGAGGTTTTCCTGCAACAAACACAAGCAAACATTTTAGTCTTAAAGAAATGGGCTTTTTTGCTACTCATCAGCATATCAGATAAATTACTTGGACAACAGAGAATAATTATAGGGAAACAATCTAATTTATAATTGAGAGAATCTGAAACCTGCAGTAATGCAATTATGATAAGAACTACCAAATCTGCTCCACATGTACCTTTTAATATAGGTGAAGAAGAGTTTTTTCCTTAAAAAGCTTATAACCTAAGTTTCTTCTGCTATATCCTGCATAATTTAATCTTACATTTAAAACAGAAATGGCTTCAAGATTTTCATGAATGCGAGAGTTAATTTAAGTACACTAAGAAGAAAATATTATAGACTGATATAGAAAGATAACATTCAAGATCTAGCATCTAATGAAACTAATCAGTTTTAATGGAATTAGCCACTCATATTCTTCCTCCTACAGATATTTAATGTACATTTACTAATAAGGGGACAATTAAAAATAAAAGACTTGGGCTTCCCTGGTGGCAAGGTGGTTAAGAATCCACCTGCCAATGCAGGGGACACAGGTTCGAGCCCTGGTCCGGGAAGATCCCACATGCCTCGGAGCAACTAAGCCCATGCGCCACAACTACTGAGCCTGCACTCTAGAGCCCACGAGCCACAACTACTGAAGCCCGCACGCCTGGAGCCCGTGCTCCGCAACAAGAGAAGCCACCACAATGAGAAGCCCACGCACCGCGATGAAGAGTAGACCCCGCTCACCACAACTAGAGAAAGCCGGTGCAGAGCAACGAAGACCCAACACAGCCAAAAATAAATAAATAAATAAAATAAATTTATTAAAAAAAAAAAAGAAATGGGCTTCCCTGGTGGCACAGTGGTTGAGCGTCCGCCTGTCGATGCAGGGGGCACAGGTTCGTGCCCCGGTCCGGGATGGTCCCACGTGCCACGGAGCGGCTGGGCCCGTAAGCCATGGCCGCTGAGCCTGCGCATCCAGAGCCTGTGCTCCGCAACGCGAGAGGCCACAACAGTGAGAGGCCCGCGTACCGCAAAAAAAAAAAACTAACATAAATGCCAAGTAGTTTTGGTAGATGTCTAATAGCTACTGGAGAAGGAAGAACAGCAGCACCAAAAATAGATCTCAAGAAGGTCCAAAAACTGTTTGAAGCCTCCCAATACACACCTTTGGGCAGAGATGTTTGCAAACAACAAAACCAGCAGGTTTGAATTTCACTTCCTCTTTCTCCCAGTATATCAAAATGTTTTATGAAATAAATACTGTAGACTGCATAAATTTGCTTGGCCTAGGCTAGAATGAAGTCTAAAAGTGGTCCACCTTTTTGAACCTGGGCCCAGCAAACAACTACACAGCTAGCATCCTCAGTGGAGAGCTCCACTGAGATGTTTGTCTACCAAATGCTAACACCCCCACAAAGGGATAGGAAGCCCAGGAGACTTCCATATAGATAGGACTTGTCAAAGTCTGCCAGTGATGGATCAGACCACAGTCATTCACTTGTTGCATTCTGCACAAGTTCATTTACACCCACAGAGAGAGATGCCCAGGCTCCCAGTCTAAGAGCTCCTCTCTACATTATAGTCTCTCTTCCTGTAGAGAAGAAGTGGGACAGGAGATTCAGAAAACTGAAAGGTACGTGCAAGGCTAAAAATAATGGACAACACATTTACAAGATCCAATTTCCATGACTGTAATACACTAACATTCTTTAACAAGGGATCTGATATAAATACTTACACACAAACACACACTAATGAATGCAAAGAAGCAGGCATTTTATTCAGTCACATCAGAGAGTGGCTTCAAGGACACTTGTTAACCCGTCACAGTTACAGAGATCTGTGATTTAATTAGAGACTGAAGAAAAAGACAACAGAGGTACATAAGCAACAGCCCTTCAATTCTCCAACTCCACAAAAATCCTAGAGAAAGCCTCAGAGCAAATCGCCAGATGGAGGACTAAGGCTAGAAGGGATACATACGAGAAAAGTATGGAGACACCAACAGACACTGGCTTTTTGGTCCCTCTTTAGAAAAACTGCCAAGGGGCCTGAACAGTCCTGGAACCTAATGGTAAGATTAGTCTGTCCCTGCCCTAAACATCCCAGTCTGAACCAATGCCCACCAAATTAAAGTTGGATCCACTGTTGTAACTTTTCCTTTAGAAATAATCCTACAGGTTTAAGGCACTTCTTATACGATCTGGGGCGAAAGATGGACAGCAAAAGCAAGTATTTCAAGCTGAGAGAGAAACCTGAACACAACAGAGAATGATTTAAAACATGCTTCCCCTCTCTTACTCACTTGGCACATGGCAATTTGATAAGATTTGACATATGTAAACCTATAAATGAGCTGGAAAACGAGCACACTGATCATCGCTAACAGTTTCTCGTGCCCACTGTGATCCCTCCCTCTCCCTCCCACCCCACCCCCCACCCCCACCTAGGGCCTCCCACGCTCAGGCGACTGCTGATCTGTTTTGTCACTTTTTGTCCGTGTTGTTGAGTGTGCCAAGAGTTCATTCCTTTTTATTGCTGAGTAGTATTCCACTGCATGAATATATCACATTTTGTTTAACCATTCATCTGCTGATAGACATTTGGACTGTTTCCACATTGTTTGCTTATCTTGACTGAAAACATTGGTATAAACATTCTTGTGTGGATATATCCTTTTATTTATCTTGGGTAAACACGTGGGACTGGAATGGCTGGGTTGTACTATTTGACATGTCCATCTCTAATGCAGGAGAGTTCCAGTTGCTCTACCTCCTTGTCAACACTTTTAGCTGTTCTAGTACACATGTAATGGTACCTCATTATAGATTAAATTTGCATTCTCCTAATGATGCTGATCATCTTCTCAAGAGCTTATTTGCAATTCACATACCTTCTTTGCTGAGGTGACTAATTCAAATCTTGTATCTAATTTTAACTGGATTGAGTTCCTCACATATTCTGAATACAAGTCCTTTGTCAAATGTGTAACTTGCAAATATTTTCTCCCAGTCTGGCTTGCTTTTTCATTTTCTTGACAGTACTTTGGGAAAGCAAAAGTTTTGATTTTAATGAAGTCCAAATATCTGATTTAGCTTTCACAATTAGTGTTTTTTGTGTTGTATTTAAGAACTCTCTGACAAACTCAAGGTCACTATAATTTTCTCCTATGTTTTCTGCTGTAAGTTTCATAGGTTTAATTCTCACATTTAGGCCGATAATTAATTTCAAGTTAATTTTTGTACACAGCAAGAAATAAGTAGAGGTTCAGGAGGTTTTTATTTTTGTTTTTTGACAAGTGGCTATCTAAATTATTCCATAACTTTCTGTTAAAAAGATTATCCATTGGGAGTTCCCTGGTAGCACAGTGGTTAAGAATCCGCCTGCCAATGCAGGGGACATGGGTTCGAGCCCTGGTCCAGGAAGATCCCACATGCCGCAAAGCAACTAAGCCCGTGAGCCACAACTACTGAGCCTGCATTCTGGAGCCCGTGAGCCACAACTACAGAGCCCATGTACTGCAACTACTGAAGCCCGCGTGGCCTAGAGCCCGTGCTCTGCAACAAGAGAAGCCACTGCACTGAGTAGCCCGCACACCCCAACGAAGAGTAGCCCCTGCTCGCCGCAACTAGAGAAAGCCCGTGGGCAGCAACGAAGATCCAACACAGCCAAAAATAAAAAATATAAATAAATAAATAATTTTATTTTAAAAAAAAAAAGATTATCCATTCCCGCTGAAGTGCTTTGGCACCTGTATCAAAATTCTATTGACCATAGTTGGGTGGGTCAATTTCTTGGTTCTTCCCATCCCACTCATCTATTTGTCTATCTTCGACCAATATCACAGTATCCTGATTACTGAATCTTTATAATTAGTCCTGAAATCAGGTAAAATGAGTCCTCTCCTGTGAAGAATGACAGCTTTACTTCTTCCACTGCAATCAGGCTGTCTTTTATTTCTTTTTCTTGCCTTGCTGCACAAGCTAGAACCTTCCATATAATAATGAACAGAACTAGTGAAAGCAGACATCCTTTCCGTTTTCCTAATCTTAGGGGAGTAGCATTCAGTTTTTCGAAATCTTTTTTTTTTTTTTTTTGCGGTACAAGGGCCTCTCACTGTTTTGGCCTCTCCCGCTGTGGAGCACAGGCTCCAGACGTGCAGGCCCAGCGGCCACGGCCCACGGGCCCAGCCGCTCCACGGCACATGGGATCCCCCCAGACTGGGGCACGAACCCGCGTCTGCTGCATCAGCAGGCAGACTCTCAACCACTGCACCACCAGGGAAGCCCTAGCATTCAGTTTTTCACCATTAAGAACAACAAATTGGCACAGGGAACTATATTCAATAGTTCCAACCGATAATGGAAAAGAATCTGATAAAGAATATATATATATATATATAAACATTCTGGGGGTCTTCCCTGGTGGTGCAGTGGTTAAGAATCTGCCTGCCAATGCAGGAAACACTGGTTCAATCCCTGGTCCTGGAAGATCCCACATGCCACGGAGCAACTAAGCCTGTGCGCCACAACTACTGAGCCTGCACTCTAGAGCCCGTGAGCCACAACTGCTGAGCCTGCATGCTGCAACTACTGAAGCCCGCACACCTGGAGCCTGTGCTCTGCAACAAGGGAAGCCACCACAATGAGAAGCCCGCACACTGCAACAAAGAGTAGCCCCCGCTCACCGCAACCAGAGAAAGCCCACGTGCAGCAACAAAGACCCAACACAGCCAAAAATAAATAAATAAAAATTTTTAAATGGTTAAAAACATTCTGGATTTGGTGTCAGGGGCGAGGGTATTGCTGGCTTCATAGACTGAGCTGAAGAATTCTTTCCTCTACTTTTCTGGAATAATTTGGATGAAATTGGTATCATTTCATCCTTAAACATCTGGTCGAATTCCCCAGTGAAGACTTCTGGATCTGGAGTCTTGCTTTTTCTGGTTTTTGTTTGTTTGTTTGTTTTTTGTTGTGTGTGGGGGGGAGAGTGTTTAACTATAAGTTCAATTTCTTTACTAGAGTTAGGGCTATGCTATTCCATTATCTAGATATTCTTGAGTAAGCCTTCGTGGTTTGACTTTTTAAAAGTTTGTCCATTTCATTTAAGTTTTCATATAGTTGACATACAGTTGTTCACAATATTTCCTTATTATCCTTTTAATATCAATAAAAAACTGTAGTGATGTCACCTCTTTCATTCCTGATACTGGCAACGTACCTCTTCCTTTTTTTTCTTCTGTTTTGTAAATAAGTTCATTTGTATCTTTTTTTTTAATTCTACATATAAGCGATATTGTATGATATTTGTCTTTGTCTGGCTTACTTCACTTAGTATGATAATCTCCAGGTCCATCCATGTTGCTGCAAATGGCATTTCATTCTTATGGCTGAGTAATATTCCATTGTATATATATATATACCGCATCTTCTTTAGCCATTCATCTGTTGATGGACATTTAGGTTGCTTCCATGTCTCGGCTACTGTAAACAGTGCCACAATGAACGCTGGGGTGCATATACATTTTTGAATTATGGTTTTCTCTGGGTATATGCCCAGGAGTGGGATTGCAGGATCATATGGTAACTCTATTTTTAGTTTTTTAAAGAACCTCCATACTATTCTCCATAGTGGTTCTACCAATTTACATTCCCACCAATAGTGCAGGAGGGTTCCTTTTTCTCCACACTCTCTCCAGAATTTATTATTTGTACACTTTTTGACCAGAGTGAGGTGATACCTCATTGTAGTCTTGATTTGCATTTCTCTAACGATTATCAATGTTGAGCATTTTTTCATATGTCTGTTGGCCTGTAGCCTTGATCTGCATTTCTCTAACGATTATCAATGTTGAGCATTTTTTCATATGTCTGTTGGCCATCTGTATGCCTTCTTTGGAGAAATGTCTATTTAGATCTTCTGCCCATTTTTTAATTGGGTTGTTTGGTTTTTTGGATATTGAGTCCTATGAATTGTGTGTATATTTTGGAAATTAATCCCTTTCAGTCTGCATTGTTTGCAAATATTTTCTCCCATTCTGTAGGTTGCCTTTTGGTTTTGTTTATGGTTTCCTTCACTGTGCAAAAGCTTTTATGATTAATTAGGTCCCATTTGTTTATTTTTGTTTTCACTTCCATTACTCTAGGAGATGAACTTCTATCTTTTCTTGATCAGTTTAGATTAGAAGATTAGCAATTTTATTTTTTATTTATTTTTTTCACATAAAAATGTTTATTATAATATTTTATAACTTTGTTTGGATTTATTATATCTTTTTTCTCATAAAAAACTGAGGGAGGAGTTTTTGTCTTTATTTTAAAGATAAGAATATTAAATAAAGTGTTTAAATTATTTTGTCCTATGTCACAAGTTGGTTTATACAGGACCAATATACAAAACTAGAGGATCAGATTATTCATTGTCTTTTTACTGCCCCATATTTCCTCCCAACAATAGTTAGCAAAGAATACAAGATTTGATCTTTACGAGTCATCCATCCATTTTTTTTTAAAACACCTTTATTAGAGCATAACTGCTTCACAATGGTATGTTAGTTTCTGCTTTATAACAAAGTGAATCAGCTATACATATATATCCCCCTATCTCCTCCCTCTTGCATTTCCCTCCCACCCTCCCTATTCCACCCCTCTAGGTGGTCACAAAGCACCGAGCTGATCTCCCTGTGCTATGCGGCTGCTTCCTACTAGCTATTTTACATTTGGTAGTGTATATATGTCCATGCCACTCTCTCACTTCATCCCAGCTTACCCTTCCCCCTTCCTCCAATTTTATTAAACAACTCAAAGAACCAGGTTTCGGTTTCATTCTCTACTGTTTTTCTGTTTATGGTTTCATTTATATCTGTTCTTATCATTGTTTCTCTTACTAATCTTAGGATTAATTTTTGCTTATTTTTTCTATTTTCTTCATGTGGAAACTGAGGTCACTGACTTGAGGCTTTTCTTTTTTCTTAATATAGGCATTTAAGTGCTATAAACTTCCTTCTAAGTACTGCTTTAGCTGCATTCCACAAATTCTGGTATGTTGTGGTTTCAGGTTACTAATTGTTTCTCTCCAGTGTTTAATCTACTGTTAATTCCATCCAGTGTACTTCTCATCTCTAGAAGTTCAATTTGGCTATATGTGGGTACATACTTATATACACATACATATACACATATATGTATATATCTTCCATGTCACTCCTTAATATGCCTTTTTTTACCTTCATGAATATATGAAACAATTATAATAGCTGCTTAAGTGTCCCTGTCAACTAATTCTATCATCTGTATCACTTCTGTGTCAGTTTTATTTTATCATTTTCTCTTATGGGTCTTATTTTCCTGCTTCTTTGCACACCTGGTAATTTTTGTTTGGATGCTAGTCATTAGGAGTTTTATCTTGTCGAGTGCTGGATATTTTTGTATTTATATGAATATTATGGAGTTTTGTTCTGGGACACAATTAAGTTAGTTGAAAACAGTTTGGTTCTTACCAGGCTTGCTCTCTGGGATTTGTCATATAAGACCAGAGCAGCCTTAAGTCTAGATTTATAATACCAATATTAGCAAGCAATACTCTAACTGACATCCTCTAAATTATAAGATTCTCCAGTCTGGCTGGTAGGAGCATGAACTTTGCCTGGCCCTGTGTGAGCTTCAAGGTTTATTCCCTCTGCTCCTTTTCAGTGTTTTTAAACCCCAGCCTCACATAGTTTCTTCTTCACATAAATGACTGATCAGCACTCAGCTGAAGGCTCAATGATGACTCCTTGCACATGTCCAGGACTCTCTGAGCAGCTCTTTCCTCTCCAGCACTCTACTCTGTACACTCAAACTGCTTAGCTTCAATGGACTCCCAGCTCTGTCTCCTGAACTCACTGTGCATACCAGGCTCTGCCTGGGTTCCTCCTCCCTACAACTTAATCCTGGAACTCTTTCCCACCGTCAGTAAGATGATACAGGTTTAGGGTTGTTTTAATCTGTTTCCTTTCTCTCAAGGAGCACACCTGTTGTGGGATTTTGTGTCTTGTGCTGCCTGATGCCCAATGTCTGAAAGCTGTTTCATATATTTCATCTGATTTTTAGTTGTTTCTTCTTTTAGGTTAAAGAGTAAATGCAGCCGCTGTTACTCCATCTTGGCTGGAACCAAGTGCCAAATATTTAAATTTAATTCTTTCTCATACATACCGTTCACTTTTATAGATTACAAAAGTATGTTTCACATAATTAAAGATTTTCTTTAAAGTGTGGGTTCTCAATATATTCCTGTATTCAGAAATTCAGAGAAACTCTGTGGGACCAGTAGACTAGAAGAGCTATCTGCTCTTGTCCAAAAATAGCTCCAAACTTCAGTATTATCATAGTTCTTTGACTCTTCTTTTCCAATTATTGACAGTAATGAGTATATAAGCAACTTCTAATTTACTGCCTTACTTTACATTCAATCCTAAAACAATAGGCCTAAAGTTAGCTCTCTACCCTCTTTCAAAGTAAAGGTCTAAACTTTGTGCTCTTTTCCTCCACTCAGAGGGCCTTCTTGACTTGCATATTTATAAGTATTAATCTAAATAGTTCAGTCTTCTGAACGATTCACTTCTGGTTAAGCTGGGTGTCACTATACTACCTTTCAAAAACAAATGTAAAAAGAATAATGCATAGTTCATTAATCTCTCTACACTGTCGCAAATATTAGAACTTCAACCTTAACGGATATAACTAAGATAACTGGATAGACCAACTCTGACAGAAAAATCCTGAGAATTCTAAAATAACCTCCTTTGTTGACTCAGGTGGGAGTAGGACAGATTGTTATAGCAGTTGCTTCAGACAGAGTGGTTTTTAAAAGTATGGTCCCAAGACCAGTAGTACCAGAATCACCTGGAAACTTATCAGAAACACAAATTCTCAGGCCCCACCCTAGAAGTACAGAATTGGCATCTCTGAGGATGAAGCCCAGTAATCTGTATTTTAACAAGCCCTATATACATAAACAGCAGTCTGGATCAAAGAACAGAGATCGTTGTGATGATCAGAAAAACCCCTCCATTTTTAAAAATAAGAGTTTGGGTTTTTGCTCGTTTCTTTTCTTTTTCTTCTCTCTTCTCCTTCTCTTCTCTTCTGTAGTTTAAAGCCTAAACTTGGTGGGAGGGAGACGCAAGAGGGAGGGGATATGGGGATATATGTATACGTATAGCTGATTCACTTTGTTATACAGCAGAAACTAACACAACATTGTAAAGCAATTATACTCCAAGAAAGATGTTAAAAAAAAAAAAGACTAAACTTAAATGTTATTCCTCAAGATGAGAGAATTTCAGCTTTGAGGAGGAGTGAAGAATATAATAAAACATCACTTCTTTGGATCTTACTAACTTAGAATTTTGACCAGGAGCTTCTGAAATTAAGTCTACTCATGTTTTATCTTTCATAAGGGAATTTTATTAAATAAATGAATAAACATGATTAGAAGAGAAGTATTTATTTAAAGAAAACTAACTACAGTCCATTCTGCTACAATATGTTTCATTAATACTAATTAATTCATTTATGATCATAAATAGGGGAATGAAGTCAGTATGATATGCATAGTATTGGTCCATAAGGATTTACTCTAGGCACGGGGAGCCAGAATATTGGGAGTGGAATTATAACTTTCAAAAACAAAGGAAAAAAGCCCATGGTAAATGCAGTCTCAATGTCCACAAGTCAACATTTCTACTCTTATGTAATTGTGCATTTTTTTTAAATTTTTTTTTAATTGTGCATTTTTAATATTCCCTAATATTGTGTCTGTAGCTTCCAGACACAACAAGTTACCTGCCTAGGCTGCCCAGGTTATCCCCTGAGGTATCCATTATTATTTTTGTTAGTATTTTGGTTATAAAGATGCTTGGACTTAGAGTCCTGCCACTCTCCAACTCTATTTTCCCATAAACATTTTTATTTTTAATTTTCAACTTTGGAGAACATAAGTTTCGGGAACATATATAGTAGCAGAAACACCTGCTTTAACTAGAAGCAGTTGTTTAACTGAACAACACAGAAATAAGTACAAATTTGGTTGTTGCCAATTACATGTCTTTGTCAAATATATCCTAGTGTCTATCTGTGGTAGTTTGAAAATATGTCCACAAATTTTTTTTAATTCTTCCCTTCAAAGGTGGAGCCCAATCCCATTCCCTTTGCTTGTGGACTGTACTTAGCGACTAGCTTCTAACAAATAGAATGTAGCAGACTCAATGGCTGCTGTAACTTCTGAAACCAGGTCATAAAAGGCAAATAGCTTCCACCTTACCCCCTCTAGGATCACTCCCTCTGAGGAAGCCAGCTGCCATGCGGACACCCTAGGGACTCTATGAAAAGGCCAACAGGTGAGGAACTGAAACTTCCTGCCAACAGCCGAAAGGAAACTGAGGCCTCTTCAGAAGCCAGGTGAGCAAGCCATACTGGAAAGATCCTCCAGTCCCTGTCAAGCCCCTAGATCCTCCAGTCCCTGTCAAGAGAACTGTGCCCCTAGGACATCTTGGCTGCAAACTTCGTGATAATCTCTAGCCAGAACTACCCAGCTAAGTCACTCCAGACTCAGAGAAATCATGAGACAATAAATGTGTGCTGTTTGAAGCCACTGAGTTTTGAGGCAATAACTAATACAACTTTACTGTGTTGGTTTCACTTAGTTCTATTTACCTGAACATAGTGAAACATAAATAACCTACATTTCCCTAAAATAATCTACAAAAATATTTACAGGACTTTGGATAACCTAGTGAGGGTCTAGTGTAATCCAAAATAATAAAAACAATAATAAGAACAGCACGTTAAGCAATCACAATGTCAACAACTTGAAAGAATGAAAGTGTTCATGATAATACAGCACCAAAAAGTAAGAAAGTCTGATCAGTACATAAGACATAGTGGAAGAATTTACCATGTCCCTGGAGCTGAAAATGGTCAGAAGTAAGTGAGAACACTCAACTCTCACCTCACCTTCTCTACCTTTAGAGCTTAGATTGATAAAACTAGTTGCTTATTGCATATAAATCCTTAAATCCTTCTTGACTACCTGAAGTGTCAGAAAGACTGAATTAAATTATTTGCCCAGGTTCATTTCAAGAGCTGGCAGAAGGATTTAGACGACCCCATAACAAAGGTCCAGAGACCTGAGCGTTGAACTGGCAGCTGGGAATTTTGTCTTAGAGCTGAAAGTCGAAGCAAGCTCAGCAAGGTGTGCTGGCAGGAGCTTTGAAACAGATTTAAGACTAGTTGCTTTTAGCTGATGGAAATGACAACCAGCTGCTAAATATATTTGGGAGATGGTTAATTTACGCATCAGATCAAAATATACAAAGTCAACTGCCCAGTAAATCTTGCTTCTTACTGACAGCTACTCAATCTGATAAGGTTTATTTATGCCTCCCAAATTAGTGTAGACCCTTATCCCTGAGAAATGTCATGCCCTGAACCTTTCTCTAATCTCTAAGTTCTTGAATATCACCAGAGCTTATAATTCCCCCTATAATATTCATAAAAATAGTGCCTGGAAAATGTGCGCTACCCCTTCACACTCGTACAGATTATGTAAACACAGGGCCAAAGTAATTTTTAAAAAATCCACCAAAGCAAACTCTAATACAAACCAGTAAAATTATCCATAAATTTTAAAACTCTGAAAAATCAAATAAAGATAATTACTATGACTATACATTGTGTGCAACGATATTAAATTAAACGATAACTTAAACGACATTAAATTAAATTAAAATGCTGAAAGGAAATGCTGCATGAAGACAAGCTACAACGGAGGGCCTCAGACTTTAGCATGCACCAAAACCACCAGGAAGGCCTTGCTATAAACAGACTGCAAGGCTCCACCACCCAGAGTTTCTGACTCAGTAATTCTGGGTGGAGGCCTGAGATTTTGCTGATGTTGCAGGTCTGAGGACCACAATTTGAGACCCACTGAGTTACAGTATCAGGTTAACAATGACTTTTTGACCTGGTGGATCATCTGCGTTTGATTAACACTGACCAAAGAAGCAGGTGAATCAATTTGGGGAAAAGACGAGGGAGGCAGCTGGGAATGAACTAGAAAGCTGGTGCTGCCTTTTACACTCCCCTCCTCCCTCCTTCCTCCCCGCACCTCCTGTCCTCGCAGGGAACTAGATTCATTGCCTAGGCATATTTAAACTCCATCATCAAAATTATCCCTAGTTATCTGAATATCCGATGCTCATGTCTCTTCATGGGACATATATTTAGAGAAGGTATTTTCTTCAAATGTGGGTTTCATTACAGTTTTGCATTCCAGAGACCACAACCTTTCCCTGCTTTATGAGCTTCTTCAGCTCAGTTCCAGAGCACTATATGGCTAGCTGGTGTGGCCTCCCCTCATTAACTTCATATTTGGCAAAAATACACATTTGAAAGACTTTATCAAATCAACCTGCACCTGTCAGTTCAATGTCTTCACCATCTGTTACTTCCCAGAAATGGCAGTCTCATCTTTCCTGTGCATGACCAGACCATACCTTAAGAGCCTTTTCAACATTCTCTTGAGATTTCTTTCTCATCTGATGAGCATTTTTTTCCTTGGCTACAACAATCACTGAAACAGTTTCACTCACTTTTTTGTTGTCATTTCCATTATAATGAATGGTAGACTTGTTCAGGTCCATACATTTGTTAAACTTCTACCACATTTGACATTCTTAAATTACCTACACCTTCTATTTTCTGGCTAAAAACCCTCCCTTCGGTAGACTTCAGAATTTTCATCACCTGCTTTCCCAGCTGCCTTATTTCTGTGGTAGTTCTCCACAAAGAATAATGGCATAAGGCACAAGCATTAAAGCACCATTTGTGAGGAGAAACAGCTGAACTTCACTGAAATGACGAGGCTGGGCAGCAGGCCTCAGGGTAGGCTCGATTCAAATTTGTGCCCCAGAAAAACTGCAAATTACTATATATCATGAGGTTTTAGAGACCTCAGGAATCACTAAATCTTAAATCTGAGAATGCCTAATGGTCAGTATACCCTATTTACTCTAACTGCTCCCAAAAGAATAAACAACACACTCACTACCTCCTGTAGATACAAATTGGGACTTGTGTCAGAGGTGATGCACGCTGCTGTGCATGTGGAAATCAGGATGATGAAGCTAGACAGCTCCACAGCTCCAGCTGAATCAAGTCTTCACTGTGAGATGATTTTATTAGGAGTGCTGGAACGTTCTAGCCAGGCACCCACACACATGCAAACACTAAAATAAAAATTCTAAAATCAAGCATGAATAATTTTTGGATAATCCACACCGCTATTCCTCTCTCCTAAGACATAGTAAAAAACAAAACAAAAAAACTATATTTCAGTTCGCTTTGCCTAGAAGAACAGACTTCAGCCAAGGTGACTTGACAAGGTAACAAAGAACAATATCGACACAATCACGTAAGATGCAATGTGATTCAAAATTCTTTTCCACAGTGGTTCTCTCTGAGAGATGAGGTTAGAGTTTACTTTCCACTTTATAATACATACTGATAACGTGTAATTTGACTTTTAAAAACAAAAACAAAGATTTCAAAAGCAGAACAATTTCCGAAAAACCTTATTTTCCCCTACTCTCTACTGCATTAGGTAACATTCATTTGACTACCTACCCATTTCCCTACAAGGCTGATTACACCAAAGATGATGAGTCTAGATTCGGAAGTTCTAACACTGTCCTTAAACTATTTTGTACAAACATAATCTCAGAAATGTCTAAAACTCACCCATTCCAAATAGATGACAATTCCTCAACTTATTAGAAATCTCTAAAAAAAAATTATAAAACCTCCCACATTTAGCCCATTCCTATGATTTACTTATAGGAAACTTCAAGATCTTTATTTTAAACTTTCTCAGAATCACACACAAAATCCACTATGGGGCTTCCCTGGTGGCACAGTGGTTGAGAGTACACCTGCCAATGCAGGGGACGCGGGTTCGTGCCCCGGTCCGGGAAGATCCCACATGCCGCGGAGCGGCTGGGCCTGTGAGCCATGGCCGCTGAGCCTGCGCGTCCGGAGCCTGTGCTCCGCAACGGGAAAGGCCACAGCAGTGAGAGGCCCGCGTACCGCAAAAAAAAAAAAAAATCCACTATGTTTCCACTGAAATTTTTTCAATTATTATTTTAAGTACAACTCTATCATCAAAAGTTTAAAAGAAAGGGGAGTTAAAAACAAGAAAATAAACATAATCCTACTTTCTTCCCAGTATTATAAATATTTTGCTGAATTTTTTCAGTTTTTTTTAAAATTTGCAAATCATTTACATACATATAATCATAACATGCCCAGCATTTTATATCCTGCTTTATTTAGCCTTCTATTGTATCATACACCTTCCCAAGTTCTCAGCCTTTCTATTTAGAAGACTGGCAAGATACGCTCATAGAACTATCCTTTGTTTTCTCATTTCTTCATTATTGATAACTGTTTCTTCATTTTCATTCTATGAATTGCTAAATCAAAGTTCATGACTTTTTTTGTTTTTTGCGGTATGCGGGCCTCTCACTGTTGTGGCCCCTCCCGTTGTGGAGCACAGGCTCTGGACGCGCAGGCTGAGCGGCCATGGCTCACGGGCCCAGCCGCTCCGCGGCACGCAGGATCCTCCCGGACCGGGGCACAAACCCGCGTACCCTGCATCGGCAGGCGGACTCTCAACCACTGCGCCACCAGGGAAGCCCATGACTTTTTTTTACAACTCCTAATCCCTCTTCAATATCACCAGTTCTCCCTAGACAAAAACTATAAATCAGCTATAAATCAAAATAAGCATGTTTCTACTACTGAATACTTTTCCCAAAGAAATAAGTAAGCTTTCCAGACATCCCAAGAACATGTGAAAGAAAAAAATAGCACACCAAGCCATTTAATTAATAAAAATGAACCTATATCTACCACCCACAATGAAAGTAGGTTTCACATTGTTGATACCAGTAGCTGTGTTTGAATAAGACATGTGAAGTCACTACTTCTCAAATAATGATTAAAAGAAAATAGACTAAAAAGTAAACAAAAAAAATCTATAATTTTCTGGTGAAAATTTTCGTATTTGTACACAAATAAGCATTCTAATTTCATCTAGGACTCCATACTGGTTTTCCTCTCTACTCCCAACCCTGCAAAAGAACAGCTTTTCACTAGCTGGGAAAAGTCAGAGGGAGAGGTTACTCTGCCTTAAGTTACTAACTGATCGTGACTCTCAAGAGCAGCAAAACACCTAGCAAGGAAAAAAAAGCATTTCCAGACAACTACAATGAAAAGGAAATAGCTGTAATTGACTAGCATGAATTTTACAGCCCTTGCTATCATAAAAGCTATTAAGTCTTTCAGATCTAAGATATGGATTTAATTCCTTGGTAACCAAAGAATTTATTCACAAGTAAGTCTTTTGATTTTCAAAGGGATCAAGAACCCTAGAACTTCAGTCTTCCTGGGCTTCAGAGTTCCTCCAACTACCACATCCCTTGGCCTGTAGATTCCAGAGTAGGCCAAACACACAGTCTACTACTAGGTGTGGCTCTTTCCAAAGTGCAGGTCCAAAGCCCAGCACAGTATCTCCAATAGCCTAAGTGCTCTACAAGCACCTGCTGCATAGACAAAAACACTCCTATGTTTAGGCCAGAGAAAACAGCCAGTTCTCAACATACACAGCAAATTACAAAAAGTATACAATCAATAGCTATGTGTTTGGGAAAAACAAAGGACAGGACAGAAAATAAGTGGCTCAAAACCAACTTCCTAGTCTCTAAGAATCTATAGTTTATACTACATGGGAAAACATTTGCCTGGAATTATCAGCCAAATATTTCAAGCTTCTTCTCTAGAAACATAAAAGTTTTTCTTTTTTTTAAGGAAAGGGGGTATTATCAATAGGCAAAAGAAAGTCATTCAGCTGAATTAGTTACAGTATACATGCAGTTTTGAAAAAAATAGCCTGTCATTTTCATCATAAAGTATATTATGAGTATGATGATAAACCAATACACATATAAACATTCAAACAAAGTAGGTCTGACAAAAGGATGAGTAACAGGGATCACACCAGGAAGAATCAGAAATGAGGATAAATGAAGGTTTGTGTTTACAACAGGGATAATGTCCATTTATCATTTTTAGTATCCCTGGAAATTAGAGAGCAAAATCTGCCTCCAAAACTTGCTGACAATAGAAAAGAAGTATTTGCTAGCTCATTCTCCAGACTATAAATAAAGCGGCCAGTAACACAAAAACTTTTTTTAAAAAATAAATTTATTTTATTTATTTATTTTTGGCTGTGTTGGGTCTTTGTTGCTGTGCGCGGGCTTTCTCTACTCTTCGTTGTGGTGCACGGTCTCCTCATTGCGGTGGCTTCTCTTGTTGCAGAGCATGGGCTCTAGGCTCACGGGCTTCAGTAGTTGTGGCACGCGGGCCTGAGTAGTTGTGGCTTGCAGCTCTAGAGCACAGGCTCAGTAGTTGTGGCACACGTGCTTCGTTGCTCCGCACGCGGCCTGTGGGATCTTCCCGGACCAAGGCTCGAACCTGTGTCTCCTGCATTGGCAGGTGGATCTTTAACCACTGCGCCACGAGGGAAGTCCACAAAACAAAAACTTTTGAGAAACATGAATTTCCAGGTACTATGGAACCTTATACCAGAAATGTAAAAGTCAGCTTTTCCTTTTCACCATGATTTATAGAAGTAATATATTATTGCAATGGATTTATTTACAATTATATTGCAATTCCAGGTCATACTTTTCATTCCTAAATTATCAAAGAGAAGTTTTAATTTTAGTAGGGCAATAAATTATAAAATGTCATTACTCGGACTTCCCTGGTGGTCCAGCAGTTAAGAATCTGCCTTCCAATGCAGGGAAGGCAGTTAGATCCCTAGTCAGGGAACTAAGATCCCACATGCCACAGGGCAACTAAGCCTACGTGTCACAACTACTGAGCCCGCATGCCACAAGTAGAGAGTCCGCATGCCACAACTACTGCGCCTGCGTGCCACAACTAGAGAGAAGCCTGTGCACCACAACAAAGAGCCTGTGCGCCACAACTAAGACCTGATGTGGCCAATAATAAATAAATAAATAAATAATAAAATGCCATTACTCAAAACACCCAGGGGAGTTTGAGAGGAATGACTTAGAACATTTGCTGGAAAAATCTATATCGCACATCCAAAATAATAAAACAAAAGAAAAGCTTCATGGCTACAAAATATATTAAGATAATTTTTAAAATATGAATGAACCAAAATGCTATTTTGCATATACTAGCATATTTACATATGCTATTTTGGAAGAGACTGGCTGTATGTTCAACAATCCCATTTCATCTTCCTGGACACACAACGATAACTACATTTCTCAGCCTCTCTTGGAATTCAGGTAGAGCCATGCAACTGGTTCTGGACAAACAAAACGTGGCCTATACCCCCCGCCTGTGCTCCTTCACCGGCTCCCCACCCACTGACCAGCTGATGAAGATAGTGCGAGAAGAACTCTCTGAGGAGACTCAAGGGGATGGTGAACCACAAGATGGAAGGAGCCCAGGTCTCTGAGTCCCTTGGCTTGGAGCTGCGTGACTAGAAACATCAGCAATGGACTTGACCATGAGAACAAAAGAAACATGTATTATGTTAAAGCATAAGATCAGTACGTTGGTTCTTGCAGTAGCTAGAATTTCCCTAACACAGTTATATTCAAATCAAAATTTCACCCTAACTGGAATTGAAATAAACTGCTGTCATATCCCATGAGCAAACCTCTAGAACTGGGTACCCCAATAAGCACAAGTAGGTGGTCAAGTTTCCATCCTTCTTCCGAGATACAAGGGAAAACAGCTGTGATCAGTCATGCTGCCTATGACAGGGAGGGGCATGTGAACGTGATGCTAGCGCACTTCTTACAGTCACCACAATGGCAGCCAGTTATCAAGAAGAGTGACTCTGAGAGGCAGCTTAAAAAGCAGGGAGAGTGGCTCTGAAAACAGCAAATGATCTATCTTTCATTTCAATGAAAATCAGTCTTAGAATCATAAACCGTTAGTTGCCTAGGGCTACCATAACAAACTACCACAAACTGGATGCCTTAAAACAACAGAAATTTATTTTCTCACAGTTCTGGAGTCTGAAAGTCTGAAATCAAGGTGTTAGTGGGGTTGGTTCCTTCTGCAGGCTTTGAGGGAGCAGGTGCCCTATGCCTCTCTCCTCGCTTCTGGTGGTCGTAGGCAATCCTTGACATTCCCTGGCTTGTGCAACGTAATTCCAATCTTAAACCCCATCTTCACATCACCTTCTCTGTGTATCCTCTTCTTTTAAGCACAAACAGTCATTGGATTTAGGGTCCACTTTAATCCAGTTTGACCGCATCTTACTAATTAAATCTGCAACAACCCTAAGGTCACATTCTGAGGTTCTGGGTGGACATGAATTTTGGAAGGACACCTACTACACTTTTGATATCTGATCTAAACAAATCTAATATTCTCTGATTTTATAGTTTTAAATATTTATAGTACTACCTTTTTCAGTATTATCAGAGTATATTTTCAATATATTCAGTTTACAAATAAAACTCATTTAATCATGAAGTATCACCTAAGATCAAGCAATTCTTGTTAGCAGAGCTCCAAAAAGAATGCTAGGCACAATACAGCATTTTGACTTTTAAATTTTAAAGGTAAAAATGCCCCAGCAAACAAAAGTACCATGTCTCTAAGCATATGTGGAAATTCAAACTACTGAAAGAGACATGAAGCATTCCATGACTTTTGTCTGTAGTAGGGCAATGGCTTGGCTAAAGTCCAACAGTCAGTACATTAGTAGACTGACAGTGTTAGCACTTCACTTCCCTCTGAGTTAAACAAACCTCATTGTTTATTTAACTGTCTTCAAGACACTACAAAAAGACTTAAAACCCATGAAGATTAACCCTGAAGACTATCACAGTCTTACATATTTTTTCAACAATTTTATATATTTTCGCTGCCTACTCACAACTCCAAATAAAGCTGGCATCCATCGATTAAAAAAACCAACTGGGGCTTCCCTGGTGGCGCAGTGGTTGAGAGTCCGCCTGCCGATGCAGGGGACACGGGTTCGTGCCCCGGTCCGGGAAGATCCCACATGCCGCGGAGCGGCTGGGCCCGTGAGCCATGGCCGCTGAGCCTGCGCATCTGGAGCCTATGCTCTGCAACGGGAGAGGCCACAACAGTGAGAAGCCCGGGTACCGGAAAAAAAAAAAAAAACCAACCAACTGGAGGGTGAACTAAAATGCCAACACAGGTACAAATGATGTGTACATTAGTTGTAAAACACTAAACAGAAGATACTTATTTAGCATACACACTCATTTAACCAACATCCAGGATAAAAAAATCACCAAAAAGTGGTACCCAAGATTCAATTAATTGTACGATGTGCTGAGAAATGCCAATAAAATTTTTAATCACTTAAATGTATTCAAGGTCATCACTACAAATCTAACATTCTCACTACCTTGTACAGCAACTGTATACACATAAAATTAGAAAAGTCATCCTCAATTTCCCTCTCTCCCTCATTATCCTCAGCAAATCTTATCACCTCTGTCCCCTAAATATAGCTGAATCTAACAGCTGTCATCTTTTGCCGATAGAACAACCAACTCCCAATTAGTTCCCTTGCTTCCACTCTCTCAGTCACTGTGGCAGCCATCCACATCCTCTGCTGCTAGTTGAACTGCATTTCCCAAAAAGATATGTTCAAGTCCTAACCCCTGGTACCTGTGAATGCAACCTTATATGGAAATAAGGTCTCTGCAGATGCAATCAAGTTAAGATAAGGTTGTATTGGATTAGAGTGGGTCCTAATGACTAGTGTTCCTTATAAGAAGAGGGACATTTGGACAGTCACATAGAAGGAAAATGGCCATGTGACAACAGAGGTAGAGACTGGAGTGATGCAGTTGCAAAGCTAAGGAACACCAAGGATTGCCAGAAACCACCAGAAGCTAGGAAAAATAAATCCTCCCTCAGAGCCTTGAGGGGAAGCACGTATAGCCTCCAAAACTATGAAAGAACAAATTTCTCCAGTTTGTAGTAGTTTGTTACAACAGCCCCAGGAAACAGGTGTTGGCAGAGCTGCGCTCCCTCCAGAGGTTTTGGGGAGAATTTGTTCCTTGCTTCTAGCTTCTGGAGGCTGTCAGTTTTCCCTGGCTTGTAGTCACATAACTCCACTCTCCACCTCTGTCTTCACAGCTTCTCTGTGTGTCTCAAATCTCCCTTCACTCTCCCTTATCAGAACACTTGTGGATTAGAATCAGGGTCCTCTTGGACAATCCAAGATAATCATCTTATGTTAAAATCCTTAGCTTAATCACATTAGCACGAGAACAGGCTGGGTAACCTAGACACTCCACTGCACCAGCGCATCCCAGGGCTTTGTGCTGTTGACTGAACAACTGCTACTACGTCTGTGCTGGTTCTGTACAGTCTTTCACCTACAAACAACATATAGCCTCTGAGTCCACAGTCAAGTACACAAGTAAAATTAAACCAAAAACAAAATTGTGTGTTTTTGTTCATACCTTGGGTATTGATTTTTCGTTTCTCATGGATTTAGAAAGGAAAATAAAATGTCTTTAACTTAATATATAGAACAGATTTCTCACAGTTTTAAATAAATGCTAATAATAAATACATTACTATTACTTTAAATAAAATATAAATATTTAAGTAAAAATGAGAACTAAGAAGGTTAAGATTGGATTGAAAGTTAGGAAACCTGAATTCTAGAGATGGCTTTGCCACTAACTGGCTCTATGTCTTTAGATAAGTCACTTTACTTCTCTAGGCCTTTATTCTCTCAAATGCGGATAGAAAATGGGAAAATCAGATTAGATCACTGGTTACCAAACTGTGTCCTCAGTGGTCTTAAGTCCCATCTTTCTCTCAATCCAACTCCTAATAAAGCAGTTTTCTATTTAAAAGGAAGTCATCTGAATAATATTTCCTTTAAAGAAAGGGCTCTGAGGGGAAAACACACACAGATTATTAAGGATCCTTCTTGGTACAAAGTCGTAGCTTCCTAAGATTTACATATTAACCATTCCTCAGATATTCTTTTAATCATGTGTGTTTAGGGTGGCTCCCTAGTCTTCCTTACTTCTGTAAATAATGGCGATAGTTCCTTCGGTGTTGTTATACCTTTTACTGGCACTATTTTCTTCTGCAAGAGGGCAGAGGAACCACATCAGATGTGTCTTTGTAATGTATTAATCATTCCTGTGTGAAATCTGCTAAAATCAAGCAAGTTTTTAAAGATCAGAAGGATGTTCCTTTCTACTCACCCAACTGTGGCATTATAATTAAGGATAATGGTGAGGAGTCAAAGTTAATGCTAAAAGGGAAAACATGATGTTTCCATTTTCACACTCTTTCCAATGCTTACCCTATGTATGTCTTCAGAAACACTCAACTTTGGATAGAATAAGATAGTCACAATACAGCCATTATGAGCTTCTCTCAAATTAATGATTTGGAGTCCTTTAAAAAGTTACATGGGGGGGTTCCCTGGTGGCACAGTGGTTGGGAGTACGCCTGCCGATGCAGGGGACGCAGGTTCGTGCCCCAGTCCGGGAGGATCCCACATGCCGCAGAGCGGATGGGCCCGTGAGCCGTGGCCGCTGGCCCTGCGCGTCCAGAGCCTGTGCTCCGCAGCGGGAGGGGCCGCATCAGTGAGAGGCCCGTGTACCACAAAAAAAAAAAAAAAAAAAAAGTTACATGGTTATGACTTAATTTTCACTGCGATACCACATAAGCCTTGTTTCCCCAAAGGAAATCCCTTCAGAGAGAAAAGAAAGGAAAAAAAAAAAAAATCCAGGTTTTTTTGTTTGCAGCAACAAAGTTTTGTGTAAATGGAAAAATGGTGGTTTCTAGATTTCATATAAGATATATATTCTTAAAAATTCAAATTTAATCAACTACTCCAATATAAAATCAAAATTTTAAAAAAAGAAAAAAATTCAAATGTAGTAACTCTCAGTATTCCAGTCCTCACATATTAAATTGAGTTCCATATGGTCTACATGAGCACCTCTATACCTGGCAAGAAGATAGGTTCCAATCCTTAAAAACCTTACAGTCTAGTCAGATAACCAGGCAATTGCAGTATAAATTGATAGAAACCATGATAGAAAAAGTACAGTGTGCTAGGGAATCACATTAGATACTGATTCCAAACGAAAGCAATTATTTTAGACAAGTATAATGCTTAGCGTAAGAGATTAACAAGTATCTGTTTGCATATAATTAGTGCGATAATTACATGATTACATGCATAAATGGAATCCACAGTATGGATTCATTACATCAGACTTTCAACTTCTCATATTTGCATCTCCAGCCCAGTCTTCCCTTGAACTCCAGTTTCCTTTGTCCAACTGTGTACTTGAACGTCTCTGCCAACTCCCCTAAGATTAACCCATCTTTGGAAAAGGTAATTCCATCCTTCCTTCAAACCCATAACATAGCACTAGTCTGTTCTCAACACAGCACCCAGAATCATTCTTTTAAAGACAGATCAGATTGTGTTCACTGTTCTGCTCAAAAGCCTTCAATGACTTCCTAACTCGGAGTAGAAGCCAAAGTCTGTAATAGCCTAGCAGGTTCTACTGATCTGGCCCTTTATCAACACTCTGACTCACTGTCCTACCATACTCGCCCTGGCCCATGTCCTCCCAGCCACACAGGCCTCCTTGTCTCAAGGCATCTGAACTAGTTGTACCCATCCTCACCCCCAAATGTTATCACTGGTTATTTCTGTTCACCCCTCTACTCTAAATCACTAACTTCTGAGGCTAACCATCTAAAAACTTCTATATTAGTTTGGGGGTTTCACATTTGGACTTGGGAGCCTTCCGTATTAACAATTATAAGCAATTTTAAATGGTATTTATTCTTGGCTATCGGTACTTAACACTAACACAATTAATTCACTAATTACCAATGAGTAAAAATTTTAAATTACATCATGTAGTAGAATGAATCTACACATTGTGTTTCATCAGCTTAGCTAAAATCTGACAGCTAGGACAAAAAAGCCCTGAGTCAGTAGAATAGCAAGAGAACATACATACACGCGCACAAAACTCTGAAAATGAATTAACTTATTTTCAGAAAAAGCACAGATTTCTTAAAATTAGACCAAAAGTATGGATCACTACTATAACTACATATTTTTAGAACTGTCTCAAGTCTGCTCACATCTCTTATGGAAACCTTACTGAGAATTATTTGAACTTTCTTGTTTAAAAGAATCTTTTTTAATCTAAGAAGACGGCTGACAGAAATTTGGAAATTTGAGAGGAGAGGAATTATTGAGATTTGTTATGTTTGTTGTAGTGGAATTCAGCCTATATAATTCTAATATAACACATTTTCTCTTAAAGTCTGTATTTAAATCAGAAAACCAATTCTTACCCATCTTTCAAGGCCCTGCTTAAATACCCTATATCTGTGCCTCTCTTGCCTACTGAATTAATTTCTCCCTCATCTGTCTTCCCATAACACTTTACATATACTTCATACTTAAAGCATGATTCATATAATGTTAAAATTATTAACCTTTCTGTCTTCTGTTAGTTCAGGAGCAAGAATCATGCCATTCACCCTTCTATTCTCAGATGACTTAGACCAATGACAAACACACAGAAGGCATTCAATAAAAGTCTAAACAAATTAACTGAACTAACTGGAGATAAGAAAATATGAAACCACTTCTAGTGATGAGGAAAATTCAATTTACATATGGTATTTTCTAATAATAAACAAGATATTAAAGAAACTGCCTCAATTACCTAAGATATAAAGGGAAAATAAGCGAAGAAGAACAATTTAGCTAACAGACTACTCAGAAAGAAGTGTAAATTTACAACCAATCAAGTCTATTACAAAACTTGTCCTTCACACAAAAATAAAATATTAAATTTAAAACCTTTGCATTTTTAGGAGCAAAGAAATCTAATTACTAGTTATGGATACAAAATTATATACTATTGTGATCAAAGAAAATCAAGCATAGAACTTTCTAAGAGACTATGAATATGACAAAATCCACCCATTTCTTATACTAAATAAAAAGAATCTTTCATTTTCCATATTTATTGCTGTTAATGGTGACAAACTCCTTTATGGCAGCATTATTAACTTTTTAGTTATATGACTAGCTTTGGCTTTTTTATACCAAGATTGGAAGAACGAATGTTTTTCATTCACTCAGTCCTTGTTTATCAGCCTCTGCTTACCTGCATCTTCAGTTTTACTTGAGCCATTCAGCTTGCAGGTTCAGCTGGAGAGGACACTTCTCCAGTCCTGACATGAAGACTAAATGTTGCTCACTTCTGAAGTGAGTGCGTGCTGCAGCCGTCCTAGCGTGTCATCCTACACAACTGGACTCTCTCGCCACCAGACTGGACTCACCCATTCCCTTCCTCTCACAAAGTAGGAGAATTCCGGAATACACCACTGAATCAATTATTTCAAAATGCTCAACTCAGAATAATCCACATACACAAACGTCTTAGTTCTATTTTAGTTTATAAACTGTGTGAGTACAACACTGATATCTTCTTGTTTATGCTTCTCCCCCAAAACCATAAGCCTTAGAATAAATGCTCAATATATACAATTAAAATTTACTTAAAATTTTAGCCTAGTCCCTTAATTTTATGTACTTGAGTTTTAGAGTAAATACAATTAATGGAAAACAGAACTTCGTAGACAAGCTAAGACAGATTTTATAAGAACTCTCCTTCACCACCACTATCTACTCCATTTTACCAGTAACCATGTTATAGAGATGTGAGAGTTTCCTTTTCATATGATAAAGATGAAAGTTTGGTAGCTGCACGCTATAATAATCCCTAATGATTATTAACTTGAAAATATATATATATTCATCTTACACTAAACCAGAAGATTTTATTATGAAAGGGAGTAAGAGCAACTTTATTCATAAAAAGGATTTTAAACTAAAAGCTGACAACGTTTGGGTAAATAACATACTAATTTAAACGAATTCCTTATGAACTGAGTATTCACCTCAAGATTTTTATTTCTTGGAGTTTCCTGAAACAGCTTCTGACTCTATCTTATCTCCTTTAGACAACACTTCAGCTCATACAATCCCAAACAAATTTATAAGGAAAATAAAACTATACTTAAGAGCTTTAGACTTAAAGAATTATAATCTCATACTTAGATCCGAGGGCAAAGTTCTGTTCAGATAAATAGGAAATTATGGATTTCAAGACAGATGTTAAACTGATCCTCAAAGATAACATTTCAACATTGCAAACAATATTTAGATAGTCCAAAGTTGTGTACACACAATATAGACAATGCACTACAAAATTCTTATTTACCATCTTTTCATTTCCCTACAAGATATTTGCCTTGGAAGTATTATCTACCTTTCAGAAGAAAAAGGTTTTCTCAAAATCTTAGGACTAATGCAAATAACAACAACAACAACAAGTAAAAGACTCAACTAACCAATAATAGGAAAGTGTAATATACTTGCTCACCAGTCCCACTGTTATAACCATTTTTATGCCATATGCCTAAAGATGGGGACAGCAGGAGAAAAGAAAAAGCACAGAAAATACATACTAGGAAGAATAACACAGAAGGTTTCCTCTCTTTCTGAATCTATCAATAAATTCTTTTTGGAATCACTATAAATCAGCCTAGAAGAATGAAATAGAAAGGAATCAAGTAATAGAAATCACTGGTTTTCCTGACAGGCTTACCTAGAATTTTATTTACCAATTCTCCATTTGCCTATATAGGCATACACACACACACACCCAATGATGACCTCAAAGTTAGAGGACATTTCTTGTGTCCAACAGAAGATATGACTTCTGAGCAGAAAGACACTATATGAAACTCTTGAGCTGGAGTGTTTGTTTTGTTCTCTATAGACAGATGAAGAGAAGTAGATGAGCAGGCAGAAAAACCAGTTTGTTTGCAATTTCGGATACCACAACAGAAACAGAACAACCATTATTTCAATTGAGAGCATTTTAAGTCATTTAAAATTATTTGTAGACTGAATTACATAAAACATTTGGAAATATTTTATTCCCTATAATTTGAAACTTAGAAAAAAAAATCAATCCTGGCTATCCATATGGATGAAGGAAAAAAAAAAAGAATCTTGACCTCTACCTTACACCATAAGTAGACGTTATAAGAAAATATTTATATGACTTTAACATAAGCAAAGATTTCTTAAATAGGACACAAAAAGAATCATCATAAGGAATAGGTGGACATAGTAGGATATATTAGGAATGCCATCAAAAGACACATTAAGAGGGTGAAAAAAGCAAGTCACAGTATGGGAAAGAGATATATGCAACATATATAACTACCTAAAAACTCATATTTGGAATATATAAAAAGAATCTCTACAAATTATTTTTTAATTAAAAAAAAGTAAAAAAAAAACTGGACATCCCCCTCCCCCAGCAACCTTTCTCTCTCATACACACACATATCCACAGAGCCAATAAACACATGAAAAGTGCTTAACCACAGTTATTGGGAAATGCAAATTAAAATCACAATACACCAACCAGAATGGCCAAATTTAGACTAATAATACCATGTGTTGACAAGGATGTAGAGCAATATGAACACTTATACTATTCTGGTAGAAATATAAACTGGTACAACCTCTTTGGAACTGCTGGCAGGATCTACTAAAGTGAAAATGTGAATAACCTAGGACTCATCCATTCTATTCCCAACAAAAATACATATGTAAGTTCTCTAAAAGATGCACAAGAATGTTTGTAGCAGCATTAACTGTAATTAGAAAAAAACCGGAAACAACACAACTGTCCATAAACAGTAGAATGAATAAACTGTGGTATAATTACACAATGTAATACCAAACAGAAACGAAAATGAATGAATTACTACTACATGCAAAAGCATGGAGGAACCTCACAACCTTAAGCAGGAGAAGCTAAACACAGAAGTACATATGATCAGCTCTATTTATACCAAGTTCAAACAGGCAGAACTAATTGGCAGGGTGAGAAATCAGGATAGTGGGTACTTTAGAGGAGGAGGGTGGAGGTATTTAATAAGTAGGGAGGGTAGAAGGGGATTTGGGATGCTGGTAATATTCTACTTCTCAAGCTCAGAGGTCTCCCTTGGTGATTGAGACTTGTGCATTTTTCTGAATGTATGTTATATCTTTTAAAAAGACTTGTTTTCTTTAAAAGCAATTTGACTTAGAAAACTAACAATGAGCAAATTTTTAAATTAAAGTTTCTAGTATTCCAAGTTTTAATACCAGTATGAAGCCTTAATATATATCCAGAGAGCATACTCTTCCAGAACTAAACATTTTGAGATTATTTTAAAATCTGACTTCATTTAAGAGAGACTTTTAAGGCACGAAATAAAAAACAAAAATCTAAGCGATGAAGGCATAGGCAATAATGGGCATTCCCCATTCTCCAGTGTACTCTGCAAATTCGTCTTCTGCCACTCACCTCACTGGGCTTCCCCACACTTAATCCCTTCCACACTTGCCCTGACTTCAGTTCTGCTATTCTGCCTGCCTGAAATGGCCTCCCTGACCTCCTGTCCCAATCTAACTTTTCATTTGGATTCTACACCGCTGGACACCGCCACCCAAAAGGCATAATTAGTTTCTACTTCTACGCTCCACACAACTTTAAAAGTTGTCCTCTGTCTGCCCAACTAAGCTCCAAGTGCCTAGAGAGGGCACTGTCTCACTTATTTATACATGCTCAGTGCCTGGCACACAGTAGAAAGATGGATGAAAACATGCACATATGCATTAAAAAAAAAAAAGCTATAGAATGAGACCAAATTACTTGCAGTTCAACCAGTATTTGAGTGCTTATTTTATCTAGGGCTTTTAGCCCTCACTACAAGATTAGAAATGAAGTTCCTTTAATTCAGCTGCATTTTGTAGTCCATGTCTTGCTACCTCTTCCTACCTAGCTTAGTTAGCTGTATGATGTTCTAGAGCCACAAATACTATAACTGCAACACTTAGAACAGTTTCAATCATCAAATTAGTAAAGTCATATTCTATTTGGGAGGGAGTTAATCCCCACTTGCTCAGGTTCCACCCTGGTCTTTCCTTCCACGGAATTTAATCTTCCCCCTTCCCCACTGTACCCTCTTCCAAGGAGACTTAGGTCTCTCCCATTTGCTTCCTAGGTTGGCTCAACTGCCCTCCTGCTGCTCAGATGCAGCTCCTGAGACCAGCAGACCCAGTGTTCTCTCTCCCGGGGCACATCGTCCGTCCCCTCCCTCACTGACCACTGGCGAGTTTGCTCTTCTTTTCTCTGAGCCTCTCTTTCCATCAATGACTAGATCTGCTGGTTCCCCAGCACTCCCTTGCCTCTAAGTGCTAGCATACACTCTGGCAAGGAAGGAAGGCAGTAAGGGGAATGAGGGAAAAAGAAGGGGAAAGGAAAAGAGGTAAAGGAAGGGGAGGGAGGAGACAGAGGAAGTAAAAATATAAATGGTGTAGGAATAAAGCAAAACAGCACAAAGACAACAGTGTTACTGGAGACAGGAATGACTGCTTCAGTGTGCTCGAATGTGAGTGAATATGACAGAAAAGGTGAATATAAAAGATGGAATAGGGGAAAGGCAGGAAATAGGTGTGAAAATGTGTTAAGATGCTGAAGAGACAGAGGTAAATGTCTAAGACTTGGTAAGAAAGAAGGGAAACTATGGGCATAAAAATGAGTGGGATGTCCCCCCAGCTCGGTGAAGAGCATGGGCTGTGGGGTGAGACTGCCTGGGTCCAAAACCCAGTTCTATCATTAAGAGCTCTGCGACTTTGGGAAGGTTCCTTAACAACTCCCTAATGGTAGAATTTTTTGTTCTTCTTCTTCTTCGTTTTAATATTTTTGTCAGTACAGCACCTAGAACAATGCTGGCACACAGTATAAACTCAAAACAACTGAATAAATGAATGAAAACACTTAACCTCTCTGGATTCAATTTCCTTAGCTGTAAAATGAAGATTGCATCAAATCAGATTGTTATAAGGGTGAAATAAGACACATGTAAAGCATTCAGAACAATGTCAGGCATCACAGAAAGCATTCAATAAAGTGAGCTTTTTATTAGACAGCAGGTATATATAACTAAAGAAATTTGAGCACACCTACAGAGAAGTACTCCTCCCAGCAGTTGGCTATCATAAGCAAAATTAGCAGTAAGATAATTAAAAAATAATTTACTTTACAAGGTATAGTGTCGACAATTTTTAAAATCTGGGTATAAAACTTACATAAATCTTGAGCTTCCCTGGTGGCACAGTGGTTAAGAATCTGCCTGCCAATGCAGGAGACACGGGTTCGAGCCCTGGTCCGGGAAGATCCCACATGGCGCGGAGCAACTAAGCCCATGCACCACAACTACTGAGCCCATGTGCCACAACTACTGAACCCCAAGAGCCTAGAGCCCGTGCTCCGCAACAAGAGAAGCCACTGCAATGAGAAGCCCGCTCACCACAAAGAAGGAGCCCCTGCTCGCCACAACTAGAGAAAAGCCCATGTGCAGCCAAAAATAAATTAAATAAATTTTTTTTAAAAACGTAAGAACTTAAAAAAAACTTACATAAATCTTTTGAAATTTACTAAGCTCACAGGCTTAGTAAATAAAATCACCATTGATACGAACAGTAGCACTTTATTTCACTAATTGTTTTAGGAAAATAAGAACTAAAACACAATCCTTAGGCTCATTCAGCAGTTTCACAACAGACTACACAAGTCAGCTGACTCTAGAGACCCCATTTTTAAGATAAACGTGGCACACTTACCCAAGTAGTTCATCCCAAATGCTAAATTATCCAGGTACTTTATAACTGCTTTTGGACACATTTGTCTCACTTGTCCAAATGAAAAATTTTGGTAGTAAAGTTGTATATTACATAAAGACAGTTTCTATTTGATGCAACTCTTCAGTGCCAACCAAACCTGCCATGTAAAATATGTCACCTGGGCAAAGCTACAGTTAAAAACTAATTGTTCTCAGTAATGACACTTGAAATTAGCTTTAATTCAACTCTCAACTTAATGTGCACAAATATCAAGAAGGGAAATTTCTGGTTAAGTGAAAGCAGACAATAAAAAGACTCCATAAAATAAACTTCAGCTGAATATCTCTCTGTTGGCACATCTCCTACCAGCAGTGACAAGAGATCCTTGCTTCTAAGGATTAATGTTATCAGGGTTTTACAAAGACTCACTACTAAGGCATAGGCTGCAGGTATCTAGAGAAGCCAGCTCAGTACCCAATACCTTCTAGGCACTCTAGAAAATAAGGCCAATAAGTTATTATTATGACCCTAAGCAGATAAGACAAACTCTAAACAATAAAATAATTGGAACCAAGGCAAGTATCAAAATTGAAAGGGTCTTTTACAACAGGGACCCTTCCTTCTTTTTACATGCTCCCGCGCAGGAATGCCCCATTCTTCAGCCATCCTCACGTCTCCTCCCCCACAAGAATAACTTTAGCTGCTGCATATGATGAAAGACGCTAAAGATGAGAGTCTGCATGCACGACTTGCGATCGATCTAGAGGCAAAAACAAAAAAAATTGAGACCACCACCGTTACTTAACATTAGTAACTACTGAGCAAGTTCTAAAAGATGAAGACTGCACTTGCTAAAAATAATCAAACCACAAAACCTATAGTTAGCCCAAATAAATTACACCTGTGTAACACAAACTCTAAGTCTTATTTTCTCTGATTATGGTGGCAAAGGGTTCCACAATGTATGCTAAATAAGCCTTCACAGATTATACTGGTGGAATAAAACAGGGACTCAAATTAATCATGGTCAATCTACAACAAGCTGCAGAGTGGTAATAAAATAAGAGGAGGTAACAAGAATTATAGTTAATTAGCCTCTTGGCCTATTCCTGCATTTCCTTCAAGTATTTGCTCAAACCCCAACGAGGTAACGCTGACCACCCGGCTCATAGCACCACAGCCCGCCTCCTTCCAGTGTGCCGGCACCGCTTACGCAGCCCTACTTTTTCCTTTTCCATAGCATCTGTTACTTAATATATTATATAAGTTACTTCTGTATTATGTTTGCGATCTCTTCCCTCCACCAGAATATAAGCTACCAATCTTTGTTGGCTGTATCCTGAGCACCTACAACAGTGCCTACAGTAGAGAAGTCATTCAATGCCTGACACATAGTGGCCTCCATAAAAAGTCATACAATGAATGGCTGGCTAATATTTAAGATACATTTTATTATGATAAAAGTGTTTTAGTTACAAAGAACAATCTATTCTTAACCAAACTGGTTGGAAAGGAAGAATTTTATTTAGCAGCTTTTTTTATCTTAAGTATCTGAGGATTTAACTGAAACAAATGGGTGAAGATCAAAGTTAACTACTGTCCAATAAGATCAGATATCTGTATCTCACTTGGTCAACATTCACAGAACACCCGCTTATATACAGAATTCTAAGAAACGGCAATTTGGGCTTAGATTGCAAAAGAAACAGAAAATAGAATTTCTCTTCCCAAGCAATTAACAATCCAGATGACAATATGCAATCCACAAACAAAACAAGCAATCAACAGTTTTCAAAAATAACTGCAAATTCTTAACAAGTTCATTTCTATCTTCCAGCAGATGGCTGACCAAAACAGTGCTTTGTTGATGTTTTTAACAAATTTTCACAATGAATAATCATGTTCAAATGCTTTCTCTTCTCTCCGCCTATGCATAGAGTCTCTGGCACACTCTAAATGCACCTGATTGTGCTCTGGGAAAAGAGCTGTACTTTTTCTGTTCTGATAACCTTCAACTCTTCCCTATTTCAAACATTCAAATACTTCCATCTATGAGGTTCAGCCAAGTTCACAAACTATCTGGCAAAACAACAAAATACAAAGAGAGCTGGGGCC
This sequence comes from Tursiops truncatus, assembly GCF_011762595.2. NCBI lineage: Eukaryota > Metazoa > Chordata > Mammalia > Artiodactyla > Delphinidae > Tursiops > Tursiops truncatus. The sequence continues at coordinate 75,814,446 of NC_047046.1, read as the reverse complement.
TTGGCAGGGAAAGGGATGAAGGTTAAAGCTATGTTTGAACGATTCCTTCCTTTCCTCTACTAGGTTCAAAGTCTTTCTTTTAACTATTATTTCATTGTGGAAACAATATAGCACAGTGGTTCAAAAACATGGATTCTGGCGCCAGAGAGCCTAGGTTTGAATCGATTGAACTAACATTGCCCCTCACTTCCTCTATGTCTTAGTGCCCTGCTTGTAAAACAGTACCTTCCTCATCAGTTTGCCGTGAAGGCTAAAGAGGCCAATGTTGACTAACACTCTGAATTTACCATTGTTACTGGCCTCCTTAAGTCTTACAAACTTGGGATTTACTTTTAACAATTTACTTCAATAAAATCCATTTGACTAACAATTTTAGGTGTTTGCAGAAAGTAATCACAGGATATAACCTGCTTTATAAACTGTGGGCTCACATAGGAAATGAATAAGAAAAATGTTCTATGTATGTAAAGCTCCGTAACCTTTCAAAGAAAGATAAGAAGGAAGAGTTTCAATGTCATACAACAAGAAATTAATGTACCTTGAGTAAAATAAATGACATAATATCACTGTATTTCCAGAACATTACTTCAAGAGCTGTGTACAGGGCAGTTTATAACAGTATAAGACAGGAAGCAGAGAAACCTGCAGAGCAGGCAATGACTTTAACAATCCAGGCAACAGGGCAATAGGGGTCTAGATCACATGGGGAACCTGGAAAGGAAGTGGGAGAGAGGCCATGCTAAAAGTCTGAGAGTCAGAGGAGCAAGAGGATACTGGGAGTGCAAAGGAATTTTACACTTTCTGGAGGATGGAATGGAAGATGAACTTACATTGATTTCAGGTGATCACTGGCTCAATCGAAAAGGTTCCTGTAGAGCAAGGTCAGCAAACTACTGCCCAGGAGCCAAGTCCAGCCCGTGGTTTGTTTTTATATGGCTGAGAGCTAAGAATGACTCAGATTTTTAAAGTAAAATGTTAAAGGGTTGTAAACAAACAAAAACAAAACAAATAAGAATATGCAACAGAGACCTGTGTGACCTGAAAGGCCTAAAATACTTCCTATCCAGCTCTCTATAGAAAAGTCTGCCAACTCCTGCCCTAAAGCACTATTAAGGCAGATTCCAAAATCAGCTGGAACTGATGGATAATGAAGAGGTTAGGGGCTGCACAGTGTAAGGTCCATGATTTCCACTTTCTCTACTCTCTGCTCTGCTGCCTCAAGAGAAGAGTTTTGTTTTCTACTCTATTTACCTAATAATCCCTAACATGATTATAAAAGTAAAACTGTAATACTCATTAAAAACATCCTCCTCAGCACTGCAAACCCCAGGCCTACAGAGTCCACTCTGAATATCTAAATAACAAGGACCACTTTAAAGTCCTTCATCCTTCTTCATCATCAACAATAAACCTACAAATAAAATCCAAGTGATCTGTATTAAAAAAAAAAACACTAATACATGAAATTGTGAAATGCAGATTGAAACAGTAACAAACTATCTACAAAAATATATGCTTGTGGAATGAAAAGTCATTTTTTCCCATCTCCAAAATCAAACTAGTATACTGACTTATAAAAAGTTCTAGGCAAGAACTTCACGCTTCCTCCTCACCTCAAAACACAAAACAAGCACCTCAAATATATAGGAAATATATATTATGTGTGTATGTGTCTACTTATGACATTTCCACTTAAGTTTTTAAAGAAGGCTTATCACAATCTTGCAGAGAGCCACTTACCCCAAGAATAAAAATGTTGATTTTAAATTTCTTAAATAAAACTTACCTTTCAAGAAAGCAAATTAGTTAATTAGGGCAAAAGTCACTGTGCATGTAGACAGCAACAGAGACCCATCTCTGTCAGGAAAGCAAACCTGTAAAACTTAGGTCTGAAGTATGACTGGACACAATGGAAATCAACACCCAAACAATAGGCCAATGGACCCGAGTCTGAGAAACATTCAACTAGTCCACAGCACGGCAGATAGAGCAGGGAACTGTCAACATGGTATGACAGTTAGGAGTATAAGCTCAGGGGTCAGACGGGCCTATGTTTGCGTGCTGGCTCACCTCTTCCTGTGTGAACCTGGACAAGTTACTAAACCAAGCCTCAGTTTATTTGTCTATAAAATAGATTAAACTACCATCTAAATCATATACGTATAGTGTTCGGCACAGTGCCTGAAACACCGCAAGCATTCAATCACTGTTAACTAAACTAATGTTATAATGTTTGTGTATAAAGCTCCACGTTCAACAAATACTGGCTGTGGTTGCTGTTAGGGGAGAGCTGAGAAGCAGGCTACAGGAGACTCGACAAAGGAACAGTCAGTATTAGGAATGGCCGAGGCCAAACAACTGATGGGTCAAGCTCCATCACCAGAATCTGGCAGTTAGAATGAGATGGTTCAAACAGGTAGGCAAGCCGACATGAGGGTAAATCAGCAGTAAGTGGTAAAAACAAAGGAAAAAAAAACAGCTTTGAGGATTTATTCCTAAGAGTTAGAGTGAACTGAGAGGAAAAGGTGGAACCTCAGTCTCCCAGCAACTAAAGTGCTGGGCTGGAAACCAGGGAAGGGAGTTCAACATGGGAGGCGGAGGAGGGGAAGAAAGGAAAGGAGGAAGGAAGGGAGGGAGGGAGTTAGTTGAGTTTGAGGGGGAGAAAAGGGGCCCCGGAAGCAAGGCAAGAGCTTAGTTTAGTTACGAGAAAGAGGTAACAAGGACATGGCTGGGACCCAGTAGCCATGTTGCCTTGATCTTGGTCAGGCTGGGTCCCAAAATACCAAGTGGAGCTGAAACTACTGGGAGGCTTTGACAGGAGAGAGAATGGTAAGAACCTCAGCCACAGATTAGCGGGGTACTGGGGCAGGGAACTCTGTTGATATGTAGGAATCTGTCCTTTCCTCAGAGCCACATTTCTTTGTAAAGTATCCAACGCCAACCTTTACCTCCCGTGTCCTGGTCCCCCCACCACTCCATGAACATGCTCACTCATGAATCACTCTCCCCAGCCCAAGCCCCAGCCCCACGCCCAGCCCATCCAGACTTCTGTTAACATCCCTATTCTCCAGTTTTCTTCTACTTCTCCAGATTCTTTTGAATCTTTTCTAATGGGATTCCTTCTAATGGAAGCCCCCATCAACAAGTCCTTTAAATATGGCAGCTTCTATACATGTGCGTGATTCCAGCTCTGGCTTCTCAGGCTCCTAACCTCCACTCACTTCCGTGACTTCACCCGTAACTCCCACATCTCAAGGTCAGCTCAGATCTCTTTCCTGAACTATATACTGGTACCCAACTGGCTGCTGGACCTCCCTTCTAGGAAGACCCACAAATATGAAATCTAAATGCAAATTAAACTCACCATCTTCTCACCTCCTAAAGCTTCTCCTCCTCATATATTTTCTCTCTGGCTTCCCCACTGGTTACTCAAATCTAAAACCTCCTAGTTATGCTGGACACACTGTTTTTTGCTTTTTTCTCTCCATATCAAATTTATCACCAGCCAAATCTCCATTCTCAATCTCTCTAATCCATCCTTTCCTCTCTCCATTCCTCCTGCAGCCGATTTAGTTCAGGCCCTCATTTGTCTTACCTAGATGACTACTGCAATAATGTGCCTTATCCATCTTAAGTCAATATACCTCATCCTTCCACCCTGCTTGCCAGGAATCGTTTTCTAAAATGCTATATTGTCATTAGTTAGTCTCCTGTGAAATATTATTTAATGATTCCTCCACAACCTTGAGATGACAGTAACAATAATTATACCAACAACAACAATAATAGGAACTAACACTTACTGAGCACTTATTCTCATCACTTTCCTATGAGGTGGGTACAGTTTTCAGCTCCAATTTACTGAGGAGGCAACAGAGACCAAAGGAGTTGTCCCAGGTCACAAAGTAGGTTAGGAGTTGGCAAAGCCAGGATCCAACCCAGAGCCATGCTTTTAACCACTGGACAATACTGCCTCACCTAAACTCCTAGCACACAAAGGAAGTTCTTCGACCTTTGCAGGCTCATCTCTCCGCATGTTCTATTTTAACCTTCCATCCCTGTAGTCACACTAGACCCACTGGCAGCACCCCAAACATCCCAACATGCTTTCATTTCTCACTGATGCCCCCCTGTTTGGAATGTCCCTCCTTACCTCCTTCACCAGGTTAGCTACGCTTCTCATCCTACAAATCTTGGTGGAGACATCTGCTCAGGAATGCTCTCCAGGGCAGGGGTTGTATCACTCATCTCTGCATCACAGTACTTAATGAATGAATGTGATTTGCTGTCAATGCCAAGCAGCAGGCAGGTGCTAATCCGTGTTAAACAGGAAAAATTTTTAAATGCATCTAGTTCCTCATATGTATTGATTAGTGTTAGAAAGTCTCTTCAAAGTGTAAGAAAGTCATGTTTCTTAGCACATAAAATCCCGTCCAATTAATTTATTAAATCATTTTTCAGAACTGAGTTTTCTTTGCAAATATCTAAGTGACTTACAGGTCATGACAAGTACCCCCTTGTAATCTACCTTCATTGGATAAATCTTTTTTTTTTTTTTTTTGGTGGTAGGCGGGCCTCTCACTGCTGTGACCTCTCCCATTGCGGAGCACAGGCTTTGGACGCGCAGGCCCAGCGGCCATGGCTCACGGGCCCAGCCGCTCCGCGGCATGTGGGATCTTCCCAGAACGGGGCACAAACCCGTGTCCCCTGCATCGGCAGGCGGACTCTCAACCACTGTGCCACCAGGGAAGCCCCACTGGATAAATCTTATACAGATTTTCTAAAGAAATTATGCTCTCATCTCTATTTCAGTGGGTATATTTTATTCTTAATTTCAAGGGAATTTCTTTGTGAGATACTTATAAAGCATCAAATTTAGGGGAAAACGCAGACTTTCAAAAGAAAGGTAAGAAAAAAGGGGGAAATTAAAAAGAAAACCCTTACTGGATTGTTAAATCATAAAAACCAATTCAAACTCCGAGCTTAATAATAAAAGAGAAGACATGTTTTTAAACTTGTTTATCAACGAATGCTCCTTTGCATTAGATCTGGGGAAGCCCATATTTAGAAAAATCATCAGAATACACTAATTAAAAAAGGCGAGGGGGGGGCTTCCCTGGTGGCGCAGTGGTTGAGAGTCCGCCTGCCGATGCAGGGGACGCGGGTTCGTGCCCCAGGCCAGGAAGATCCCACATGCCGCGGAGCGGCTAGGCCCGTGAGCCATGGCCGCTGGGCCTGCGTTTCCGGAGCCTGTGCTCCACAACGGGAGAGGCCACAACAGTGGGAGGCCCGCGTACCACAAAAAAAAAAAAAAAAAAAAAAATAGGCGGGGCGTGGGGGGCGCGTAGTTCCCAGGTGGTCCAGTGGTTACGACTTGTTGCTTTCACTGCCGTGGCCCTAGGTTCAATCCCTGGTTGGGGAACTAAGGTCCCACATGCTGCATGGTGTGGCCACAAAAAAAAAGGGCAAGGGGTAGGCTAGAAGAAAGTGAGAAGAGAGCAAAAGCAGTCTTTTAGTCAGAAGAGGGTAGGAAAATCAGAATTTAGTTTCCCAAGAAAAAAAAAGGATGCCATTTGAAACAATTATGAAAAATCATTTATACTAAAAGGCCATCGGCAATAAAGTCAACTGTTTCATATCGGTGTGCATGGAGCACAAATGTGATAGCAAATTAGTTTTACCCTAACACTGAAAAATAATCATTAGAGATTCAATAAGCTAGGCCTGAGAAAACACTTCTTTTCTAAGCTGCCTTTAAGCTTCAGCACTTTGAAAGATGGGAAACTCTCCAAGTCTAGAAGTAAAGCTTAGCCAATACTATATACTCCCATTGAGTTTAGTTTCCTATTTCTGTAGCATTCATTTGAAATAAGGTTGTAGCATGGAAAGATGGGATTGATTTAATCACTCTGAATAGAAAGATGTGTGCTAAAGTTTGTAATAAAAGAATCTTCTCCTTGGCTATAGGAATCCAAGCTGATTACACTCAGACTTAAAAATAATGTGATTTTTATAATTACTTTATTCAAAAAGAGAGAAAGTGTCTCACAACAGTAAAAAGTAGTGTGCTCATTAATTTGCAGGGTAGTGATTTTTTTAAAAAAGGTATTAATCCAAGTCACCTAAGGCCTGACTTCCCTCGCATCCACTTAAAATTTATCTATTTGGATTCTTAACCATTAATGACAATATCTGCAATTACTAATTATCCATTTCAATAAAAAGCACCATTTTCAATAAAGACAAAAGTCTTAACTAGCCACTTAAGTTAATAGTTGTTCCCTATTACCCTCTTACAAATCCTGCCACAAAAAAGTTTCAATAATATAAGCTGTACTATCTTGCTTTCCTAGCAGAATTTCATAATGCTCCACTAATTTGAAACATTTGTCCAAAGATCATGGAAATAATACAGCAAGAACATTCAATGATGTACCAAAGAGCCGTCATATTGCCGACAGGAAATTGCATTTCCCTTTGCAGCTCAAGTAAAGCATACCTATGCAGAACCAAGAAGAACCAAGCAAAACCACAGAGAAACGTGGTAGGAAACTTTATTTTGTATCGCTGGTGATTATTAATACTTTCATTTTTTCATTATATAAAATAAATATTATGGAGTTGAACGGAGATTTTACATAACGTTTCAAGAGGAAACTTGAGTCTTTACCGCAAAGTCAGGCTAGCCTGTCTGCCTCAGCTTCTGTTCCTACTCTCCAAGTATGTGAGCAGGCCTAATTACTGACTTTTTACTTGTAAGGAAAACTATGTAACCGAACAAAATTTATTTTCAAGCAAATCCAATCATCCCACAAAACTCAAAAGAAGTACAAACCAACCAATAATTACTAAGCACTTACCAAGGCAACAATGAAAGCATGCCTGTCTTCGCTTGTTTCGGGCACGGCTGAAAAGAGCCTCTTAGACTTCAAGTCCAAGTCCAAAGGCCTCAAGTCCAAACCTGCCAGGTCTCTGGCCAGCTCCTTAACTCACCACCTGAAAACAAAGCAGTCTCCCTCACTGCAAAATCAGCTGCCTGTCCCATTTCTGCAGTAATAAACAACGTTCTCCCAGACTCCAGAGCTGCAAAACCTGGGTCACCTTTAAAACCTCCCTCCCTCTTGTCATCCATATCCACTTAATCAATTCACCCTGCAGCCTTCAGAGTATCTCTTGCATCCGTCCTTCCTCTCTCTTCCCCACGTCACCACCCAGGTTCAAATTCTTGACCTTACCTGGTTACTTCCCTCTCAACTATGGCGACAGCCAACTAACTACCCTTCCTTCCCCTGGTTCCTCCCAACTGCACACTCCGGCATACACTCCACTACCAGGAGCTACTGTGGGACCCTCTTCCTGTCTCACCTGAAGCTCGTGACTTTCTCTGGGACATTTTAAATCCTTGTAGTAGTTGTAACGATAATATCTTAGCTTTCTAAACCTAGGGATCATGTGCTTTTCTAGATTACCAAGCTTTATAGACGTTCAAGAATTTACTCTTTTGGCAATAAGTTTTATTCCAATACTTTTGAATATACCATAACTTGTCCTGCCTTGTCAAAAATCAAATAAATGGTGAATACTTCTTCTTGATTGCCTTGAGTCATCATTATTAAAGGATATGTTAAGAGTATAATAAATGATATTCATAAAAATGTCCTCAGGGAGCTGGCTGGCTCCCACTTTATGAGTGCTACTTCTGATATACCCCAAGTGCTTGCACTTAAATTCTGTAGTGTCTATTTGTGATGTTTAGAGGGCCTTTTACTAGCCTCCTGGCTCAAGGATGTGTTTGCAATTGGTAACACTGCCTGATAACCAAAAAGGTGAGATGTACTTGTATTTATAAACTTGTTTATAAAGTGTTGCCTTTCCAAATTCTTTGAAAAATTGTGAAGGCAGTGACTTTGTATGCAATCTACATTTCCTGTTATTCCTATCTACTGTTTTATCATCAAATCACTAGCCTCACACAGATTTTACTTAAAAATCAGCTGGGAAATAAGTATATTTACACATAGAACTACAACCACAATAAATGACATATGGAGTGTGCTAGAGAAAAAGCCAGAGAATTTAAGTTGTTGCTATGAAAGCTTAAGTTGTTGCTATGAAAGCACTAAAGGTTTGTATGTTTAGTTTTCTTATAATTTATGTATATATATATATATATATATACACATATATATATGGACTATACACAAGCATAATTGGTCTCAAGTGCAGCCTGGAACTATTTACCGCCGTGAATCAGAATTTCTGCAGTCAGCCACAGATAAAAGCTACGTTCCATGGGCATCAGGGAATTACAGCATGAAGAAACAGAAGCCAGACAGTGGGACCGTGGTAGCTGGAGACTAGACATCAGAGGTGCAGAAGGTCTGATGCTGAGTGAGGAGACGCTGATGAAGAGTGGAGAGAGGAGGCCTCCACTGGGGCCGCTGGGTTTTCCTACTGCACGTGCAACCTTCACGGCAGGGAGCAGCATCAGTATTTCACCTCTACACAAAACCATTCCTAAAACAGCCTAGAAAATTCCGGTAAAAGTTCAGGATTTTACAAAATCTGAGATATACCTGCATGTTAGCTTCTTCAAAAATAAAGGCACTGTTTCGCTTTCACTCAAAAATAAGTTTATTATTTGATTGATATATAGCTACACACATACACAAAAAACCATCTCTGATTTTTTAAGCAACTAATCTCTCAGGGCAGCAGTGCTTTCTGTGAATATGAAATGTTTGCTGCTAATGTCTGTTTCTGTGAAAACAGACAAAAAGTCTTACATATATTCACGAACGCTCGAGGAAAGAAATTACACAGTGTAGTTCAGACTCCTAAAGTATCTTTAGTCAACCTTCCTCTCCCACTTCTCCACGTGTGCTCATCTGACGCTGTGTCAGAGCTGCCCTCTCTGTCTGGCTTGTTGCCTTGACACAGGCTTTGATGTGGCTTCGTCTAATTGAGTTTTATGGGCTTCCCCGCCACAATGTCAGCATCTCCAGTGATGGAAAGTCAAGCTAGCCACCTCAACAGTAGGTTAAAGCTGGTTTTCTACTCTCTCCATACTTGCTAACACCAAGACGGAAGGCCTGGGAGAACTGGTTCTCTTTGCACAACACAGAAATAGACATAAGAATACAAACGGAAAAAAAGGAATATAAGATACAAGTTTCTGCATACAATCAATTAAGCGTGCTAACAGAAGCTAAGAATGGTATGTAAAATTTCGGATACTCCCCAAAAAATCATTCTTCAATGTGATTTTTCTGAAGCTTGGGCCAAAATTAATATTAGTTTGCACTCCATGAACATATAATAGTAATTAATGCCTGCAAGAGAAAAGACAGTAAGGAAAGAATGGGTGGGAATGGCCAAGATATTCTGGAAGTTACTACTTGCCTACAGTCCACATAAAGATAACTGGAGTTAACCATATTTCAAAAATTGCGAGCAATTTGCTAAGCAAAAGGAGAAAAAAAGAAAAAGGAGAAACAGGCATCCTGAATAAACCATCTTTTCTTTGAAATCCAGAATATCTTTTCACATAAATCTGTTTTAGGTTTATCCATCCAGTATTAAAAACAGAAGCTATGGTTATTTTAAACTCAAGACTGGTGTGTTTAAACACACAAGATGTAACAAGTTTTAACTCCAATTTATGGTGACACACCACAGTAGACTGAAAGAGAATAGCCCCTAGGTTTAATTAAAAAAAAAAACCTCTCACCCATCTATTTTTGAAGGCTCACTTGAACCACATAAAATGATGCTCTGTTATAAATAGCATACCAAAGGAAAAAGCTTTTACCCTTTGCCAGAAGGCACGATTCCAATATAAAATGAGAAGAGAAGGGGCTGACTTCATGTTAGGCTCATCCCGGGTGATTACAGTAGGAGCCCACACCCACTGCAGGCCCTGCCTGGTCTTGGCCATCTCTGACAATGGTCATCCCTCCCTCTTCCCACTGCTCCAGTTCCTACTTTACTACCTTGGCTTCCTACACCCCCGGTATCCAGCTCATACAAGTGTGCCAAGCTACACAAAACCCAGGCAGTGAAAGACATCCATCTCCCAGAGATACCCCCCAGAGTTCTCTGTAACAACTCATTCAAAGGAATTTAAAGGAAATAAACATAAAAGGGTCTCTCAGCTGAGCTCAGGAGAGCATAGCCTTAAACAGACAGAAAATGCTATTGGCATAACTTCTTCATTGACAAATTATTGGAAAATACCAAATAACATAAAACAGACATGAAATGTTTATGATAGGAGGGTACTGACTGAATACTGTGCCACTGAGGTCTGATAAAGCTAGAAACATTCTCCCAAAGGCAAGAGACTTGATAAAGACTCTGAACAGAGAAAATACTCTCTTGACCAACGTCCTTTCAACCGACCCACCAGATTAACCACATCTCCATCCCTGCACTAAAACCCACCAGTGAAATCCACGGCACTCTGAGGTCCCCACAGCATCAGGGCACATTTCTACCCGTACCTGCTGAGTGGTAGGTTCAAACCAACCCTATAATACCAATTGTATTTGTAATTATATCAACTTTAATATAAATGGAGAAATATGAATATAAAAGGAAATTTTATTTCTATAAAAACTAAACTGAATGCTTTGGAGAAACTCAATAAAGTGAATCAATTAACAAAATAATAGGTTTGTGGAAAAAATGTAAATGGAGGGGCAGTAATAAAAATCTAGTCCCCTGGTTCTGAAGCAAGAACTAAAATAACTCTTCTGTTCCTGATTTAGCTCTTGGAACTACCTGTCAGTCTAGGCATACTACATTAGAAACTGTTATTCTTCGCTCCTCTCAGATCCTTTCTTCAATATAATGCTTTAGAGGAATCATACCTCCATGCCTCCACACAAAGTCTAGGATAAGGAAAGTATAAAAAATACCTTAAAGCATTTCATACTCTGCTTTGACCAACTTTTTCAATTAACTGACTAAATACTAGTTCCAATCTTATTAAATAAACTTAACACAAACTATCCAAAGGCACAAAAACAAAACGTCAACACTTGTTTGACACAAGTGGCAGCTGTGCAACTTTCAGAGGGAGCCGTTTAGTAGGAAAAGTCAGAGCAGACCATCAGCACCATTACTGCAAGTTAATTCTGCCAAACGTAGCTGCTACTCAGGGCAATGGCTTCAGACATTCTTCAAGTGTGGATGTGGGAAAAGTCCTCTGCTTTGTAAACTGCATTCTTAAATTATAGATGACGGTGTTCTCCTTAATATTGGTCAAGAGAATTATATATTTAAATGAAAAGTCTGTGGCAAAAAGAGAAGATGATAATAAAGCTTGTGGGAGCAGTTACTCTTTTGTAAAAAATTGTGGTAAAATACACAACAAAAAATTTACCATCTTAACCATTTTTAAGTATACAGTTCTGTGATATTGAGTACATTCACACTGTTGTGCAACCATCACCACCATTCATCTACAGAACTCTCTCATCCCAAACTAAAACCCTGTATCCGTTAAACACTAACTCCCCATTCTCCCCTCCTCCCAGCCCCTGGGAACCACCATTCTACTTTCTGTCTCTATGAATTTGACAACTCTAGGGACCTCATATAAATGGAATCATCCAGTATTTGTCCATTTGTAATTGGCTCATTTCACTAATCATAATGTCCTCAAGCTTCATCTATGTTGTAGCGTATGTCAGAATTTCCTTCCTTTTAAAGGCTGAAATGCATTTTGTTTACCCATTCATCTGTTAATGGACACTTGGGTTGCTTCCACCTTTTGGCTATTGGGAATAATGCTGTTATGAACATGGGTGTACAAATATCTCTTCCAGACTCTGCTTTCAGTTCTTTTGGGTATATATATGCCCAGAAGTGGAACTGCTGTATCATATGGTAATTTTATTTTTGATTTTTTTAGTAACTGTCATATTGCTTTCCATAGCAATTGCACCATTTTACATTCTCATCAACGGTGCACATGAGTTCCAATTTCTCCTCATCCTTGTCAACACTGTTTTTTGTTTTTTGTTTTTTTGCGGTACGCGGGCCTCTCACTGTTGCTGCCTTTCCTGTTGCGGAGCACAGGCTCCGGACGCGCAGGCTCCGCGGCACGTGGGATCTTCCCGGACCGGGGCACGAGCCCATGTCCCCTGGATCGGCAGGCACACTCCCAACCACTGTGCCACCAGGGAAGCCCAGCAATGTTTCTTAATAGTAGCCATACTAATGAGTGTGAGGTGGTATCTCATTTGTTTTGATTTGCATCTTCCTAATAATTAGTGATGTTGAGAATTTTTTCATATATCTATTGGTCATTTACACATCTCCTTTGGAGAAATGTCAATTCAAGTCCTTTGCTCATTTTTCATTGAGTTGGGGTTTTTTGTTTTTGTTTTGTTTTTGTTTAGTAACTCTGACTTTTAAGACTTCCAGGTACTTCTATTTCTTTTTTCTAGAAAGAGACACCCCTCAAGGCACACACCTAGATGGTCCCATGCAAGCCACTGCACCCAGCCGTACCCTGTACAACTCATACTGCACTGTGAGTGGCACCCCAAGGGGCGGTACAGTGCTGACCCCTTATAGCTGACACATCTATAAGCGGTGGCTCTGCTTTCACAACTCAGGGGCTAAATTTCTGATTTACGTTTCCCTCAGCAGAGGCTCGCCACTGCCAGGCACTCACTGTGTGTACCACAAACGCTAACTTCTCTCTGCATCCATCTTATCTCTAAGTCTGGCCCTAACTCTTCCCCTTTTTCATCCATTCTTCCAAAGAAAATTCAGGTTTCTAGATTGAAACGGATCCTTTAACAAACACTCTTTTGGCATTTCTCTATCACTAAACCTGCTAAATTATGGAGATACAGAGATAAGTACCAGTCCCTGTCCTTAGTAGAATTCCAAAGTACCACAAAATACAGAAAACTGCAAAAAAGAAGAGAGAGGCTTGCTTTGGAATCAAATCCCAGCTCTGTTATTTACTATAAATTGAGTAACATCTCTAAACCTCAGTTTTCTTATCCATAAAATGTGAATACTATTTAATCACAAGGTGGTTATGACGATTAAGTGTAATAAAGTTTATGAAGCCTAGTCCAATGTGCTTTAGTTTTCTTTCTTCTGTATCGGTATTTTCTTTCTCTTTGTCTGTCTCTCTCTCTCTCAAACTGATGGTCTAAGGCAGGGGTGGAAGGAGAAAAGAGGGTGATGAAAGATATATTTAGGAGGCAGTAATCTCCCTATAAAGTACTCACCTGTCGTTACCTATAAATTATTATAGTTACTAATTACGTACTTCTTATGGGTCAGGTACTAAGCTATGGACTGAAAATATTGAGATAACATTCAATTCAAGGACTAACTTACCTAGTTCTCAAGACTCACCACTCTTGCCCCTGAGCTGCCCACCCCTGCCATGCCAAATGAAGGCATGGCTTCCTCATCTCTAAAACAGAAATGCTAGACAGCATACTCCTTTCTAACTGAAGCTCCAGCAAGAAGGGTAATAACCCAGAAAAAAGACATGCCAAAAACTTGACAAAAAAGCACAGTATACAGCTGATAGTGAAGGCCTTTTGGCATTTGGAAAACCAGTTTTAAGTTAGGCGCTTCCTGCCTGTAGGAAGCTTTTTTTACACCTCTCAGACCACTTAAGTCTATGTTAATGTCATTTTCCTCTCCAAAAAGGGATGTTACATAACTATAAACTAGATTAAGTTTTACAATCTAGGTAGGTCAGTCTTGCTCACCACCACCTCTAAAAGTCACATCACTAAGTTAGAAACCAGAATTATTTTCTCTATCTCAGTCCCAAAGTACTGCTTTGAGTTTCTGCTTCTGCTCTAACAAAGACAGCAACTGCTTTGCCCCCTATAAACAGTACTCTCTCTTTCCCTGGATGATGTTAAATATCATTTGTAAATTATATAAGTAATTAAATGTTGAAAACATTACCATTTAAGGCAACAAAACAGAGGAACACAGTAGGAATCTTAACACTGCTTCAGCTTTTGCACAAATTCTCTCTGTCCTTCTAATGATGGTTATAAACAGTCTTAAATGGCTCTTTATCTGCTGACTGTGACATCACCACTGGCAGCCGCTGCACTATAATTGTTTTTGGGGAGAAGCACTGCACGTCTCTGAGCTGCTATCACATGCATTCTCCACTCCCTCCCTATCATCCAAACACTGTATTTAGTGAACAATATAAACAATACATCAATTAGAGTCCTTTAAAATTGAGAGTCAAACAGAAAAACATACCAATTATCTGGTTTTCCGTGTTTTATAACAACATAATTTTGGAACTATGATTTATTTGCTTCGTTACAAATAATGATTTTTCAAATTATTCTCCCCTCCTCTAGCACTTACTTATATCATATTAATCTTTTTCCACAAGTATCTATATGTTTTCTGACTTCATGCCTCATTTTGCCCTGAGGAGGCCATGCTTCGATTTCTTGATTATGGCAACTACGTCAAAAAAGAAGCCACAATTACTAAATTCCAAAAAAAGATACCAATAATATTCTGTTGATTCAAGTGTCACTAAAAGTAGACTTGTGCTCTGTTACAATTCACTCTGAAAAAGTCAAATTAAGACTGAGTGAAATGACAGGAAAATGTAGCTCCAACGATGTCACACATACTGATGCAGGCTATATCCCATTTTGCAAGCCAAGTGAGAGGTTTTTGGTGATGATTTCCTCATTTCTTCAGACCAATCTGTGGCTTCAGTAGTCTCTGAATTTGCACCACTCACTTCAATGCAAGATGGCCTGCACTGGAACTTAGACCATAAACTTTTCTTCCCTCTAAAGATGAGGACTTGTGGATGAGGCCACAAAACCTGTGTCATGACTTACCATAGTTCGCCAATTTCTATTTCATCATTCTAAGGCAGGAACTAAAATTAGAACCTGTTCCTGTTTTCTTTCCTAAAACTACCCTTCAGGGTGAGAATATTAATTATACTAGAAATTTCTGTTCTCTCTTTGAGATGATGCTTTAGCAGTAGGTTTTTCAACCATGAAACTACTGACAATTGGGGCTAGATGATTCTTTCTTGAGGCGCTACCCTGTGTATTATAGGGCATTTAGCTGTCCAATGACAAGGAACAATCCCCTTAGTATGAAACCAAAAAAGTCTCCTGATAGGGAAAATTGTCCCAAATAAGAACAACTGCTTTAGAGATATTCCACTGTTTGCTTCTACACAAGTCTAGAATGAGGACAGTGTAATCAGAGAATGAGAATGCCTTCAAGATTCTTCCCATTGTCTCAAATTTTAAAGATTAAAAACCTTGAAGACCATGAGGCTGGGTCTGGGGTTACTCGGGCACCCAGCTGCTTAGGCTCTGACTAGCTGGCTGGCAGACAGGAGGCCCCTCCTCGCTGTGGCCATCCTGCTTCTCGAGAAATCAGATTTAGATTTTGAGAAGTATGAGTTTCCTAAAAGACAAATATAAATATTCCCTTTTTTTCCCCATTACAGAGGCTGTCATGCCTACAGTCACTCATTTCACCCTGTATGAAAGACAATTTAATTAGATTAAGATACAAGTTATTCGGCTGTATTCAAAAATATAAACTGGTAGCTGCTCTAAAGGGGGAAAAAAAGTGCATGAAGAAGAAAGGGCAAAAGAAAAACTTTTCTTCAAGGCTTCAAGTATCCCCTTGATAATGGTCGTATTCATGGATCAGAAAAGATATTCATTTCACGAATGCAGCACAATAGCTTCTTGTTGCAATAACCATTACAATACAGCATTTATCTAAAGGCCTGTGAGGACTAGTATCAAAATCTAGTAACTACACAGGTGACTCACCTTACCTTTAATTTTTTTAAACTCCAAAAACAAATATTCTAACTCATCAAGTTTTATTTAGCATAGGTACCATTTACAGGTACTATTTCCATCTTCCGGCAAGAATGATGTTTTATTGGTCCCTAAATTATTTAAGAGAGTCTCATAAACTTTCACTGAAGCTATTTACTTATGAGAGCTGAAATCAACCCAAACCATGGTAAGTGTTCAAAACATTATAAAAGCAAATAAATTCATTTTACTCCAACACAAACAGATGCTAAAAAGCACACTGGAAGTCAGAAAACAAAGAGCGCTTCGCTCCAAAAACATCTGATCTTAATCTGTCAAAAATTACTACTACATTGCTCTCTGCTGTACAACCTTCAGCACTGAAAACTATTAGCATTGTTACTTCTCCTACTCTTGGGTGCATCTTACTTAGGGATAGAAGAATGGGATAAAAATCACATATTACTGAAATTATCCTTGTAAATTCCTTTAGTTGTAAATTCTATGACATATACAAATGTATAGTTTATCCAAAAGATGGAGTGCATATATGGCTGAATTCATATAAGTTAAATCTGTATATGATATGCCTATACTATAATAAAACAGTTTTAAGCAAGAATACATAAATGGCAGGGAGAGCTCCATTATGTATTATTCAATCCTTCATACTATAAAGTCATATCTTTTAGTATCATATAGGTATGACTATAGAAAGTGATAAATTTTTAGGTAATAATATTGTGTCCTGGGCTTCCCTGGTGGCGCAGTGGTTGAGAGTCCGCCTGCCGATGCAGGGGACATGGGTTTGTGCCCCGGTCCAGGAAGATCCCACATGCCATGGAGCGGCTGGACCCGTGAGCCATGGCCGCTGAGCCTGCGCTTCCGGAGCCTGTGCTCCACAACGGGAGAGGCCACAACAGTGAGAGACCCTTGTACTGAAAAAAAAAAAAAAATATATATATATATATATATATATATCGTGTCCCAATTCTGAATTGTTCTACCAATACTCAAATATCCCAATTCAATCAAGTAAAACTGCTATATCTTGTTCCTTACACCCATCATATTTTTTTTTTGTAATTGTGAATATAAATAAATGGTAGTCTATCTGATGCTTCTGTTCTCTCTACACATACTTGCAAATGCAAGCAAAAATCATGCTTAGGAGACAACTGCCCAGTCAGACACATATATCTGCTGAGACGCCCTGCTGCTGCCAGTGACTAGATGAGCATCGGTACACTGAAAAGGAAATAGGAAGCAAAGTGTGTAAATACGCAACAAAGACAAACCTCTTCTGTGTCTGAAAAGCATGAAATCATAAATACGGGTGAAAATACATCATCACAATAGACCTTAGGACAAGAGAATTCATGGTGATATCCAAAAACAATGAAAAGCCATTGAACCCCTAACACTGCCACCAAGCATAATCTGTGACGGGAGCAACTGGCACTTTCTCACAAAACATCTGTTAGTGGCCAAAGCAGTTTCTTAGGGGATTTTCCATCCCAATCAACAGAAATCATAGTTGAAAATTTCCCCAATGTATCCCCAACTAGCTAAAATCCAGTGAATATAGGTACTTTGTAAGAGGACACACAGTAAATCCAAGTTCTTTTCATTAGGCTATGTGTCTGCTGAACATCCAGTATGAAAACTGGAGCTTCAAATGCACAAGAAAAACGTGTCCTCTGAATCTAGTAAAATTAAAATCATACACATTTTGAAAGACATATTTAAAGATGAGAACAGTTATTTTTGTGATCAAAAAAGTCATCCCATCCCAGGAAGGGGTGGAGTTACGTACCTCCAAATACACTGGTTTTCACGTGGAGCCAGAAAGAGGAGCATGAGATCACTCAGAACACAGTGAAGAGCAGAGGCAGAGAAACAGGTTCTCAGAGCAAGAAGGGCTTGATTCAGGCACCAGAAGCCAGAGCTAAGGCACCAGGGATACAGAGCCAGGTTACACAGGAACAAGACACAGCATTTCCAAACAAGTAAGAGAAGTGGGATCTGTGCAAACACAGTAGACAGCTACCCATCTACTGCCCATGGCCAGCCTCCTGCAAGCAGGTTGGGGGAGCAATCCACATCAGGGCAGCCATGAACAGTGCTCTGATACAAAACTACCCAGAAGTTATGACCAGGGCTTCCCTGGTGGCACAGTGGTTAGGAACCTGCCTGCCAATGCAGGGGACACAGGTTCGAGCCCTGGTCCGGGAATATCTCACATGCCGCGGAGCAACTAAGCCCATGCGCCACAACTACTGAGCCCATGTGCCTAGAGCCCATGCTCCGCAACAAGAGAAGCCACTGCAATGAGAAACCCGCACACCACAACGAAGAGCAGCCCCCGCTCACCCCAACTAGAGAAAAGCCCGTGCGCAGCAACGAAGACCCAACGCGGACAAAAATAATAAATAAATAAATTTATTAAAAAAAAAAAAGAAGTCATGACCATTTGGTTTGCAAGTGAAACAAATCACACCACTTTTGAATCTTTCAGATGTTTTATTGTTCTGGTAAATTAAACAAATTTGGCTTTCCGTTCTTGTAATTATTGAGTACCTACAAAGTACTTTATGTACCTTATTTATTTAAGTCCTCACAAAAATCCTATAAGGCAGATATTATCAACCCATTTTAGAAATAAGGAAACTAAGATTCGGAAAAGTTACATAATTTTCCGAAATTCAAATAGCCAATAAGTGGCAGAGTTAACCTCTGAGTTAACCTCTGATTCTAAAGCCAGTGTTGTCAAACTGACAAGAATAAATCGCCTATCACCTCTAAATGCACATTTTCCCCATTTAAACACAGGATCCAAAAGGTTAGGCTACTAGCAGTATGTTGCCTTAAGGGTTCCAGCTGCATTTGACCATTTGTTATGTATCACACTTTCCAGGAGACTGGAAAGGATGTGAGATACCTTATAATACCAGGGCCCACAAGGTAAAGAGGGAAAGGGGGCCAGTACTATTGAGATGCATCACTATACAGTATGGAAGGACCTACACTCCTCTGGATCAAGATGTTGGCAGCAGGTACAAATAAAGAACTTGACAAACTACAGCAGTAGTTCTCAGAGTGTTGGTCTCAGATCAGCAGCATCTGGGAACTTAGAAATGTAAGTTCTCAGGTCCCATCTCAGACCTACTAAATCAGAAACTCAGGATGGGGCAGTAATCTGTGTTTTAACAATCCAAGAGGCAATTTTGACTCCCCTGCTAAAGTTTGAGGACCAGTGAACTACAGAATACAGAATGGGACACAGTATTCTACAGTATTTCTTAAAACTGACATGTATCTAATGTCAATGAAGAATTATATGAACTTGTCATATGAACTTGTCAGTAAAGAATTATATGAACATGTCAGTAAAACTGACATGCTGAAGTAGACACATTAGGCCAAGTCAACTGTCAAATTCTTAGATGATCTCCAAAGAAGAAGAAGACTGGAATCCTTGAAACAGTGATAAAGCCAAAATCAGCATCTGACAGACAAATCTTTATTATACACTTAAATAACACGGTTAATTTTAAAATCAATACCTCCTGTAAATCATATTCAGTATTTCTTACCGCAGGTGCTACCAAAAAAAAAAAAAAAAAATGCAAGTGAAACAAACCAGACCGCTTTTGAATCTTTCAGATGTTTTACTGTTCTGATAAACTAAACAAATTTGACTTTCCCTTCTTGCAAAAGCTTAATGATATCTGGACAACTATCTCATATACATACAACCTATAAAAATTCCCAAAAGTGAAAAAATGACTTGTTCATCCTTGAAATTAGATAATTATACACTGTTAAAAGAGAACAGACATTTAAGATCATTTCATTCAACCCTATTATTTTATAAATTAGGAAAAAGAGGGCCAAAAGACTCATGTGGAGAGTTGGCTACTGACAGAACTAAAACGAGAGTCTGGGCCTTCCGACCTCCAGTCCAGAATGCTCTCAATCTACCACCCTGCCTCAGCCATGATTTAACTTAATAAAAAAAGATCTAATGACATTTTAGCAATTTCCAAAAAGCCTCTAGAACATAAAACTTTAAAAGTATATATTATTCAGCTATCTCTCTTAAAGAATTGACAGAAATCATGACCTGATAAATTGAACAAAAGATATTCTTGTATCTGTATACCAGCTCCAGCCCTAAGAGACAGTATCTGTTTCTAACATAATTGAATTCTGTACTATGTAATGATAAATCAATTGTTGAGTAATTTAAACAGACAATCGTATGAATTAGTACCTGTTTAGCCACATGTTGTTTTTATCACTTTGATTCAGTGAGGATAATTATAAGGATTCCATTCATCTCTCTGAACACTTACAAAGCACCCACTATGTATCTCCACACACAGGGACACAGCAGTGAGGGAAGTGATAAAACAGCAAGGTGCAGGCTCTCCTGAGGATTACTGACCAACAAGGGGGACAGTGACGAGTACTGTGGAGACAATAAAAATAGTGTAATCGAGTAGGGTGACGGGGGAGGAGGAGACACTGGTAAAGACCTCTCTGAGGAGGTGACATTTGATCTGAGACCTTGAAAAGGCATTTGAAATATCTGGAGGAAGAAGAATACAGGCAGAGGTGACTGCAAGTACAAAGGCGGTGGGAGGGAATGAGCTGGCGTGCTCAGAGGGCAGAGTAGCTGGGGCCAGGCTAATGAGGGGAAGAGGAGTAAGGCTGAGAGGCAGGCAGGAGCTTGTAGGGATAGTAGGGTGTTTGGATTTCATTCTAAGTGTAATGGGAACCTCTGGAAGGTTTTTAATAGGAGCACAACAGGATCTGATTACTTATGAACACAACAGAGTCATTACAAATTCTAAATACACCTTTGAGTTTATCACCCCCAGCAACTCTCATGGGACCACAAGAGTCAGAAGGCTTAATTTAAAATATTTCCATAGCACAGTGTGAGCAGACATGCTAAGGAAGGACTCGAAATCTACACCAGATCATCAAGCTACAGACATTAAGTCAATACATTGACACACAGTTACTCCACAGGCTAAATTATTCTAGCTCCTGGATACTCAGCTTGTGTACTATCTAGAATACAGTCACAAAACAGTTTAAGGAGATTCCTGTTAGAACTCTAATGCTACCTCCGTTAAAAAAAGAATCCTCTGAAGAACAAACTCAATTTGAACACATGCTTCTACATTTCTAAAAATATGTAATCTTGCTGCTTAGAAAGCTATGTCTCAAACCAAAACAACAAGGCCCTGATAGAATAGCCACAGTATACAATATGTCAAAAAAATTCAGAATAATCAACCAATGATACTGTCATCATTCTCTTCAACACATCTTCCACTGCTAGTTCAACAAAAGTTACTTCCTAATTAAACTGAAGACTATATTTACTCTTCCAGATTATTCTCTTTAGATTAGGGCCTCTAAACATAAAGCTACAAGATTAAAAATATATATACAGCATCCAAAAATTACTGGCTGCCTAGTCTTCAATTCAATGATTTCCACCACTGGTGTTTTAATTCCCAAACGTTCTCTGATTATTCCCTCAAAAGAAGAGGTATGAAAGCCTCCTATATCACAATGGTCTGTTAGGAGCTAAGGAGGATATCAAAGGCAATATGTTAAAAAGAGTTCAGGCTAATAAAATAAATAATAACAACAGAATCTGTTAAATATAATAACAGAAGTCATACTTGAGTCCTCGAAGCTGGGGATTATCCCTTTACACAGCAAACTGGCTGATGTGTTCTCTCCGTGCCATAATCTATAACATGGAAATTCATCAGGAGACACTACCTAGACTCAGGCAATTGTGGGGAAATGGACAGTTACTGAGGATTCTTCCAAGGAATAACATGAACAGACTGAGATTTAGAATAATAATCCACGGCATTATAGAAACAGACTGAAGAAGGAAGACACCATACCCAGGATGTCAATGAGAAGAATACTTTAACGTGAAGGTCAAAGACAATGAAGGCTTGAACACAGACAAAGGAGTTTTAACAGAAAGAGTCCTTAACTCCAGGAAAAGGAAAAAAAAAAAAAAGCCCTTTTTGAAGAAGAAATTTACAACACATGATGATATCCAATTATAAGGAGTCGAAAGCATAAGAACAAAAACTGGGGTGTCTCAGAGAAGAAGGAATTCTGCCTTAGGACAACACAGAAATCCTGTCTGAATTTCCAGCCGGTCCTACAGATTTTAGACTCAAGACTATAATATCAACTCCTGTCTGAGTTTGCAGCTAACAGGCTGCCCTGCAGACTTCAAACAGAAGCCTGCAATGTCAACTCTCCCATGGGTTCCCAGACTGCCAGTCTGCCCTGAACATTTTGGACCTTCCAGCCCCTACAATCACGTGAGCCGGTCCCTTAAAATAAATCTTTTTCTATATCTGTATCTCTATCCTCTTAGTTCTCGTTCTCTGGAGAACCCTGGAATTGCTACTTTAAATAATCATCTCAACTAGTTAAGACAACTTTCAGATTTACTACAATTTTAAGTGTGTGTGTGTGTTGCCTCTTTTAAAAGAAGGGGTAGGGATCCTCATGATATTAGCTCAATCAAGGGTAAGGAAAGAGGCAATTTACTAAGGGACCTTTACGTCAAAAGCTTTCACATTTATCATCGCATGAAACATCACAACTTTGCAATTCATTTGTAGATGAAGAATGAGAGGCTCAGAGAAGTCAAGTGACTTCCCTCATGTGGAAAATCCAGTCAGCAGCAGACTAAGGTTCGAAATGAAACTGATCTGACTCCAATCCCCTTGTGCCTCCCCATGCCATGCTATGTGCCCAACAGTGTGGAAGTATCCCAGGAGAGCAAGGCCAGTTTCATTCAGCTGCAGTGAGTAATATGTGGGAAGAGAAAAAAGACTGCCTAGGACCACAACTTACATGGCCTTGAATCTAGCCCAGTGAATCAGATTTTGTACAACAGGCAGAATGAACCAATGAATTAACACTCATGCCACAAGCAGGTTGTGTCATTTTTCTATCAAATTCACAGCAGCATCGAGAACAGCCTTTCATTTCTCTGAGCTTCCTCAGAGTTAAAATACTTTAAATTTTGTCTAAGAACAAACAAATAGAATATCCTCCTCCCTTCCCACCCTTCCGAAAAATATTTAATAGTCCTTCCCCCAAATCTGGCACCTTGTGGTGACAAAGAAGTACAAATAAGGAGGACACACAAATAAACTAACAACAAGAAAACATTACACATAGCCAAAGTTCTTACCAACACCAGTCTCAAGTTTACTACTTTACCACAGAGAGGCAAAAAAGGCAAATTAAATCAAGGTCGATAGGAAGTGCCAAAAAAGTAACCTGATGCACAAAGCCCCAAAGTACATTACAGGTCTTGAAGGCCTTTGACAATGTCCCACCTTCTACCTAATTCCGATAGATACCTGGACTGCTAACACAAACATCCCATTGTATTTCTTAAAGTTTTGCAACTAAAACCTATGAAATATCAAAAAAGAATTTTTTTTTTCAATTAAAAGGTAGGGTGAGCCATCTTAGAGTAGATACAATTCAGCAATACCACAGAAACTAATGCTGAAAGGATATTCTCTAAACCCAAACAGCCTAGGATTTCTGGTGTGACCAAATCATCCAGACCTTCCTTGCTCATGCTGTTTCTAGCATCCATCTCTAAAACATCACATACTGCTTACCATCTCAACTGGCCCTTATTATACCAACAGAGTCCACTGTGCCCAATTTTAGTTTCTGAGTTTCTTTTTCAAGCAGTTTTATTTGTATTTCATGACTTATTCTTTCTTAGGGGTCTTCCAAAGAACAAACAGAGAAACTGATTATTTTTAAAAGCAGAATAAAATTCATTCTATCTTGCAATTACCAGATGGGTCCAAGAGACTATCTTATAAATCTAAGATACATTATGGAATCTTATTGACTTATTTTTCCTGTATCTTGAAACACTTTGCTATTTGCAAGGTGTTTCATGCTTACAAATCACCCTGAGATTATTCTATATTTTACTCATCAATTATTCCCAACTTGGACTTCCCTGATGGTGCAGTGGTTAAGAATCTATCTGCCAATGCAGGGGACACGGGTTCGAGCCCTGGTCCAGGAAGATCTCACGTGCCATGGAGCAACTAAGCCCGTGTGCCACAACTATTGAGCCCGAGTGCCACAATTACTGAAGCCCACGTGCCTAGAGCCCGTGCTCCACAAGAAGCCACCGCAATGAGAAGCCCACGCATCACTCACCACAACTAGAGAAAGCCCGCATGCAGCAACAAAGACCCGATATGCAGCCAAAAATTAAAATAAATAAATCTTTTTTAAAAAGTAAAAGATTTTTAAAACAAAATTACTCCTGTGTTAAAAAAAAAAGACTAAGAAAACAGAAGAATAGTGGAATCACCTACAGAAGGATGATATAATAATGAAAGAAAATTATTACTACTGTATCATCCTTCAGTTTTCTTACTGCATTGTCCAAAGCATTGCATCATTTTTCAAGAAAGTTTCAGACTAAAGACACTAACTTTGTCATCTGCTTTTAGCTTTCACTGAACACAACTGAGAACTCAGAATTTTTCATTTTTTGCCCATAATGGCAAAGAGAAAAAAACTGATAAAAGAGGTCATGTCACAGTTAGACAAATCAGGAGATAATGCAAAGAGACAGATGACAACACTCTAGATTCTAATGATGATGATAAATTAATCATAAGCAAACTCTCAGACTATGAGTCTTCCAATGAAGACAGCATAGATGAATTTTTCTCAAATACGAGAACTGATGCATGAACAATGTATTTCTAAGTACAACAGGAGAGCATAGTATTCTCATCCAATAAGTCATTCAACAGGAAGGACTACATCATGCAGTATTTTACAACAAGAACTTGGACCATACCATTTTGCTAAAAGGGCCTGTGACTGTATTCATTCATCTACTACAATGCTTATATGTCAAAATTTGCTTCATATGGTTCGTTAGTAGACTGCAAGTTGACAGGTTGGAGACAGTACTGAAAGGAAATACGTGATACATCTTTGGAAATGAAAATATTTATTAGATTGACCATGCTAATTAGCATTTACAAACTTAGGAATAAAAATGTTTTGCAATTATGGAGCAAAGATGATGGCCACCTTCTTTTCAACAGAACTATGAGTTGTCCACGATTTCAAAAAATTCCTCAAGCATGGCCTTTGATGATGCAAGTGCAAGAAGAACAAGAAGTAATGATGAGTCATTAGAGATATATTTGAAATATGGAATCCCTATTTACAAGATGAATATTTCTAGATTCATGCATAACAGATGGTCAGCAGTTAGTTGTATTCAGAGAATGTTACCCACTTTGGATGTACACACCTTAAAAACCTAGAAAACATGGAATAAGAATTTGGGTTTGCTATGCTTAAATTCTTATTTAAAAGTCCTAATAAAGCTGTTTTTCACATCCTTTTATTGTTCTGTAAATTACTTGTAAAATGGCTTAAAAAGACAAATTTTTAAGGAGCCATTTATCCCAGATAGTAAATGGTAATGGATTATTCTTCCTGATGTATAGACGATAAAGCAGCTTTGAGTCAGCTCTGTGAAAGTTTAAAAGATGTCTTTTGGAAAGACAGAATATATACTTTTGAATCCTGGCAACATTAAACAAGAGTTTGTTGAAAATTATGGTTGCTTATCTTCCCTCCCCATAGCAAGCAAAGCTAATTACTCGTTTCAAAATCAGAAATCATTTTTATCAACTGGTCAATCATTTTTATGATAGGCTTCAAAACTCTGTAAAACAGCCTGGAAACCAGGGATTATATGAAATCTTCAAGACCCTTCCTATCTCCAGACTTCTGATTCCACAATACTGAAAATTTTAGTCAAGATTTACATCCAACAGCCTATTAAAATTCAAATGTATTTCTAATCTACAACTTCAAATCACTCTATGTTGTTTCTTTAAACTAAATAATCATCTCTGAAACTTCATATATAGAATGTTAAGTGAATGCGCAATTCTTTTTTTTAATTTTATTTATTTGTTTTTTAACATCCTTATTGGAGTATAATTGCTTTACAATGTTGTGTTAGTTTCTGCTGTATTCCAGTATGAATTGGCTATACCTATATCCCCATATCTCCTCCCTCTTGCGTCTCCCTCCCACCCTCCCTATCCCACCCCTCTAAGTGGTCACAAAGCACTGAGTTGATCTCCCTGTGCTATGCGGCTGCTTCCCACTAGCTATCTATTTCACATTTGGTAGTGTATGTATGTCCATGCCACTCTCTCACTTCGTCCCAGCTTACCCTTCACCCTCCCCGTGTCCTCAAGTCCATTCTCTATGTCTGCGTCTTTCTTCCTGTCCTGCCCCTAGGTTCTTCAGAATCTTTTTTTTTTTTTTAGATTCCATATATATGTGTTAGCATATGGTATTTGTTTTTCTCTTTCTGATTTACTTCATACTGTATAACAGTCTCTAGGTCCATCCACCTCACTACAAATAACTCAATTTCGTTTCTGTTTATGGCTGAGTAATATTCCATTGTATATATGTGTCACATCTTCTTTATCTATTCATCTGTTGATGGACACTTAGGTTGCTTCCATGTCCTGGCTATTGTAAATAGAGCTGAATGTGCAATTCTTAATGATTTTCTAGACAGAGTTTTTTCCCTCAATCTTTATCATTATCCTTATTATTATTAGCAATCATTTTATACCTGATAAATTAAACTTTCAAAAGTTTATCTCCTATTTAGCAGTGATGATCAATGAGTGTAGCAGACATCACTAGTAGATTGCCATCCCCACGAACACCACCCCCCTAGAGAATACAGCATATAAACCATTGTCTTGATGCCTATAAAGTAACTTAATTGTAGTTCTGATACTTAAAGGCTTACTAAGATACAAATTGTTTGTTTTATCATAATAGAACCAGCTTCTGAGATTTTATATCCTTGTATTTGCTTCTATAGTATTTTTTATCTCCTTTTTCATTATTAGGTAATCATATAATTTTTCACCCCTACCCACATACTTGCTTGATACTAGCACTGTGAATGCCTATAGCAGCCTCTTTCCCAATTGCATATTTCTAATATAACCACGTAACCAAGATTAGCAGAATTATATTTAAATAAAATCTTACTGGCATTAATTTGGGATATTCAAAGAATTTTTTCTGCCTATTTTCCTGTTTTGCCTGTATTCCAGATACATGAGGTTATGACAGAGTCTTTTGTTGTTTTTCCTGTTTACAGAGTAATACAATTTTTAAACTCATATTCCAGAGTGTTATAAAATATAGCCTCCTCCGGCCCCAGCAATGATATCATTGTTGAGTTGTTTTCAATAGAGGCTCAAAAAGGCTGTACTTCCTGCCTTACAGGTCAGGTCTGGTTCCGTTTTTGGATCTTCTCCATTGTTTTCAATCTCTGGTTCTCAAGGTGCCTACCCACTGACTTGGGGCTTGAGGAACGGGACAGAATATTGTCTTTGTAATATTTTTTCATTTTTGTTTTTCTTTAATCATAGCAGCTTCAATATTGCATAAAAGCTGTGGCTTCTCAAATTTTTAACTTTAGCCTTCTCTGGGTAGTTTCTTTCTAAAATAGACATTAAATAAATTTACAAAACAGGGCTTCTTGGCAACACCCCTTTTCCCAGATACAGAAGCACTAGTGGTGCTCATCCCTCGCCTAGGAGCCCTAAGACACCCTGAGCCTCACTCACATCCAACGCTCTTTTCTACATTCTGTGCAGTTAATTAGTAACATACAAATATTGCATCTTAGCATCTTTCATTCCAAACCACTTCTTGGATAAAGGGGCCAGATTTAAAGAGCCACTTCTTGAGCTGATTAGTTTTTTTGCTATTGTGCTCCATCAGACCAGATTTGGGGTGGGGGGTATAATTTCTATGACATAAAAGCATACACTCTACCTTCTCACATGCTACCACCAACCACATGCTACCACCAGATTCAAACAGCTGTTACCTACTTACCTAGTCAGAAATGAAATTACATACAAATATTTTCAGAGAATTCAGTCATCCCTATGTTCTAAAACTCCGTGGCAGCAGCAACTCTCATGAGTCATTACTGAGGATTTCATGCCTATGCCACAGGTGAGTCGTGCCCCAAACCATTAAATCACTTCATTTAAAACTCTCAAAAACTGAATTGGGTTTTGCCATGTATAGGCTGTCTCTTTCCCATATAGACGAAAGGATCAAATCCAACAGAAAACTGCAAATGATTTTCTTTCTAGTCTTATATAGTAACAGTATATTTGCTCAAATTCTAGGACTTTCTCAAGTGGGAGCCGTTGTGGTTTTGCTCCCATAATCCAATGCAAGCACATTTCCCACTGTGAGACAGAGGGCCAAATAACACTGTGGTACTTTTGAAAAGCTGAGGCAAACTCTGCTTTAGTGCCTCCCTTTGAAATTATTTATTTTAATTTTAACTTTCTCCATTCCTGTTTGAAAATTATTTTTTTAATCTGATATTGCCTCATTTCAATATTCTGTGATATCATACTACTACAATTTAAGAGCCTGATATCTAAGTTGTACTCAAAGTGAGATCTTTTTTATTTGCTATTTCCACTCACCTCCCCCGCCATCACCACCACCATCACTTCCAGTAGCCCAGGGACGTGGCAGGGTGACTGCAGTAGCTAAGATCTTACCTGTGGGCGGCAGTTAATTGTAAAAGCAACAGGTCCTAGCTTGTTTCTACTTCCACTCCCAAGAATATTCATAAATCTATACATTTGTAGACAGTTTAGTTTTCAAAAACAGCTGTCTTTTACCCTCATAAAACAATCTTCAGAGTTAGCGATCAGTGACTTAGAACAGAGGCTTTGGTGTTGAGGTGAAACAGATTCAGTACTTACCACCCCTGTCCTACACCGCCCCTCCAGCAAACAGTACAGTACAGCTCAACAGCCACAGGCCTTC
Organism: Tursiops truncatus; assembly: GCF_011762595.2. Taxonomy (NCBI): domain Eukaryota; kingdom Metazoa; phylum Chordata; class Mammalia; order Artiodactyla; family Delphinidae; genus Tursiops; species Tursiops truncatus. Next base: position 75,785,635 of record NC_047046.1, on the reverse strand, counting down.
CTGCAGGGGCCTGCCCTGGAAAACTGAGAGCATGACTGGGCAGGGCAGAATGCAGGCTCTCTGCAGGAAATGATGGGCTGAACTAGACAAGTCTCGTTCCTTTTTCCAAACATCAGAGAGATAAGTCACTTCTCCCGCCTTAGGGAAGAGTAAGTGAAGGTTCCAAGCGAGGCCAGGAATATTACCCTAATGAACGCCCATCCCACACCAGCAATTACAGAACCAGAAGAAAATAGGTTCTAATACAACAAGCAGGACCAAAGGGACCACGCCCTTAAATCCAGCATGATGTTCCCAAATTCCTCCACACTGTTCTCTCTGAGTGAAACACTCTTCCTCCCCTGCCCCCATCCGAAACCTGTTCATTGTGCTTTTTTTTTTTTTTTTTTTTTTTAGCTGTACGCAGGCCTCTCACTGCTGCAGCCTCTCCCGTTGCGGAGCACAGGCTCCGGACGCACAGGCCCAGAGGCCACGGCTCACGGGCCCAGCCGCTCCGCGGCATGTGGGATCTTCCCGGACCGGGGCACGAACCCACGTCCCCTGCATGGGCAGGCGGACTTCCAACCACTGCACCACCAGGGAAGCCCCCATTGTGCATTATTAATACTATCTTCAATCCTCCTATTTTGTAGAAATCTTTGTAAGTCACTTATCCATTTTGAGAGCATTTGCTTATTGAAAACTAAGTGATATACTCTATAAATCCACTTACACAGGCACATAATCTGTAATAGATTGCAATATGCTGAAAAGCAGCAAACAATGGAGGGCTGTTAACTCATCCGCATTCTTCCCTTGGGATATTTCAAGACACATGACCCAATGACTTATAGATCCAATGACGGTACCAATGTCAAGGCACACATCAAATATTAGTAAAGCTTAATTTAAGCATAAACACAAGTTTTAACATTTACTTCCCATATCCAAATGTAACTATCTGCATTCTCCCTATAATGCAAGCACCCCTCTTCAGAGACCACCACTTCCAGCAATAGGGAGTGACATCACAACTGAGCTTTAAGAAAGATAACTCTGGTAGCAATGTGGAGAGGGAAAAGTTGAAAGACCTGAGACCCAAAACAGGATGGTGGCAATGAACATGACAAGGTTACGCATGTAATGACAGAGGTGCAATCAACAGGATTTGGAAAAAGGTTAGATTTGGGGGTGGTCTGGAGAAAGTAAGTGAAGGAGAAGACGGAACTTTGGATGATTTCAAGGTAACAAGCCTGAATGACTCAGAGAATGTAATAGTATTAACCAAAAAGAAAAATGCACCAACAGCAATTTGAGTGCAGGACACTTAGATGGAGAGATCCTTGAGAAATATTTACATTTAAAAGACAAGTTCTGGGTCATTCCCTACATATTTCTCTGGATCTTTGCTTAGATCAAAAATAGCAGAGCTCAAATTTTCATATAGAGTCTACTTGGAAAAGACACATTCTTACAGTAGAAAATGCTCAAACAGAAACCCTCTAACTTTTTGAATGGAGAAGCTATTATTTATTTCCCAAGATTTCTGAGATCTAAAAGGTGAGAGGGGGGCTTCCCTGGTGGCGCAGTGGTTAAGAATCCACCTGCCAATGCAGGGGACACGGGTTCGAACCCTGGTCCGGGAAGATCCCACATGCTGTGGAGCAACTAAGCCCGTGTGCCACAACTACTGAGCCTGCTCTCTAGAGCCCGTGAGCCACAACTACCGAGCCCATGTGCCAAAACTACTGAACCTGTGCTCTAGAGCCCGTGCTCTGCAACGAGAAGCCACCACAATGAGAAGCCCGCGCACTGCAATGAAGAGTAGCCCCCGCTCTCCGCAACTAGAGAAAGCCCACGCACAGCAACGAAGACCCAATGCAGCCAAAAATAAATAAATAAATAATTTTTAAATGTATATTGTTTAATTAATTGATTAATTAAAAGGTCAGAGGGTGCTGACTTTTTAAATCTTTGCAAAAAGCCAGGTAGGTTATCATTGCTCGACTAACTCCACATCAGGTCCCAACAAAACTGAGTTTCTTGCAGGCAGGGACTATATTTTACTCATATTTTTATCGCAGCACAGTGCTGAAACTGGATGGGGATTCTTCAGCTTAAAAAAAAAAAAGCAATGCGTGTGTTTGTGAGCACTAATAATGATTATTATGAATTAGGGGTCAGCAAACTTTTCTTTAAAGGACCAAACAGTAAATATTTCAGGCTGCAGGAGCCATATGGTTTCTGTCACACTGCCACTGTAGCACAAAAGCAGCCATAGACAATAGAAACATATTAGTGTGGCTGAGTTCTCATAAAACATTACTTGTAAAAACAGGTGCCCAGATTTGATCCATGGGTCATTATCTGCTGAGCCCTGCTATAAGTAATGACATACCTTTGCTGATTAAAAGGAAAATTTCATCTCAGTACTTTTTGTATTTGATTTTAGATATTCACACAATGAAGGAGCATCCAGGAAAAGGACCAAGCCACAGCATTATACCTCTGGCAGTAGCAGTGACACTGACAGTAATTCTGGCAATTTCCACACATTCCTTCTGCATATACAAGCACAAGAGTGGTATCTTCAGGAGACTCGCACAGTTTGGAAATCCTTACTATCCTGCAACCAACTTTAGTATAGTACATTTAGAAGAAAATAGCCTCATTTCTGATCTTGAGGAGAACGACCAATAGTAATGAAGTGAGAGGATGCCACGGCCATGAGAATGAGTAAAGAAGAGTACTTTCCTTTACAGACCAGATGCTGCTCTAATGTGAATCGTGCCACCATTTAAACTATTCTTAAAATGATTACTGGTTTCGAATTGTAACCAAATCAGATAGGTGTTCATTTATTCATTTCCTCAAACTGTGATCTATTCTTTAAAAGAGAAAATTTTACAATGGTTATTCTTCAGAAAACAAGAACTATTAAAAGAAACTCCCAAATGAAAACTCTCAAAAAAAAAAAAAAAAAGGACAAGTGGAACAGAAACTAATGAAGGAGCTGAAAATGGTCAATATGACACTGGAAAAGAACAAGGACAGTAAAGTATCTTAGCAGCCAAGGGAAGGGAAAAGCATTTTCAAAGGATGAGATGATCTTCTGTGTCAAATACTGTCAATAATTAAAGGAGACAAGGGACAGAGACAGTGGGTGTGGCAAATAACTAATAATAAGGAAGGCTGGCATCTACTGAGTGTATGCCGGGCACATTGTCCTCAGAGTTTCACAAGTATTAACTCAATTAATCCTCCCAAGAACCCAGTGAGGTAAGTAGTACTACCATCCCCATTGAGAAGATTACTTCCATAATAAGGTAAAGGCAGAGCCCAGATTGGATGGGGTCGAGAACAAATGAGAGTTGAGAAAGAAGAGTTTAAAAAAGGTTTGCTAGTAAAAGAACAGAGGAAGAGAAGATAGAACAGTAGCTGGAGGTGAAAGGGGTTTTGTTTTGGGTTTTGTTTTGTTTTAAGCTGAAGGCTATTTGAAACTTTAAGTGTTTATCGGCTGAAGTGAGAGACTCTAGGTCTGCCCAATAGGAAAAATGTCCTAGGCCACATTTAGAGGGCAGGAGCATGCTATCCAGAGTCCAGGGAACAGGCAGGGAAGGACACACAGGAGAGACTGGCACAGGGCTACCAAAAAACAGTGTCACAGTGCCATGGATGGCCGACTCTGCAAACAGAGACACCAAAGAGAAGGGACTAAGAAAGCGTAAGATCTGAGAGGGGACGGGACAGAAACGGCAGTTGTGGAGTCTCCATCTTCCTTCTGCCCCAGCCCTTGGGTGGGGTGGGTAGCACTGGTTCAGTACAGACTGCATGAGGCTGAATGAGGCGTGCCCATGGGTTCCTGCAGGTGAGATGCGTGTACCCACCCAAAGGACAGAGGCAGAGGCTGAGGACGGTAGCTGTTCAGAGCCCCACTTGTAACCTACATGGAAATCACTCATCATCTTCCTCCTCTCCTTGCTGGCACCCTGCTTCCTCCTGAATCCCAAAAGAGGTCAGATAACATGGCTACAGGCCGTTACACTATAATCATTTTAGAAGCAGTCAGAGTCACAGAGAGAAAAGATGCCCAAAGAGCCGTGGAGGAGGGTGGCAGCCAAGCTACTTCAGCTCCTTCAGCGCAGCAGTTTGGCCACAGGGGCCAGGGTGTCCCTAAGTAGCTGGGAGCTCATGCGTGCTCCAAAGCCAGAACCAATTGTTAGAGAACAAAAAAGAGGTAACTTAGTCACACAGGGAAAATATCTGGATGGAAATTCTAGTTGGGTGGGTAAGTTTTGTGGATTTAGCTGCAAGGTGGTATATTAAAGGGTGTTAAAAAGTAACAACCGTGTTTTAGATTACCTAATTTTACAATTAATATTTCCAGAATAAAAAAACTAAGAACACTTTCCCACAGACACCTCTACCAAAACCATTACGGCAAAGTTAGAATAAGAGTCAATATCTTAAAACAAATTACAGATATGCAATATAGACATTTCCTTTGAACAACTTATATCCTACTTGGGTCACTCATAAAACCCAGTCATAAAATTAAAGAACTGTTCTAATGTCTAAAATTTAATTTCAAAGCTTAAATCTACATGAAAATCATGTAACATCAAGAGAATGGAAATGATTTCTAGAAAAACACTTGTTTTTTTTTTCCAGTTAGGGAGGAGCTACAGGAAGAATATAAACTGAACGGAGAAGACGTGAGTCAGTCACAGGCTCAGCCGATCACTATGTACTCGCAGTACCCTAAACAATCAAGCCCCTCTCTTTACGTTCCCATCGCTTCAACTGTCAATGAATAAGCTGGACCAGATTCAAAGTACATCAAAACCACAGCTTTACAAACACAGATAATTAATTTTCTAGAACAAATACAGGCTTCTATTTAGCTGGACAGTCAGGAACACTCTCACAGCACCTACAGTTTATTAAGCAATATTAATTGTTATTAAAGATAATAAATGCTATCACTTAAGTCATCGCATACTAAGCAAAAACTATTCGATCTTTATTAGGTCTTAGATCATTTGATTATAAATGAAAATAGAACCTAGTATTTTCTAAATCTTTAAAAAATGCTTATTCAATCTTTATTAGGCCTTAGATCATCTGATTACAAATGAAAATAGAACCTAGTATTTTCTAAATCTTTAAAAAATGCTTATAGAATCATAAATCAGTATCTCTTTCAGATTTGCAGAATGCTTGTATTTTTTTCATTGTATTTTTGATACTCTCATATTTTCAAAAAACCATATTCTTTTAGCGCCTTGCTTAGGAAATTGTACTATTTAATAATCACCATTATTATAATGGTGATTATTATAATCACCAATAATCACTTCTTAGAATATTAAAAGAGATGGTGTATTGCTTTTATTTTATTTATTTATTTTTGGGGGGGAGCTGCGCCACGCGGCTTGTGGGATCTTAGTTCCCTGACCAAGGATGAAACCCGGGCCCCCTGCAGTGGGAGTGTGGAATTTTAACCATTGGACTGCCAGGGAATTCCACTGGTGTACTGCTTTTAAATTTTAACTTAAGATTTATTCATCTCTGGGAATTCCCGGGCGGTCCAGGGGTTAGGACTCGGCGCTTTCACTGCCAGGGCCCAGGTTCCAGCCCTGGTCAGGGAAGTAAGATCCCTCAAGCCATGCGGCAAGGCCAAAAAAAAAAAAGGATTTATTCATCTCCAAAGAACGTGCACATATGTCCTCGTTAAAAACACCAGAGGGACACCCATTTCAAGGGTATCACTGTGCAAATTCCACTAAGTTTTGTGAAGCAGGCCACTAATAATAACAAACAAAAATAATACAGAACGTAGCATTTCAGGAGAGTGGAAGTGGAGGAAGAAAAGCGGAGGGGGGGCGACAGGAGGCGCGGCACACAGCACCACAGCCACCCCCCCAGGCAGCAACTGTAGCCGTGCACATACGAGGGGTCTGTGTGTGACAGAAGACTTGTCCAAAGATGCCCAGCTCAGAAAAAGGTAAAGCTAGGTTTCAAAACCAAGTATATACCTGCCTCCCCAATCATACATTTTTTCACCAGTTCACATGCCATAGTAAGCACAGGATCAGCAGCAGTAAAGGCAGAAAATGCCTTAAAGATGGGGAAGTACCTGTAGCAAGAATTCTTCCAGAGCAGGACTGCAAGTTGCAAATGCCTATTGGGGGGGGTCAGGCAAGTAACAGAAAGTGAAGGGAACTCAGTGGAACTAGGTAAAAGGAGACGGTGTGTATCATCCTAAGAAGGCAGCTATGCTTCACTTCACACAGAAACGTGGGCCTGATGTTGCCAGACTTTCTGCTTCTTTTCGAGAGATACTGGAAATAAACTCATTTTTTTTTAATATTGACAACTAACTTTTAAAAATTAAACATGTCCTGCTCAAACAATATAAATCCGTGGACCACTAGCATCCAGTCCCTGAAACTGGTAGATTGCAACTACTGCCTGGAGGCACTACTATCATTTCTGACAGAACTAGAAATAGACAAGTATGGAACCCAAAGGGCAATGAGGCACAGGTCTGAGAACAGCTGGAGTCTATGAAGTGGGATGAATCATGTGTCTAATCTAAACTGAAATTAGTTATTAGCAATATGTTTCATTCTCAATTTTTTTGGTTTTGAATTTCCCAAAGTTAAAGAAAGAAAGAGAGCACGAGAGAGAGAGAGGGAGGGAGAACAAACCAACTTTATAGTAACAAATTTAATGCCAGGCACAATCTACTCTCAAGTGAGTCAGTTAAGCCACCAGTTATAGAAACTCTGCAATATCACCAATTCTGACCCAGTTAATATTTATTTGCGTAGTGGTGGGCAATCCCAGGCTCATACCACCTTCTCAATAAATTGCTAACATGTTTCAGAAATACACTGATATTCCTGAAAATATACATATGTATATACATATAGTGTATAGTTCTGAAGCAACATCAAAAATGTAAACAGGAAGATAAAGCTGAAATTTCCAGTATGTGAAAAAAAATTTTATTTTGTAATTTACATTTAGATACTGGGGAGGCCTGGATGTTGACAACCTAAAAATCTAATTACCAAGCAGGGTAGATACGTAAGAGAAAATTTTGAACGATTAATTTTATGTTTTTCCCAATTATTTCAGTATTTTGATGGCTACTCACTGTGAACACACATACTAGAAGTGGTTTATTTTTTAAAACCAAAATGGGAAGATCACTAGTCCAACTCATCCTTCCTGTAGACCTGAAAAGGAAAGTAGTCTGGGGTTTAGAAAACAAATAAATGGGGAAAGACATAAAAGACCCAGTAACCAACAAATATCAGTGGGGTCCACACATTAGAGTGAAAGAAACTGATCTCCAAAACCAGTATACTACATTGTGGGTTTACCAAGCAAGTATAAAATTAGTCATTTTCTATTAGTTCTTGATCTTAGCCAACACAAGCATAGTCAAGGAAAAGTAAGCATATCAGTGTGTTACATTTCAAGCAAGATCTTGAAATTAAAACAGAAATATTTCATACGTTCCAAGGATTTTAACAAGGATTATTTAAGCGAAAGAGACAAATGAGAACATATCCAGTATAGCCACTTCTTCTCATCTCTCAATGCATTCCTAATCTGTTGCATCTTCAAAGAAACATGTTCGTGAATAAATTCAAAACATTTTAGCTGCAAACACAACAGAATCTCAGGAAGTATAAAGTGGCCTAAGAGTTAAAAAGTGTTTTCATTTGCCAGGTAAATGGCGATTTTTTAAGCTTGCAAAGAACACATTTTTCCAAGCTTTATTTGAGGCCTCAAGACAATTTTTTTACCTATGCTTCTTCTACAGCAATGTTCTCAGTAAATGGCATGGCCATTCGATATGTTCCACATCATTACAAGCACTCAAACCTACAAGCACTGGATCCTACACCACATCAACTAAAACACTTATTATATTTAGGTGATGTTTAAAAAGCAGCTGTAAGTTACCTTAAGGACTGTTCTCTCCATCATCAATATTTCCCACAGAGTAATTCAAAAATTCAACCAATAAACATTTCCATATAAATCCTGTTTTGACTCACAAACATCACAGTCGGTTCTAATAAACATTGCATAGGTATCTGACACAAAATTTTCCTTTTTTCTTGGTTTATAAAGAAGTGGATTCAACAAGAGCCTCCATTCTGCACAGAGATTTAACCTTACAACCCTCCCATCACGAAAGTCAGCATATGAAAAGAAGTTAATTTGCATTCATTATCCTTAGAAGGAGAGAATTTTCAGAGTTGGAAAAAAAGAGATCTTACTTTTTTTTTTCTTTTTTCCCAACTCTTAAGGAAATAGTTCATTCCAGTGGTAAAGGTTTTCTACATGCAAAATTCAAGTATGGACATTAACTGAAATTTTCTTTTCTGCAATGGATTTACTGAGGAAAGTAATAAACTTAACAAGATGTTTCAGCTCTGCCTCAGACCAGTTCACTAAACAACACTTAGAAAGTTAAGATACCAGAGGCTCTTCACTTCAGCAAAAAGAAATTAGACTTTTTTCTTTGTTGGGTAATTATGGGTTTCTATAACTACCCAAAAATGCAGACGAATAAAGGTTTTGCTTTTGTTTCATCTGTTTTTTTTCTTAAAAAAAATAAGTGCTAATGGTCATCAGCCTAAAAGAATAAAAATGTGGAAGAAATGAATAGTTCTGACCTTCCTCTCACTTTTTCTAAGCAAGATATGAACTATGTCAAAAGAAAAAGAAACAGAAAGAAAAGAGAAAAAGCTAAAGGAAACGATGAAGGAGAGACGAGCGGCATAACAGCATGGTTGAGTACAGAAAGGTGCCCCTTTACTAGCTGTGTATTCTTAATCAAGTTACTCAGCTTCCTGGTGCCCATTTTCTCATCTTGGAAATGTCAGTTTACTGGCTCTGAATGAGGTGTTCCATTTTGTCTTTCAAAAAAAAAAAAGCTATGTATTAATTACTGGATCACAAGGGTATGATTTACTCTGGTAAACATACCCTAAAAGGTTAAAAAAAGAAAAAGAAGAGTTCACCACTACAATCAAGTAATTTTACCATCCAAGTAATACATTTTCTTAGAACAGGGAAAAAGACAACAGCTTTCTGATAATAACGGACCTTACAATCGCAGAATATTTTTCAAGTACTTGCAGAAGAAAGGCATTTTACACCCATGGAAACCAGTTCATGGGGGTCAAACTGCAAGCTGTCTTCACCATTCTATAATCTATGAGGATTTATTTAGAAGTATCCATAATCTGGAACTTTCCACAGATGAAAAGTAATTGAACATATTTCTTTCAAACCCTAAACACATGAATGAAAAAGGCCTCGCTCATAAAAACAGACACCTTAAGGGTTTAGAGTCAAACAGGCAAGATGAAAAGGTATTTGCAGGAAGTACTACTCAGAGGTTATCTGTTCATACAGGTCTGTAAGCAGGTGAAAGAGTAAGCCAGGGAGGAGGGCTGAAAGCTAAAAGGCAAAGATGGAAAAAAGCATGGGGTGGCCCAGAGCAAGCACCACGACAATCAGGTATCCTCTTCCAGCAGAGGAACTTCTGGGCTGGCCCCTGGAGTCCTGCTAAAGAATCAGAAAGAGAAACAACAAATATAAAGCTATAAAGAGATAAAGCACACCTCCACCAGCACATTGCCTGTTTTAGGGATCACCACCCTTTCTGGGTATCTCAGAGGCTAGATAGAGAGTGAAGCTCAACTCTATGAGAAAAGAATAGAAACAAGGGTTTCAGAAGTTAAAATGTGGCCACCCCATACAAATGCGTGGAAAGTATCGCCAGTCCAGCCTGCACTAGAGAGATAAGGAGAAACTGGAACACACCTTTTTCAAAACCTCAAAGAGACATCAAGCCTTATTTGAAACACAGCAGGAAAAACCACTACAACATTACTGATGTAACTCTATAAAGAGCAAGAAATGAAATAAAAATGAATTAAATTCACACTGGGGTTTTATCTTATCTAAGCAAAAACTGAACTGTTTCAGAGCTACTAGAAGCAATGGCCCATTTCTGGTTTGTTTCCTGTAGGTGGCTGATCAGGTAGGAGTTCTATAAACTGATGACATTATATAAACTGATGATGCAGTTGAAGCCTTGTCCTTTCTAACATAATGCATTACCTGGCACCTACTGCAGTGCTACGCATAAAATGTTGACTTTTGTAAAAACAGTCTTATTCTGTGTCTGCTGAACTATCTGAAAAAGAGGTTTTAAAGTTAAGGTTACCCCTTGTTCACTCAAATCTCCCTTCTATGTACCATTTTAGACCCATTAATAAATGACTCATCACCTCTAGAGATGAAAGCCTCAACCATAAGCACCCATGCTGCACAGAGTGTAGCAGACACTGTTGGTGGCTCATTCTACATCACCCTTCTTGACTGAACCCCACTTCTGTTTAAGTACCCACCTCTCCTGTCCACAGTCATGTGCTTTAGGGGAAAGTTCATTCTAGTTTTAGCTCCAACAAGTAGACTGGAATTTGTAAAGCAATCATGGTAACTGCTTTAGAATGGACATGTGACAATACTCCCAATGAAACATGAGAAATCTAACTGGGAGCTTCTGGGAAAGATCTCCTAAGAAAAATTATGTTTCTTCCTGCACTCTCTTCTTCTATAGACATTAATATTTCTGGAAGTGCTAACTGGAACTGCTGAAGTAGCTTCTGACCAAGAGGGAAGCCTACCTGGTGGAGCTGAGAGACAGAAAGGACTCAAGTCCTTGACGATGTCATTGAGTTCCTGATCACACCACCTGCTGTCTGGACTCCACCAACTTCTAGATTCTCAGTGCTGTGAAATACTAAATTCCCTCATGATTTACGCATGCTTGATTCAGGCTGTCCATCACTTGCAGCCAGAGGCATCCTATGTGACCCACACCATGGTGTGGGTCTCCTCTTCGGGGCACTTGGTAGGACTGCTCTTTCGGCTCCATATGGTTGGGCGGGGCTGTGTCACTTAAGCCACGTGAGCTGAAGTCCTCTGGAACTCTCTCTTTTCCCTCTGCATGGCAACTGGCAACATTCCAGACAGCGTCTGTTCCATCTGCCTGGATCCCTGAGTAATAAAGCGCAGATCCCCTCTCACCCCCCCTCACCCCCACCCACTGGCAATCCACAATGAATAACATAAGCAGGAATTAAACCTTTGTTATTTTAAGCCACTAAAATCTTTTGGGAATTTGTAGTGTAACAGAAGCTGGTCTAATACATTTTATTTTAAAATAAAAATAAAAACAAATGAAAGAAACATTAACCTGAGTTCCCAATTAACACAAATAAAAAGGAAAAAATAAAATAATCTCACAAATCATGTTTCTGTTTACCCAGATGTGAAGAAATGGCAAAAAGAGTTGGCTAAGGGAAACTAAGAGAGAACTGTACCTGAAGAGAGAATAATACCTTCTAAGAAACCCCTAGCAGTAAATGCCCAGTTCAATAAAACAAAAGTAGTTACAAACTATCTTACCAGTATAATATTAAAGCAACTTCCTATCTAAACGTATCCCTCTTCATTCCAGGGAAAGGAGTTACTTATGGAGAAGACTGGTATTGCTAAGAACCTGAAGAAAAGAAAAGAATGGGCCAATGGGCTGACAGAGCATGACGGGATCAGATTTTGGACATTCCGGCCAGTTACAAAAGTAGAGTGCTTTTCAACTTTTCCATATCTACACAGAATGAAAGGATTATAATGACCAGCTATACAAAGGACAACAAAGAAAGGAATATAAAATGTCTAAGCCTTTATAGTCTACAAAAAAGAATTATTAGCTCATTTGACTACATCAGTTACTTCAAAATGCTAGCTGGCTAACTCAAACACAAGAATCTGTGAGTTGTTAATTTCAAGAAGCCTATTTTAGTCCTAGAGACATACATTAGGGATCCTAGAAAGACTACAGCAATTTGATGCTTTCTATCACACAATACAAAAATGACAACCTCTACTTGCATTTTTCCTCTCTTAATTTACATATGGAATTTGGTACATTGAGTGTGTCATTAAGTTACCCTTACAGCATATTAGAGGAGAAACAACAACATCCATCACCCTTTGATGCAACAGCTGAGCAGCCCTGCCTTCTGACGTTTCTGTCAGGAGGACCTTACTTCTGATACTGTCAACACAAAGTAGGCTGAGTTTCTCAGACACCTTTTGGTCCCTTCGGTCACACTCTCCAAAGCACCCTCCCTTCTCTGAGCATAACCGTAAAACTCATCCCTCTGACCAGAAAGCCTTCTTTGACAGCCAAACACATTTTATTACACAGATACCTGGTAGAAAAACAGTTCAGAAAAGAAAAGCATGGAGGCAGCAGCCTCTGCACCTCTAGGAGTGGCCAAACCCATAGACAGGACCCCCCACGCATTCCTGTGTGCACGGACACACCCTACTGCTACCCCAGCATTTACACACAACAACTGTCTGGCCCTGGCCCCAAGCACAGTCTGCCAGAATGACAAGACAGGTGACAGGGAATGCCTGTTGCACAAGGATGGAAGGAATTCCACGGCAGAACAGGAACAGCTGAGCAAGCAGCTCAGGCACAGGGAGAGGCCCTATCTGAGGCAGAGCACAATGCGCACGCTCTCCCTGGAGAAGGTGAGATGGGAAAGCCGTTCAGAAGAACAACTGCAGTGGTTAGGACAGGAGGGGCCGGACCAGCAGGCTGAAGGGCTAGTTACACGACTATAACTAGCTTTCACCACAGCCCTCATGGGGAATCAGCAATAGGGGACAGGACTTCCCAGGTGGCACAGTGGTTAAGAATCCACCTGCCAATGCAGGGGACACGGGTTCGAGCCCTGGTCTGGGAAGATTCCACATGCCGTGGAGCAACTAAGCCCGTGCACCACAACTACTGAGCCTGCGTGCCACAACTACTGAAGCCCGCGCGCCTAGAGCCCGTGCTCCGCAACAAGAGAAGCCACCGCAGTGCGAAGCCCACACACCCCAACGAAGAGCAGCCCCTGCTCACCACAACTAGAGAAAGCCCACGCACAGCAACGAAGACCCAACACAGCCAAAAATAAATAAATAAATTTATTTAAAAAAAAAAAAGAAAAGAAAGAAATAGGGGTCAACTCAAGGAAATCAGCTCAACTCCAAAAGAGTTGACTTTGAGAAAAAGCAAAAGCCTCAATCCCAGAGCATCAAAATATCATTCTGGTATCTTTTTCTTTGGCCCATGATAAGAAATTTTATAGAACAGTCAATTTCTCTAAGCACAGAGAAAGAAAATGGCAAACCTTTAAAGTCATTATCTTGAGGAAACTACTCTTATTAATCTGTTTCGAAGGTATGTAAACAACAGTCACACCACGAATGTCATATCCTGAGTAAGGTGAAGTTCTTCCAGAGAGTCAGTAACGTGGGTATGGCGTGTCCCGTTTCCATGTTTATGCTGCAGTCAGTAACTAATGAACTTCGAAAGTCCCGCTACTTAGCAGGGCACCTGAATGCATCTACACACATTTCCTGACACGCATTCCTGAATGCATCTACACACAATGATCAAATTGTTCGTGGCAGTGAATAGAGGATTCCGATTTCTGTCAGGGCACAGAAGCAGATGTACAATACTCACAAAGTGTCTAAACAGCCTATGGGACACTGTATAGGCTCAATACATGAGAGTTATCATATTAATTATTATTAAAACAAGGCCTCAATTATTTTCCTCTAATCAACCTCTCCATATATATCATGTCTTCTTATATGACTTATACAGACCCAGATGATTAACAATCAGAGTCTTTTAAGTGATAAAATGTTTTAAAACGATAAAACATTTAGCATAACATGAACATAAATACCTGCAACAACTACATTTTAACGTGAAACATAAATGTGTATTCATTTATCAATCTTTTGATGCAGAGCCAAGTATAAACTCATAATGCATTATCTAAAACATTCAGTTTCTGTTTCTTTAAAGTGGGAGCCATTCATTTGTTCAACAAATGTTGAACTCAACATTTGCCCAACTCAAGTGAAGCACTGTTCTAGGAATTAGTTAGGACTTTGGCCTTTACTCTGAGACAGAAACCATTAGAGTTCTGAGAACTGTGTCATGATCTGACTTTAATTCTACCAGGTTCATTTGGTTGGGAAGCAGGGAGATAGGACATTAAGAGGCTGTTATAATAAATCCAGGATCGAGACAATGGAACTTGAACTGAGGAGATAAGTCAAATCCTGGACATATTTTGAAGAAGGAGCCAACAAAGTATTCAACTCAGTTGGTAGGAGAGAACTATACAAACATACTAGAAAACAGCCTCCCAGCCTTGCTGAGACGATGTTACAGAGCGTGGACAGAGGTCAACTAAGAGAACTTTTACATAAAACAAACCTTGCCTCATCTAAGGATAAATTTGCTAAATGGTTCCTTTTTAATCCTCAAACAATATCTATCTGGACCAGTTAAGATGATAAAATATGTGGTCTAGTCCCTAATAATGTACCTTCTCCTCTTCAGTAAAAGATCAACTCCAAATATACTATTGTGGTCAACAAGCTCAACATACCCAAAATGGAAAGCACGGACTTCCTAACATCTCAGGTTCTTCAAAATAATTATACCCATCTAAACATGTTATTATAAGGATTAAATAAAAGTGCATTTTATTGAAATTTTATTGAAAGCACCCATGCCGCTTCTGTTTTAGGCATAAGGAGGAAATACTGTGGAGCAGCCCAATCCCAGGATTTACCCCCTCATCCACGTGATCGGCGACTCCGCAGTCATGCAGTGCACAGCCCACAAAGCCACATTCAACAGCATATTCTGGGAAAAGAGCAGAATAGCATTCCCACACTGCCACAAACCTACCTGCATGAACTTAAATAAGATCCTTGACCTTGCTGGCCTCAGCAATAAGCGAAAACAGAGTTCCCTAATACCAGTCACTTCCCTCTTGCCCCCTCAAACCTGCGTCTTTTATTTCTTCGTTTCCACTGGAGCTAGAATTCAATCTCATTTGTTTTCTCTTAAGTCCTCATCCTAGTTTCACCAAAACCTGTAGGTTCTTTTTCTAAGCAACTCGGAACTTGATCTCCTTTATCCCCTTTTCCATTCTCATTGCCTCATTCTCTCTCAAATTAACTTAAATGACCAACATTCTAATTGGTCTCCTTGCTTCTGTCCCTTTTATTCTGCCCTAAAGTCATCTTTCTGAAATGAATACCCTCTGTCACTCACCTATGTTTCCCCACGCCTACAAAATAAAGTCCACACTCAACATAACACGGCAGACTGGGTCCTTCACATAGTGCTTCTACCAAGCTGACTCCATCGCCATCTCCTTCCATCTCCTCCAGTGCAGCCTTCATTCCAGCCACTCGACACTAACAACTTTCCCCAAGTTTCCCCCTCCACCTAAAATGATGTACAAGTTTCCCCCTCCACCTAAAATGTTGCTGGTATCCCAACTTTCTTCACCTGGCAAAATCCTACTATCTTCTGGACATCCTCTATGAGTTTAATTTCACATCTTTCACTTATTTAATTTCATGTCTTCTAGGAAGATGGCCCCTCTGCCTCCCTATGCTGAGTGAATCCTTCCTTCTCTGTGCTGCCACAGCAACTGGTACACACCACTACTAGAGCACCTGTACGAGGTACTGCCAATGAAGGTTTTTGTGCAGCAAGGGCCCAGTCTTTCACATGTTTACATCCTCTCTCCAGTGCCCAACAATGCCTGAAACACAGTAGAAGGTACATACATGTATGAGAAACAAATAAAAACAGACTCCAACTCTGCAGGTTGTTTCAGTTTAATTAAGTGCCTCACATGGCATTATTTTTCCAGTTAATGGTTTGTTTGTTTTTTAGTCTTGGGAATCGCAGTGTTCTTCCCATAAAAGCCTGCCTCTTCCTTTAAAGTTCTTGGTAGGCAGATATATTCTATGGGATTAAATGAAAGATCTCCATTTTCTCTACTTAGGCATTTTGTAGATCAAGGCTTTTGAACGTCAGCATTATTAACATTTAGAGCCAGATAATTCTTTGTTGTAGGGGGCTGTCCTGTGCTTTATAGGATGTTTAGAAGCATCCCTGGCCTCTACTCATCTAAAACTTAACATGCCATTCATACGTGCACATAACCTAAAGAAAAACATTACATCATGAATAGCTATAAAGGATATATACATTAGCTGAGATCTAGTTTCTCAATAATTATAACATTTGTTAGCAAATATGATATAAAGAAAAAGGAAATGACAAAAAGAAAGAAACTAATTTAAACATTACAGTTTTATCTCAGAAATTACTTTCCCGAGGCATGGAAATAAAAATGCCTGGGCATATCGTATGAAAATATGACCTGCTTCTCTTTTGTAAATTATTTTAAGACCTACTCATTAGTATATGCAGACAAGCTCTGGTGCAACATTTACTTCAAATTCAACTAGAAACATTTTTATCAGCTTCCCATAGTAGAAAAGACAATGTTATCTAACTATATACTTAAATGTAATACAATGTTG
The DNA here is from genome assembly GCF_011762595.2 of Tursiops truncatus. Classification (NCBI taxonomy): domain Eukaryota; kingdom Metazoa; phylum Chordata; class Mammalia; order Artiodactyla; family Delphinidae; genus Tursiops; species Tursiops truncatus. Next base: position 75,769,117 of record NC_047046.1, on the reverse strand, counting down.
CAGCACATTATCATTCCCATCTCACCAAAAAATGAAAACAAAAATTCTGCATTATTTCTCTCAATGAAAACTACTGAATATTCAATTCTTTGTCTTGGTTCTATTACTCGGTTTCCTATGCATCTAGTCAAGGCCTCCATATATCAGGAATTCTTCCTACCCTGCCCCTTAAATGGCTATTTTTTCTGCGTTTGTAATTTTTAGAAATTTATTACACAGTATAAAACACGGCACAACATGCAACTACATTCTTCACTTTCCTTTAGTTTTCATCTAATTGTTCACCCCTTACTTTTCTCTGAATGTTTTCCAGAGATGAGCGGTGGTTTGATTTTGGTTTGTTTTTTAATTGCATAGTCAGCTACAAAAAGGATCTACTGAGACAACAGGAGATCAGAAACTGGAAATGACACCACATACCTAAAAGTCCTGAAGAAGACAGTAAATATGTAGCAAGAATAGACTCTAACAGGGATCACCCTCTGATAACATCTCCATTTATCAAGATTTCTAGGCAAAAACACTCAACAAAATCGAACTTCCCTTGGTTTACTGAACTACCCATTAACCAAGATAACATCCCGGCAATTCAAAACTGGTGCACTGTTTATTTACTCTCAAGAGTCCATCTACACTCATCATTCCTTTATTTTCCACCACCACCAGCCTCTCAAAACAAAACAAAATCCAGATCGGTCCAGTTCTCTTCCTTAAATACATACCTATTTTAAAAATTGGAAACATAAGCAGCAATTCAGCCTCTATTAATCAAAGGTCACATATTCAAAACCAAATCTAAAATAATACTTATTTTTTAAAACTCTGTGGAAGGAGGCAATAAAAAGTATTCCTTGGCCTCTTTATATTCCCCCATTTAGATTTTCAGGCGTTCACTTGAACTCCTCTCGGTTTCTCTGTGTCAGCGCCCAACATGACTGCTAATACAAACCTTAGAGCTATTCTTTACCGGGAAAAAAAAAAAAAAAAAAAAGTCCTTTAAAATGCATTCAGTTGAAGGAAATAAATCCTTTGGAACACACTGCCATCTATTCTTCCAATGCCTCCTACCCTCATCTGACCTGAAATGCTTTTTCTGGGTGTTCTAGTACTATTTGTAAATAGATACCAGAGGCAGACACAACTTTTCTGTGATATACCAGGAGTTATCAATCCATTGAGTCATTTGAGAATTTCCTTTACAGTTATCTTCTTGAGTTTGCTTTTTGTTTGGGGTTTGGTTTTGTTTTGCTTTTAAGGAGCAAAGCAGGAAATGGAGGGAAAAAGATCCACAGTCCTTTGCCTCCGCCCCATCTTTTCCCTCCCCCCCTTCAGCCACCCCCAGATGAATGTGAGAACTTCCTGCAGCGAGAACACCATGAATAGGACCTGGCATCTAGACAGGAAAGATAGTACAGGACTATGAATACTCTGAATAAAGCTTCTATGCAGCCACTAAATTAAAGGAATTCAGGAGCTACACAAAGGGCCTGGCTATTTAATGGATTCAGTCTTTTATTTTACAGTATAATTAGGCAGCACACAAATGAAAGCCTTTCCCAAGGACTGCACTAACAAGGCTAGCTGACTCTCCCTTACATGCTCCCCATTTCGTCCCTAGAGTTGATGTTGTTCTTACTCTTAGACAAACATTTCATGAGGAAGTTGGCTAGATATAATAATTTAATCCACTCTTAAGAAGTACAAATTCTCTCTTACCGAGAGATCAAGTTCTGAGGTACCTTTCAAGCTTTACTCCTTCATAGATTCCTATACAAATAAATTATTTTAGAGACAGTGTTCAAAACAGAGAACGACTACCTCCTTCCTCCCACAAACACGTTTATGCTTCACACTTACTTCTAAAACCATAATAATAATACCAACTCTGCCTGTTAGACTTATGATAAGGAGTGGGGAAAACTTATCACACACCTCAATCAGATGTGCAGCTGTTCTAAGAATCAATCCAAGATTCACTCTGGATCACCCTCACCTGAGTTGCAGCACTCAGAAATCAAATGGAAGTTAACACTGCATTAAAACAAAACAAACAAACCGAAAAAAAACAAACAAAAACAAAAAAATGTAGAGCTCACTTTGGGTGCCTGCGGAACCAGGGATACCTGAGAAACAGTATTTAAACTGAACAATCAACTCTTGAACCCTTTCATTTTCTCTTTCTTTTCATTCTTCTGCCAAGGCCCTCCACCAAAATGGGGTGACTTGAGATCTAAAACTTTTAAAAGGGAGGAAGAAACAGCTTTTTTTGAGATGCAGAAAAAAAATGTATTAATGAACTGCAGAAGAAAGTAGAGACCCCAGTAGTTTGTAAAACCCTATGAAATTCACCCTCCTACAATTAGAACTGTAGAATATTCTTTACATGACAGCAGTAAGTCACACAAGTGGCTGAAAGTACAGGAAAAAGAAAAGAGAACAATAAATTCAAAAGACGAAAATTCAGTAGTCAGAAATCTAGAGACAAGTTGAATCTAAGCAGAGCTCTAAGAAAAGCTATAAAAATGTAAGGACCAGGTTTTCAAGACTATAAAGGATTTTTCCTCAGTGCCTCAATGTATATAAAACAGAGTGGTTATATTAGTGAACACAAAACAAGTATAGTGTACGTGTGTGTGTGTGTGTGTGTGTGTGTGTGTAGGGAGTGGGAGGGCAGAGGGAGTGAAGGAGAAAAATTATCACTAGACTTCTCTAAGATGAAGTCTTGGGAGGATGTGAACTGCTTCTGCCTCATTCACATCTACATCCCCAATGAACACACATCTGGACATAGAGGCAATCAAAAAACCATTTGCCAAAAGAAAGAATTTGGGAGATGAGTATTACAGGTATTGTGAGCTGTGTTCCCCCATAATTCATATGTTGAAGGCTTAACTGCTGTACCTCTGAATGTGACTACTATTTGGAGACAGGGCCTTTAAAGAGGTGATTAAATTAAAATGAGGCCATTAGGATGGGCCCTAATCCAACCTGACTAGTGTCCTTATAAGAGGAAATTTGGATATACAAAGGGACACCAGGGTTGCAAGTGCACAGAGGAAAGACTTATGTGAGGACACAGTGAGAAGACGGCCATCTGTAAGCCAAGGAGAGACCTCAGAAGAAAACAAACTTGCGCTTGATCTTGGACCTCTAACCCGTACAACTGTGAGAAAAAAACATTTCTGTTTAAGCCGCCCAGTCTGTGGTATCATTATAGCAGCATTAGGAAACTAATACAATGGGAAAGAGGAAAACTGGGAAGGGAAGAGAGAAACTGGGAAGGAAAGAAAGAAGTTGAAAGGAAGAGGTTAAATAGTTAACCAAAATGTTATCTCTAAGTTTCCAGAACTTATACTTTCTCCTATATACTTTTTCATATTGCAACCAATGTTTTTTGATAAGAAGTAACCCCAAGAAGTCTGGAGTTTGATAATATGAGGCTGTAAAACTTGAATTCTTAAAACAAATTCCCCTTATGTATGTATATATTTAGAATACCAGTAAGACTATGGGTAAATCTAAACATGTGCTGACTAAACAGAAGTAGTAGCATCTAATTTCAGGGATAAAAAGTTAAGAAAGAACAAAAACACTAGTAAAAATAACACCTATGACAGGAGAAGGGTTAATTATAAAAGTTAGTCTAAAGCCATTTTTTTGCTGTTGTTTGTTTTTAAGGAGAGGATGCTGAAGAAATGGTGACTACAAACTTCTTAGGTCACATGTTCAAGTTAAATATTTTAAGATAATCACTAAAATAATAAAGCAAATTATAAAACTTCCAGATGAACAAAAAGTAAAATGAGAACCAAAGAAATCCTTGTCAAGAGAAAATCAAAACCTAAAAAGATGGGGGGAGCACAAAATTAAAACTAAATAAATAGATCGAAATGTAAATAGACTGAATTTTCAGACTACCAGATTAAATTTTAAGCCTGCTACATGCTGTTTAGAAGGCAGCAATACAGAAAGAACATAGAAGAAAGAAAAAAGAAGTAAATATTAACAACAGAAAGCTAATATAATCACATTAATATCAAACAAAATATCCATTAAGATAAAAGCCACTTTTAGAAACAAAAATAGTCATTATACAACGAGAAAAAGATGCAGTCAATGAGATTAAGATTCTGAATTTACCTGCAATTTATCAACATTGCCTCAAAATATATAAAGCAAATATCAACAGAATTAAAGGGGGAATTTAATGAATTTACAATTATTGAGAAAGATTTTTACATACTCTCGATAGACTGAGCAGTCAAAAACTAGTAAGGCTACAGAAAATTTGAATGATATAACAAGCGTGATCTAACAACATATATTATAGCCCAACACCCAACAAGTAGAATATATCTTTTCAAGCAGACAGGGAACAATTATAAAAACATACCAGGGCACAAAGTCAACCTCAACAAATACCAAAAAATCGGTATCATACAGGCACTTTCTCTGACAATTATGCCAAAAAATTAGAAATGATACAATTTAGATTTTTTAAATTCTAATGTATTTGAAAACACTGAAATGCCCTTCAAAATAATTCATAAAGAAAAAAGCACAATAAAATTACAAAATATTTAGAACTTAACTATATATCAAATGAAAACTAATGCACTTCATATCAAAATTTGTGGGATGCCACTGAAGCGGTATTAAAAGATATTTATGATCTGCTATAGACAGTTACAGGTCCTCCCAAAATTCCTATGTTGAAGCCTAATCCCCAATGTGATGGTATTAGGAGGTGGGGCCTTTGAGAGATGATTAGGCCATGAGGTCGTAGAGCTCTCCTGGATGGGATTAGCCCTTATAGAAAGTGACCCAGACAGTTCCCTCTCCCCTTCAGATGTATGAGGATACAAGAAGAAGTCACTAGTCTATATCTTGGAACATGGTTCTTACCAGAACCCAACCACGCTGGCACCCTGGTCAGAGACTTCTAGTCTCCAGAACCATGAGAAATAAATTTTTGTTATTTATAACCCACCCAGTCCATGGTACTTTGTTATAGCAGCCTGAACTGACTAAAATATGGTCTTAGAAGAAGGGCTGAAAATTAATAAGCTAAGCATCTGACTTTAGTTAGGAATAAAAGGAAAGAGAACTTCTAAAAAACTGATCAGTGGAATTAAAAATAGGAGCATACATTAATTAAATATGGGGGAGGGGAAGAACACAAGTTTCAATAAAACCAAATGCTGATTCTTTCAAAACACTAATAATATTGTATTTACAAACCCATGGTTAGACCAACAATAAAGAGAAGGCACACTGCAAAATGTGATAGAGATTTCAATAATGTTGAAAAACAGATGTCAAATGTTTTTTTAGAAAAATGCATCTTCCCAAAACTGACTCCAGAAGAATTAGAAAACCTCAATATAGCTATAACCATTAGATAAAGTGAAACACCACTATAAAAGCTACCAGGTCCAGAAAGTTTGAGCAAATTCTACCAAACCTTCAAGGAACTAGCAGATAACTCAGGTCTTATACAAACTGTTCCAGAAAAAAAAAAAAAAGTGGGAACATTCACCTTCTGAGTAAAACCAAAACGGGGAAGAACAGTTCAAGAAAGGAAGTTTACGCCAATTCTACTTGTATAACATAAATAAAACACTACTAAATAAAATATTAGCTAATTGAATTCAGCAAGGTAATTTTTTAAATCTCAAGAATGCATGGATCACTTAACATAAGAAAAATTTAAATATATAATTTATCACATTCCACAGATTAAAGGGGGAACAAAAAAACACCGTAAGATCCCTAGGTTACAGAAAAGTAATCAGTAAAATCAATACTCCTTTCATGATTTTAAAAACTTCTCACACCATTCTTAACACTTATAAAGTTTATCAACTAGAAACAAATCAAATTAAATGACAAAACATATTCCCTTTAAAGTAAAGAATAAAATTCAATGTTTTCTATCACCACTTTCTTTCAGCACTGTATTAGAAGTTCTAGCCAGTGTGACAAGAAAAAGAAATTACACATACAAGACCCAAAATAATACCACCATTTCCAAGAGATATGGGTGACTACACAAAACAATTCATACAAATACTAAAACTAACAAAATCTCAGCAAGGTTGCTACATTAAGACCAAAATGCAAAAGTAAACTGCATCACTATGTACCACCAAACAATATTTTTAAATCTGAACTCACCACTAAATAAATAACAATAATAAATAATTTTATAAATTAAACATAAATAACAATTTTAAAAATAATAAGTAATTTTTTAAAACGTACGACATATAGGAATGAATCTCACAAAGCATGTGCCAGGTTGCTGACATCATGAGGTGTACGCAGGTTTACATCTTTAAAACATCACATGTGAAGCAAATAAAGTAAAGCTGCTTCAACAAGGCTGGAGACAGTTACACAGGTGTTCTTCATACTACTCTCAACTTCAGGCTTGAAGTAGCTACAAGAAATTTTTATTTTTAAAGAAAAAAACTGCAAAGCTAAAATTATTTGGGCAAAATTAAACTAAATTAATTGTTATTTAAGCACATCATTCAAATAATGTTTACCTTACAATTTTCAAAGGCCGTTACAGGCAGTAAGTAGAAAAGGAAGAAGAAAATCAAGTTGCGTTTTAAAAAAAAAGTAACTATTTAACAACAGCAGGAAAGTGCTAACATCTGAGGCCTCACTACAAAAAATTTAGTTTTTCTTCCAACTACGTTCCTCCAATTATCGATACATAAAGCAGTCCATTAGGCATGCACATAGTCTCCCCTGGGGCCTGGGAATAAAACCGGTGGTCAGCTGTCTAGATTTAACACCTCTCACAGTCTGTCTCTGACTCAATTCATTTGAAATTAGTATATGATTTCAGTTTCAAATCTTCAATTTCAACCACAGTTTTCCTCCGAAGTGTAAAGATTCTTCTTTATGTAAAAAAGAAACATTGGCTAACATTTACTAACAGTAACTAATTAAAAAACACAGGAGTTTAAAGGGACAACAGTAACATTAAGAACTTTCCTTTTAATCGGGAAAGTCTCAGAGATTTGATCCAGTGATTACCGTTTCAATATTGAAAGTGCTTTGAAAAACGTAAAGCCTCTGTACGTAAAAGATGGTGATATTATTGTTGTTGTTTGTTCTTACTAAAATCATCTAACAGGAAAAACCCTCTAATTTCTTTCAGTATTACAGCACTTCCCTGTAATACTCAACCTCACTATGTGAAGGTACCACACACTTTCAATAAGAGTTTATCACTTTTCACCACCCACAAATACCACTGAAGGACTCTTTAAAACTGAAACTCCTTACTTTTAATAGTGTTAGTTGTTCCTTTCAGTTCACAATTAAAGATGAGCAAAATGAGCTAGATTTCTTAGTGAAAGGTCAGTTTATTGATGGCTTGGGGTCATCCAAACTACATTTTCACACATTACCACCAGGTACTAAGAATTTAGACTGTGCTAGAGCATGCTACTGGGTAACATGTATTAATCTTTCCTGTTCTTTTACTCCTGATAAATTAAGTATCCTCCTGGAGTCGGAGTGTACAGAACGTGACCTCACCCACACTTTTTACAAAAGGTGTCTGTCAGTAAGCAAGGAAAAGTTCAGGCAGGCTTACCACAGACCAAGAAAGAGACAAAAACCTCAATTATAATTTTTAAAGGATGTATAACTTAAGTAAGATTATTAAACCATAAAACACAACAGTATTTTTTAAATTATTATTCAAATGCCAGGTTTAAAAACCTTACCAAATTATGCCAGATACACCTCCTAAAGGATCCTCAAGTCTGTGTGCGCTGTCCATGCTGAACTTTCCTTTTGCACACTTGCTACAAGTCCTTGTTAACACAGGACACAAACCAAAGGAGAAATTAAATTCCAAATTCTTACGGCAAAATAGGAAAGCCCAGCTAGTCTGTTCTCCACAGCACAAATAAATTGAAATCTCTTGTTAGGAAATCTATCCCCAACTTACCTCTTATTATCTATATAGAAGTTATTTCTAAATTGTATTGTGTAGTATAACACACCATAATTACAGCAACTTTCTGATAATACATGCTAATGAAAGCAGCAGAGGTACAAATACCACTGAAACTCAAACTCGGATATGCATTACATGATTTCTTTTTCTTTTTTTTCTATGTTTTATCTGGTAGTTTACTTACTGGTTCTTTCTTCCTTCACTCATTCGACAAGAATTTACTGAGTACCAACTATGTGCCAAGCATTCTGTTAGGTTCTAAAACTATGAACACCAATTTCCACAGGGCATGAGAATACAATGCACTGAACGAGTCTTCTGATAGATATACAAAGTACAATGGGAACATCAGCTGGTGCTCTGACCTTTATCTGAATAAACATGGATTGTTAGTAAAATAGCCCAAACACCAGCTTACAGTAAAACATGTAGCAAAAGATTAAAAGTAAACTATCAATATCATGAATAAAATTTAAGCGAGACCATGCAGATAAAAGTAATTCCTGTTGCTCTAAGTCAGGGTTCACAAACCCTACCAGCCCTTTCAGGAAACCTACATGAGTGAAGCGCTCAGGGTACCTTGGAGAGGACAGGGAGGGAGCTGCCACCACTCATCACTACACCTGTGGGCATCGCTGCAGAAGCCCAGGACTTCTGATTTAAAAGATCTAGATCTTCTGATTTAAAAAAAAAAAGAAGAAAAACAAAAATCTAGATTTTTATGGGAAACTTTAAAATATTGAACTGATGGCAATTAATTTGAAAAAATTTCAAACCATGTCACCAAACATAACAGGTCACATGTGAGCCACACGTGACACATGGCATTAGTTGTGGACCTCTTTTCTAAGTCCTCCAAAAGATGATCCAACTTAACTCACCTGATCAAGGTCATAAATGTTAAGCAAAACTCAAAAGGAAAAAGAAACCCCAAAAGTATATATCCAAATCCTCAACATACTCCTGTTAATACCACAGGAATGTAGTCACAAAAATCCAGACAACATGAAACACTACAGAACAAATAACCTGGTTTCTTCAACAAGTAAATTGCAAGGGAAAGGGGGGTGAGGAGGGTGGGAGAGAAGGGAAACCTAAAATGAAAAGACACTGAAAAGACAAAAAACAAAAAATCACAAAGGTATCAACCACATTTGGATCATAATTTAAACAAAAATTTAAGACAACTGGAAATTTGAACACTGTTGAAAAATGGGAATTAGCGTTAATTTTTTTTTAAATAAAATCACGGTATCATGGTTGTTTTTAAAGAGTGCTTATGTTTTAGAGATACTTAAGTTTAGTGAAATGAACAGATGAAAAGATATGATGTCTAGTATTTGCTTCAAAGTAATCTAGGCAGAAGAAGGGGCTCGAGGTAAAACAAGAATGGCCATGAGTAGGTGGCTGATTATTGATGCTGAGCAATGAGTAGGCAGGAGGTCATGACACTATTTTGCCTACTTCTCAATTTTTTTTTACACTTTCTATAATGACAACAAAATCCTAAAATAAAGAACTGGTTTTACATCTTTCCTGTGTATGTACTATCACTTGATCTCATAAAAAGTAGGAAAATGATTCAAAAGACAACGACTAAGAGAGGGAAAAGGGAGAACACAGAATAACAGCTTCAATAATAACTATAGAGAAACTAATTAACCTGCCCTTAATTGAAAAATAATTGACTTTGCGCACAAATGACCCCGGGACCTCTCTCGCTTATGGATAAAAAGTGTACGAAAAAGAAATCCTAAGCAGATATAATCTCACTGAATGTATACCTAACAGGATACTGTATCCCATTTTCATTAAAATGAAAGTCTGTTGCTAAAGTGCCAAGAGAACACACTGAATTGGTTTTTTAATTTCCCCAATCAAACATGCCTGATGTTTAGCACAGCTTAACTACTGGGGTGAGTTGAGGGAAGTTAGAGTGTACAACAGGGAATGTTTATATACTCACTCACTGAGAGATACTAATTTTTCTTTTCTAAGAAAGGGAAAACAAGTGGGTCGGGGTGGAACAAAAAGAGGGTAAAATAAAGCTTTCTGTAAAAATTAATGCAAGACGAGTTAAAAAAAAAAAAAAAAAGGCTATGCCTTCATTATCAGACCATGGCCCCATGTAATTTGGGAGCATCTTGGGTTCCCAGTGCAGAGACTGTGTAGCCCTGGGTGGCCAGGGAAAGAAAGAAAGATGAAGAAAGCACATGGGGGGAGTGTACACAGGAAGAACAGAGAAGTGGCTATTTAGGTGTCCAGAAGAGAAGGCTTAGCAAATATAGAAAAGACAGGGTTACTTTTACCCTGCCTTTATCCTTCTTACTGATAAGATGAAAGGAAGTTATAAAATGATAGTCATGGCACCTGACCTTGAAAGAGACAAATCTAAATGATGTTTGATAACTCAATGGAATGGTTTCCTATTATTCTTAAAATCCATTCCAAAACACTAACTGTAGCCTATAAGGCCCTTACAGCCAGACACAACCAAGAGTGCATATCTACCTGTCTTGTATTTAAGGGGGAGGGGGGTTGGGGAGGAACTATGATGACCAAAGCACTCTGAACTTGGCAGAACTCGGCACACGCACCCACGATCTGACCCTATTTCTCCAGCCCTGCCTCGTGATACTCACACTCCCTACACTATGCTCACAGGAGCCCCTCCTCCAGGTCTTTAAACATGCTGGGCTCCCTACCTCAGGGAGTTTGCTGTTGGGCAATTCACCATGTTTGACATGAAGAGTTAACAATTATGTTTCTTTCTCAAGACTTTCTATCTTATTCCCCAAAACATCTTTATTAAAAATTTACAGAAACCAACTTTGTAACTGGAATATAACATAATGAGATGATCTAGATACTTCAGTAAATATTGGGGCGATTATATTCTTCAGAACAACCTAACTGTGTTTTTCATTTGTTTCAATAACCACAATTTGAAATTTCAGCATCTAGCCCCGTACTGAGCACAAAACAGAAATTCAACACTTACTACAACTAACAAGAGGAAAAATGATAGGTTTAACATGGTTTCTTAACAGTATTTCTTATTTAAGAATAATTGTCCCCTATACAATCTGATTTATATCTACCTAAACTTATAATTTATCATGTCTTCATGCTCACTTTATAAACAGATTCAAGCCACAAGTCAATCTGACAATCTAGGAACGGAAAGCACATTCTTTAGAACCAGCTTTTATGTCTGCAAGTATCAATAGTAGGCCATGAGAAAAAAAATAAAACTATCTCAGGAGTTTTATTACTCCGTAAGTGATTTTTAAACAGAAAGGAAACAGGACATAATGGAAGGTACGATGCCAGCTTTGTCAAAGTTGCAACTTTTCTGAAGGTTTTTGAGCATCATGTCTCCACACCTACACATCCCAACCCCACTCCCCAACCCCTGCCCCAAAGACACACTCAGAGATTGGGAGGAGGGAACCCAAACTGTGCCATCAAAACAAACCTGCCCATTGCCAAGCGCAGCCAAACCTGCAAACCTGAGTCTGGCAATCATTTCCGCCAGCTCTTGTTTACTATCCCCCCTCCCCTTCCCACGCAGTAAGATGCAGATGCGTTACCACAGTTAAGAGAGGATCACCCTACAGAAAATTCAGTGTAGACTGAAATCACAGTCATAAATTCCCCAAAGAGGGTATAAACTATGAGTAGCTGATTGATTCACTCAAGAAAAAGCATATTACAGTAAATATTGAGACTTGGCTTCTCCTTACCTTCTCGCTAACAAAACCGAGGCCCAACTTCCTGAGTGTCAGTTAAATGAATCTTTATCTTTACTAGCCGTTCCAAACAGTCTCAAAGAAACAGGTGGCCCTCTTCCCGCCCACGGTTAACTCCACTGGGTGTTCCTGATTCCTCCCATCTTATTTCTTCCAGGACTTTCCCTTGTTTACTTTCCCCCATCCATTCATCCATCACCCTTAGCCTCTCCCCTCTCTCTTTCCCTTCAGGATACAAAAAAACAATGTTCAAGTTTCTTCCTTCACAACCGTATCCCTTCTTTCTTCTGAGGTATAACTTACATCTAGTACAGCACATAAACCTTAAGTGTACAGTCAATAAATTTTTGTGTATGCATATACCTAGGAAAATAAAACCCAGAAAAATGCAAATAACATTATCAACAGCAGATGGCTCAAGCCTTTCCCATCGATAACCCCCCTGAAAGGTAACAACTATTATGATCTGTCACCAAAAATTAGTTTTGCCTGTTAACTGACCTTCATAAAAATGTCATATAGTGTCTCTCTTTTACACTTGAATTCTTTCACTCAACATAATCCACTACCACCACTTTTTAAATACAGGCAGTCCTCAGAGTTGCTTCCTCAACCCTCTCCTCACTCAACCCATTTAATCTCGCAATTTCATTCGATCCGAAGACTTTAACAACTATCTAAACATAGATAATCCCTGAGTTCTTCAGACATACCTGGATGTCTTTCAGGCACCTTAAATTTAACACATCCAATATGTAATTCACCATCTCTCCCCCTCCCACTAAAGCCAATTCCTGTTCCTGCATTCTGCATGTTGGTTGATGGGATCAGAGTCAACCAAACTAGAAACCGCCAAGTCATCTTAACACACAAAACCCTGTCGCTCTTGTTCACACTATATCCCTGGCATGGATTATAGTGACACACTTCCTGATGTGGAAGACATACTCAAATTACTTCAGGAATGAATAATAAATCCTCAAGTACTCTTTCTCCCCCAACATGTAATCATTCGATAAGATCCAAGAATTCTACATTCTGAACAATTCCCACATCTGCAGTTCTTCATCTGCACTGACCTAGTCTAGATCTCCCCCATCTAGACCCCAGGTAGGCCCTTGGTCCCCCTGCCAGAAATGCCCATCCCATCCACTCCTACTGCTGGGCCTGCTCTTTCTAATATTCTAAACCATCTCTCACCTACCCCACCTGCAGCAGAGTTGATTCACTCCCTACTTGGTAAACAACCACACTTACAAAACCTCAAAGGAGGGGACTCTATATTGCAATGATATCTTTCTCTCCTACTAGGCTGAACTCCCTGAGGCAAGGCCATTCTTTCCTTAGATCTCCAGCTCCTAACAGAGTGCTTTAAATGTTTACTAAATGCCCCACTAAGGCAGTCTCCAAGTTTCCAGCCTCTCTCCAGCCCATCCTCCAGCTGGCTGCCGGTTAATGCCCTACAACACAGATCTAATCATGTCACTCCCCACTTTAAAATGCTCAGTAGCTCCCACTGCTTATCAAATCAAGCCCTTAGCAGGTGAGGCCTTTCATCATCTGGCCCCAATCTCCTTTTCAGCCTCATCTCCTACCACTTTTAATCTCATCACCTAACACCTCACCACGCCAGTTCCTCCCCATTTCCTACGCACATCCTGCCCTTTCATTCACGCTTTAGTTCCTGACATGCCCTTTCCATGCAATGCTAGTCCCCCATTCATACAGGGAGTCCTTCTCAGGAAGCCTTTCCAGAGCATTCCAGGGAGAATTGGTTTGTCAGGCTTCTGGGTTCCCTTGGCACTCTGTAAATGCCTTCATTAAGGCATTTCAAGTTTTACTGTAATTGTTTATTTGATAAACAGTAGAAGGCAAAAGGGTCCACTGAGATCTGGAAGCTGGGTGGTGAGCCAGGTCCATTTACCAGCTAAACAAATGATTACTGTCAGCTTAAAGTGTATTACCATTTCAAACTCATCCTCAACTGCAAAATATTTGTAAATATCAAGAGCAGGAGACACATCATTCATTCTCACATCACCAACTCCTAACTAGAATGCCTGGTCCTCCAGCTTGACTGAATTAATTAGTGATACCCACACACAACCTCTTGCTTCCTACTTTCATGAACTGACCCACAATTCTCCCATCACTCAAAGTGCAAACTTGTCATCTCTGAGCTTCAATATTAGCTGCTGAGTCCTAGGATAACATCTACATCTGCCTGCTTTTCTCTCTCCACTCCTCTAGTTCCAGCCCTCAGTATCTTACTGAGCCATGCAAGCCCCTAATGGTTTCCCTCCTCCAACTGTAATCTCTCCCCCTCCCGATTCATCCAACACTGGCACTCCTTAAACTGTATTGTGCAAACGAATCACCTAGGGATCTTGTTAAAATGCCAATTATTCAGTAAGTCTGAAGTGAGGACTGAGAGTCTGCTTTTTCTATTTTTTTTTTTTTTTTTTAGCTGTACGCGGGCCTCTCACTGTTGTGACCTCTCCCATTGCGGAGCACAGGCTCCGGACGCGCAGGCTCAGTGGCCATGGCTCACGGGCCCAGCCGCTCAGCGGCATGTGGGATCTTCCCGGACCGGGGCACGAACCCGTGTCCCCTGCATCGGCAGGCGGATTCTCAACCACTGTGCCACCAGGGAAGCCCTGAGAGTCTGCATTTCTAACACACTCCAAAGAGATGCTAATGATGCTGGTCCACAGATCACATTTCAAGTAGCAAGATCTCCACTCAGTGCTGTCCTGGAATAATGTATCCAGCAAGCAGTCAACAAGCAGAAGCCAGACGACCATCAATCAGGATTGGATAAGCACAGATTTCTACGCTAGGTAAGAAACTGGACTAGATGCCCCTGGTCCTTTCCAATGCTTTGATTCTATGCTCTCCCTGAGATATCCATGACGTTGTCACCCATTTTTCACCTGTGAAGCTTGGCAAAGCTATTCCCTAGCAGGTAATACTTCAATTATCACATTCACCAGCTTCTGAAGTAGTAACTATCTACCGACAACTCTGGTTTAGTCTACTCCAGTATTACAAACGTTTCTAAAAGATAAAGAAGATACCGGGCAAGGGGGTATATATAGTTGTGCTTATGACAGTACCTTCAAGAAAAGTGAACACCACCACTTCCCTTTATCCATCAGTATTATCTAGAGGTTAATATCACTTGCATTACTCTATCAGTTTCTTAGAACCAAGAGGCTATCAACCGTTTTGTTTGGTTGGGGGTGGGGTGGGAGATCTTATGAACATCTACAGAAGCAGGAAGCAATGACGACTCCCAATTCTCTATTAGCAGCTGCAAGCCAATTCAAGATATAAAACAAGCATTCCAAATGTACTGACTACAATTTGATCCCTCCTCTCAGAAATGGACTTTTGTGTGGTATCTTCACAATGACATTATCTTTAGCAGTTCCAAGATACTTGTTTATAGAACTTTTGTCATTGTGTATTTATCAATGAGACAATACTACTCAGATTCTGGTTAAAAACACCAAGTCTCTATTACGACTTAGTTACAAGGGATTTTTAGCGTCTACTTTATAATCACAAGGGCTAACTATTCTCCTTATGGCTACATTGATGTTAACATTTCTGTTAATATCCCCCATGAAAATCAGCTTGTCGGGTGTTGATACTGCTCTAATGAGTTAACTGAGGTCTCTGTAAAAATCTGTCACAGAGGGCAGAAAGGTGCAAATGATAGTGGAAAATACACAACGGCAGGTAATTAACCTGAATGTTGATTAGTCTGAATTAGAAGTATTTTCATTGGAATTAGAACCATGACTTATTTTAGTCAGACAGGATCTGCATAACTTATTTTAAAAACAGGGTGTTTATCATACTTTTAAAACTAACATATAAAGCAAAATAAAGATCTTTTCCAGTGTCGTCATTCACATTACTACATGAGAATATATCACAGAGACATTTACCTTCCACTTAAAACAAAAGAAATTTGTAACAGGCCATCAGTAAAGACTTAACTTACCAGATTTTACAGCCATGGATAAAATAGTTATTTTTGCTTATATGAACACTTAAGAGTTTTGTTTCCTCCTAGTCCACACAAGAGGCTTTTAAAAAAAAGTCCTTCACCAATGAAGATCCAGACAGTAGATGGGCAAAGTTAAAAATAATACCCTCGGGGCTTCCCTGGTGGCATAGTGGTTAAGAATCCGCCTGCCAATGCAGGGGACACGGGTTAGAGCCCTGGTCCAGGAAGATCTCACATGCCACGGAGCAACTAAGCCTGTGTGCCACAACTACTGAGCCTGCGTTCTAGAGCCCACGAGCCACAACTACTGAGCCTGTGAGCCACAACCACTGAAGCCTGCGAGCCTAGAGCCCGTGCTCCGCAACAAGAGAAGCCACCGCAATAAGAAGCCCATGCACCGTAACGAAGAGTGGCCTCTGCTCGTCGCAACTAGAGAAAGCCCACGTGCAACAACGAAGACCCAGTGCAGCCAAAAATAAAATAAATAAATTTATACCAAAAAAAATGGAATTTTATTTTTAAAAAATTAAGAATACCCTCAGGTTATGACCAATTCCTCATCTTCCAAATTTTACATTAATGTGGTTGGTCTACATGACATTAAACTAAAAGAAGGTATCTGCCTCCAGAAGATGAACACAGCATTTCCCATAAACTTTATAAATCCGAGGAAAGCAAAACCCTCACGGGCTTCACAAAAAGAAACAAGAGAACGTCTTTCAAGTGTACTGTAGGCCCCCTGCCAGGCTTCAGGGCAACCTTGAGCATGTGCACATTTGCATTTTCTTTTCAAGAAAGCAAAATTAATATTTGCTTAACCCAGAACTTAGATCCTCACAAAGTATGATACCAAATGAAGCCCCAATGATTCAAACGGATAAAAAGGCCTAGATAGAAAGGGTTGGTAAATCTTAAAGGATTAAGGTGGAATTACTAATCCTAAACTCAGTCTGACTGGACTTTGAACTACTGGTAATTTATGGCTGTTCCTCAAACAATTCAGTATTCCAGAATCATGGCAAGAGTCTACTCCCTCTGGTCCTTCAAGATGGCTCAAGGGCCTTCCCGGGATTCACACAGTGGAGTCAGGAGCCTCTCCTTTGCTGCTACTATAGTCATCTGTGGACCCCACTGCCTCTATTAGAACATTTTCCACTTTTGTATTCTAAATGTTGGCTCGCTTGTTTCCACAAACATGCCCTCAGAGCTATAAGTATTTCAAGGGATCCTAGAAAATTAAAATTAGCCATCTTTGAATCAAAAGTACTTTTGATATAGTAGGTACTCATAGTAATTACTGGATTGAATGAATGAGTGAGTGAAAGTGTATAGTTTGCCAGTGTCACTGAGCAACAGCATATCCCATCTTCCTTAATGAGCCCTAATTACCTCGAATTAACATTTGTGGCAATTTACTATTGCTAAAAATAACACTACCACACTACATTTGTATAACATCTCACAGTTTACAAAGCACTTCCACATATATCACCAAATCTGAACCTCACAAAGTTCTCTGAGATGGATTTTTTAAAAATCTCTCTAATAAATGAGGCTTAAAGAGATTACAGGGTTCATTATAGGTTTCCCGTCAAGTAAAGAAGAAGCCCACAGTCAAATCTAGGTCCTAGATCCTCCATCAGTGCTCTCTGCATCCTAAGACCAGGGCCTGGTTTACACCGAGTCCTGCTGTCCTAGGCACTTTCCCTCATCTCATTTGATCTTCTCAACAATGCTGTGTGGCTCACAGGTACTGCCTATTTCCACAGAGAAGGAAAGAGGGAGGTAGAGCTCTGGGCTCAGGGGCACAGCCAGAATGCAGGTTCCAGCCTCAAGTACTTCAAAGTCCATGCTTCCCAAATGCTGATCTGCCCAAACTGGCCCCAGAAGGTTATCAAGGACAAGTTTTCCACATTCAGCAAAGCAAGCTTTACACACTAGTTAACTCTGGCAGCAAATGCTGGGGCTTGCACTCTACCTGAACCTTGCTCGCTTGACAAATCCACACAAGGTACTAAAATGCTCTGTAACTCAGTTTCCCTATCTGTAACCCTGGGGTGGTAACATTACCTGCCTCATAGGGTTGTTATGAGGATTAAATGAGTTAATATTTATAAAGCACTTTTAGGAAGGATGAAATAAATGCCTATCAGTTTTTTAAAAAAGGCATAAACTGAGGAAAAGTGACAGTTTAAGTCACTAAAGAAATACTCAATTATCGAATAAAAAGTGTGGGGGCAATTTGTTCTTTCCTACTTCCTGTCTTTCTTTTCTTAAAAATAAATCTATTTATTTATTTATTTATTTACTTATGGCTGTGTTGGGTCTTCGTTGCTGCAAGCGGGCTTTCTCCAGTTGCAGTGAGCAGGGTCTACTCTTCGTTGCGGTGCTCGGGCTTCTCACTGCGGTGGCTTCTCTTGTTGTGGAGAACGGGCTCTAGGCGCACAGACTTCAGTAGTTGTGGCACGTGGGCTCAGTAGTTGTGGCTCGCTGGCTCTAGAGCTCAGGCTCAGTAGTTGTGGCACGGGCTTAGTTGCTCCGCGGCATGTGGGATCTTCCCGGGCCAGGGCTGGAACCCGTGTCCCCCCGCATTGGCAGGCGGATTCTTAACCACTGCGCCACCAGGGAAGCCCCGTTCCTATCTTTCTTAAACAACAGATAGATTAAAATTTTTAACATACAAATAAAACTATAATATACCACAGGAAAATATGGGAAATTTCTTTTAAATCTTGAGGGGGAAGACTTCCTAAGCATGACACAGAACCCTGACTACCTAGAGGAAAAGACTGACATAAAAGTGCAAATGGATGAAGAAAATAGTGACTTACAAAACAAAGCTAGTTTCCCTAGATATATGCCCCCAAAACAAATCTATAAGCCAGTAGGAAAAAGGCAAATATCAAACTAAAAAAATGGGCAAGGGATAGGAACAGGCCATTCATGGGAGAAATAAGTTACCAATTAAAATGTGAAAAAAAATGATCTACGTAATTAAGAACTATAATTTTTTTTAAATTGAGACTTTCCCCCCCAAGACTGTTTACCCTACCCACCTGCTACCACCTCCCATTACATCCTACCTCAGCACTCAGTGGAGAACATGTGGGCATGCATGTGTGAGTGTATCATGTACGCATGTGTGGGATGTGTGTAAGGAAGAGAGTGCGTCTCCTCCAACTACAGTGATGTTTACTTCTTTCCAGAAGGAGAGATTCAATTTATTACATAAACCTGCACATCAGCTACCCCCAGCCATACTACCTCTCTCAGAGACCATCAAGAGAAATTTCTTTTCTGCTTCAGCAGCTAGAGTACATATTCCATATGCCAGATGCAATGTATTTTTACCCATTTGTACTTCTGCACTTTACAAGTTCCCTTCCTCATAGTAAAAACTGAAGTCATCTTTGAGGAATTAATTGACTCCATAGATTAATTTCCATATAAAACTTTTACTTAAGGTAAATGATTAAATTAAAATGGAACCTAATATAAAAGGAAATCTCTCTCCCACCCCTACCAATATTCACAAACTGTCTTTTTGCTAACAGGAGCAGGACATTTCTCTCCCTCTCTCAAAGATATTCAAAGCAGTACCAGATTTCATGATACAGACTTCCAAAACCAGCAAACGGCAAAAGCCCAAAGATTACTGAACTAAGTTGTTTCAATTTATATCACATAAAAGTAGGGCTGTGTATGCGTACCTAAATAAACTAAGTGCATTTAATTGTGAGAAGATACGTTTTTCTTAAAAAAAGTGAAATAAAAAATATTATGAATACTGAATCTTTTTAATGAACACGTCTGAATGGGATTTTTTTTTCAAGATCTATTCTTAAATTTTTCTTCCAAATATTTTTTTAAAATTCAGTGGTTTTGCAAATTTCCATTCTTCTAACAATTTCAACTTTAAAGGACTGGACAAATAAGACAAATAACCATTGATTTTCTGATTTTCTGGCACTGTAACTCTTTTCAGTCAACCATCTGTCAACTTTAAAGTTCTATCATAAAACCCCCAAAGGGTAACATCACTGATGAAATCTAATTTCCCTCTCTGCAATTAAAATATCCAACTGTTCCATTAGAAACCCGCCCATAATCTGTCAAAGTGATATGTAACCTCTCATAAGCACTGATTAGAATGAAAAGAAACTAGAAACACCTTGAAGTAATTGAGAAAGCACCAAATGTGTGAAGCGCACTCAATTTTTTAAACTTTCATTTTGAATACTAAATAAAGGAGAATCCAAAGATAGTAAGTATATAAATTCAGTGTGGGGTAAAAAAGAACACTAGACAGATATAATCAAAATCCTGGGTGTTATTCCTAATTCTGAGACTGAGTTTATCACCGATCTTGGACCAGACACTCAACCTCTACAGGGCTTGCTTTCCTCATCTATAAAAATACAGATGTTAGGATCTCTACAGAATCCTAAACTCTATGATCTAATCAAAAATAACACACAAAAAAATTTTTATGTGCTTTTTCTCCTACTGACTCTAGGCACAAGTAGATAGGCACATACAGCTCACCATGAATTAAAGCTAATGAACCATTAAATTTCCCATATCTGGATACAGAGTTATCACTACAGTAAAGTTTATAAACTGGATTATAAAAGTATCTTACTTTACAAGTCAACTTAAGAACAGAATTTTACTTCAACTTTTTTTTTTTTTTTTTTTTTTCGGTACGCGGGCCTCTCACTGTTGTGGCCTCTCCCGTTGTGGAGCACAGGCTCTGGACACGCAGGCCCAGCGGCCACGGCTCACGGGCCCAGCCGCTCTGCGGCATGTGGGATCTTCCCGGACCGGGGCACGAACCCGTGTCCCCTGCATCAGCAGGCGGACTCTCAACCACTGCGCCACCAGGGAAGCCCTTACTTCAACTTTTAAGAGGATGTATTTCTTTAAATTCATCTCTAGTGTGCTGAATTCTACTTTGAAGAGTAGAGCTGGCAAGGAGAGGGTAATCAAACACTATCTATTCCATCATTAGTCCTAATCGACTCCAAAAAGGTATTCTTCTTTGGCTGGCAACCTTAGGCTGACTTGTGTGTATTAGGTCCAAGCCTGTTCCTTTCTCCATGACAAAAAGCTGGGGATTTGGCTGTTTTTAAACCCATGGATAGGTCGTACAGAACTTAAAACAACTACAACATTTAGTCCTAATTTGAAGAACAGGCTCTCTAATGAAGCCCCAGAATGTTAAGAGTTGGAAGAGATTTTAGACTTATTCTACTCCAAGCTCATCATTTTACTGATGAGGAAATCAAAGCCCAGGATAAAGTTAAAATGAATGCCCAAAGTCATACCAACTTTCCCAACTCTCAGACCCATTTCTTTAAATTGCAAAGTTACTTTCACCTGACCCCAGGATACATCAGCCAAACTCAAAAACCATAAGATGGAGTACCCCTTCAAGTGCTAAAGTATAGCCAAAAGCTCTCAAAACATATGCATAGGAACAAAGAAAGAATTCCATAGGAATATATTTCTCATACATGACAAAAAGGTCAAAAACTGGTTCTACGCATAAAATTTCGCTCTTTGGACCATGTGTCAGGAGTGAACTGATTGTGAAATCCAGATAATTATTAAATAGACAGTGAAAACAAATACAGTTCATACTTTCTCTTGCTATATTTAAAAACACGCCTCGTATCTGAAAAGAAGGCGCCAAGCATCCTAACATATTATTAATGAAGGCAGACATCTGAAAAGATTCACTCTCCACCTGCTCTTCATCATCAGATGTATGAGTCAGTAGAACTAGACAGCAACAAATTCAAAACTCTTCCTGCCTGAAAAGAATGCAGGGGAAAAAACTAAAACAAAATCAACCAATTCAAAGTATCTCAAATTTCGAATTAGATTTTTTCATTCATTAATTGAAATGGTCCAAAACCAAATTATTTCAAATTTTATTCAGTCTTCAACTGAATGCTTTCACATAACTGGAAATGAGACTAATTTACTTCTAGCAAGCTTCATTTGAGAAAATACATGTCATAAATTCTGGATCTTTTTTTTTTTTGCTAAAGTATTGACATTTACAAACTCACAGAATATGTACAACCTACAAATAGAGTATTTCACTCCATTTCCAAGAGAACTTCTAGGTTCCAAACTCAAAGGTCATTGGACTAGTACCTTAATAAGACACTATCATTAAATACATTTTACAACCTATTAAAGCAATCTCGAATGTAAAAATACAACAGGGAAACAATTATTTCAGCATGAATGTGGGATGGTTATGCTTTGTTTCACTTAACATATTAAAAGGAATATTCGGCATATATATTATATATATAACAAAACCATTCCATCTCTAAATCAACATGTAATTATACTTCAGCAACCCGGTAACTGTTATTCTTGATTCTAAAGTACGATTATCACACAACTTGAAAGAGCTGCTATTTCATAGTTAACCAAATATCCTAATGTTCTTTAATCAAAGTACCATTAAAGTCTATTCTTTCCAACCCTTGAGTTTCAGTTTATCAAAATTTTCCAAAGCCTAGAGTTAAAGTTTCATAACAAATCCAAACACAACCCATCACAGAGACTTAGGTTATAAATACCTAATATGTCTAAAGAATCCAAATGGTCGATTTTGTTTTGTTTGAATTATACTATCTTTAGAAAACCAAAGGTAAGTATTAAAAAGAGTTTGCCCAAGAAGCAGAGGGACATGAAGGTAGATTCAAAACCCCTCATTACCAGTGTTGTACCAGATGCCTGCGATCAAGGGGTGGAGTGGGTTTTAGAAAGTGGGACTTTTAAAAAAAGCCTTCACTTTCCCAGACTATTTTGGACATTTTGATAACATCTTTTTCTCTTTTTCAAAATGCCAGGCGTCTTTAAAGGAAAAGCTTTTCTATTGAGTGGCTTTTCTCGACTTTCACAGTACAATTAAACCCTTCTCCTGTCCAGATAGACTGAACCGTGTTCAACCCTGGCACATAACAAAATCATTAAATCTAAAACGCCTCATTTGACAGGTGTCTCATTAAATTCATCTTAAACTTTAGGTAAGAGATGCCTTTGAAAAGGGGGGAAAAAAAAACACCTGTTAACTCTAAGAAACCTTTGAGAGAGAACTCTCTCAAAATCCACATAGAGCTTCACTCACGGAAAACAGAAGATATTAACAGTGTGTGGCACATCTAAAACCTTCTGCCATGGGAGAAATGCCTCTGTGTGTATGTGTGTTTAACACAACCCCTGGGGACCCTAACAGGAAGGAAGGCTGAAGATTCAGGACATACACCACCAGCTGCTTAACAAAATTCCGCAAATTCAATTCAACAAATGTTTAAACTAAAATGCCAAGTATTATACTAGCCTTGGACCATATACAACATTAATGAATGTTATGTTACCAAGAAATCAAATTCAGCATTCTATAAAGAGAATCAAAAACACCTTACTCTTTAAAAAATAATAAGAATCTTGGGATAACCAGTCATTTAAGGTGGCTGTTTTAACAATCTTATAGCCACAAAAAGATAAAACTTTCAACCAGAAACTTCATAAACTCATTTACACTCATCTCCTCTCCCTATAATTATTTCAATAAGCATAAAAAAAAACACCATTTAAGGAATAACTATAAAAACAGACAGAGTAGCTTACTCTCTAACTCTATATAACATATGAATTATAAAAAATGAACAGCATGGTGACATCAATAGAGCACTACTGATCACTAAAGTACAAATAAGTTTACTTTAAGATGAAAGGTTTATGCAAACCTTTCATGATAGCTATTTTTGATACTTTACAAGTAAAGCTATGTTTTAAAGGAACTGAAATGTCACACCGCTACCCTCAAAACTTATCCACTTTTCAGATAAAGTGTTAATAATGCTCTATACCCAATGAAGATTTACAGTTTAACAAATGAGGCGTGTGTAAGAAAAAAAAGAATCATTAGGTGAACTTTATTTCATGCCAACTTAAATGCATGTAAGACTATTTACAATCAGAATATTTAGAACACTTTCGTACTCTTTCTGTATTGTCCACTTATTTGCCAGTCTTGCTTCTTTATGTTAAAGGCAGCATGATAGAAACAGAACCAACCAAATTTCACAAGGAATACCACTTTGGCCTAGAGGATAATATCACCTCATTACCAACAAAAATAGAATATTTTCGGAATGCTTTTAACCAAGTGAAAAATTCAAGTGTAAATGAAATTCAACTTCAATTCATGGAAAGTAATATGAATTGTAAAACAGAATATGCATGCTCTCTCTTCTCAGCTCTGCCAAGAACTGAAAAACCACAAGCAAGAATCAAAACTATGCATCAGTTTATCTGAAAAGAGGATTGACACCCACTCCTCCCTAATAATGTTTCCGAAAGGACAAATGAGATAATTTATGTGAAAGCTCTTTAAGATTTTTGAAGATAATAAAACCAACATATTAATAGATGTTATCAAACCACAGTTATGAAGGACAAGACAGCACTCACTTTACATCAAAAACAAGTATAAAATTTAAATACAAAAAGCGACAAAAATAAAATTAAACCCTTTGTTCTTAAAAGGACTGCTTAAGCACACACTGGTGTCACATGTTCATACCACGTTACTCAATACTGCTGTAATTATAGTAATAAGAGACTTCTCGTCAATATTACAGCTTAATGCCGAAACACCCCTTCTTGGTTTCCACGTAGGAAACCATGTAAGATTTGATCATCCCAGAAGAGAAAAAGAGAAGAAATATGAGCGGGTAAGGAGTCCGTTCTCCTGAGCAATCCCAAAAAGTCAAACATAAAAATATCTTGTCCAAGATTCACGAGCCACAGTGGGTGCAGTCTCCATTCCATCAACATCATTTCCCACTATTACAATTTAAACTGAAACAGCCAGATGACTAAAGCTAAAAGGCAGTAGAAGTGAGTCAAAAATATTAAAAATATAGTTTAACACTGCCCTTGATTAATGACTCAGACGCCCCCAGGGAGTCCAAAACATAACCTCATTAACGTTTTTAAGTCTGTAACCTATGTCGAGTAACCTAATTCTTGAATTTTTTTTCACCTAAAATTACTCTCAGGTAAAATTTAAGATGGCTGATCTTAAAGGAAAATTAAATGTTAATGTATCTAATATACTTAATACTTCACACAAGTTACTTCAGATAGAGCCATAATTAAATTTTTTCTTATTTAAAGTTAGCTAAGAGAATGGTTGCTTCGGAGGAGCAACAATTTTCAAACTAAGTTTTTCTCAACGACTCTGTAATTAGATAGTACCTTTTTGTCCAAAGCCTTTTAGCTCATTAAAGATTCCATTTTACTTTACCTAAATAAATATGTAAATATTCAAAGCAACCACAAATGGCTTTCAAAGTCTTTTAAGAATAACTTAGGCCAGGTTATAAATACTAAAATTCAACTGAAAGGTGACCTCAAGAGAATGAAAGTTCTCCACTGGACAAGAACTTCTCCAGTTATAAACAGATAAACTAGATAAACAACAGATAACGAGCTCAATTTAAATATAGGAAAATATTCAAAAGCCTTCAAAAGCAATTTCCTAGTCTATCCTCAACTCCACATACACAGATAAACAAAAAGATACACAGCAATAAATTTAAGAGTAAGTTACATGTAACATTATAAAAACGAATGTGGTGGAAAACACACCCTCAAAGGATCTCATATAAAACAAACGTAACTCTCTTCTTATGGAAAAGAATTACTACCAAAACATGCCACTTTCCTGTTGGGTGTCCTACATTCCACTGCAGCACAGGGGTAACTTCTAGGAATCTCCTCCAGCTTGGTGCAAACCTGCGCTACATGTGAAGTCCTGATAATGTTCCGGTGATGAGTGAGACCACCTTATAACAAGGCCCTTTTGTTCATCAGTAACTAAACTTCCTTGCAAAAGTTCAAGTGGACTCACTATATAGTAAATTTTGTTCTATGGCAAATGAATATCAACACAGACGTTTGCCATGTTCTTAGGCTTAACATAAGCTCAACTTGCTATAAAATAAGCAATTAGACATCTTTATAACATCTTTATAATATCTTTGTAAAGACTGTTATATCTTTATAACAATCAGGCATCTTCCTTCTAGGACACCTGCATACCAGCTTCGTATTCAAGAACAGGTTGGATGCTCTGTATGGCTTCCTCATTTAATTAGTTACTTTTACAAGCATATTCACAGAGGTATATATGTATTTATACTGTGCATATAGAAATAAAGCAAATAAGTTCAGAATGAAGCAACAATTCCTGCTTTTCATAAGGAACGAAACAAAAAGATTAAAATGAGCACACCAGAAATTTGCGATTTACCAGAAAGATAATTTGTCACCTTTATACTGATAAGTTTTTTTAAAAAACCTATATATCACCCACTTAGAACATTTTAGACACACGTGAAGAGACAATCAAGGGGAATCAAAGATTTAAATGTCATGACTAGGACACCTAAAACCCTTCCCATGGACATTTATCGTGATCAACAATTCAGTCATGAGAAAAAGAAAGGATGCAGAACTCTTTCCATACGAAATATGTCCAATACTGCTTATTTAACATATCCCTTGCTTTATATATATTTCCTTCAATGTAATTGGTTGGTTATAAGGGCATTTATCATTCTCATGTTAAGAAAATATTCTCATTCCAAGTGTGATTACCATTTACTGCTTTTGTAAAATAACAGTATTTTACAAATTACATGAGCCACAGGAGAAAATGATATAGCTGTTGCTCCCACATGAAAAAAAAAATCACCTATTTTCTAGGCCATAAGCTTTTAAAGGCTTGTCATCCGGTTGGGATATTATCTTCAGATACTACAAATGCTATTGTATTATGATATGGTTTTCTTTACGAGGCAAAAATCCATCAGAAATCCACTTGAATTACAGAAAAACTTCAATTAAACGTAAAGGAACATCTCACCAGGAATGCTACCAGTTTTGCATATCTCAATGTGTGAGTAATTTCTTCATTCAAACCGACTAAACTGCTACTGGGACACAGGCTGGACCAAAAACATATTAAGTTAGAAAGAATGGCTACAGATTAATGAAATTACAAGTGTGATTATTTTTCCACCACCACATACAACCTAGGTGGGGAAGTAATTTAGTACTTTATTAATCTGGGGAAGATTTAACTCTCCTTTTAAGACCTTTAACCTAGAAATGAAAAAAAAATGAGGAAGATTTTCGATCACCCTCAAGTCGTACTGTGATTCCTATATATCCCTATTGCAAGTCACATCGCAATGGGCAGTTCTGGCTATAAAGGCTAGAAGTAAGAAACTGAGAGAAAGAAATACGCAAAACCACTTTTGACGCAAGACAAACTTACAGAGGAAACTGAAATAAAGCCAAAAAGCGCTGAGGAAAAGTATCGCTAAAGAGGACCGCAGCTGCTGGGTTCCATCGAGGACTAAGTGGGCAAACGAGTAGCACCAGCTGATGTGGAGCGAGCTCCCGGGCTGGAAGGGCAGGCCGCCGACAGTGAGACGGAGGGCGGGTGTTCCAGCGCATTTCTCAAGGTCATTTTCCTCTGTAGGTATCACGTGCACGTGATGTTTACCTGAAATCCC
Organism: Tursiops truncatus; assembly: GCF_011762595.2. Classification (NCBI taxonomy): domain Eukaryota; kingdom Metazoa; phylum Chordata; class Mammalia; order Artiodactyla; family Delphinidae; genus Tursiops; species Tursiops truncatus. The sequence continues at coordinate 75,741,745 of NC_047046.1, read as the reverse complement.
AAACTGCCTCAAACCCAACAAACCGGTGAACAGACGTCCGAAAGGCAGCACTTCACTGTTAAAGACACCACTGCTTCTTTCAGGAGTGCCTGCTCCCTGTGCTTCCTGGTGGCCCTGCCACCTCTCCCAGCTTGCTTCCCAACCTCGGAGCCCCCAAGAATGACAAAAGCTCGCGGATTTTAAAACTGCTCAATTTAGTATCACACAGATCGTACTTGAAAGCTGTAGAGAAGTAACAGACTCCCGAGGACCCGCGCTGACTCTCGGGGTGGCCAAACATTTCTCGGGACCTGGAAGTGCTTATTCCGCACGCGTCAAAGTGCAGGTGATCTCCTTACCTGCATAGAAGCGGATGAGGCAGCCGATCTCCGAATCCATGCCTTCCTCCTGCACCCTCCACAACTCCCCAAAGCCCAGGTGGAAGAGGTAGTCATTTTGGATCTGCAACGGCTTCTCGTCCGCCTCCAGGCGCCGGGTGGTCTCTCCGTGGAGCTGCACGTACAGGGTGGGCGGTAGAGGCGCCTGCTCCGCGGTCGCCCCGTTCCCATCCTGGGTCGACGGGGGGCGGCCGAGGGCCGCTGCTGCCGCCGCCTTCTCCTCCCGAGGCTGATCGCGGGCGGCGCCGCCTGGGCCCTCGACGCCCCTCAGGGCTTTCGGCTGCGGCGGAGGCGGGGAGGCCGTCGGGGATGACGGCCGGGCGCCCGCTCCAAGCCGGGGCAGGCGGGGCTGTCCCGGAGCCCCCGTCGGGGGCCGGGCCGGGGCCAGGTCAGCCTCCAGCTCCTCGGACGACGACGAGCAGCCGCCGCCGCTGCTATAGGGGTCCAACCGGTCCGACACGCTCTCGGCGCTAGGGCTCAGGCTGAAGCTCTCGGTGTCGGAGGCTGGGCCCGCGGCCGCACCGTCCAGGAGCCGCGGGGCGCCCGGTTCGCCCAGGCTGGAGTCTGAGGGCGCGGGGCTGGCGCGGGAGGCGCGGAGCGCCCACCCGTCCGGGGCGCCGGGCAGCGGCAGGTCGGCGGGAGGAGGGCGCTGCGGCCCCCCGACGGCGGCCAGTCCGCTCCTCCCGGGTGGCGGCTCCGAGTCCCGCGGCTCGGCGGGCGGGAGCCGGGGACCGGCGTCGGGGTGCCCCTTGCCCAGCACCTTTACCACGCCGCCGCCCTTGTAGCCCACCTGCAGCAGGCGGGCGGCCACCTCGCCCGCCGTGGTGTCCAGCGTGCACAGCACCGGGCGCAGGTAGGTCGAGGCCATGTGGCGGTCGAAGACGTGCACGCAGCCCCGCTCGAGCTGGTGCCGCACCCAGTCCCGGTCCGACGGCTGCAGCTGGAGCATCTGCCGGTGCTTCAGGAGCAGCGTCTTCCTGTCCAGGCTCCGGGTGCACAGCGAAGCCGAGGCCGAGCAGGAGGCGGTGAGGCCGGTGGCGCCGGGGGAGTGCGAGGCGGCAGCGGCGGACGACGACGAGGACGAGGACGAGGACGACGAGGCGGCGGCGGCGGCGGCCGCGGACAGATTCCTCTTCAGCCGCCCTCTCCTCAGCAGCAGGGAGTTGGCGCAACCGCTGGCCCCGGGCACCGGGGCAGCCCCGCCAGCGGTGGGCTGGGGGGCGCCGCGCCTCCTCCTGCGACCCGTGCCTCCCGGCCGACCCGGCAACAACCCCAGCTGCGCCTCGCCGGGGGCCTCTTCCCGCGCCCCGCCGCTGGGGGCCGCCGGGGTCAGCGCGGGCTCCGGGCTCCGGCCGCCCCCGACTGCCGCCGCCAGAGCCGCCGCGGCCGCGGCCGCCGCTGCAGCCGCCGCCGGAGCCGGAGCTCGGTCCTCCCTGCTGGTCTCTGGGAGTCGCTGCGCCGTAGTCGCGGCGGCGGGCTCCATTGCAGTGGGGCTTCGCGCTTCCCCCCCAGCTCCGGAGACAGCGGGCAGAGAGAGAGGCGGGGAGGCGAAGGTGGGAGACGGCGGCGGCGCGGGGAGAAGGGAGAAGCCAATGGCGTTCGGCACGGCCGTTCCAGGGGATTATGTGGCAAGTCGAAGCATTCCGTCGGTGTCTCGGTGTTCCATCCCGTGCGCCCGCCCGCTTGGCCGCCACCGCCCCCCCCCCCCAAACACACACACACACGCCCTCCCCGCCTGGGTCGCGGGCGCCGAGCGCAGGCCCCGCCCACTCCCCCGCCTCACCCCGGCGAACCCGCCGCGTAGCTGGGCTCATTGAATATTAATCACGCGCCGGCAGCGGGAAGGCGGGAGACAGGCAGGGCGGGAGCTCCTCGGCGGGCCTCATGAATATGCATCACCTGCATGACGGCATTCCAGGCGGAAGAGGGGAGAGCAGGAGGGCGGCGGTGAGGCGGGGCTTCAGGGTAAACAAACGGGACGGCGTACGAGGGCGGGGCTGGGGGGGGCAGTTTCCCAGGAGGTTCCGGCGCGAGCCTCAGAGAGGGGGAGGCAGAGACGACAGATGCGCGCGGTGCACCTTGGGAGTTGTAGTTCCAGTGCGCGGACGGGCATGTCCGAAGGAAACGTGGTGAACTACAAGCCCCAGAGATCCTTAAACTATGCCCCTCCTTTCAGCCAGCCGTGTGCCCTGGACAGTGGGTATTCTGCCCTCTGCTGTTGAACTCCGTGCCCGGGAATGTTCTTGTTCATTAACTTGTACTTAGCCCGCCCACTCCCGCTTCCCAGAAGACTTTCGTTTTCCCGGCTAATTGAAAGAGAGGGCTTTGAAGGGACTCTAAACGGTACAAAGGTCCCCAGCCTTTGGTCTTCACCTCCACCACCCATTGAACGTGCTTAGTGGAAATCGTGCAGCCCCGACCCGATCCTCCAGTTCCTACATCTGAGAAGGAAAAAGGGAAAGGGCTGAGATCTCATTTTTCCCTGTTGGTCTGAAGGTTTGAAGTAACTTAATGACACAGAAAGCGATGGAAAGTAGAGGAAACGCTGGAATGGAGACACGGTGGGATATGAGATGGGCTGGTCCTGTATGTTCTCTCTTAACGCCTTCCCTTGTTTCTTCTTTCAACATTCAGAAAAAGTTATACTCTACGGCTACAATGTTATTCGTGGTCTGAAAAGTTGCACTTTCTTGTCAGTTGAAACAATATTGTAGGCTAGATTAGAATAGCATACTATTTAAAAGAATTTAGTAAAAATTTTAATTTAATTAATATTCCCCCACATTGTTTTAGAAATCTGGATTTTCACATTTGAGACTTTTTCAACTTTATACTATCCAGGGCCTGCCTTAACTTCAACAAAGTTACTAAACTTGAGGGTGAATTGGGGGTGAGGGGTTTGAGGAAAGAGGAAGGAGAGAGAAACAGAGAAACTGGAACTTGTACCTGAAATAACAGAAACTAGTAAGGGCAGGGAAAGTTGTACTTGGGTTATCTACACAGTTTCATTGAAGAGGAATGGAGGAAGTTACAGGACCAAAAAATATATATTTATCTTGATTCTTGAAATTCCTGAAAATGATTTTTTATATTTTTCTTTTGAAGTATTACCTCTTGGTCTCATGAAACAAATGTTTATTCCATTTCAATTCAATCAACAGCACAGAGTTACATTTTTAAAATTAGGAAGAATGCAAGTTCTCCCAAGAGACATAAGATAGTCAAGTCAATTAATTTAACAAATAATTATAAACATATTATATGCCAGGTACTCTGTTACAGCAATTGAATAAATCAGACACTGTCCTTGCCTTCACAGAGCTTATAGATTAGCAAGAAAGAGGTTCAACAAGTGAGAGGGATGTGGACGAGGGGAGAATACTGGGTGCCATGGAGGAAGCAAAAATAAAACAAGAGAACTGACCTAGTCTAGGGAGTCCAACAATAGAGACCTCACTTTGGATGAAATTTTCTGGAACAAATGAAGCTGAGTACTTGCTGAAGGCTAAGTCTCTGAAAGAAAGTAAAGAGGCAGAGAAAGAGGTAATGATCTTGAAGATGAATTTCAGCTGCCTAATCCATATGTACCTTGAGTAGCACAAACTATTCTAGAAATGAACAGTATTTTAATTTAGCCTTACTTTAATAAGGTTAAAAAACAAAGACTATGTTAAATTTCAGCACCAAAACACGGACTATTTACATTTCTTTATATTTTTTAGTTCCTTAGCTGATTTCCTATAAACCTCTTTAATTTTTTCTATATTAAGAAATATAGATTCACTTCGCAGTGAAGATGGCATCGGGCAGTGGGACAAAAAACTTGGACTTTCGCCGAAAGTGGGACAAAGATGAATATGAGAAGCTCGCCGAGAAGAAGCTCACGAAAGAGAGAGAAAAGAAGGATGGAAAACCAGTGCAGCCAGTCACGCAAGAGCTTCTCCAGCATCGGGACTCCAAGGTGGACCTGGAATCCAAACTTGGGAAGACAATCGTCATTACCAAGACCACCCCACAGTCTGAGATGGGAGGATACTATTGCAATGTCTGTGACTGTGTGGTGAAAGACTCCATCAACTTCCTGGATCACAGTAATGGAAAGAAACATCAGCGAAACCTGGGCATGTCTATGCGTGTGGAATGTTCCACTTTGGATCAGGTGAAGAAACGTTTTGAAGTCAACAAGAAGGAGATGGAAGAGAAGCAGAAGGATTATGACTTTGAGGAAAGGATGAAGGAACTCAGAGAAGAGGAGGAAAAGGCCAAAACCTACAAGAAAGAGAAACAAAAGGAGAAGAAAAGGAGGGCGGAGGAGGACTTGACATTGGAGGAGGAAGGTGAGATGACAGCTGTGATGGGCTTCTCTGGCTTCGGTTCCACCAAGAAGAGTTACTGAGGCTTTCTATGCTTGGCTTTTTGCCAGGCCTAACTTTGTGTGTGTGGGCGTCATCTTTTGGGAGGTACTGGGGAAAGTCCTTAAGAGTGGCAGCGGGGAGGGCTAGAGGGTGGGTGTTTGTGGTTTCCCTCTACCTTGGGAGAGAGCACAGGATGCAACGGAGTGTGCTGTGGCATGTTCCTTCAGCCTCAGTATTTCACTGGAGACAGAGGACCTCTGATAATCTGAGTTCCCAATAAAGAAAAACCACCTCTTCTGAGGCTGCTTTCCCGAAAAAAAAAAAAAGAAGTATATATTAATTCTCATATATCTGCTTTCTAGAGTTATTTTTATTTAGCTAATGTAACAAACTCAAGGGAAGTTTGTTCTAATCAGAAATTCTGTCACCATTGGCCCAATGTCCATTTGCATCCTAAGAAATCATAGCGCTGTCTCAATAAGCTCTGAGTCTTGTTTAGTTTTACACAATCACCACAACTCTCGCCTTTTTATCCTCTAGGAACTGTATTTACCCCTTGACGTTATTTGTAACCAAAAAGCCTCCTCCAAGGGGGAAAACGTAAAGCAAAAGCATTGGTCAGAGAATTCAGTATACAGAGTATTGGAGTGGGGAGGGGTTGAAGAGTCTTCATACACACCTGCCAGACTTGGTATGAGGGATTACTAAATGAGGAGGAGAAAGGGAATAATGAATTATGTTCAAGTATCTCAACATGAAGAAAAAGGAAGTACATTCCAGCCTCAAAAAACAGTGGGTCCGGTCTCCCCTGGTGGCGCAGTGGTTGAGAGTACGCCTGCCGATGCAGGGGACACGGGTTCGTGCCCGGGTTTGTGCCCCGGTCCGGAAGATCCCACATGCCGCGGAGCGGCTGGGCCCGTGAGCTATGGCCGCTGAGCCTTCGCGTCTGGAGCCTGCGCTCCGCAACGGGAGAGGCTACAACAGTGAGAGGCCCGCGTACCGAGAAAAAAAAAACAAAAAAACCGTGGGTCCTTTTTTTGTGGGCAGGGGGAGAATGCAGATTATAATTTTTACACAGAGAAACTATTTCAGGCATAGTGTCTATAATCTAAAACACGTCATATTCCATTGTATCCAAAATAATAGAAATCAGAGCTTAGGGGGGAGCAGAAGACCAAGGATCCACAGTGTGCTCCATCCCTGGTTCCACCTCCAAACACCTTCAGTAAAGTCACTAAACTTGGGGCTGAGAGGAGAGAGAGAAAGAAATGAGAGTTCATAAAAATAGACAGTCCCCCGAACACCAGATCAACTGGAACCTCAGAGTTTTAATAATAGACAATGATAAGGGCAGTGAAACTTGTACTTGGAGTTTGCTGGTATCATGGAACATCATCCAGACCGTCCGAGCCAACCCACGCCGTACAATTTCTCTGAATAAGAAAAGGATTTCAGTTAAGGACAAATGTTTTCTAGACACCCATGAAATTGCAGCTTCTCCTACTTAAAAGTAGAGTGGGGAATAGGCCACTATCTTGAAACCACATAACTCACAAATGCCCCCCATCCTTTAAAATGTTCCAAATGTACAATCTGATACCACATTTCTGACTAGCCACACTTTTAAAAGAACCACATCTTCAAATGCTAAGAGATAATCCCGAAAAGAAACAACAGATGTAAAAGTCGCAAACCCTGAGCCAACTTGTTAAAATATTTTCACAGCTAAGTATAGAAAAAGAGAACATAATTTTCAATTTACTGCCACAGTTTATTTTATGCCATGTGATTTATAACTGACTTGCTGTGTTTTGCATCTAGGTTAATCCTGTTTGCATCCTTAGATCCAAGATAAAAGAAACCATCTTTGGAATTTTTTTTCTAATATAAGCAGTTGGAATTTTAATGGAGGCATGAATTGATAGCAGGATTGGTTTCAGTCTGAATTGTAAAGGGCTCAGCTGTGTCCAGAAATAAACTCAGAAAGATGCAATATACAATGTAATACATTTAGTTAGTACATTATGAGCAAGGAATATAATTATAGTTTCACATTTCTATATCCCTTGAGCTACTAGTGGTTTACCATCCCTAAATTGCTCACTATTTACTCATTCATTTTTACTATGAGGGACCCATTTAGCAAATTAGTACTCTAGTGCACTAAATGGGCCCCAGGTGGCCAAACAGAATTCATATGTTCCCTACTCACTGACAGGATGAGACCGTCTCAGCTCTCTAAGTCCTCTCCCTTCCCTCACAAACTTATCATCTGAACTCTATCAAGAGCTTAGATTACCACTATCATTTTAGGTAGTCTATTTTATAGATATGGCTTGATAACTCTTCAGATTTTAGTGCACACTTTTTTATCCTGTAATTCTTTGTCTCTTTCTCATTCCTCACATCCTGCCTCACAGAAATAAACGAGATGTGTTTGTCATCACAGCAATGAAGTATTAGACCAAAAAATAGAGGCCATGTAATCCCACCACTTCCAGTAACAATATAAATTACCTGGAACATTCATTCAACAAGTATTTATTAAGCTTTTATATGTAGGCACCATTTACACTCAGTGAATAGTAGAGACAAAAATACTTGCCCTAAGAAAGCTTACATATAGGCATTGTCATTTTTTTTTAAGCTTTAGTTAAAATTGACCTACTTTCTTCTTTCGTATAGATGGTTCTTGTTTCAGGCAAATGGGATATATGAAAATCTAGCTAGGGACTTCCCTGGTGGTGCAGTGGTTAAGAATCCACCTGCCAATGCAGGGAATACAGGTTCGATCCCTGGTCCAGGAAGATCCCACATGCCGCGTAGCAACTAAGCCCGTGTGCCACAACTACTGAGCCTGTGCTCTAGAACCCGTGAGCCACAGCTGTTGAGCCCATGAGCCACAACTACTGAAGCCCGCGCGCCTAGAGCCCATGCTCTGCAACAAGAGAAGCCACCACAATGAGAAGCCCGCCACTGCAACAAAGAGTAGCCCCTGCTCTCTGCAACTAGAGAAAGCCTGCACTCAGCAAAGAAGACCCAATGCAGCCAAAAATTAAAATTAATTAATTTTAAAACAAAAGAAAATCTAGGTATGTAAATTATATATTAGGCTATAAATATTTCTTTGTTCTTTCTCTTATATGAATTCACCATAAAATTGTTTTAAATATTGGGCTCCTATAATATTAATACATTTAAAATATATTAATTGTAAAAACTGACTTATGCCCAGCTTTTAGAAATCCATTTTGGGTTCTAACAAGTGCCTAATACCTCTTTCCATCAAGATTCATGTCTAACAAATAACCTTCCTACATCATCCCAAAGCATTTCCCCCTGAATCTTCCATGACTAAAAATAGAAAAGTATCCTCCAGATGACTCCCCTATACTTATAGTCATTAATTATACCCTGAAGAATCGGCGTGGGAATTCTCTTTTTTGCCCCAAAATAGATTGTAGGAGACACACTTAACCCCTAGAAATCCTGCTCTTTTCCCCTCTATTTCCCACCAAATCGACTGGGCTGGACTCCTAGATATATTTGTTTCTTAGGGCTTCCATAACAAAGTACCATGAACTGGATGGCTCAAACAACAGAAATTTATTTTCTCAAAGTCTAGAGGCTGAAGTCCAAAATCAAGGTGTTGGCAGGACCATGCTCCCTCCGAAGGCTGAGGGTTGGGTGCAGGGATCCTTTCTTGCCTGGTCCAGTTTCTGGTAGTTGCCAGCATTCCTTATCTTGGAGCTGCATTACTGCAATCTCTTCCTCTGGTGTCTGAGATCACAAGGCCTTCTCCCTGTGTCTCTGTGTCCAAATATCCCTCTTCTTATAAGGATTCCAGTCTTTGGATCAGGGCCCACTCTAATCCATTATGATCTCACCTTAACTTGATTGAATCTGCAAAGACCCTATTTCCAAATAAGGTCATATTCTGGCATTCCAGGTAGATGCCAATTTTGGGGGGGACACTCCATCCAGTACACTAGATGTCTTGTATCGCTACGCAAGAGTGACAATCTGAAATTTATCAGACCTCTAGATTTCAGGGATTAGTAAAATCCTTCCCCCTGTCCTGCCTCCCCGAAAAAACTGATGTCCAAACTAAGGTTATTTACTTTTTACTCACTCATCTAAATATTTTTGAGTCTCTGTTTTATGTCAAGCACTATGCTAGGAATTGAGTGTATGATAGTGAATAAAACAGTTGTAAGCACTGCCCTCAAAAACATTTTAAACTATAACTACCATAAAAATACATTTAATGCAGAAAAAGTAGGAAAGACAAATCTCAGCATAAAAGGTTCCCTTTAAATTGAACAAAATTAATTTTATGAAAAACTTTTTACTGTTTTGTTTTTCTCGCCTTACCCCAGATCAAGAAAAATCCCTTCTCAAGCCAGTACCACATCTCAGGCTTGGCATTTGGGAATCACAGTGGTAGAGTTTGCAAAGAGGTACCATCTCTAGTGCTCCTCTGTTCTGTAGCCAGTAATGGATGGTTATGGTAAACACAGAGCTGTGACTTTCAGGAATTTTATAATTTACAACCATCTGCTGCCAGATGGATCAAAATATTACCAAAAAAACGACCACTGCACCAGTGCCATAGCATATGTATAATCTTACCATACCTCTAGCAAAAATGGGATGCCAGGAAAATCAGGCAGAGGGGATCACGCTCAGGTAGGTATATTAATAGTCAAATATAATGATGGTGACAATGGCAGAATAACATTCTCAGTCTTCTACACATTCCATAGTTTGAAAGGTGGCTTCATGTAATATTTGGGGGAATTTAATAATATATAAGTTTGGAAGTCAGAAAGTCCTCATTATGGTCCTGGTGCTATACTAACTAGTTAACTATGACCTTGGGAAGGCATTTGACCTTCAAGAAGGTGTCAGTTATTGATTTATGAAATGAAGGAGTTGAACCAGTGTCTCTAAAAAATCTCTCCCAGCTCAAAAAACTTCTGATTTTTGGCTGAAAGCAAAATTGTCTAAATTGGAATATTGGCAAATGTTTTTGTTAGTCACAAAGCAGAGGTCTTCACATTTAGATGATATTAATTTGAAATAAGAAGGCTCTCAAGGCTGCTTCTTGCCATTTAAAAGAATTTTTAATGTATTTAAATAACAGTGGGATTATTCTGACATTTAAGAAAACTGCTGGGTTTTCAGTCCTTTGAAATATAAATTTCTCATGAATAGGAGTCAATCCACGACAACGAGATCCACAGCTTCAGATTTCCAAACTCCAGGGTCTTTATCAGTTTTCCCTTTTATGGTCACAAGTGGGTAGAAATCTCATTAGCACAAAGTAAGTTCAGCTCACAGAATCTAGAACATCCCCCCAGTGCACCAGGAGACACAGACAAGGATGCTGATAGCAGCAGCAGTTCACAATGCCAAAGCCTGGGATCAGCCCTAATGTCCATCAACTGCAAAACAGGTAAATAAGTGGTAGCACAGTCCTACATTGAAATACCAACACTATAACAGCAATGAGTAAAATTATTACAATGCTAGGCGATATGAATGCATCTTTTTTTTGAATTTTTGAATTTTATTTTTTATACAGCAGGTTCTTATTAGTCATCAATTTTATACACATCAGTGTATACATGTCAATCCCAATCTCCCAATTCATCACACCCCCACCCCCACCACCCCCTGCCGCTTTCCCCGCTTGGGGTCCATATGTTTGTTCTCTACATGTGTGTCTCTATTTCTTCCCTGCAAACCGGTTTATCTGTACCATTTTTCTAGGTTCCACATATATGCGTTAATATACGATATTTGTTCTTCTCTTTCTGACTTACTTCACTCTGTATGACAGTCTCTAGATCCATCCACATCTCAACAAATGACCCAATTTCGTTCCTTTTTATGGCTGAGTAATATTCCATTGTATATATGTACCACATCTTCTTTATCCATTCGTCTGTCAATGGGCATTTAGGTTGCTTCCATGACCTGGCTATTGTAAATAGTGCTGCAATGAACATTGGGGTGCATGTGTCTTTTCAAATTATGCTTTTCTCTGGGTATATGCCCAGTAGTGGGATTGCTGGATCATATGGTAATTCTAGTTTTAGTTTTTTAAGGAACCTCCATACTGTTCTCCATAGTGGCTGTATCAATTTACATTCCCAGTAAAGTGAAAGAGGGTTCCCCTTTCTCCACACCCTCTCCAGCATTTGTTGTTTGTAGATTTTCTGATGATGCCCGTCCTAACTGATGTGAGGTGATACCTCATTGTAGTTTTGATTTGCATTTCTCTAATAATTAGTGAAGTTAAGCAGCTTTTCATGTGCTTCTTGGCCATCTGTATGCCTTCTTTGGAGAAATGTCTATTTAGGTCTTCTGCTCATTTTTGGATTGGGTTGTTTGCTTTTTTAATATTGAGCTGCATGCGCTATTTATATATTTTGGAGATTAATCCTTTGTTGATTCGTTTGCAAATATTTTCTCCCATTCTAAGGGTTGTCTTTTCATCTTGTTTATGGTTTCATTTGCTATGCAAAAGGTTTTAAGTTTCATTAGGTCCCATTTGTTTATTTTTGTTTTCATTTCCATTACTCTAGGAGGTGGATCAAAAAAGATCTTGCTGTGATTTAGGTCAAAGAGTGTTCTTCCTATGTTTTCCTCTAAGAGTTTTATAGTGTCCAGTCTTACATTTAGGTCTCTAATCCATTTTGAGTTTATTTTTGTGTATGGTGTTAGGAAGTGTTCTAATTTCATTCTTTTACTTGTAGCTGTCCAGTTTTCCCAGCACCACTTATTGAAGAGACTGTCTTTTCTCCATTGTATATCCTTGCCTCCTTTGTCATAGATTAGCTGAGCATAGTTTCGTGGGTTTATCTCTGGGCTTACTATCTTGTTCCATTGATCTATATTTCTGTTTTTGTGCCAGTACCATATTGTCTTGATTACTGTAGCTTTGTCTGAAGCTACAGTCTGAAGTCAGGGAGTCTGATTCCTCCAGCTCTGCTCTCTTCCGTCAAAACTGCTTTGGCTATTCAGGGTCTTTTGTGTCTCCATACTAATTTTAAGATTTTTTGTTCTAGTTCTGTAAAAAATGCCATTGGTAATTTGATAGGGATTGTATTGAATCTGTAGATTGCTTTGGGTAGTAGAGTCATTTTCACAATATGATTCTTCCAATCCAAGAACGTGGTATATCTCTCCATCTGTTGGTATCATCTTTAATTTCTTTCATCAGTGTCTTATAGTTTTCTGCATACAAGTTTTTTGTCTCCCTAAGTAGGTTTATTCCTAGGTATTTTATTCTTTTTGTTGCAATGGTAAATGGGAGTGTTTCCTTAATTTCTCTTTCAGATTTTTCATCATTAGTATATAGGAATGCAAGAGATATCTGTGCATTTTGTATCCTGCAACTTTACCAAATTCATTGATTAGCTATAGTAGTTTTCTGGTGGCATCTTTAGGATTCTCTATGTATAGTATCATGTCATCTGCAAACAGTGACAGTTTTACTTCTTCTTTTCCAATTTGTACTCCTTTTATTTCTTTTTCTTCTCTGATTGCTGTGGCTAGGACTTCCAAAACTATGTTGAATAATAGTGGTGAAAGTGGATATCCTTGTCTTGTTCCTGATCTTAGAGGAAATGCTTTCAGTTTTTCACCATTGAGAATGATGTTTGCTGTGGGTTTGTTGTATATGGCCTTTATTATGTTGAGGTAGGTTCCCTCTATGCCCACTTTCTGTAGAGTTTTTATCATAAATGGGTGTTGAATTTTGCCAAAAACTTTTTCTGCATCTATTGAGATGATCATATGGTTTTTCTTCTTCAATTTGTTAATATGGTGTATCACATTGATTGATTTGCGTATGTTGAAGAATCCTTGCATCCCTGGGACAAATCCCACTCGATCATGGTGTATGATCCTTTAATGTGTTGTTGGATTCTGTTTGCTAGTATTTTGTTGAGGATTTTTGCATCTATATTCATCAGTGATATTGGTCTGCAATTTTCTTTTTTTGTAGTATCTTTGTCTGGTTTTGGTATCAGGGTGATGGTGGCCTCATAGAATGAGTTTGGAAGTGTCCCTTCCTCTGCAATTTTTTGGAAGAGTTTGAGAAGGAGGGGTGTTAGCTCTTCCCTAAATGTTTGATAGAATTCACCTATGAAGCCATCTGGTCCTGGACTTTTGTTTGTTGGAGGATTTTTAATCACAGTTTCAATTTCATTACTTGTGATTGGTCTGTTCATATTTTCTATTTCTTCCTGGTTCAGTCTTGGAAGGTTATACCTTTCTAAGAATTTGTCCATTTCTTCCAGGTTGTCCACTTTATTGGCATAGAGTAGTCTCTTAAGATGCTTTGTATTTCTGCCATGTCTGTTGTAATTTCTGCTTTTTCATTTTTAATTTTATTGATTTGAGTCCTCTCCCTCTTTTTCTTGATGAGTCTGGCTAGAGGTTTATCAGTTTTGTTTATCTTCTCAAAGAACCAGCTTTTAGTTTTATTGATCTTTGCTACTGTTTTCTTTGTTTCTATTTCATTTATTTCTGCTCTCATCTTTATGATTTCTTTCCTTCTGCTAACTTTGGGTTTTGTTTGTTCTTCTTTCTCTAGTTCCTTTAGGTGTAAGGTTAGATTGTTTATTTGAGATTTTTCTTGTTTCTTGAGGTCGGCTTGTACAGCTATAAACTTCTCTCTTAGAAGTGCTTTTGCTGCATCCCGTAGGTTTTGAATTGTCATGTTTTCATTGTCATTTGTCTCTTGGTATTTTTTGATTTCCTCTTTGATTTCTTCAGTGATCTCTTGGTTATTTAGTAATATATTGTTTAGCCTCCATGTGTTTGTGTTTTTTACATTTTTTTCCCTGTAATTCATTTCTAATCTCATAGCGTTGTGGTCAGAAAAGATGCTTGATATGATTTCAATTTTCTTAAATTTACTGAGGCTTGATTTGTGACCCAAGATGTGATCTGTCCTGGAGAATGTTCCGTGCACACTTGAGAAGAAAGTGTAATCTGCTGTTTTTGGATGGAATGTCCTATAAATATCAATTAAATCTATCTGGTCTATTGTGTCGTTTAAAGCTTCTGTTTCCTTATTTATTTTCATTTTGGATGATCTGTCCATTGGTGTAAGTGAGGTGTTAAAGTCTCCCACTATTATTGTGTTACTGTCAATTTCCTCTTTTATAGCTGTTAGCATTTGCCTTATGTATTGAGGTGCTCCTATGTTGGGGCATATATATTTATAATTGTTATATCTTCTTCTTGGATTGATCCCTTGCTCATTATGTAGTGTCCTTCCTTGTCTCTTGTAACATTATTTTAAAGTCTATTTTATCTGATATGAGTATTGCTACTCCAGCTTTCTTTTGATTTCCATTTGCATGGAGTGTCTTTTTCCATCCCCTCACTTTCAGTCTGTATGTGTCCCTAGGTCTGAAGTGGGTCTCTTGTAGACAGCATATATATGGGTCTTGTTTTTGTATACATTCAGCAAGCCTGTGTCATTTGGTTGGGGAATTTAATCCATTCACGTTTAAGGTAATTATCGATATGTATGTTCCTATTACCATTTTCTTAATTGTTTTGGTTTCTTTTTGTAGGTCCTTTTCTTCTCTTGTGTTTCCTACTTAGAGAAGTTCCTTTAGCATTTGTTGTAGAGCTGGTTTGGTGGTGCTGAATTCTCTTAGCTTTTGTTTGTCTGTAAAGCTTTTGATTTCTCCATCAAATCTGAATGAGATCCTTGCTGGGTAGAGTAATCTGGTTTTAGGTTCTTCCCTTTCATCACTTTAAGTATATCATGCCACTCCCTTCTGGCTTGTAGAGTTTCTGCTGAGAAATCAGCTGTTAACCTTATGGGATTTCCCTTGTATGTTATTTGTTATTTTTCCCTTGCTGCTTTCAACAATTTTTCTTTGTCTTTAATTTTTGCCAGTTTGATTATTATGTGTCTCGGCGTGTTTCTCCTTGGGTTTATCCTGTATGGGACTCGCTGTGCTTCCTGGACTTGGGTGGCTATTTCCTTTCCCATATTAGGGAAGTTTTCCACTATAATCTCCTCAAATATTTTCTCAGGTCCTTTCTCTCTCTCTTCTCCTCTGGGACCCCTATAATGCGAATGCTGTTGCGTTTAATGTTTTCCCAGAGGTCTCTTAGGCTGTTTTCATTTATTTTCATTATTTTTTCTTTATTCTGTTCCACAGCAGTGAATTACACCATTCTGTCTTCCAGGTCACTTATCCATTTTTCTGCCTCAGTTATTCTGCTATTGATTCCTTCTAGTGTAGTTTTCATTTCAGTTATTGCACTGCTCATCTCTGTTTGTTTGTTCTTTAATTCTTCTAGGTCTTTGTTAAACATTTCTTGCATCTTCTCGATCTTTGCCTCCATTGTTTTTCCGAGGTCCTGGATCATCTTCACTATCATTATTCTGAATTCTTTTTCTGGAAGGTTGCCTATCTCCACTTCTTTTAGTTGTTTTTCTGGGGTTTTATCTTGTTCCTTCATCTGGTACATAGCCCTCTGCCTTTTCATCTTGTCGATCTTTCTGTGAATGTGGTTTTTGTTCCACAGGCTGCTGGATTGTAGTTCTTCTTGCTTCTGCTGTCTGCCCTTTGGTGGATGAGGTTATCTAAGAGGCTTGTGCAAGTTTCCTGATCTGAATGAATCTTAAAAGCATGTTGAGTGAAAGAAGCCAGACAAGCAAGATACTAACCATATGATCCCACTTATATCAAGTTCAAAAACAAGCCAAACTAATCTACACGTTTTAGGGATAAAATTTAGGTGGTAAAATTGAAATGAAAGGAAAAGGAAGTAAATAACTAACACAAACCAACTAGGTGGAAGCAAGTGGGCTGTGACTGGGAATAGGGCATGTGGCAGGGGAAGGGGGTGTCTGGGATGCTGACAGTGTCCTGTGTATTGACCTAGGTGGGTACCTGGGTCTTTGTTTTTTAAAAATGGGTTCAGTCGTATATATGTGTTTTATATACTTTCCTGTTTGTGTTATACTTCAGAACAAAGTTTCATTTTTGTCTTTTTAAGATCAACTGTATGGTTTTGTTACAATCTGAATTTCTACGTTTTGTTGATAAGTAAAAGTTTAAAGTTATGTTAAGTTTCCCACCACTTAATTCATTAAAATTTTATTTATAATTTAAAACAACTGATAAATTAAAACTCTAATGTAATTTAAGAAAGAACTTTAAATTTTACTTATTCTAAGAGTAATGAGTTCATTATATAAAGTTTGGTCAATATTGAAAACCATAAAAATGCAAGGATGAGCCAAAATATCCAATGACCCAAAGTTATTTTCAAATATTTCCTCATAGCTTTTTTCTCTATATTTTAATGGAGTAGAGATCATAATGTCATTATATTTTCTATCCTGCTTTTCTCACTCAAAGCTATGCTATAAACATGAAAAAATTCGCCATAATTTAAATATCTAGACAAAAATGCATCGTTTTGGAGAACCATTATTTAAGCCCTCTATAAAGAGTGAATTAATGATCAGGTAGGACGCCATGCTGGCCCTCAGTATTTTATGCTATTTTTTGTACTACTCTACTTGTGGAAATAAAAATATGGTTATAGCCGATTTTGCCACAGTCATCTTTCCTTATCTCCCCATCCTTCAACCACAATTTAGCAACACATAAATCGGGGAGCATCTGAAGTCCTTTTTAGATGAGCTTGTGAGGAAGTGGAAATGAGGAAACATTTACCAAGTGCCTATAACATGCCATGATGGGGTGGCCAGATATAGCAAATAAAATACAGGACACCCAGTAATTGCAATATTTGGACATATTCATATGAAAAAAAATTGTTATTTATCTGAGATTTGAATTTAACCTGGTGTCCTGTTATTTTAGGTTTACAGTTAGGGCACTGCCAGGCCTGGCATGTATATTTTCTAATTTAATCTCTTCGACTCCTTTTAGAGTTCTATATGGCTCTCATTGTAAAGAAGAGCTCAGAACGGTTCAGTATCTTTTCTAAGGTCACAAGGCTAGAAAGGGGCAAATTAAGGATAGAAACCCCAGCTTTATGACACCAAGATTAGGGTTACAAATTTGGTGGACTATGTGCTAGACCTAGGGTCATATGGGTGAGAGAGGGTGTTTTCGGTTTTCATTGTTGCCATTGTTTCTTTTTTAAAATTGCTCATCACTCCTTTGTACTGTTATGTTAAAGACGAGTACTAATTTTTTAAAAAATGAGAACTGGACCCAGGTGACAGTGTCAAGCTACTGAACATGATTCGAAAACGCAGCACAGGAAAAAGAGGCTTCCCACTGACACACCCCCTCCCGCAGCCCTTCCCCACCATTGTACTTTCTGAGGACAAATAAGTCAAGTGAGACTGTTTCATTTCAGTCGCTCTTAGAAACCCCAGGAGTGTTGGGTATTTTGGTGTTTTCTGTTTTTGTTTTTTGGTCGCACCTTGCAGCATGCAGGATCTTAGTTCGCCCATCAGGGATCAAACCCATGCCCCCTGCAGTGGAAGGGCAGAGTCCTAACCACTGGACCATCAGGGAAGTCCTGCGTATTTGTTTCTTGATGGGCTTTTTTGTCATATGTTTGTTTAAATATGAAATAAATACTGTAATCAAAGGGCAAACCTTCCAGAACTGGTTCCTCTGGAGCCTGGGAGGACATAGGACCACAGTGTAAGTTATCTTCATCCTCTCCCATCCAGAGCCAACCCCAGCCCCGCAGCGTGGCACCAACCAGGGTCCTAGAACAACCAGAATTGTTTCTCTTGATTCTCCTCATTGATGCCTTTTAGCCTTACTGCTCCCCTTCCCGACACACGCAGATTCTTTCCAGACAAGCCATTTGGTGAAACCCGCAGATACACCACTTCTCTTGCATAGGAGGTGGAACTCCCCAGGCCCATAATGAGGACGTGCCAGTGGGGGCAGTGTTGGAGGAGGGGGGTACAGGAGACAGAGTGGAGCCGAAACAGGGAAAAATGACCAAGTCCCAGCCCCCTGCTGTGTTCCTGAGATCCCCATGGAGGTGGCTCTTGTGACAGGCCCAGGTGAGTTATGAGGTACCATACCACAAAATTAATTTGAACTCTCCCACATTTCACTCTGGAAAACTGTTTGACAATATCTATTATGGCCAAACATATGCCAAATTCCACTCCCAGGTATGATCCCCAAGAGAAATGAGTAAATATGTCCACCAAAAGATAAGTACAAACATAGGACTACGTATAGCATCTTCATTCATAAATAGACAAAAAAACTGGAAAACAACTCAAATGTCCGTCAACAGGAGAATGGGTAATAAATTGTGGCATATGACTATACCATGGAAGTAAAAAAGAGCACATTACTGAAACAGGCAACAACAGGGATCAATCTTAAAGACATTATGTTGAACAGAAAAAGACACAAAAGAACATATATTGTATGACTCCTGTATTCGAATCAAGTTTAAGAATAGGCAAAATGGGCTTCCCTGGTGGCGCAGTGGTTGAGAGTCCGCCTGCCGATGCAGGGGACACGGGTTCATGCCCCGGTCCGGGAAGATCCCACATGCCGCGGAGCGGCTGGGCCCGTGAGCCATGGCCGCTGAGCCTGCGCGTCCGGAGCCTGTGCTCCGCAACGGGAGGGGCCGCGACAGTGAGAGGCCCGCGTACCGCAAAAAAAAAAAAAAAAAAAAAGAATAGGCAAAAGTGTGAAATAAGCCAGTCACAGAAGACAGAAACTGTATGAATCTGCTCATACGAGGTCCCTGGAATAGTCAAATGTATAGAGACAAAGTAGAGTGGTAGTTGCCAAGTGCTGGGGGCAGGCAGGGGGGAATGGGGAGTTGTTATTTACTGGGTACAGAGTTTTGAGTTCTGCAAGATGAAGAGAGTTCTAGAGACTGGTTGCATGGTAATGTCAATGTACTTAACACTTAAAAATGGTTAAGATAGTAAATTCTATGTTATGTAATTTTTTAAAATTTATCTTTTTTTTTTGGCTGCATTGGGTCTTCGTTGCTGCACGCGGGCTTCCTCTAGTTGCGGCGAGTGGCAGCTACTCTTCGTTGCGGTGCACGGGCTCTAGGCACGCAGGCTTCAGTAGTTGCAGCACGCAGCCTCAGTAGTTGTGGTTTGCGGGCTCTAGAGCGCAGGCTCAGTAGTTGTGGCGCACGGGCTTAGTTGCTCTATGGCATGCGGGATCTTCCCGGACCAGGGATGGAACCCATGTCCCCTGCATTGGCAGGTGGATTCTTAACCACTGTGCCACCAGGGAAGTCCCTATGTTATGTACATTTTAACACAATTTTTAAGAAAAGAATAAACAAAACTAACCTGACAAGTCACAACAGAAGTTCACCTTGGCCTGGCACATTGACTGGAGGGGACTTCTGGGCTACTGATAAATATTCTATTTCTCAGTCTGGATTGTGGCTTGAAGGTGTGTAAGTTCATAGTACTTTATGCATAATCTTGTAATAAAAGGCTTTGTCTTTGTTTAAGACACAGGATCATTGGATTTATCTAACACGTTCATTACATAAAACTCTGGGCTCTGGTCATGCAAGATAGGAGACAAGGGAGTGCTAGCAGGATAGGCGGGCCCCGGGAAGGAGAAAGCTGGGTGAATACATGGAGACAACGTGAAAACTGGCAGCAAAATCTGGAAGAAGAGTAGAATGGCATTTACTTGGAACTCTGCCCATGAGTGTTAATTTCTACATTTTCCTTGTAAGATAAATGTTCTGTGCAAAAGCACATGGACCAGAACCTGTCTCTCCTCATTTGAGCTCCATGTGAATGTACAGATCTGGACTTAATCTGAGTTGTACTTGTTAACTCTGGACAATACAGTATTGTGATCCAAATTGTGATGGTCCAGTTATGCAGATTAACTCATTCAAGAAAGTCTGACTGAGCATCTAGTATGTGCCAGGCAGTTTGCTAAGTACGAGGAATACAGTGATGGCCACATCATACATAAGACCTTCCCCTCTTGGATCTAATGGCTTTGGAAGAAGAAATGCCCACCTGCCAAGCAGCATTGCTCCTACAACTGTAGATGCACTCGGGACCTCCCTGGTGATCCAGTGGGTAAGATTCCATGCTTCCAATGCAGGAGGTTTGATCCCCGGTGGGGGAACTAAGATCCCACATGCTGCACGGCCGAAAAACTTTTTTAAAAGTAGATGCACTCAACTCTTCATCAGGAATCAACTTCTCAAACTGGAATTTGTTCTCTCCTTTAGAATCACGTAATCTGGAAATGGAAAGAAGGATGGAGGCAGCAAAGACAGGAGGGAAGGAGGAGAGAAGGGAGAAAGGAGCAGACTATTCCACTGAATTGGAATATATAATAATATATAAAGTTTTTAAATTAAAAAATAGGAACACAAAATCTGATAATACAGGGGTTTTTTGCCTCCAGAATATTTTGAAGAATGAACATTTTCTCAAACCTTTTTTGTATTCTGAAGGTTGATACTAATATTCACACAGATTTTCTAGAATTATAACCTACTTTGCTTCTGGTACTTAAAAGTATTCAATATAGAAACTTAACTGTTGAAATTGATGCATGTTGATTTAAATCAGGCAAAGGGCACTGAAGGATAATAGAGTGGGAAAGCTCGTATCTGTACTTTCCCTACTCAAATATAAGTACATAAATACTATTACAGCCAAAGTTGATTGATAAGATTTATAGTGACTAGTGATACTCAAAAAAAAAGGGAGGAAAAAAAACAAGTTTTGGTTAATGTATTTAAAAAATTTTTTTAAGGTTGGAGGCTCATAATCCATGATTGAAAGACTCAAGAAACTACATAGCATTTCTAGAATAAATAGTAATTAATTTATAGTATATTATGGGGTCTGCAGTCTATTTCAGTTCTATTTTAAATTAATTACACTTGCAAAATGATCATAATTTTTGTATAGAACTGAACACAAACAAGCTTGACTTATTTGTTAATATTGCGGGGGAATGGGAGAGGCACTTTCAAATGAAAAAATCTCAAGCCCATCACACACACACAAAAAAAAAAAATGGAAGGAAAGAAAAACTGATAAAACTCTAGCCACTGTACTTTTTTTTTTAATTTTTGGTTGCCTTGGGTCTTAGTTGCTGCACGTGGGATCTTCGTTGAGGCATGCAGGATCTTTCGTTGCAGTGCGCAGGCTTCTCTCTAGTTGTGGCGTGCGGGTTTTCTCTCTCTAGTTGTGGTGTGCAGGCTCCAGGGCGCGTGGGCTCTGTAGTTTGCAGCACGCAGGCTCTCTGGTTGAGGTGCGGGAGCTTAGTAGTTGAGGTGCGCGTGGGCTTAGTTGCCCCGAAGCGTGCGGGATCTTAGTTCCCTGACCAGGGATCGAACCCGCGTCTCCTGCATTGGAAGGCAGATTCCTTACCACTGGACCACCAGGGAAGTCCCACCGTTGTACTTTTATATACATAAGACAGCTTGTATTAAATATATATCTAAAGGTCTATTATTTTTTCCCAGATTAGTCATTTTCTAATCTAAACTTTTTTCAGGTTGGACTATAAACAAAGAATAGATGTGCCGCAAAAACAATTCCTTGTATCTTTATAGCACGTTCCTGTTGACAAAGCATTTTCATGGACATCACCACGCGATTCTCCCAGCAAGTCTGGGAGGTAGATAAATGACAAACATCATCAGGATACAGGCGGTTCTGATTAGGTGCTCCCAGTCACAGAATTTGAGGACAAAGTCTCTGAAATGAAAGAATTACTGAAAGTAGGCATTTGTAGAACTAGTCCATACTAAGATGTAAATATATTGCTCCGGAGACCTGAAAACTAGCCAAGTTCAATCGAAGTGATTACAGTGTACTGCAACCTTGCCAACTGTGTAGTAATACAACTGCCTGAAAGACGGATGTTTTAGGAGAAGGACTGTTATAATCTGAAGGGAGCCAAAGAATAAGAATTGACCCATATTGTCCAGGAAAAAGACGTTCTCCTCCACAATGGAGGTAAGCACACGTTGCTCTGGGAGCATCGGTAAAGATCCTTACACCAACCTAGAAGGGAGGGCTGGCAGTGGAGGAAGGCTTCCTAGAAGAGGTGACGCTGATCTGGGTCCTTGGGGACAAGGGAAATTAGTCATATCAAGGGAAAGGTGTCCCAGCAGAGCATACGGCTAACTTGCTGTGTGGTTTCTTTCTCTGGATTTCACTTTTTCATCTAGAAAAGTCTATGATCTCTTGACTCAGTTTTTTTTTTTTTTTTTTTTTGGCTGTGTTGGGTCTTCGTTGCTGCGCTCGGGCTTTCTCTAGTTGTGGCGAGCAGGGGCTACTCTTTGTTGCGAAGCATGGACTCTAGGGCATGCGGGCTTCAGTAGTTGCGGCACGTGGGCTCAGTAGTTGTGGCGCATGGGCTTAGTTGCTCCGCGGCATGTGGGATCTTCCTGGACTAGGGATTGAACCCGTGTCCCCTGCACTGGCAGGCAGATTCCTATCCAGTGCGCTACCAGAGAAGCCCCCTTGACTCAGTTTTTCATGTTGGGTGACCAAGTGCACCAATAAAAAATCAGAAATCATCCTGCTTGTGGCCAAAAATAAAGTTCAGTCCCCTTGTGGCTTCTCATCCTGTAAAAACCATAAAAGGCACTTCAATGCACATTTACCCATTAGTAGGAAGATATGTCTTTACATGTTCTCTTTCCAATTTGCTAACACAGAAGTGCAATGTTTGTTCAAGACCCATCTCAAAGAATGATGAGGTCCCAGTCATTCGAGGACAGCACAAAAGTCAGTAAACTGGCCAGGTAGTCCAGATGTGCAAGAAAAACATGTCATTTACACTGAATGTGTGCAGCACGATTTAGCAGGACAACTGTCTAACAGTCCAACTGTCCATGTGTACCTTCACCACAGAAACTGGTTGTCACCGTGCTGAACCTGGGCAAAGACCAGGAAAAGACCAAAGAGAAATGTTAAAGGACAAATATAAGGAAGCAACTATTGAGAAAAAGCATTCATAAAGTCATCTTCTATACAACTTCTATTAATAATGAGACCAAATTCTGGCTAAAGAAAGCAGACTGAAATACTCATTTAACTCTGATCTCTCAAGAAATCTCACAAAAAATGGTAGCGGACTTTAAAAAATGAGAGATGGATAGACAGAAAGATGAAGAAGCATGGCAATAAAATTTTGGAAGCTGAAGACCTGAAGCATGAGTGGCATCTGAGTTAGCAGAACAAAGAAGAGGAATTCTGAGGCAGCAGAGGGGAAAGCTGAGAGGAAGCCCCCTTTGCTGTGCAGAACTTCCTAAAGACATAGGAACATGACCCCAGGCTCTTCTTGAAGGGAGTAGAGGTGGGACTTTAAAAGAGGAGGTTGCCAATCCCTTTACGAAGCAGTGATATCGCTAGATCTCCTGTAACCCTCGCCTTCCCTCTGTGAAACTGATTGCACTTCAGAGTTTATTCTCTGGAAAAAGCAGGTAAAATAGAGAGTTCTGGGACAGGGGACACTAAGCCCAGTTAAAGGTGGGATTAAAGCAACATTTTACAAGACAGGAAAAATAGTCTTAAAAATACTACCTTACTCAGCAGTATGCACGTACATAGTCAAAAGAACTGTTGAAAGTTGGTCTAACCAAAATTGTGATTTAAGTATTTGGGGAGGATGCATGACAGAGAGTGCAAGCGTGTGTGGTGATGGTGAGACAGATGATGCCTAAAACGGAAAAATGCAAGAAGGAGCAACACAGACAGGTTATTTGTGACAAGGAGGAAATACCCTCCCGCCAAAAAAAAAAAAAAAAGCTAAAAGGATTGAAAGCATTTGCTTTTAGGGAGAAGGAAACGGGGAGCACGGAACTGCCAGGTTACGAAGGTAAAACTCTTTGATTCATTAGGTATAACACTGATAAAAATTAAGTTTTAAAAATCAGAAGGGCCATATTTTTTGCTGGAAGGAAGGAAG
Organism: Tursiops truncatus; assembly: GCF_011762595.2. NCBI lineage: Eukaryota > Metazoa > Chordata > Mammalia > Artiodactyla > Delphinidae > Tursiops > Tursiops truncatus. Next base: position 75,718,069 of record NC_047046.1, on the reverse strand, counting down.
AGGGGAAATAAGTTGGATTTAAAATCAAGTTGCAGTTGCAGGAGAAGCAAGATATTCAGGCAATCAGAGCTCAGGAGTCAAGACAAGGTTTGGAACAGAGATTTTATAATTATTTAGACTGGAAGAAAATTAGCTCTATAGGAAATAGGTCCTGAGAAAAAAAGAGAAGAGGCCTTGAAAACAAACATTTTATAAATGCCATTTACAGTGTCAGTGGAGGAAGGGACTCCATTGAAAGAGCAGCCAAGAAAACCAAGGAAAACAGAAGTTTCAATGGGGGGGGGGGGGTGCGGTTTAATCAAGGTCAAGTGCTCAGGGGGTCAAAGAGGCCCAGACCATTAGAATTAACAATGAAAAATTTCTAAAGAGGGTACTCTAATCTAAGGATTATGTTCACACCCTTTAATGAGCCTTAAATTTAAAAAGAGTTTTGGGTTTTGGAAGGATCTTGTGTTTTTCCAGGACACCACACAATGACTGTGACCCTGTTTTCAGTAAGTACACAGTTGTCTTTCATGGGGCAGTCACATAAGCCCTGCATTAATAAGAAAGTGAATCTTAGGGCATATTGTCATTAGCAATCCCATACAAAGCCCTGTCCCTGTTTTGTTTCCCACACAAGGGATGGCATTGTCTGTGTCAGAGACGAGCATTTGAACTGAAGTTCACGGCTTGGCTGGGCTCTTCCTTCTGGCCGCACTTCCCCAGTGATCGGCTGCCTGTCCCAGGCTACAGTGTTATGACGTCCCAAACAAGATGAAAGCACAAGAAAACTAATCAAATGAAAGTGCTTTTCCTTGTTGGTGCGTCAAAGGCTACCTTCAAAATAACCAAATGTTACGTTAAATCTCATCTTAGGACGAAAGCAAACATGGTAAAAGAGTTCACTATTTCATTTTGCTGAGTCGAAGTCAGGGCTTGGCTTGGCGGCGAAAAGCATAACTGGTAGCAAATGTTCCCTAATTGCTCCACAAATGATTTCCTCTTTCTAGGAGAGATTGCTGTACACACTTCCACACCCTCCAAACAGATGCAACACAACAGAAGGTCTAGTTCTGTGTTTCACAGAAGCCTACCATGACACTTTACTGCTGAGTTTTCCCAACTGCTTGTGTCAGTTACTGCTGCCTTCCAGACATTTCCATCTCAGGCATATCAGAGGGACAAATGGTTAGGAGAATGGTTTCAATTTAGAACTCAAAAAAGCTTACCCAAGTCCATTAACGACACCCCAAACAGCCTGGTTAGCAAACAGTTTTGTGCCAGTCTGTGTAGCAGTTTCCTCCCTGAGGTGTCAAACCAAATGAATAGTCTTGGCGGGTAGGGGTGAGGACAGCAGTTCTTCCTGAGTCCCCAGGGTCAGAGTTTCTGGAGTGAGCATTAGAATGCCTCCTAATACCACTGTACACGCCTGTTTTCCCAAACAAATCATAGGAACTCCCATAGAGCAGGAAAACATCACTCCAAAATACATATTTTGAACACAAATGAGGGAGTGATGAAATTGACACAGATTAATTAGAAATTTCCAAATGTTTATGATGCTTGATAAACAATCCTAGGGATAGAATGAGGATTCATTTATGGGCAATATATTCATACCTAACATCACAGTACACTCCTTTCACTCATTAAAATGTTTTTCAAACAAAAAGTACAATGATGAGATCAGTTTTAAATGATATGTCAACATTCAAGGTCCATTGACTTAGATCAATCATAAGGCCACTTCGGAAGTAAAAGACATAAGGAAGTTTTCTAGAATCTAGCCATGCTCCTCTCCAGTGTGTGTAGAGAGTCTTCAGAGATGACTAGGGGTTAGGACAGAACATAGGACAAGAGGTTTATTTCCGACCCAAGTAGCTATCCTTGCTCTGCAGGTTTTGCAGGTATAAACTTGCTCTGCAGGTATCCTGGGTTTAGCAGGTATTCTCCTTATGAAAGGTTACTGATGGAGCTTAACTGATACAAGCCCTGAAATGCAGTCCCCTCAGCAATGGAAAAAATGTCAGATACCTTATCAGGTGACTACAGAAGTAGGAAAGAACTTCGCAGTTGAAGGAGTCACGCAAACCAAACCCAGAAAGAGAAGTTTCTTAAAGCAGGATGGGAAAGAAGTGACACTTCTCCGGCTGCTGTTAGCCGAGTCCTCTTAAGTGCTTAACAAATAGTTTCTCACTTCACGCTGGCAAAATTCCTGGGAGGAAGGCTCACTCCAAACTCCTGTCGGTCTAGCAGGCTAGACTGCTAGCAGCGTGCTGCTGCTCTGGTGGCCTCTCTGGCTCCCTCTAACTTTCTCACCTCCTGCTGCCCCATTCTGCCCAGCCACGCAACACTTGACTGTGGCCCGAAGCCACCAAACAGCCTCTGGACTCTGCGCTGCTGTGCTGTCCACCGCCGCCCCCCGCCCAATCTGGGTGCTCTTCCCCCAGAGGAGCGACAAGGTTCCCTCCCTCACTTGCTGCAGGACCCTCCCTAATAAATAGCACCTCCCTCATGCTTGACCCCTCACCCTGCTTTATTTCCCTTCACAGCATTTGTACTGAGTTGAAGAGTGTCCCCCAAATTCAGGGCCACCCAGAACGTGACCTTATTTGGCAATAGGGTCTTTGCAGATATCAATAGCTAAAATGAGGTTATACTGGATTAGAAGGAACCCTGAATCCAGTACGCCTGGGGTCCTTATAAGAAAAGAGGACACACAGACATACACACAGGAAGGCCATGTGACTGTGAGTGATGGGAGATGGGAATGATGTAGCCGTGCGTCCAGGAATGCCAGGGGTTGCAGGCAACCACCAGAATTGGGAAGAGGCACGAAAGGATTCTTCCTCAGAACCTCCTGGTCCTGCCAACGCATTGATTTCAGAATTGCAGCTTCCAGAACTGTGAGAGATTAAGTTTCTGTTTGTTTTAAGCTGCTCAGTTTGTGATACTTTGTTACCCAAACTTGGTAGCCCAAGGAAACTAATATGTCACCACCTGACATACTATATATTTATTTACTGGTGGATTTGTTGTCTTTCTCTTCTCCCACTGGGATCTATAATCCTTAAGACTGGACTTTTGTTGTTGTTCATTGCTGTGACGAGAACAGCGGCTGGCATGTTGGCGGCACATAATAACTGTTGGTTAAATGACTGAGTGAGAAATGAATGTTCCCAATTTACAGAAGAGGAAACTGAGGCTCAGAAAGATTCCACTGAGTCCAAGTTCACCTAGCTAATTAGTAGCAGATTTGGGATTTTAGGCTGTCTGCCTCTAAAAACCATCACCTTTGCACCACACCACGCTGATGCTCGTTACATTGCCAACTTTTCTCTTTTAAAATCTACAAGATAATATATTGCAACAGCTATCCTTTCAAGTACAATAGAGTCTGTGTTCCAGAAAACGACTGGAATATGTATGGAGGTTTATTCTCTGGGAATTTGTTATCACCTCGCTTTGCAGACACCAAACTCAGTTCTTTTTATATGATTATAGTGGCCATGCCTCTCTCTCTCTCTCTCACTGAAAGCACTTTTATTAGATGAACTTTTCCACAACCAACAACATTGTATCAACCACACAAATTCACAAGTCCTTTCACCTAAATACCTTTTGTTAATGTGCGTATAGCCGATCTGTGGAATAAATATTAGCTCCATTAATCCTGAGTAAACACTCATTTTGTATTTTACTACACATTATTCATATAACTGTATTTCTCTTTGTCTTCTTAACAGTAAATTTCTCTTTGTCTTCTTAAATTCAAAGATAAGGGTATAAATTGACTTTCTCCGAACTGCAACGTGTCATGATCTTGAGGTTTCATCTGGGATATACAAAGCACAAAATATGTTCAAGAAATATAGGAAAAAAAATTTTTTTTTAAGTGATCCATTTCCCACTGAGGGCATTGGAACTGGGAAATTACTTCCCAGTTTCACCTTTTGATGAGGACTTCTATCCCTCAGTATTTTGCTTGTTGGTTGCTTATAACTCTATTTCCAGTGGAAAGCAACTCGAGCCCTTATCATCCCTGTCACATTTGGGAGCTCTCCTAGTCATCAGTTACCAGGCAGTGTGTTTCCCCTGGAGATAGGGTACAGAGAAAATGCTTTTACAGCTCATTTTGCACCACTCTCTTGCCATCGCACACCACAGCTTGGCAAAGATTGGGCAAAATAATGATATCCAGAGTGAGTAAGGCTGGCGAGAAGGAGTCACGCCGACCACTAGCGCGCAGGGGTCAAGTGCATGGATCAAGTGCAAGACGGCCAGCTGGAATC